>NC_141698.1:664783152-665383152 GCF_964263255.1 Lissotriton vulgaris | reverse complement strand
TCCAACATCTTGTTACCAGGTAGGTGACGTGAGGGGTATTTAGCAATTGAATCTTGGCATTGCACGGAGGTGCACGGTCTAGATATCCGCACATTAGAACCAATGTCCTGCTAAAAAATTCTTTTGGAATGCGCTTCCTCCGGTCCCCGTCTGCCACTTCAACCTTACAGTCCGGACATGTGTAGAGGGGACAGCTTGCCGTTGCGCACCGTCCTGGATGAGGTCTGAATACCTCAGCACTACTGCCCTCTTTAGTTCCGTGCTTCAAGGCAGACTCGGAAATTCCATTACCATGGAAGAAGACGAAGGCACAGCCGTGTCAGTTTTTTCTCCGAGTCTTTTTAGGAAGTGGAGGCCTCTGTAGAGCGTCTCTGTTCTGTTCATAAATTCAGCGTCTGTCAGAGACGCTCTACAGAGGAATTTCCGAGTCTGCCTTGAAGCACGGAACGAAAGAGGGCAGTAGTGCTGAGGTATTCAGACCTCATCCAGGACGGTGCGCAACGGCAAGCTGTCCCCTCTACACATGTCCGGACTGTAAGGTTGAAGTGGCAGACGGGGACCGGAGGAAGCGCATTCCAAAAGAATTTTTTAGCAGGACATTGGTTCTAATGTGCGGATATCTAGACCGTGCACCTCCGTGCAATGCCAAGATTCAATTGCTAAATACCCCTCACGTCACCTACCTGGTAACAAGATGTTGGATTCTGGGTAATGCAGTCCACAAGGATACCGGAATCACACCAGGTGAGCTGACACACGAAGGGGCGGAGTGAACCTGAGACTATAACTAAGGAGGCAGGACTTACCAGCAGCTTGCCAAAGAACCTCCTGTTATCTGGGCGCTGAGGAAGGCTGTATTAGCAGCCGAAATGCATTCGCCATTCGAAAAGAACAAAAGAAAATAAAGCTGCTTCCAAAGGTTTTCCCTGTTGTGGCCTCTGCTCTCTGTTCAAGAGGGGTTCTGTTCATAAATTCAGCGTCTGTCAGAGACGCTCTACAGAGGCCTCCACTTCCTAAAAAGACTCGGAGAAAAAACTGACACGGCTGTGCCTTCGTCTTCTTCCATGGTAATGGAATTTCCGAGTCTGCCTTGAAGCACGGAACTAAAGAGGGCAGTAGTGCTGAGGTATTCAGACCTCATCCAGGACGGTGCGCAACGGCAAGCTGTCCCCTCTACACATGTCCGGGCTGTAAGGTTGAAGTGGCAGACGGGGACCGGAGGAAGTGCATTCCAAAAGAATTTTTTAGCAGGACATTGGTTCTAATGTGCGGATATCTAGACCGTGCACCTCCGTGCAATGCCAAGATTCAATTGCTAAATACCCCTCACGTCACCTACCTGGTAACAAGATGTTGGATTCTGGGTAATGCAGTCCACAAGGATACCGGAATCACACCAGGTGACCTGACACACGAAGGGGCGGAGTGAACCTGAGACTATAACTAAGGAGGCAGGACTTACCAGCAGCTTGCCAAAGAACCTCTTGTTATCTGGGCGCTGAGGAAGGCTGTATTAGCAGCCGAAATGCATTCGCCATTCGAAAAGAACAAAAGAAAATAAAGCTGCTTCCAAAGGTTTTCCCTGTTGTGGCCTCTGCTCTCTGTTCAAGAGGGGTTCTGTTCATAAATTCAGCGTCTGTCAGAGACGCTCTACAGAGGCCTCCACTTCCTAAAAAGACTCGGAGAAAAAACTGACACGGCTGTGCCTTCGTCTTCTTCCATGGTAATGGAATTTCCGAGTCTGCCTTCAAGCACGGAACTAAAGAGGGCAGTAGTGCTGAGGTATTCAGACCTCATCCAGGACGGTGCGCAACGGCAAGCTGTCCCCTCTACACATGTCCGGACTGTAAGGTTGAAGTCGCAGACGGGGACCGGAGGAAGCGCATTCCAAAAGAATTTTTTAGCAGGACATTGGTTCTAATGTGCGGATATCTAGACCGTGCACCTCCGTGCAATGCCAAGATTCAATTGCTAAATACCCCTCACGTCACCTACCTGGTAACAAGATGTTGGATTCTGGGTAATGCAGTCCACAAGGATACCGGAATCACACCAGGTGAGCTGACACACGAAGGGGCGGAGTGAACCTGAGACTATAACTAAGGAGGCAGGACTTACCAGCAGCTTGCCAAAGAACCTCCTGTTATCTGGGCGCTGAGGAAGGCTGTATTAGCAGCCGAAATGCATTCGCCATTCGAAAAGAACAAAAGAAAATAAAGCTGCTTCCAAAGGTTTTCCCTGTTGTGGCCTCTGCTCTCTGTTCAAGAGGGGTTCTGTTCATAAATTCAGCGTCTGTCAGAGACGCTCTACAGAGGCCTCCACTTCCTAAAAAGACTCGGAGAAAAAAACTGACACAGCTGTGCCTTCGTCTTCTTCCATGGTAATGGAATTTCCGAGTCTGCCTTGAAGCACGGAACTAAAGAGGGCAGTAGTGCTGAGGTATTCAGACCTCATCCAGGACGGTGCGCAACGGCAAGCTGTCCCCTCTACACATGTCCGGACTGTAAGGTTGAAGTGGCAGACGGGGACCGGAGGAAGCGCATTCCAAAAGAATTTTTTAGCAGGACATTGGTTCTAATGTGCGGATATCTAGACCGTGCACCTCCGTGCAATGCCAAGATTCAATTGCTAAATACCCCTCACGTCACCTACCTGGTAACAAGATGTTGGATTCTGGGTAATGCAGTCCACAAGGATACCGGAATCACACCAGGTGAGCTGACACACGAAGGGGCGGAGTGAACCTGAGACTATAACTAAGGAGGCAGGACTAACCAGCAGCTTGCCAAAGAACCTCCTGTTATCTGGGCGCTGAGGAAGGCTGTATCAGCAGCCGAAATGCATTCGCCATTCGAAAAGAACAAAAGAAAATAAAGCTGCTTCCAAAGGTTTTCCCTGTTGTGGCCTCTGCTCTCTGTTCAAGAGGGGTTCTGTTCATAAATTCAGCGTCTGTCAGAGACGCTCTACAGAGGCCTCCACTTCCTAAAAAGACTCGGAGAAAAAACTGACACGGCTGTGCCTTCGTCTTCTTCCATGGTAATGGAATTTCCGAGTCTGCCTTGAAGCACGGAACTAAAGAGGGCAGTAGTGCTGAGGTATTCAGACCTCATCCAGGACGGTGCGCAACGGCAAGCTGTCCCCTCTACACATGTCCGGACTGTAAGGTTGAAGTGGCAGACGGGGACCGGAGGAAGCGCATTCCAAAAGAATTTTTTAGCAGGACATTGGTTCTAATGTGCGGATATCTAGACCGTGCACCTCCGTGCAATGCCAAGATTCAATTGCTAAATACCCCTCACGTCACCTACCTGGTAACAAGATGTTGGATTCTGGGTAATGCAGTCCACAAGGATACCGGAATCACACCAGGTGAGCTGACACACGAAGGGGCGGAGTGAACCTGAGACTATAACTAAGGAGGCAGGACTTACCAGCAGCTTGCCAAAGAACCTCCTGTTATCTGGGCGCTGAGGAAGGCTGTATTAGCAGCCGAAATGCATTCGCCATTCGAAAAGAACAAAAGAAAATAAAGCTGCTTCCAAAGGTTTTCCCTGTTGTGGCCTCTGCTCTCTGTTCAAGAGGGGTTCTGTTCATAAATTCAGCGTCTGTCAGAGACGCTCTACAGAGGCCTCCACTTCCTAAAAAGACTCGGAGAAAAAACTGATATATATATATATATATATATATATATATATATATATATATATATATATATATATATATATATATATATATATATATACCAAACATTTGCAAAGTATATATATATGTGATCAAGGCTTTGTGCCGAAACGTTATGGCGACAGCTGAATAAAATCTGAAACCAGTATCTCACGTTTGGTCCGTGTCTGTCTCCAGCGCGATCGAGAGCGAAGGCGATTGCGGTAGGAGAACGGAGGTTGGAGTATATATATATATATATATATATATCATGTGACCAAGAGCCTGTGCGCTCGAAACGCGTCTGTTTTTTGCCCATTAAAAATTCCTTAAACCTACCCGGCTGGAGTGGCTCGTGATTCCTTCGCATCGCATGGCTTGTGCAGGAGATCGGACTGAATATATATATATATATATATATGCATATATATATATATATATATACCAAACATTTGCAATCGTCGTAAAGACAATAGAAATTAAATAGTGAATACAGAACAAACAAAAGCTACTTCCCAAAGCATTAGGTGTGCAACAACATCTATAAAGTGATAATTAGAATTAATAAATAATTTACCTGTAGGTCTTTTATATACTCATCAATTGGTCTCCAGAACTGTTGAAATGAAAATTTATTTTTACACGTTTCCTTAAAGGAAAATTGGGCAACAGATCTACCAGAATTAACATTTGAGCATCAAGCCTGGACTGATACTGCACCAGCTGACTTCCAATTAGAGGTAAAGGATTTGATGGCGATAAAAACATGAAGATCGCAAAGTTAAGAATAAGGCTCTGATAAGATTGAAGATAATACCTGAGATTTACAAATAAGCATGCTATATGTGAGGGCATCAGTGATAGGAAGTATTCTAACAATAATATCTCAAACATTTCTCCAAAACTGACAGATTGCTGCACACTCAAAAAGAACATGCTTTATTGGTCACTTTTAACGTTTGCAGTGCCAGCAAGTTTAGCCTTCTATAATTTATACGGGGTCCATTAACAATTAAATAAATTAAAAGTTAGTGTTAAAGATAGAGGAAACCACCCAGAAATATTAGTAGTCCATATTCGTCTCCATTCATTTAAGGAAAAATTTGTAGAGAGCTCTGCATCCCTAAGAGTGGCTAAAAATGTTAAGTTAGTTGCACGTGTACAGTTTATCTGTTTGTAAAATTTGGACATAGTATGCTAGGAAGCAGAGAAGGCCATAACAGAGATTACCCATCAGGATAAAATAGTATGTGGTAACACATTTAGAAAATAATGAAGTAAGACATTACAAAGATTTTCATACTTAGGAGCTTCAGTTTCAGGTAAAATTTATTTAGTTTGCAAATCCCGAAAATGATAAACCCCCCTTATCATAAATATCCTGAAGGAAGAAAATAGCAGCATTTATCCATAATCTCCAAAATTTGATAGTACGACTAAACTATAGTGTAAGATTGTGCCAAAGAGATATCATAGTAGAATCTAAAATATGTGAAGAATATGAAGCATCAAAGTCAGTAATAATCAATTTAGTAGAGACTATAATGGAGGAGGACTTAATAAATGTATTTGAAGTGGGCATACACAATATTGACGGAGTAGGGAATGGCAAAACTACATTTTGTTCTATCAATAGCCATTTAAGGGAATAACTAGGACCAATACAATTAAACCAAAGTGAACCTTCTTTTAAGATAAATGCTTTGTGATCTTTGAAAAAATCAAGCAAACAAAATCCTTCATTAGGTTTGGAAAGTTTAAGCTTAATGTAACAAATACAAGGTGGTGTATGATTTCAAAGAAATCTGGAAATAACTTTATCTATTTTTTAAAATAGAATTAGAGAGGTTACTGTAATGGTATCATAAATAAAGTGTAAAAAATAAGAGGGGCAAGTACCATTTTGACTGCCTCAAGTTTCCCCCACCATGATAAGTGTAGTGGGGACCATTAGTGAATTTCATCTTTGATTTTAGTAATTACAATATCACAATTAAGTGTAATGGAATGTTTTAAAGAATTCCTAAATATTTTAATGTATCCTTCTGCCAAATAATATCAGTATTATCTAGTATTGAAGGTGTGCAATGGACATTTAAGGGAAAGAATTCTGTTTTATGTGTATTGAACCAGAGACAGTAGAATATTCATGTCTAAAAGTTAAAACTGCAGGTTTAGAAGTGGCTGGATTGCTGAGGTATAGTAGAACATCATCTGCATAAGCTGATGTTTTAAGTGTAATATTAGTTGAATCTAATCCTGCGATGTCATTAGAGTGATGAATATGAGAGAAAAAAGTTTCAACTGCCAATAAAAAATGAAGAGGTGATAACGGGAAACCTTGGGGGTGATTATAATGGAGGGTGGATCGCCACCGCCAGGCCCGCAGTGGCGATCCGACCGCCATCCCAATTTGGCTTACCTTCTGCCATATTATCATGGCGGGGGTACTGCGGCAGACGAAAAGTCTGTCTGCCTCTTTTCCACCGGCCGGCTATCGTTACGATTGCTGACCGGGTGGACTTGCCCACTAATATAGTGGCGGTGCCTATCAGGCACCACCATCCATATTAGGATGGGTGAGGTAACTGCCTTTTCCATGGTGGCGTTGCCGCCATGGAATGGCTGGTGGGAATTGGCTACTGGGGCCTGTTGCGGGCCCCCTTGGGGATGGTGGGGTGGCAGGGTGCACTTGGGGGTACCCATGGCACCCCCTGCAGTTCTCTGCACCATGTGGCAGGCATCACATGGTGCAGGGAAATGCTGTGCATGCCCTTTTACCATTGCGGACGGTACTGCAGCCAGCATCACCGTCCGCAACGGTAAAAGGGAAAGACGTGCCTGCCATTATGGCGGTCGCATCCTAATTAGGCAGGTGGGACTGCCGCACGTCTGGCAGTCGGTCACATCACCGTTATGGTGGCGGGCAATGAGCCCCCTTGTTGCGTTCCTCTATAACGACAGAAAACTTTAGAGAACTGACCATTAATTAAAAGGAGTGCTGAAAGGGAACCGTATACTGTTGAAACCATTTTTATAAAATTATTTCCAAAACTGAATGAGAATAGTGCTTGAAACTAAAATTGCCAATGAACTTTATCAAAAGCTTTCTCAGACTCTAAAGCTAGAAGACCAATGGGTGAAGTACAGGTAGGAATGTTATCAATGACATGAAAAAGGAGTCGAGTGTTGCTGAAAGAGAATTTTTTTTCCTAAAGCCAGATAGATCTATGTGAATAATGGACGATAAAATGCGAGCTAACCTAGCAGTTAAGATTTTTGCAAACATTTGACAATCTTGAGTTATGAGGGCGATAGGGTGATAATTGGAAACCTTATTCTGATCTTTATCTGGTTTAGACAAAACGGTTTCCGTAAAGAAACCTTGAATTAGACCAGATTGAATCAACTTGGTAAATAAATGATGTAAATGAAGGGAAGAACATTAGCAAAGCTTTTATAAAATTCTGCAAGGGAAGGAACTTGAGTGAAGGAATAGCTATTAAAAGTTCTTCTTCAGAGATAGGGCTATCTATTTTGGATTTATCAGATTGGGAAATTTGTGGCAGATTAGCAGAAATTAAAAATGTGTCTATAAATTGAGTATTTGGTTTGTCATATAATGATGAATACAATTTAAGGAATTCATCTAGAATATCCGGGGTAGACACAGCAATTGCACCATTGTCCCTATGGATAGCAAGAATTATATTTATATATTTTTTGATGCGAAGATAGTTAGCTAAAAGTTTCCCTGACCTATTTGCATTAAAAACAAGTTTAGCTTTCTGATTAGGAAGCTGAATTCCAGCTCTTTTATAATATTTTGGGAAGAAATATATAATCTTTCAAATTTAGCAATTTGCTTCTCTAAATATAATAATTTGGTGTTAAATGTTTTATGTTCATGGGGCATTTCAGAAATGATCACCCCTCGTAAATATGCATTTAATACGTCTCATTTAATACAGGGAATGTTACACCATAAGGATTGTTGGTAAAATTCTCTTTAATGGCTGTTAAAATTGTGTCCTTATGAACATCTTGAAGGACAATATCTACATTCATGCCCCAACAAGAGTGAAAAACAGAAAAATGTGTAACGGGTTGAGGTATATGTTTTACCAAATCTCTGGACACCAACAAATAATTTAAACGTGATAATTAGGGTATTGGAAAAGTCTTTCTGAGTGGGGAAATGCAACAAGTTTGGACTTTTAAGCAAAATTTGGAGTGAGTAAAATGCTTTTGGATGTGAATATTTTAAAGAAGAGAGCCTATCTAAAGGGAGGTAAATTATCAAACTAAAATCTCCACCCACAATATGGGAAACATTTCCAAGTTGAAGAATTTCAGTATTGTAATACGATTCCAAAAATTAGGGTCATCCTCTGTTGGACCATAAATATGAATTAAACATAAAATAGTATAACTTTAACTACTGGGAACCATACAACTGAATCAGATCGTTTATCTAAAATTTGTAATTGAAGATTTTTGGAAAAGATAGTAGCCACACCAATGTTTTACCCAGTTCTGAAGAGAGATTCTGACCCACCCATTTATTTAGCATATAGGCTAAGATATTGTCATCAACATGCGTTTCATGCAATAAATAAATGACAGCTTTTTGTCTGAAAAGGTAATCTAAAATATTCAGATGCTTATCCGGATTTCGTAATCCCTTAACATTTAAGGAAACAATTTTAATTCAGTGAGCTGTATCCATGGGTTAAGAAACGAAGCAAAGAGGATAGATAAAAAACAATATGAATAAATATATAAGGTATGAAATAAGCTGTGGAGACCATTGAAGTAGCTGTAAACAAAGGAAAATATAAAACAGAGGAGACAGACATGAACATACAGATAAAGTAATGAACATACAGAAACATTGATGAGACACATGCATTTGGGAAGAATAGCTAAAGGAGAGAACGAAAAGCCTGTAATAAGAAGAATACCAAATATAATAACAGGATTAATAAAAACCTACAATCCGTTTCAGACATGAACTCTAATTTGAACAATCTGTATAGTAAACAGTAATACGGTCAAAACATTTTCAAATTGTAGGGTCATGCATGTCCATTGAGAGAGGGAAGTGGTTATCTAGAAATGCTTGGAAGTCTTCTGGACGATGAAAGGACTTGGAAATGTCATCTTTTCAAATACGCATGAAAGATCCCATATTTGAAGCTGGAATTTTTCAGTTGAGGTCTCAAAGCTGCAAAATCTCTTTGAATGGCGACAGTCTCCTTAGAAAAATCCAGATGAATAAAGATTTTAGTGCCGTTAACCAGGAAAGAAGGAATGTCTTGTGCTACTTTCTGAATAAGGTTGAGATTGTTGTGACGAAGAACCTTGAAGCTGACTTGGTTTGGTTTGGCCACGTTTACGATAAGGCGGAATTTGATGTGCTTTATCCATCTCATATTTTTCTGGAAATGTTAGGTTTAATAGACTAGGCAATAGGTTCTCAAGGTAGCATCTACAGTTTTCTCCTCTATATCTTCAGACAAATTAAAAAAAGTGCAAGTTATACTGTCTGTTTCTATTTCCGAACTCAAGCAATCTAGTACTGAAAGAGGAACTTTTTGTTACAAGCATTATTGGATGATCTGTATTTGTTTTAATGTATTTTATTTTAATCTCATTATCTTCATTGAAAGAACTGTCATATCCTTAGGTGTATTTTTAAGTTCCATGGCAATAAGGTCTTAATTCTACCTGACAGACTGCAGTTCCTCCAAAATGGTAGTAAGTGAGGGTTCCTATTAATCTACCATTTTAAATTTAACAGGTGGGGAGATGCTGCTTGTTTACGCTTGTGTGCTGACAAAGTTCAAGCTTTGCTTTCCATGGTAATAATATTGTATAAATATATATATTAAAAATAGCAGAAAAAAGAAAAAAGGTAAGTAAATATGCCAAACCAGTGTAGAAATGAAGTAAACATCCAGGTGCAGCAGCTATAACCAACAGTGAGACAGGCTGAAGTTGCGCCATTTCCAGAAGAAAACCCAGCCTTCCTGATAGGAATCCAGGGGTAGAGCTGGGAGGAGATGAGCATCAGAGACACCTAGAAATAACCAAGGCCACCAGACCAAACCAACAACCTCCTCACCCCAAGAAAGTAAGGAAAACAATTTACAGAAGCAAAATTGCCCTGTTATACTGGCAGAAAGAACCTGTCTTCAATATAGGCACACCAAATATCAGCAGCGAGGAGCCATGTTGAATTGCACACCCACGCGTTCCCTTAATTAGGATTTTACTCCATCTTCATCTAGGCCACAGTCTTACCACACTCGTAAGTATAGAACAGTAATGTTCTAGTCTTTTTTTCATCGCAATCTATTTTTGGGGCCTGCTTTCTTTTAATAGGTGAAATGCTGCTTTTAAGGTACCCAAAACTCTAATAGTTCACTGAGAGGCAACTGCAATAATCACAATGTTGATTAAAGAATATATCACTCCTTGTCTCCGGAGCAAACGCTTTGAGTTCATGCAGCTGGGCTCTATGCGTTAAAGAGGTAGTCCCTGTAGAGAGTAGAGAATTCTCTATACCTAGGGGCATATTACCAAGCAATAGCGATAATTATCGCTATTGCTTGGTTAGAGACAAATATTTACCGCAGCGCTGCGGCGATTTTTACCGCAAATAAACCTTGGCATTACCAAGGTTTAACGCAAATGCGGTAAAAATCGCCGCAAAGCATGAATATCGCTGAAAAGTCAGCGATATTCATGCATTAGCGAGCTAATGCTCTTAGCCATGTTATCCACCTCCCATTGGATAACATGGCTAAGAACTGCTCAGGGCAGGTGTTAGCTTTTGGAGATATTCCCGCTTAGCGCGAATATCTCCAAAAGTTGGTAATAGGAGATAGCGATGTTAGCGACTGTTTTCAGTCTCTAACATCTTGGCACGCCCACTTTGCATCTCATTAGTGATAAATATCACTGACATGCAAAGTGGGGCCCAAGATGGTCGCTATCTCCTACTAGCTGTTGCTAACTGGTGTTAGCGGCAGCTAGGTAATAGGGAGATAATTTTATCTCCGCTTTCTTGGCTTTTAAAGCCAAAAAAGCGGAGATAAATCCCTTTGATAATATGTCCCCTAGTTCTGCATTTTCGGCATATCTAAGAATCACCAACAATTAACATGCTAGAACATTGCTTTGCCTGTTGATGTCAGCTGGGGTGTTGAGCTGTACTGTGACATCATTCACTGAATGGCCCCTTTAAGAGACGGTTTACAACTAGGGTGGGCCATCCCGAATTCACTTTAACAGAGCTCCATTGAAATATTTTAAAAAGGAAAAAAATAGTTTTTTAGTCTAAAATTCCTTTATAGTCGTAATTGCCTGAGGTCAACGGGGCCTTTGTACTGTATCAGGTTCAGAAATGTGCTGCATGCTGTGGGTGCGGTTCCATGGCTGACATGTGAGTTGAGGACTGAATCAGTCCTTCCTTTCAATGGATTTCCCACATTCGATGCCAACTGCGGGGAGCTATTGTTACGGTTTTACCTTTTATGCTCCTGCTTTTCTGAATGTGGCACTGCTTTTCCAACAGAAATCATTCTCAGTTTTTCTTAAACATTCTCGGGCTCTGAGAAAGATTCCTTTCCCCCCCAAATGCTGTAGTCCTTGTGTGTTCCCTTTAATTTTTTTAAGTGAAATTTCAAAATTTCATTAAATCTCAGCTTCATTTGCTCTACGGGGTGTGAGTAGTCAGCTGGCATGAGAGCGTCAAAAGTGTCTATGTCGGGTTAGAAGAGCATGCAATGCCACAATTCACGATGGCTTAGAGATTGTGACACCCTGGCTGTTAACTGGCAGTAATACCACGTAAAAAGAACACTTGATGGACAGAATGCAGAACAATGTTACACATTCTCCCCAGTACAGAGATCTGGGCCTAAATCCATAGTTTCTTTGCTCCCCATACCACAGAGAATTGGGTGCACAACAGTTGTAAAGAATGTAAATCCTAAATTACCTTTACTCATGCTCATTTATGGACAGTTCATGTGAATGCTTTGGGATTTGAGAGTAATTTATTTATGTCTTACACTTCATGCCTAAATAAGTGGTATTTATAAAGGGTAAGGACCAATTCTCATCTGTGTGCCCAATTTAAATCTGGCATCTGATGTGGAGTAATAATACTGCAGTTCTCAAATTTCTGTATTACTTACCCTTACTATTTTTTGGGGTATTCATTTTTCACAAACGTACCTGTTCAACCACTCTTGTTGCAAACAATCGTCAAAGTGCATAAAGAAAAGTATGGGCTTTAAAGGGGAAATGTCAAAGTGCTGGTACATGTTTGCTCCTGAGAAGTGCTGTTACTCTCCCTTTTCAACTTTGAAGGGCAATAATTCAGCACCGGACAGTACCTGCCCATTTAAAGCACTTGGCACTGTGATCCCGTGTGCAGTGGGTTGGGGTCAGTGAGAATGGGGCAAGGTCAGAAACATGGCTAAAGAAAACAAAATACTGGGTAGCTATTTTGTTGGACTTTCAGTTACAGGTAACTGCATACAAATAATAATACACAGCCCTTCAATCACAAATGCATGTTAAATATAACTGTGGAAAATGGATTATTCTGGTAGGAAAACTATTGCTTCCTACGTTCACTTCAGATGTCATGTATACATGGAGGGTCGCCGATTTTGATCCTAGTTGGTGGACTGAGGAATAGTGACTTGTTTTTTATAGGGCTTGGAGACATCACTTGAGGCAGAAAGCGCTGTAAAAATGTCGGGCTCAACCTGTGCCAGGAAGTACTGTAAGTTACTTTAAAAAAAATGCATTTCATAAAGTATAAGAAAGGCTGTGCAAAGTAGAAATAGGTTGCCGTGAAATATGCATACAGCATTAGTGTTTTAGAGGCAATAAAAATGCTTTAATAGTCTACACATAGTGCAAACCTTTTTTAATAGTTTTCCATTAAAAAGACACCCTTTAAGAAATTGTAATATCCTAACAGTATGTTTGAAAAATAACTCTGTCATCACAAAGCTTCAAATGATTCAATCAATTAAACTATATTGGTACCCATGCAGCCTTTAGATTTGCTGATTAACCAACTGCACACGTTTACATGTTTTCAGGTAGCAGATGCCCTGGAGTGAAGGCTTGTTTTACTTTTATCTTTTCTCTCACTTCACAGTAGAGGAGACCCCTTTCTACCCTCACATCAGCAGCAACCCAAGCATTCAGGGCTGTTTTTCCGAATAAAATTCTATGAGGGCTGCTCAGTCCAAAACGCTTAGGAATGTTGTTCTTCCACTTCCCAACCATATTCACCACTGGTTGAAAATATCATACTGACTCACACTTCAGTTTACTCTCTGTACAACTTTTGCCAGGACCTTTTTAGTATAAAGTTGGCTTTTGGTTAGGTGTAGTCAGTGCAGTCCTAAATGTTTGAAAATTAAAGAAAACCAAGTCATGATTTCTAAGATGTTATGCATTGGAGAGCAGTGAAAACCAGAACTCAGCAGCATATCTACAAAAAGGGTCCAATTGTCGACATTGTCTCCTGCAGTGATGCACAAAGATGATGGCCTTTTGCGCCAAATAGCCTCACACCAACCGATAGAGGCAAGTTTGCACTGTCTAGCCCTAGATTAGTACTGAAAGTATATTCTTCCAGTTCACATTTCTATACGTAAACAAACACACAAGGTTCTGATGCATTGGATGTGCACTGTGCACTGTAGCACACAAGCAGTGTGTTGGTTTCTGGGACAAACATTCCTCCCATTTGGAGTCAGCTCCAGTGTCTGTAGTTTTTCCTTTGTTGCAAAGCCTGGTTTTCCTATCTTAGTAGATCTGGATTGGTGTCAGAACCAGTGGGTGTTTGTGTTGATCCCCCTAACTTCTGCTTGACATTTGCAGTGGCAAAGGGTAGGGGGTTGGCACTGTTGTCGTATGCCAGCGACACCCAATTGGTGATCGCTTTCTCTTAGAAATGCAGTATCAACTTGGACAAATTTAAAGAGGACCTTCAGGCAGTCTCTGACTGGATGGCACAAACTGCTTACAGTTGACCGCTAGCAAGTCGGAGATCTTATTGTTTGGGAAGGATCGGGAGCTATGGTCTGAGCAGTGTTAGCCGGATCATCTTAAACCCACTCCCCTGCCCAAGGAGGCTGTGAAGAACCTGGGTGTGTGGTTCGACAACGGCCTGACTTTCGACACTCAATCAAAAGCTGTGGTAGGGGTCTGTTTCAGGCTTTTGCGCAGCTTGAAACCGCTGCTGGGTTTTTTCCCCCTAAGGTGCGTCAAACCGTTGTCCAGGCGTCAATTTTGTCCAGACTGGACTATAGTAATTCCCTCTACCTAGGCGCCAATAAGGCCAGCATCAAGCGCTTGCAGAGGGTTCAGAATGCGGCGGCTCGTATTCTGGTTGCACTTCCGAGATCTTGCTCAGTTGCGCATGTGCTCCCTAAACTTCACTGGTTGCCTGTCGAAGAGCGCATTCACTTTAAGGTTCTTTGCGTATCACATAAGATCTTGACTCGCCAGGCACCTTTGGGGTTATCCAACTTGTTAGAGTTCTATGTGCCAGGGCGCCCTCTGAGATCTGCTGAACTAGCGTTGGTCTGTACTCCTCGAGTCTGGAAAGCCAGAGCTGGAGGGCGTTTGTTCCGCAGTCTGGTGGCGAAACTTTGGAACTCGCTCCCTGCTCCTATTAGAGTAATCCAGAATCACTTGGCTTTTCGAAAAGCCATAAAGACTTAGCTCTTCCCTGTTCTCTCTGTTTAACACTGATGTTTCACTCCTGGGCTCATTTCTTCGGTCTCTGGTGGCGCTGGGACGCCCCGTCGTTGGGGCAGCTAGGCGCAATAAACTCTGAAATAATAACAATAATAATATTTTTTTTTTAAGTGCAAAGCAGTATTTTCTTTTTGAAAAGTGTCCAAGTGCAAAACACTTTTTGAGCTGGTTAATAATTACAGCCGCCAATTTTAACAACTGTGTGTCCCACTAGCGCTTTTGTTAAGCCTATTTAAATCTGGACCGAAATTTGCAACGTCTGCAATCTGCCTCTCCTTTGGCACTCCTCTCAATGTGCCAACATATCCAAAACCAATCACTGTTCGTGTGTGTGTGCGTGTGTGGAGGTGGGTGTGTATTAACACATGCGTGTATGCATGTGTGTGTAAAGTAAGCATGCGTTTTACGTACACAAAGCACCGACCTGTGCATGCTCTTCTATCCAATTTATGGAACTTACATAAGCTTTCAGTTTGGGCCTGATTATGAGTGGTCTGATAATTTAGTTTTCAGCAGAAAACATCTGTTTCCTATTGAAATAAGATTATGATATCCCAGTATATTCGAGCATTTCTACCTGCTTATGTCCAGAAAAATGGGCCAGGCTTATTGGAAAAACAAGTTGAAAACAGTACATTTAATCAATTTTCCCCATGTGATTTTCCTATTCTGCATGCGAAAACACCCAGTGCAGGTGTGGTAAATCTCCTTGTATTGGTATTAGAAGGTGTGGTCATACCTCCCCTTGTTACCTGGCCAGTAAGAGTCGGATGTGTTCTCCCAGCAAAGAGTTTAGTGAATCCAGCTCATAATCTGTGATGTGTATTGGTGTGTGGTATCTAGTAAATGTCTCTGTCCAGATGATTTATCGACAAGTCTACTCTACTGTCTCTCAGGCAATTACAGTAAACTAATGTTAATCCAATGCTAAGCCAATTTAAAATACCACCCGACATGCCACAGGTAATTAATCACTGTGTGTCAATAGCTCTGCAGGGACTTTCTCCCCGAACCAATTAGGACAAGGCAGAAATGAAAGGGACAGTGTGCGCATACCACACTGTTTGACATACTTCTTGTGCTGCTCAGTGGATTTAAGTCTTCAGAAATACATTCTTTCTATAATTGTCCTTGTTGGTCTGGCTAGCTAGAAAGGATTTTAATTAGATATCTGTTCTTGCACAAGTACAGTGTGTTCTTCGGTTGCAGAAGATTGTTTCAGGTAAGCAAGGCTGGTAGTAAATACAGGTTTGATTTTTCTTACATATTTGCTCTTTTACATAACTTTGATAATAAATAATAGCACAAGAGAAAAATTCCATTCCTAGTATCAGTCGCTTTATACTATCTCATACAGTGAAATAGAAACCTGGTGTTGATAATGATACAGAATCATTTAGTACCATACACTATACAACATTGTCTGCCACAGGTTACATGAATAACATTGACAAATGTAAATCCTGTTTACTTTTCATTCTTTTGTCTTGCCCACACAATATTTCATTTTATTATTCATATTTTTCCGAGAAACAGCCCTATATGTTCTTGGATACATCTTCGTTGTTTCTTGTTTTGTGAGATACACTTTCAGTTGTTGCTCATCTTGCCAATCATAAATGACTAATTAAAAACTGTGTGGTCCATAAGAGGCAGAGGAAGACAATCAGGCCTTTACTGTAAGTAAAAGACACACAGATGATGGACGGAATGCAGAGCAAATCATACATTCACCCCCAGTCAATAGAGGTGGGTTAAATCCATCATTCTTTTGCTCACCATGCCACCCCATTTTAGACCCAGCCATATCCAAATCAGTCTTGACCCTGTGCTTCATGGAAATAGTCCAGACCGAACTGCCAAGCCTGTAAGTAAAGCGGAGAAGAAGAGCATCACTATTAACACATCCAGAATTACCACTATCTGAAGGTACTGCAATCCTTGGGTGTGGAAATACTTCAGTAATGAGTTTTTCCCTTGGGAATTGGAATAACCATGGGAATCAATGTTTCTGCACTGATGCCCGCAGGTTTGTCTCCCATTACAGTCCCTTTCCCCCAAATATATATTACCAGGCTTTTCATGGCAAAGTCTACATATGGTAAACCCAATGGTGGGACTCTCTGGTACCACCTGTAAAGCAGATTCCAGCGGAACCACTCTTCTCCACCAAGTCGGAATGACAGTGGTACTCATAATGATCGCCTTAACAGTTAAAAAGAGAAATCCTAAAAGATCCCAACCTGTAAAGAAAAAAAAACACCAATGCCAAAGCATACAACTCTGAAGGAAAAACCACACAGAGCATTTTTCCATGCATTTCAATATTGCGTAAATAATGAGTAAATGTTTTTCATCAGTTTATACCAGCACTTATCAAAATTTCAAATACTCTGGGGACCTGGAGCTCAGCTTTCCTCGATTGTCTTGTTTATATTTGCTCCATCAAGGTGTGCTGTTCTTTCTTATGTTAGTGGCAATCTTATGTGGGTTCAGGCAGGGCCGGAGTGGCCGTAGCAGGCACCGGGCGTTTCCCTGGTGGGCTGCCAGGGTGGGGGATGGTTTTATATTCCTGGGGGGCTGTTTTTGTTACCGGGGGCCGGTTTTGCAGCTTAGCTGCAATATTGGCCCCCAGCAACAAAATCGGAACAAAGCTTTTCGCATCCCCCCCCACTTCCCCCCCAGAGCTGGACGAGCTCTTTGCCAGGGCTGGTTTCTGTTCCCAGTCAAGGGGTCCACTTTCTTAGACTGTGATATAGAAAACGTGGACATTTTTGCATAGAATAGTTCATTCGGAATACTGAGCAAGGTCATTAATTATTTCTGATTGCTACTATTTCATGTCTGTAGTGGTGATATAAGGCAGTGTTTGGTGCAAACACGTTACCACCATTTTATGATGACAGGATTCTGAAGGTGGTAATATGTGCACATTTACTCTGTGGAATTCTGTCGTGATGTTGAGGTGTTCTGTTGTTTTTTTGTGGTGGTGCCGTATTTTTGTCCAGAATTATTGCACTATGACTGTGGTGTTTTAATGCAGTTGTGTTGTGTCATGTTTGGACTATTTTAGTGTGATATGCTGTGCTATGTTTTAATTGTGTTATAATGTTGCTTTGCATATTGTATTATGTTATTTTATGTTGCTTACTTTAGGAAAGTCAACAAATGCTGTTATATTTCCAGTCAAAAGCAGCACATGCCTTGAACGTTCCTCTGATATACATTCATTTACCACTTTCTAAGGTAGTAAGTAAGATAGTGCTGCTCTAAATCTTTAATTATTTAAGACATCAGTTGGCCCAAAAACTGTGACAGAGAATAGGTCTTAAATTAGCGCTCTCTGTGCTAATTTTATGTGATATGGGCCACATTGTCTGATAATGGAATGAGATAAGGCTTCATGAATTGTTGATGTGATTTTTTTCATTGAAGTTCAATGTGGGTTAATTAAAAAGGAAAACAGTTCATTATGAAGTAGCCAGCATGGAATGTAGTTGTTAAACATCTTCACAGTGGAGTTGGACATATCAAGAAAAGAAATATTCAAAATGAGATAATGAAACAATAGGAGTTAAATACAGGATGGGCTGTTATTCACCTCTGTATCTTTAGTAAATGTCACACTTTTGTAAGATAAACTAGGATTTCTTTGTATGCAAGACTGGAGAAATATAGAATTCAATTTATGAGATCAGACTTACTGGGACTACAGTGTAACTCATGTAATTTTTCCAAAGCATGTACAGGGAATATAGCACCAGCCTTACCTAGCAAGTAATTGCTTCATGGCAATTATTCCATGACTAGATAAGATGCTAGTGCCACCATCAAGTGTTCCAGAGTATTTCATGGGCTTGGGGTCTTAAATAGCTTAAGGGATCAGTTTGACTTTTGCAGATATGTGGCATTTGTCATACTCTTGGTTCACCCACCCCATTCAGGCGTGGGCATGAGGGTTCAAGCAGCAGAGCCTTTGCTGGCTCTAGTACTGTAAGCCTTACAAGCCTTTGACCGATGGCATGTCCAAGACAAAGGTTTCGGTTAATATTCATCAGAGTGTGTCTGCCCTATTAATGATAGTCCTTCCAGATATATTGTTCCTGTTCAGGACCACAAGGAAAAGCTTGGAGGGCATGAACTTTAAAAATCACTTGTAAACTCAGGCAGTGGGAGAAAACTCCAAGTGCCTTAGGGCCATTGATTTATTGTTTTTCACTTACAAACTCCCACTTTGGGAGTTTGTTAATAATAAAACAAAAAATGTGGTTGATCATGTGGAAATTGGCAAATGTTCTTCCTTTAGTGCAGTGCTTGCACTGGCAGCTGTCTTAAAGTAAAAAAAATCCCTGCAAAGCAAGCAGGCATCTGTAACTGTGATTGGCAGTCCTTCACCATGGGAATTGTGGCCATATACTCTGGTGACCTGGAACTCCAGTGAGCCATCCTCCATTCTCTAATTATGGTGTATTTTTGGAAGCACAAGACCTTTGTCTGCGGTTTAATTAAAAAATGTGGACCTCACTCTTTTAGTCAATTAACAAGGTTAACAACAAATGTTATAAGGATCCCTGAACAAACATGAAAGAAGCGATTGAAAAATAATGCCTGATAACACTTGAAAAAAAAGGGAATACTTCTCTCTAACATACACATGTTGTTCTATGCTATGACTGTGACTGTATCGTTCTCTGAGAACCAACTCTTTTTACTTACTATTTCTTTTTGCAGTTATAGAATTGACTAAGATCTAAACTTTGGGCTGCAGAATGTTTTCTCTTCACTATCAGAAACAGTTGCAGGCATTATCATTATTTTTTACATTACTAAAACATTAGTCTTTTTCTCATAATAATAGTTAGTTAGCCTAGAAAAAGTATTTCTTTTATGAAACGTCAGCTGTTTAAATATTCTTATATAAACATCAGAGTGATTTACAATTTGTCAACGTGAAATATAATATTACCTAATGTAATATCGTATAGAGAACATTGTTTGCTTCATGATCCCTATATTTGCTGATAACCTTATTAATTGACCAGAAATATGCATTCCAAATTCATAATTTATGCTGGTGATTCTTAGGTGTCCCGCAACTTTTTGGGGGGCAACTGAAGTTTGCAAATGAGTTACCCACAAGGAGTGAGTGCTCATTAAATTCAGCATCTTCATGATTAGAACAGTGTCTGAATGCACTACGAATATATAAGGCAGATGTTGATACATTACTAATGGGGTTTTTCTATGGAACAGTGGTTATCTTTGTCAGTGGTGATGGAACATGTATTCAAAGAAATGTCAGATATACTGCATTGCTAATGATTACAAGCTAAACAACTTGAAAAAAACATAATTGTTATAATGTTTGACTTCACAACTGTTTATCTATTCTTGAAGCAATTATCCCAAATTGCAATGTTTATATTTATTGTTCAGAATGGGCCATCAAAACATGCATTATAAAAAGAAAAGAAATTAAGTGACATAAATGTTTTTAATCTAATAGTGATTTGGGAGGTGATACACACATGAATAGAGAGCAGCTAAATAGGATCTCGGTGGTGAAACCCGTCTGGTACCTCATAGCCCTGATGAAACCTTTTTGCAGGTGAAACGCATTGGCTGCACTTCCATGAATTGAAACAATAAAGCAAGATTTGACTTCAAGATTGAAGGTCTAAGAACTATTGTTGCCTCTCTGTTCATGTGTCTATCATTGCTTTCTATGGTCTATAAGCAGCTGACCTTTGAGGTGAGCAACATGGTCTGTAATATTTATCAAAAACAACTGTGACTTCACCAGGCGGTGCAACAACAAACCCATTGGTTGCTTCTTAATTTGTGTTTAGTGATTTGGGAGTTTCTGCATGCTGCTAGTTGGCCATTGGAGCATATGTCTTTTCACCCTCCCTTTATTCATGCCTTACAAAAGCTCTAACTACAATGATTAATTTCCAGTCTAGTTCACCTGATGAGGTCGCTAGCTTTAGGAACCTTCTTACCGTTAAGTCAAGCATACTGATGTTTTTTTTAATTCTGGCAGAAGCTCTGTATTTTCTTCAACATTCTTGTGTGCTGGCGTAAATCGATATGTACTTTAGCTTTCTTGTTCAATCAGTATTTTGCTATATCTGGTCCATTATGTCCCTTTGCTTGCTACACTTGTTTATTGGCATATGGAGAGCCCTGTCTGTTGAACTATTTACCTACCTGTTCTTAGTCACTAACTTTGGACATAACAGGGTTCTTAAGGTGGGAGTGGTCCTAGTTGTAATCAAGAGTTGACAGCATGCGTTGTCTGATCCATGAGAGCTGGAAGTAGCAAGAGTATGGGGGACTGTAACAAGTGAATGAGGTAAAAACAGTGGTCCGGTTGTCAGCACAATATAATAATTGTACAGTTACAATTTACAATGAAGTTATTCAACTGGCACAATCAACGTCCTTGACACAACTTCATTCATAAACGACGCAGGACACATAAGAGTTTACATTTTGAAGAACTCAATTAACATATGCAGGTACCTACATGGCAGCAGTTTTCATTCCAATCAAACAAAGAAATATGTGACCTTCAGCCAGGCTGTAGCCTACCACAAAGTACAATCTGCCATCAGAATATCAAAAGTAAACTTGCCTAGATATAAGAACACTTCACCCAGTCAAAATAGAACTGTATACAGACAGGCACCCAACTTCTCAAACTTCTGAAGTACAGACCTTGCATATATTTGCATTACCAAACATCTACAAAAGAAACGGAAAATGTTACTGTCTCAAATCGTTTTTGCAAGTCCAAAACACTGCCTGCCTCCTACAGCGCAAAAAAGGTCTTTCTGGAAAATATGCTGGCAAGCCCAAATAAATTTCGCAAAAAATGATGAATGGACACCATTACATAATAATTCACCCTACAGTACAACAGTTGATAGCAATTGCCCTGCTGGTTGATGTAACTTTCTGCATCAAAAGTTACAATTTCAAAAGCATAATGGAACAGCAAAGCTGCAGATTAATTTTTAGTAACTATATCAGCTCCAAAAGAGCAGGCCTTAAAGGATCATGGCTTTATGATCCATAATGCTCACACATGAGAATCATTCATTTTTAACCTTAATTTATTTATTCATTTCCTAAGGACTATGATGATTCAACCACATCCGGCAACGGATCAAGCCACAGTAATCAATTCTCTTTCACATAACCATTAAGCCCAAATATAGAAAGCAAATGAGGCTACAGTCATTCTTCACAGTGTTAAAACATCTGTGGGCAGCCACTTCCCAGCAAGTTCCCTCTCTACCCTCGGGGTGAAAAGTTGAGCATTACAATCCTTTGACAAACACTTTTAGATTTCTTAATGTCTGTAAATTTACAAATGGAAAGCCACATTTCCTTTCAAATTCCCCGCCCACATCCCCTGATGGTATAAGCTGGATCCAAATTGCTTATTTGGCTCACTTATATCTGAGGACGTGTCCCGTGAGGGCCAAAATCTTTTTCACATGTCCTCAAAAAAGTATATATTTGTAGCATAGGTACAATACATCATCATTGGTACAATAAAAATTATCATCACCTCCAGAAAGCTATCAACGTTGTTCCAGTGTGATATGTGAAATCACTAGGTTGAATTTAGCTCCCACCATTGCCGCTCTTACAGCCATAGAAGGGCCAGAATTTGCAGCTTCTTTCGAGGAGAGTTAAAAATGGGAAGCACTTCTTTCAATGTTTAGACAAGCACAATATATCCCTGTTGGATTTTGCTGGCATCTGTTCTAAACCAGTATGTCTTATATGCACTTATGTTTATCAAAGAGTCTGACCTCTATTTCCAGGTTTTTGCAAAAGACCTAAGGCTCTGTACAAAATGTATCATTTTAAAATAATTAAATATATACAGATTTTAAAATCCATGTTTTAAACTGTTAATGAACGTGACTCAATGTAGGCACAGAAACATTGCTTTTTTGCAGACAAAAAATGTAAGCCAGTGGGATACCAAGTAAAACAAATGGGGTAGAGGAAAATCATTGTTACTCACTGCAAGAGTTATTCCAATCACAGCATAAAGCCCGTTGGCCTAGCAAAATAGAAGATTATAGCCAAACATGTAATCAATCGATCAAATGTGCAGGTGAGTTTAAAGTATAAATCATTTATAATTTTTTTTTCACTATAGATCTAATAATTTCATTCAAAACCAGCTGTGTTTCACACCACCTTAGCATGTTTATTTTATTGCAGTTAACTTGAAAAAGCTGGATTACCTTTCATGGATCACCTCCTGCCGCACCTGCAGCTTCACCTGCGACAGAACCACCAAACCTCCAAGGACTGGACCCAACCACCTCCGCTGCATACTCCTCAACACCCGCTCCGCACGCAAACACGCCGTCGAACTCAGATCTGCTCAACACCTCCACCCCAGATGTGGCCTTCCTGACCGAGACTTGGTGAAATGACTCCTCAGTGCCCGACATCGCCATAGCCATCCCGAACGGCACTCGCCTCCACGGACTACATCCTCCTCGGGGACCTGAACTTCCACCTCAAGAACAACAACGACGCCAACTCCGCCTCCCTGATTGACAACCTCACCAACCTCTGCCTCAGACAACTCATCACCGCACTCACCCACTCCGCCAGCCACACCCCATTTTCTCCACCGGCACCCACGTCACCTTCGACCACACCACCGAACTCCACTGGACCAACCACCGCTGCATCCATTTCACCTTCAAGAAACCAACCACGCACCACCGCACCCAACAGCTGCCTTGCCGCTGCTGGAGCCAAGCACCGAGGACCAGCTAATTACCACCCTTGCCCAGAACCCACCCACCGACCCCACCAACCCAGACGCCGCTACCCGCAACCTCAGACAATGGATCGACGACGGCGCCAACACCCTTGCCCCGCTCAAGAAGCCCTCCAACAACCACGCCAGCAAGAGAGCTACCTGGTTCACCGACGAGCTACAGACCTCCAAACGTGCACGCTGGAAACTAAAGAAAATATGGCTCCATGAACGCACACCGGACAACCACGTAGCCCACAAGGACGCCACCCGCAGGCATCACCACCTCATCAGAATAGCCAAGAGATCCTCCTTCAAAGACCGCTTGGATAACAACGCACACGACATCAAAGAGCTCTTCAGCATCGTAAAGGAACTCTCCAACCCCAGCGCCAACGACATCCCGCCCTCACAAGAACTGTGCGACTCACTAGCCATCTTCCTCCTCTGCAAGATCGCTGACATCCACGACAGCTTCAACACCACGACCGCCTGACTACGCCATACTCCTCCTCCCCTATGAACACCACCAGCTCCATCCGCCTGACCTCCTGGTCCAACGGCAATGACGACGAGACACGCAAGGTCATGAACTCCATCCACTCAGGATCTCCATCAGACCCATGCCCACACCACGTATTCAACAAAGCAGACGCAGCAATCGCACCCCAACTACGGAAGGTCATCAACATATCCTCCGAAACAGCGACATTCCTGGAAAGCTGGAAGCACGGTGAAATCAACGCCCTCCTCAAGAAGCCCAAGGCGGACCACAAGGACCTCAAGAACTTCCGGCCCATCTCCCTGCTCCCGTTCCCGGCAAAGGTCATCGAGAAAATCATCAACAGACAATTGACCCGCCTCCTGGAAGACAACAACATCTTGGACCATCCTAGTCTGGATTCAGACGAAACCACAGCACTGAGACAGCCCTCATCGCAGCCACAGACGACATCAGGCGCCAAATAGACAACGGCAAAACATCAGCCCTCATCCTCCTGCACCTGTCAGCCGCCTTTGACACGGTCTGCCATCGCACTCTAAAGACACGCCTCCTAGAAGCCGGAATCCAGTAGAAGGCCCTTGACTGGACCACGTCTTCCTTTCCGGCAGAACCCAGAGCGTCTGCCTCCCACCCTCCCGATCTGAAGCCACCGACATCATCTGCGGCATCCACCAGGGATCATCCCTCAGCCCGATGCTGTTCAACATCTACATGGCCCCCTCGCACAAGTGGACCGCCGTCACGACCTCAACATCATCTCCTACACCGACGACACCCAGCTCATCCTCTCCCTCACCAAAGACCCACACACCGCCAAAACCAACCTCCACGAGGGAATAAAGGCCGTCGCCGACTGGATGAGGAACAGCCGTCTAAAGCTGAACTCGGACAAGACAGAGGTACTCATCCTTGGACCCACCCCCTCCGCCTGGGGTGACTCCTGGTGGCCGACCACACTGGGACAATTCTAATGTGAAAATGTTCCTGCGGTGGCCTGCTAATTCACTTACACAGCTAAGTTTATAAATATCTAACCAGGTGACAAAAAAAATGGAAAAAATACTGAAATTATTCAAAACGTATAAAATTTATTTTTCTCTTTTTATCTTTTAGTTTATATGTGTTCTGTTGTCAATCAGAAATCACAAGACAGACATTTTTCAATTCATATCAGAAATTTCAAGACAAGTACAGTTAAATCCTAAATATCTACAACAAAAGATTATGTACAACATACAAAATTAATTAATAATAACCCTTGGTAACACCCATATCTCTCAACACACTCACGTGCTAACAATCATACCACACTCAAAACTCCAAACTAGGATGGTGAAAGGAAAGGAAAAGGAAAGGAACTGAATTGATATTTTAGCAAGATGACAACGCTAAAAAGAGTTGGGCCAAGATGTAACTTTAGGCTCCCGTCGCAGGTCTAACACACTGGGAACAGCACCAACACCCACCAACCATGCACGCAACCTAGGATTCCTCCTCAAATCCTCCCTCTCCATGGCTAAGCAGGTCAACACAGTCTCCTCCTCCTGCTACTGCACCCTCCGTTTGCTCTGCAGGATCTACAAGTGGATCCCGACAGAAACAAGAAGAACTGTGACACAGGCCCTCGTCAGCAGCAGACTGGGCTACGGCAACGCACTCTACGCAGGAATCCCAGCCAAATACATACGATGACTACAACGCATCCAAAACGCCTACGCCCGACTGATCATCAATGTCCCCTGCCGCAGCCATATCACCCCCCCCCTGAGAGACCTACACTGGCTCCCCATCGACAAGAGGATCACCTTCAAGCTCCTCACCCACGCACACAAAGCACACCACAATGCCTGACCAGCCTACCTGAACAGCAGACTCAACTTCTACAACCCCACCCGCCAGCTCTGCTCCGCCAGCCTCGCCCTCGCCGCTGTCCCCTGCATCCAAAGAACAACCTCCGGTGGCAGATCCTTCTCCTACCTCGCCACCAAGACTTGGAACACCCTCCCTACCCACATGCAGCAGACCTAAGACCTACTCGCCTTCAGAGGACTCCTCAAGACTTGGCTCTTCAAACAGTAGCAGCACTCCCTTCCCCTCAGCGCCTTGAGACTCTCACGGGTAAGTAGCGTGCTCTACAAGTACACTGATTGATTGATTGATTGATTGATTGATTGATTGATAATAGTGATGGCTTGTGGATTTATTCCATTCTTTCACTGCAGCATTTAGAACATAATAATAGTTGTTAATCTGCTGTATTTGCCACATAATTTGCCAAATAGTATGCAAATTTCACAAAACAACTTGCTTCTATCTAAGCCTAGGTGGTGAACTCCGCTCCGCTAGCGGAGTTTGCAAATTCTTCTGCACTCCGTGTTACGCGGAGCTCCTGGAGTTCCAAAACACTCAACATCAAGTTGGCGAGCGAGGAAAATCCACCTCACAGCGAGGTTTTTCCTCGTTCGCAATTATCAATGTCAAGTTGGCAGTCGCGAGCATGGAAAATTATCCTCCCGGTGAAAATTCTCAATGCGGGCTGTCGGATTTCTCATTGTGAGTGATTGCGTATGCTCGTGACCGCTCGTATTAAGAAAACGTCCATTCACGTTGAGAAACCTGCCGCTCGAGTAAAAAATCTACTTGAGCGTCATAAAGGAAGCAACACCCGCTCTGTGCATGGTGCTGCTCATGATGATTGCACAGTGCGGACAAACAACCAACATTGAAAATCACAGCGAACTGCATTTATCTATTGCACTCCATCTGAGTTTTTTTTTTTTGCAGAACTCCACCCAGGCTTACTTCTATCTCAAATTGATTAAAATAACAGTGCCAGAAAATGAGCAATATAATTTGCCTTTTTGTAGCACAATTTAAGTAACCTTGTCAAATAATTTACCTATCCTTTAAGCATAATCCTAGTGACCCTCACAATAATAACATCACATTTCACTTCTTCTATGACAATGCTCAGTGCCAGACACATTGTAGATGATTTTCTGCAGAGCACAACAAGAGTTGAATTCAGAGCCTGTGTTTTTGCCTTTTTCCCTCAGCCAAGCCCATGCAAGGGTATATTGCGTTTGGCATTTGAATGTGCTAAGCAGGTGTTGAGTGCATAGTTTGGACTTCGTCCCTGTGTTCAACTCCTGTGTGGAAAAAACTCAATCATCACAGTCTTTAACAGTGTGGATCAACATTGAGCTCCATACTATGCCCTTGTGAAAGCTGAGCACAAGGCCTAGCATTTGACAAGGTTCTGCCTCCATCCTCTTGCACTGAGGTTTGGACATAGGGTTGGGCTGTTGACCAGTCATTTCACCAAGCTGCTGTGTGAACCAGAGCCCCATTTACCATGACCAAGTTAGATTTTCCCATCTGCATCTTTTTCCTCTGGTGAAGTTACTGATAGAAAAGCAGACGTTACGTTCTTAATCCATTTGGTACAGAAATAATGGCCTTCAACCATGTGCAACAAATTCTGGGCACAGCGCCTAACCTATATTCATGCGCAAGGATTATCACCCATTCCAAAAAAATCCCCACACATGGGCAAAAGCCATTCACAGTAAAGCTTCCCATCCTACCTATGCCAGCAACAAGCAGGCTTTGTCTGTGTTTAGTGACTTGTAGGCACAGTTAAAGAGAGTTTTCAAAAGATTTTAATTTGCTAATAGGTTTCCCAAAATTTGCTGATTTTGGAGTGCAGCCTGTTAGCACATTAATCCCATTTCTGAGACCTCAGGTTTTGTGCAGATCTATCGAACAGAACCAACGTTACTAGCAAATCAGAGCTTTTTTAACAGATCTAACTTTGAGCCACCATTTGGTGAAGCTTTACAAAACTTGATATTAATCCAAAGACATAAAACCTATTAGGAAATTAATACATTTTCACCCCCGAATGTTGCTTCTTTTTGCAGAATATCCTTCAAATTTGCCAATCAGCACAATAAGTCCAATGCAGTACTAATGTCTGAACTGTCCTGCTGATCCGTAAAACAGTACCAAAGTTGATTGCAAATTAAAGCTTTTTTGATCCATCTATTTTAAATTTCTCCTAACGGATCTGTACAAATCTCAAGAAACCATCACCTTATTTAAAATTGCATCTACCAAAGTTGTTTCAGATTATACAAATGATGCCAAATGTATTAGCAAACTAACTGTTTTTCCCGCTCCCCCATTTAATGTTTTGCCATTATCTTAGCTACATGAAATTTGGCAGACATATAGCATGTTAAGCAAGTGTTCTGGTTTGTCAAGTTGTGGTAGTTGTTTCAAACAGTAAGAAAACCTATGAGCAAATCAAATTATTTTTAACCTCCCTTTTGACTTTGCCCTCCAGTGGACAGATATGTGTGAAACATGAGGTGGCAGAACTTGTATAAAGCAGTAATAGCTTTCATGCAGATTCATCAAATACAACAAATTTATTTGCAAATGAACATGTTTTTAACTTTACCCTTGCCTCTGCTGGAAAAGTCATCAGATCATGCTCAGTTGTAGTGTTTAAAATCTCATGCAGATTCATCAAATGTCAAATGTCACCAAAGTCATTAACAAATTTAGGGGTCGATTAGGATGGCGGACGGACAAAGTCCATCCGCCATCCTGTCGGAGGAAGGGACCGTCCTCCACAGGGGCGGATGTCCCGTGCCTCGAATCAGGATGCACCCGCCACAGTGGCGGGTGCATCCCGCGTTTTTAACATTGCGGCGAACGGTGCACCCCCCACCCCCCCTTCACCCTGGGGCCCCACAACGGGCCCCCAAAGCATAGACCGAAAGTCTTTCCACGGCCGCCGTGGAAAAGCATAGGACCGCCGGCATCGTAATATGGCTGACAGTGTCTCACACACACCGCCACCATATGTATGCACATCTTGCCTTCCGCCGCGGACCCCCCCAGCCATCCTAATGTGGCGGGGGGTCTTTTCTGTGAGGATGGCGGACGGATTGCCTCCGTTGGGCCGGCGGTGGCTACCGCCGGCCTGGCGGAGGCAATCCATCCGCCATCCTAATCGGCCCCTAAATCTTTTTTAAATACCACATTTATCTTTGATCTGCCTTGATGAATATGCACGAAACTAGAGATTTCATTACCAGACTTACCCTAGTAACTGTCTGCCAAAGACAAACAATTTCTACACTAAAAGATGTATTAACAAATTAACACATTGTTGATACTCCTTCAACTTTGTCCACCCTTCTTTATAAATGGGTATGAAATCTAATTGATGGTTAGCACATTAACCCTTGTTGTGGTATTGTAAATGTTGTGCAAATTCGTCAAACGAAGGGAAAGCTATTAGCATATAAGAACTTTTAATACACCCACCCCCTTTTAATTATGCTCCTCCTTGACAAATTTGAACAAAACAAAGAAAAGATGCAAGCACAGGGCTTAACATTGAAATTGTATGTTACATTTTTTGCTGGTGAGACAAATGGCATCACAGTTTTTAGCAAATAAACTCTGTTTTGCTCCCCCATGTCTGCCCTTGACGGAAAATACTAAGAGTAAGATAAATATACTATGTGTCTCACAAAATTCCAAACACGTTTGTCAAATGCTCCAAAATTATGAGAAAATCAAGAAACTCTTCTGGAAATGTAATGCTTCAGAATACAACAGATCCCTTTTCATATTGTCATTATTTCAAAAAGCACTGAACAGATGTATACTAAACTGCCAAAAGGGTCTCCTTAGCAAAGTTTTACTTTTATACCAGGTTTGCAGTAATTTCCTTCAGGGAAATGCAACATTTCTTTCCTAAATAAAATTTAAATCAGTTAGTCTTAGGTGTGGCATTGGCCAAACCTGTTTATTTTTTCTAAAATATTATGTATGATACACGTACTTCAAGTGGCACACAGCCACTTCTCTTCATTCATTGGGCTGTTCTGTCATTTCCATTTTGCTTCTGCCCACTACAGTATACAGCATGGGGCATTCGGTCAGCCTATTTGAGCCTTTGGGTTAATGTCTCTTTGAGAGAATGCCATTTGCTCTTTTACAGATCCGCACACCAGGAGTTCCCTTTAGTGCCAGTGTTGCCTGATATGTTGGTAGGACACATTTGAAGTGAGTCTAGGGCACACTCCAGTTTTAACAATTCCTGTCTCCTTCCAATGCTGTTCTAAATTCCCTTTGAAGTAGACTGCTGCTATGCTGCTATTTCACAGGATACCATATTGTGTTCTTGGACTCTATTTCACCAGTAGTTCTTTGGTAAACTGCCCTGGAAGAAAACTGATCTTTATAGTGTTCAATTTGTAGCATACTTTTATTTAACCATAAATGGGGTGGGATTTTGGTTTTGGTATCCAATATTTTATACTGTGAATTGTCTTTCATTCCTTCTTTCCTTCCTTATTTCTTTCTTTCCTTCTTTCTATCTTGCTTTCTTTTTTCCTTCATTCTCTCCTTTTTGTCTTCTTTCTGTCTTTCCTCTTTCTCTTTTCCTTTTCTGTTTTCTTTCTTTCTTTCTTCCCTTCACGTTTCTTTTTTGGCTTCTTCCTTTTTTCTGTCTTTTTTTCTGTTTTACCTTCTTTAATTCTCTCTTTCAGTTTCTTTTTTTTTCTTTTGTGCTTTCAATTTTTTCTTTCCTTTCTTCTGTCATTCATTGCTTCTTCCTCCTTTCCTTTTTCCTTTTTTCCTTCTTTCTTTCTATTTGCCTTCCTTCCTTCCTTCTTTCTGTTTCTTTCTTTCTTTCTTTCTTTCCGTCTTGCCCATTTTCCTTTTATTTCCTTCTTTCTTTGTTCTTTATTATATGCCTTCTTTGTCTCCTTTCTTCCTATTTTGCCTTCATTCCATCTTGTTACATTCCTTTCCTTTTTTGCATATTTATTTCTTGCCTTCTTTAATGTTTGCTTTTTCTTTCTTTCTCTCTTTCTTTCTTTCTTTCTTTCTTTCTTTCCTTCTTTCCTTCTTTCTTGCCTTCTTTGCTATGTTCTTCCTTTTTCACGTCGTTACTTCTTTCTTTTATTTTTTCCCTCTATCCTCCTCTTTCTTTCTTTGCTTTCTCTCTTCTTTCGCCTTCTTTCTCTCCTTCTTTCTTTCTGTCATCTTTCTCCCTTTCTTTTCTCGCTTCTTCACTTCAGTCTTATTTTACCTTCCTTATTCTTTTGCCTTCTTCCTTTTTCCTTCTTACTTTCCTTCATTCTTTTTTGACTTCTTTCTTTATTTATTTCCTTCTTTCTTGCTTTCTTTCCTTCTTTATTTTTGCCTTCTTTCTGTTATCCCTCCTTTCTTCCCTTTTGCCCTCGCTTCCCTTTTTGCCTCCGTCCAATTCCTTCCATTTTTGCCCCTCTTCCGAAAGTCAGTCAGTAAAGCTTTATTCGATTTCTAAAAGAGAAAATCATAAAAGCACATAAAATCAGACTTCTTGATTATCAACTCATAAATCTTTGAAAAAGAACCATATACAAATACAATTAAAACATTAATACATGAATATACATCAATTAAAATCTCACGTCATACTTGTGGAGGACTCACATTAAAATGGTTTCCCTACACTTAAAAGTGTTTTTTTTAAACGCGACTATTGAGGAGGTAAAGTCTTCATTCTATAATAATTTCATGACTAATAGGGCAGGGCTGCATTGTCTAAGGCCAAGTGTTCTTAAGAACGGCAGTATTCACCTCCTTCTCTTAACAGAATAAAATTTACAGAACAAAAGAATATGCAATGTCGACTGTTGGGACAGGTCATCGGCATTTAATCATAATTCTAGACCAGTCGTTCATATCATGGAAACTGATTAATCTGTTTACGAGGCCAAGTCTAAAATAAGTTAACAAAAATCTGTTGTAACGACCTGCGATGTTTCTTAAAAATGGCTGAATACTTAGTGTAAGCTGATGGGCCGGTACTGTTGATTTCATCATTTCTGAAGTAGGTCTACTTGCCTCCATAAATGCCAAGCATCTACTTTTAAGAGCTTTCCTCACACCTGTTTTCATGGTATTAGGTTAATTATAATGTTCTGGATGCCCAAGATTAGATGTGACATTTTTTATGTACTTTAGCCACTGTAAATTCAGGGCCTCTAGTAGTCTACAGCTGTCTTTCTTAAAGGCGAGGCTGGCAGCCATTGCTAGAACAATGATTTATTTAGGCCTGTGTTAGCCAAGACCTTTTGATTTTACTAAAAGTATGTATAACATAGTTACCTATGCAGTTGTTCAGCCAGACTTCATTCATTAGTCTGTGATTGTCTCATTCACATTTTCCTTCCACCCACTCCAGCATGCACCATTGGGCAATGGTAGCCCTCTTCATCCATTGACTGACTTCATTATGAGTTATGACCTGCTGCCCTTTCAAAAGGAGCACATCAACACACATGGTAATTCCCTTCAGTACTGGGTGTATCATGGTATTGTATACTTGCTTGAGCCTAGAAAAACACTTTTGCCTTTAGCCATTTGTTTAGGCTCAATGATAGCCCTGCAGCGTCCAGAACAATAATATTTTGCAAAAGCCATGACAAAGCTAAACAAGAATAGCCAAAGGTTTGGCTAGCAACACCAGGCCCATTAGCTTTTCCACTGCTGATTGTTCATTTTATTGATGCAAGGAGGGTATGCAAATAACTGACAACATTTATGTATGATATTTCCAGACTTTTTGTTTGACATTATCTCAATAACTAACCCAAGACATCAAGGAAAGTAATACTGCAAAACATATATGTGTTCATGTTTTAAAACATCATAATAGACCATCTTTTTGATTTCTTTGCAGAATATTTTCTTTCACTGAGTAATATTTATAATAATGGCTGTCATCCAGTGTTTACTTTGCAGTGGTGGCTGGTAATTCTGGTAGGGGGACCACACACAAGCTCATGCACACCCATGCATTCACAAAATTGTACACACATACCCATTCATAACACTTACTCACAAATACTTGCACATACATGCATACATACATGCATGCACACACTAAACATCAAAAAACATAAAACTTACCTTCATAGCAACTCTCCAGGAGGGGAGCCTCAGAGGTCCCATGAGGGATGTACTTCTTCCTTGCCTCATTCATTAGAGGGAAGGCAGCAATTTCTCACTCATCATAGAGTGGGATGGGGTTAGTGAGACTGCAGACCCCACTCCACTCTGTGACGAGGTGTCACTGATTGACGCTCAGCCCTGGGCACTTCAGGGCTTAAAACTGAACTGCCCAGGTAAGAGGCAATCAGTGATGCTCCCCCTAGTCATGAGGGGAGGGCCTCGAGACACTTTTGCTAGGCTGAAGAGGTCACGTCCACAGGGCTGTGAAATCCTCACCCTGGCAAAGTTCAGTTCAGACAGGTGCCGTCGCAGAAAGTGCATATCTGGCTCCTGGCTGCCTGACCTAAACAAGAAGAGTGTCTGTCAGCCTGGCCTATGTTCAGCCATCCCCTTTGAAGTAATCAAAAATCCTTCTCAGGGGTCTCACTGATACTTAGCCCTTTTAAACCAAAAAGAAGAAATTGGCACAGAAGCTGAAATATAAAAGATCATATTTATTAACCTCAAATGAGGTGATACTACGTCACGCAGAAGCCTTAGCAACTGAATGAGGCAGTCTAAGGAGTACAGAAAGCTGGGGCTTTATATATGCCTAGGGTTACATAGTAGGTCGTTATGATGGGTTTTCGGACCCACCTAATCGTGCACTGCTCACTTGGCGCTCCGCGCTTCAATTATTCATCGCACACTTTTTCATTAACTGTTGTAGATGTTTTTATTCTTATTTTTTAGGTTTTTCATCTTGTAAATCTACTTGTTTGTTATTTTCATTTTTTCATAACACAAGCATATAATTCATTTACTCAATTTTCCAATCATTAGTGCATATTTACATATTCAGTACTTTAATTTATACAATCATGAGTTAACTAGTGAGCCCAATGCATTTCGGCGCCTCTACGGTGCCTTCATCAGGGGAGATTCTGAAATAGAAACATATGAAAATTGTATGAGATTCCTATAAAAAGAAGTTCATGGGGGTGCATATCTAAATTATATGATGATGTCATACCTGATGTCTGTGTTAGCTGGTAAGTATTTATGATCACCTCACTCAGTTTGGCTCAATGTAGATCACTGTAAATAATAGTAAATGTCCTAAATTGGTTATAGGTATATACCATATAGTGTGGGGAAAGGTAAATCTGAGAGATCTACAAGAACATACCTGGATTAACTGTTCTGAGCTCTCTGTAAAAAAACAAGATGATCTCTGTCAGGACTGAATTATCCTATTCAAGAAACGAATCGAATCAAGAAACGAACACTTAAACATTGGACCTGTGGGCCCTTACCTTATCTTCACCCATGTAGTTAGTCTGTATGGTGAAAAAAGATTCTATTACTAGGTTGTTTAGGGACATCTAGCGGTGGTGGAAATACGCTCAGGTTTGTTATATAGGGTTACATAGTAAGCATAAATACAAGGGGCAGTCATGGCTCATGCAAGCATGCAAAATGTCTAAGATGGGCATACAAGATCTACTTGCTCAACAAAGTGGGAGGAGAGTTACTTCTCCATACAGCAGCAAAAATAGCCTGACAGTTATACTAGAGAAGCAGGTGCATTCTACTAGCTAGGCCCTTCTGGGCATGTGCGAAGTGGAAGAGGCTGAATATAGTTTGTCTCTAGGCAGATTTCAAGAGCAGTTAACACTGAGGGAGGACAGAGCACATGGAAGCACATGGCAAACAAAATGGCTGCCAGAAAACAAAATGGCTTTCACAAAGCGGATAAGATAACTTCTAAGTACAAGATGGCTTCAGCTAAATGCTAACCCATTGCTGTCAATTAATGACACTTTGTTGGGGGAAAAGGCGGGGGGGCGAGGTCCCTCCACCCGTACAGGCGGATCGCTGCTGGTAATTTGTAAAATAATAGGTATGCAGCCCAAAATGTTGTACAGACATCAGCAGAGAGTGCTATTGAAGGTCGGAGTGCCAATTACTAAGGGTGCATAGTCTTGCTTCCACCTCATGCTTCTTTAATTCACCTGCAGACACTCCCTGCCACTTTATATAATTCTTGCAGGTTCTGTTTGATCCGTGCTTTCTCCTCTTTGTCAATGTTTTTCCATCTTTCTCTTCCTCCTTTGGAAGGACAAATAAGTACTGATCCCTAAAAATTAGTGCTGGTGAGCTCCACCTGCAACACCGGCCCTTATTAAGCACTGCTGGGAGATAGTATGCAGTACTGCAAGGGGTAAGGGGTTCTCAAGAATGCTTAATATCCCTCTTGGCGTGAGAGAAATTGAGTTCAATTTGTTGAGGTGAGATTGTTATAAATATAATTTACAAGATAGTAAGGCAACCCACAAAATAAGATGAGTTGGTCAATGGAATGGACATGTAGTGGTACTTATAACACTTCTTCTACTCTTGTGGTTCTTGAGTCCAAGCAGTTTTCGCAGCAGGAGGGCATTTACATGGGCATGGGGTTTATGTCCTACCTGACCGGTGCTCTCTTGGTCAGTGTGATCTGTACGTCACAGGTTTTCCAAGAGCTGGCAGGCACACTCTGTTGGGAGTGGGAGACTTTACTACCTTCCAATCAGATTATGTACTGAGTGTGAACATTGCGTCCTGTTGACGTGCCCCGTGCCCTTGTTCCCATGTCTCTGTATCTCCCATCCTATTGTGCCTGTGATTTCCTCTCCTCACGCCTTCTCTCCACCCCATTCTCTCTTCTTCCTAACTAATGGGCAAGTAATACTCTCCCTCTTTCTGCACGGCAAACTCCATATCGAGTGATCCTAAAATGCACTTGGTACCAACCCCCCTTGCATATTTGCCCAGAGGCGCAGCAAGGGAGCGTAAACACAGGAATCGCCAGCACCTGTCCCGCCGCTCTTACATGCTTTTGCCATCGGGCGGCAAAAGCAGGAGTCACTAGCACATACCCCACACCCCCTCCCCCGCTCTTCCATGTGGCATTACCACGGGGCGACAAAGGCAGGTACCGCCACGGGCGGCAAGGTGTCTACCTTCCTCACTGTATTTGCCCCACTCATCTTGTGTCACAGCACCTCGGTTGCAAGCTGCCCTTGGATTGACATTCAGAATGTTGGAAGTCCTGGATTTTCCACTGTTCAGATTTGCTTAGTAGCAGATATGTTTAGTACAAGCATTACAGTAATAAAAAGCAAGAATTTCCATTTGAACTATGTAACTAAATTATGTTGTGATAAAAAGGCATAATTGGAGTGAATTCAATTGCTGTACAGTGTTAGGGATGAAACATACAGCTCTGGAGTAGAACTGAAAGTATTGGCCAGTTTCTTGGGATAATTACACCTTTAACTCCTGGCTTTAAATCCATTGCGATAATAAACATAATTAGGGCAAAAACAACCCGGGAGGTAAAGCTAAGTTAAGTGCTCTCGGTTACAGCTTTCTTTTGCATGAAATACAAATTTGTGTAAACTGGTGCTTGCGTCATTCCAGATGCTTATTTTTAGATCCTGACTGTGGAACACCTTTATTTCTCTTCCTTTCATCCCAGAAACTAAAAAGCTAGACATTGCTTTTCATGGTAAGCACCAATGTGAAATTTACAAAAAATGTATCGAGCCTTCCATCTTTGTCATGCTGTCTTGTAACACCCTAACTTTTAGCCTTACCTGGGACAGGTGACTTGTGCCCATAAGAGAAAAGTGAATTCGTTAATTAAATTATTCTGTAGGAAGTCAGCACCAGACAATGCACAGAAGGATAAAAAAGTATCTCTCTGTATATTTAATGAAAATCGTTTTCTAAAGTAACGCTTTCTAAAGTAACATTGATTTTATTTTAGCAAAACTCAAATGCACTACTTATGACCTTTCTCATGGCATCACAAATGGTATCAACTATTTATATTGTTGATGCCCTTACAGAAGTATTGTTTTGCATAACATTAAGTGACTTGTGAAAGTATAAGCCTCCCTACATAGATGCCTATATCGCAGAAAAATAGCCAATGAAGATCATGGTGCATGTCCAGAGAGTGAAGATTTTTCTCAATATATAATTGTCAGCCAATTCCATTTTCGTAGTGTAACATTAAAGAACTCTCAATATTCACATTTATTTTGTGGTGTAGCTCGCCCTTTTACCGCCTGGGGAGGTCCCTTAGTTTGCCGCCCTGCAGCAGCCATATTGAAGTGCGGGGTGGCGATTGCCATCCGAGACAGCAGGTAAGAGCGGAGAAGGCCACCGACCCCAAAACTCATGCCACCCGGGGCGGTCTGCCTCCCCCCCCCTCTCTTGCTACGCCACTGCATTTATTTCATTTGTTGTTTTTTTACATAGAGGCAGATTCACTACAATGCATGGAGTTGTGGAAGGGACATCATGTACCTTTTGATTCCTGCTAACAGCCATTTTATTCACTTCCTGTCCCATCATTAACCTTTCAACAACCTCCTGTTGCTTCCATGCAAGCAGACGCGCAGGGATTTGAATCAACAAAAAGTTAACGAGGCTCTCTTTCTGTTCAACATTTAGTTTCTGCTCCTTGCACTGCCTTCATGATCTCTGCACCCAGGACTAGCAAATGTAGTTCTAGGGCTATCAAAGAAGCTGTTACCCCTAATTGACATCTGTGATTTCTTACTAAGATGTCTGTTTGTGGTATTTGTATAGTACAAACCTTGCAGCAGGGCAAAGGAAACTTATAAATGGGAAACAGTCTAATAGGTCAGTTCTTAAAATCTTTACTGGTTTCCAAAATAGCGGTCACAGTTTGTGACCGGTATGTTGCAGCCATATTTTCATGTATCTGGCCCTCGGAGCACACACTGGCAAGGTATGTGTCCAGGGCTTTTCCCTTTTGTATCTGTGTAACTATCCCCTTCTGTGCTCTACGTTGCACTTGCGGGTGCTGCCGTCGGCCGTTGGCCGACAGCAGCACCCCGCCCACTCTTTAGAACGCCCCTAGCGCAGCGGAATAACCGCCGTGGTTAAGGCGCTATAGTCTGGCAAGGGATTGGATCGTAGGATGGTGGTTCCCACTAAATAATGACATGGCTCTATGGCTCTATGTCAGATACGTCACGACTTTGTCAGGTCTTAACTGGTCAGGTCTTAGAAATCCAAATCGGAGTGGGTCGCATTCCTATACCTCATGAATATTACTGAAGTAGGTTACCAATTAGGATTCGCTGTGATTGGAGGGCATTACAGGGATGGATTGTGGCCTGCTAGGCCAGCATACCACCATGCCCATGATTGATTTTAAATACAGCAAACATTTTTTTTTAAATCTAGCCTTTTATTCCTTCATGGAAACTGGGCTGCACAAATGGAAACTGGTCCTAAGAGGATCCCTTCCCATATGTGAATTAGTTATAATCTCCTTTAAAGTGTCAGTAAAATGTAAATGGTTAGTTACTAGATTTTGGTCTCAAAACATTGATTATTTAATACTGATTCAGTATTAGAAACAGATGCCTACAACACGCCATTTCTTGATACCGAAGGCCCGATTCACAAAGGTAAACATACACTTTTGTGTAAGTTTACGATTTTTTGCTATGCTATGGGATTCACATAAAAAGATAGGCCTTTTTATGTGAGGAGACTCCGCACTCGTAAAGATACTCCTCTAATACCCCTTTCTGAATGGCAATCATTTTAAGAGGTTCTTATTAAACTATCTTCTCGACGCATTATACCCTCTAATATTTATTGTGTCTACCTTTTATTCATCCTTGCTAACATCTATACAAGGCTCTCACAGTTGAATTTGCCACACTTAGATTGACTATTCTCAAGTCCTGAATTCTTGCGAAGTTCTGTTTCATATCATCCTCTGTGTGGGTTAAAGGGTTGATATTGATGTCTCTCCTAGATGACCTCAGATATGCCCCTAATGTTGGTGGTGTTGCAGTCTTTGACACTGTTGAGCACTGTGTCTTACTTTCATGGTTTTCAGGTGCATTGACAAATTCAGTTAGAACATTCTTATGTGGTCTCTGCCCTCATTCATTTTATTTTTCAAACCATCAGGTTCCACTGAGGTTCACTTTGGTTCTCCATGCCCTCTTTATAAGGCCCAGGATGCTTTATTAACCTTCACCTTATTGATGGCTGACATTCTATCCGTCTTTTGGGGGCAATGTGTCCATGTGCATGCTTTCTTCATAGCACAGAGTGCAGGAGCAAAGGGGATTCACACAGTTGAAAGGAGAGAACCTATGATTGTGAAGTAATACCCTCATCAAAATGCACTGGGGTTATCTTTGCCTAATGTGAATTTCATGACACTGATGGGGATACACACATCCCATTTCAATATGCACCAACTGCGGTGCAAGCAGCATATAGTTTAGTTTGCACAGGTAGCACAGATTTAACTATATTGTCTAGAAAGGCAAATGTCTAAGAATTAAGGGTGAAAATCAGGAAAATCTCTGAAATATGTAATTTTCTTATCATCAGTGTCCTAATGCTTGCAGGATCCTCATTTAAAAAGGAATTTCAGGTTCAGTCATGTGTAGTTTCAAATTATAACAGGCACTGAGAAGCCAATAGTTAGGGTCTTCGGTATTCGACTGCAGAGATATTGACTTTGCCAATGCTTGTTTTACTTGCCATACTAATAAATCACTGCAATCATGTGCATGCAACCCTTCAAAGATGGCTTCCTATTTATATATTCACACATGGTTGGCCATCTTGGAATGTTTTTAGTGCATTCTTTTTAGGTCGAGCCTAGTGGCAGTGCGCATGCGCTGCTCGCTCTGTCAGACATGCTGTAGCAGACAATTTTTTTTTATTGGCTGGTCTCATTGTCCTTAGTAAATGCTGGCTTTGATTCATTATGAAGCTTGTTAGTCCCTCCTTGTTACAGCCTTGGCGCCATTTGTTACTGCCCATAAGGACTGGACCTTTTACTTGCCACGTTACACGGACTGCTTTATATAGTAAATGAGAACTATTTTTGTTGTTATTGTCACTGATGGGGACAACGGCGGCTGCTTTTTTGAGTATTTGCATAATGAGTGCCACATCCGCTTTAGGGACACCATGATCATTAAAAATTTTAATTTGATATAACTTTCATATGGAGCGTGACATCCACTTTTGGGACACTGCGCTCTGTTCGATTATTTTTTTACTTTCTGAGTGAGTGCGGTGCCCCCTTCAAGGACACTGCACTCTATTTGTTTATTTGAACTTTAAAACTGAGCTTGTCACCACTTCAAGGGCACCCCGCTTGGTTTCTTTTTTTTTTTTTACTTTAACAAGTGTTAATCAGTGTTCAAGTGTTTTAAAAAAAGAACCAAGCGGGGTGTCCTTGAAGTTGCTCCGCGCTCAATTTTAAACTTAAAGAAACATTTGCAATGTAATAGGTCTCACTTACGCGAGTTGAAGCTATAGGAATTGTCATTTACAATGCCAATAGCTTAAACTCGCGTAAATGCAAGACCTATTGCATTGCAAATGCTTGTTTTTATTACTCCAAAATACCAAATGGCTTAAAAAGCAATGTACCAACATTTCAGTGGTGGCTCCTCCACTAAGGCGGAGGAGGGTCGCCTCACTGCTTTCAGCAGTGGAAATAAAGGAAAAATAAAATGATAATAACTTGTTGTTATTATCATTTTATTTGTTCCTGCTGCAGCGTCTTTGCGGGGTGGTGTGGTGTGGGGTGGGGTGGAGCTGCTCTGCTCTCAGAGCAGGGTGGAGGATTGGTGGGCACTCTATAAGTGCGCTATCACTGATTGGCCAAACAGTCATGGGCGCTTTGCATGTCCTCCACCCAGGATGCATTACAGACTCGGTGTAGAACATGCCCTGGCTCCCATTCCCTAGCTGAGCATCGAACCACAGTGCTCAGATCAATCACAACACTGCATTGTAGCGTTGTGATTGGCTTAGGGGAGCCTGAAAGCCTGGGTGCTTACTGTTCCGGAGCACAAAGACAACAACAAGGGACGACAAGAACAGATGCGGTGAGGAGGTAAGTTTTATTTTTTTTCCTTTACCTCCTTTCCCCTTCCCAGTCCCACCCTCTGCCTGCCACCCCCGAACTGTGCCAGCCATCACTGCAACCTTTTTTAAATGGATAAAAGTAATAAAATATTCCATAAACATACCAAGAAGGCCTACCCTAAATGTGTCTGTAATCACGCCCATCTTTGAATGGTTTCCTGCATATGTGGACGAAAAGCATTCCAAGATAACTGGCAGTGCGTGCACTTGCTTCTGCACCATTGTTCAGTCCTCTAGGAATGGTTTTTGCCAAAGTTTTAAAACATACCTTCAAATATAGCCGCCTTTGGTTCTGCATGGCTGCACATCCATGTGCATGCATGACTGGCTGTCTTAGAATAGTAGTTTTCAAAGTGTTACACACAGTATTCTAAGATAACCGCCAATGCAAGCATATCCATACTCTTGCATGGGCAACCATTTGGGAATGGTCTTTAACATTCTTTATCTTTATCAAATAATTGCAAAGATGACTGCATGAAGCAGTGAGAGCCCGGTAGCAGTGCCTCTGGAGCTGCTGGACCCTTGCTAATGAATGCTGAAAAGGAATAAACCTCACAAACGTCTGCATGATCTGGCACGTAAATAGACCTATTTTAATGCCAGATGTGCACATTGTACCCCAGTAAAATGTTGACACTTACACAGACAGAAGATAATAGCTAAAATGGGCTGAACCATTACCCTATACTGTATGCTGTGGTGGATGGAAGTAAGGAGTAAATTACAATTTTACAGGCCAACAGATGAAGACTACCGACAAAAAACTATTCTATGTCTGTAAGTTGTAATAAATATATAATCGCCTTGTGAGAGAGCTGGTGCTGTTTCAAAGGCAGAACTAAAACGGATCTGAACATTCCTTTAGGACAACATCTAAAGACAGTATTGTGTACTTTAATTGTGTAAAGTTTTTGTTGCTGTTTATTCATCTACTCTAATTTGTATAATATAGGTATCTGTTGAGGCGTCAGATCCTTCCACTTTGATTTTACTCTCAAGCCCTGACTCCTTGTTTATTGTGCAGCCGATCACATCCCTTTAACACTGGTGTAGAATGTTATTCCAAACATATGTAAACATTGCACAGCTTCTTAGCTGTATCTTGCAAGCAAATTACAAGGTTACTATACTGGGTACAGTACATTCTTAGCTAAATAAGCATCGTGCTAGATTGGTAATCCTTAGGGTGGTCTTTCACTAGACTTTTTGCCTTTTGACTCCACATTTTGCTGATTAATTTTGTTAGCCTTAGGACTCTGAGCACTTTACCACTGCCAATCAGTGCTAAAGTGCATGTGAATCTCCCCCAAGCATTATAACATTGGTGTATATCTGATTGGCATATTTGTTGTAATGGTAAGATCCTTATAAAGTGATATACCATATACCCAGAGCCAGTACTTCAAATGCTAGTAATGGGCTGCAGCACTGATTGTGCCACCCACAGAAGTAACCTTTCAAACCTGTCCTGGGCCTGCCACTAGAGTGACTGTGTGTACAGTTTACTGCCACTTCGCCTTGGCATTTAAAACTACTTGCCAAGCCTTACACTTTTTTATTACATATAAGTCAACCCTAAGGTAGGCTCTAAGCAACCTTAAGGGTGGTATGTAAGTAAAAGGTAGGACATTTCCTGGTGGTGGCAAACAGCCTATTTCATTGTTTCTATGGTGAGGTATATCCCTCCTCAGAGGCCAACATTGGGAATTCCTTAACACACTTTTAAGCTGTGATTCCTGATCAGAGAGAATGGCTTTTTCATGTTTCATACGTTTGGAATGGTAATGATAAATCTTCCTTTCTGGCGAAATTGGATTTAACATTAATGTTTTAGATATGCCACTTTTAGAAAGTGGACGTTTCTTTGTACTTACTGCTCTTTGTGCCTGACAACCTGTTTCCAATACACATCTGGCTTGCGTGACAGCTGCACTTTGTGCTTTCCCTCTAGACAGCCACACACACCGGAAGGTGAGCGTCATCTGCATTCTGAGCACTCATCTGCATTCTGATGGGTCTTCCTGGACAGAGAGGAATAGGCAGTGTTCTGTCCACACACAAAGCACTGATTTACCCCCCATAGGTAGCCTGGCAGACCGGTCTGGGTTGAAAGGGATCCTTGAGCTACACAAAGGCCCTAAGTACTGGACCTCTGACCCCTGACATTAGACTTTTATGGGTCTTGAACTGCACCTCTGTCAGAAGGACTGCTGTGCTGCTTAAAGGACTCAACTGAACTGCTTTTCAAGAAGGACTGCCTTTTTACTTGTTTTTCTGCTGCCTGCCGCTCCCTGACTCTGCTGAAGAAGAGCTGGACTCTGCCTTCCCTGCAAATCAACCCCAAGGGCTTGATGGCTCGCCACCTGGTTTCTGAAGTCTCAGGGACACAACGGACTTCCTGCAATTCTGCTGATGCTGCTGGATTCTGCCTTCTGAGAGTCCCAGCCTTGTTTGAGGTGCCCTCTCCAAGTTCTGGGCCTTAGAAGTGGATCCTGCAACTGTTTTGCTCCAAAACCAATGCATCACCACCTTTACACCGATCAGAACTGATGCAACGCCCTTCGATGCAGACGTAGAGTTTGTTCGATGACAGCAGTTCAACATACGGCACAACCTGACAACAATACTGTGCACGTCTTGACGATGACGCATTGCCTTCACCTCAGCTTGACGACGCAGCGACCCAACTGTGTGGAAGAAATGGGCACATTGTGTCTGAAGGATTGACACTTTTCTCCATCCAAGGTATTTTCCCAGCGGGCCTTGTGTGGGTTCTGTAGCCGGCCTGTCCTCCATCGCGGTCAGCCTGAACTTTGAATTTGTCCCGGTTCCTTGGAACCTCAAGTTACTTTTAGGGCCAGATGTACGACCACTGAATTTTGGGACTCACTAATTGCTACAAATTGCAAGTCGCAATTTGCAAGTCGCAAAATTCAATGTACAACAGTGTCTCAGACACTTTGCGATTCTCAATGGGCTCCATGTCTGGGACTGCTTTGTCAATAAAGCAGTTTTTTTTAAATGAAGCTCATTTTCCTTAAAGGAAAACGGGCTGCATTTAAAAAAGAAAAATTAAACTTTTCAGTTTCATTTTTTTAAGGGCAGGCAGTGGTCCTTGGGACCACTTCTTGCTCTTGAAAAATACTTGCGCGCCCACTCACAAAGGGGAAGGGGTCCCCTAGGGACCCCTTCCTGTTCGCAAATATTTTACCACCTACTTGAAGTAGGTGGTGAACTGCAAGTTTTTTTTACACAAAAAACAGTCGTACATCTGGCCCTATAGCTTTAAAAATTCATATATCAACTTCCATACATTGGATTCTTTTTGTTTTGGTCTTGTTTTATTCAAATATAATAATCTATTTTCCTAAACCTGTGTGGAGTGATTCTGTGGTGTATTCATTGTGTTACTGTGTGTGTTGCTCAAATACTTTACACATTGACTCTTTGGATAAGCCTGACCACTCTGTGCCAAGCTACCAGAGGGTGAGCACAGGGTATCTTTTAGTGTGTATCTAGTTTACCCTGACTAGAGTGGTGTTTCCTGCCTGCCCTGGATGCATACCTCAGCCAACCAGGAATCACATTTCTAACACATCTGCTCTGAGGCATATCTTAGACATTATTAATTTGAGACATACTTATGAACAGCTGTGAGGTGTGTGTGTGTAAAAGAGGATTCGGAAAGAAATTTGTATGAAATGCTCCTAGAGCAGGTGAGGGGTCTATGTCATCATAATCATATAAGAGGGATTCCTCTTATTGTGGTGTGTTTGCAAGGTATTGGGTTACCTAGACCTCATCAAGATTACTTCATTTATACTTTATTATTTGATTAATAAAAATCTGTATGTAATATGTAAACAGTAATTCTTATTATAAAATCTGATTATAAAAAGGTAAGACAATAATAATTAAAACTTGATCAAGCGTAATACTTTTTCCTCTTTAAAAAAAATATGTTGGACTTGAAATGCACTATATTATTTGCTTTTTATCCTACATTACATTCTATTTGTTTTTGGTACTCTAACTTAGCTAATAATCACAATAAAAACTTTACAAAAGCTGAGGTTAATATTATATCATCAGTATGAAGACATCTTATCAAGGCTTGTCTGCAACTCCTTATTCCTCGAACATTAAGATGTCTCCTAAGGATAGATATTCTTTCAAACTTCAGTTTCGGACATACACAAATGAGGTTCATAATGTTTTCTACTCCGAGTTTACATAAGTTGCAGACCATCGGTTCCTCTGTTCTCAGCCATGGCATTAAGTGGAAATACTCCAAAACGTGCTTTTATAAATATTTGCTTATGCTTCACAGGCCATGAGATTTCAAGTTACAGTTGAATTTTCTCTTTGGTATAACCATTCATTAGTGGCCCTGCATGTTTTCTTTTTGAGAAGGTATCTTTGTCCTGAAAAAGTGATAAATGTTTTGTTGTATTATTGATGGCTTTTTTAAATGAATGCATGGTTATTGTCATTTCCCAGATCGAGTTCGCTGAGTATACATCAATCAAAGTGTGTAGAAATTTCCACGCCTGGGCTTTCCAGTTTGTAGTTATTTCCTGCCACAGTAATTTAGATATTTGATTTACAGTATCTATTTTAATTTTTTTCCTCACTTTTATAAATTGGCCTTTCCAAGCTAGTAGCGGATTAGTTAACCCAAATTACAATCGAATCTGAGCAGGCGATGCATTAGGTGGCAATAAAAAGAGGGCTTTAGAAAATGTTGTAACAGCATTATTAATTTTAACTGAATCTTTTCCACACAATGCTTTGCTTCGATATGTTAAGGTTGGAAAATGTTGTGCTGATATTACTTTCAAAAATGGTCGATAGCTCAGCCCTCCTATGGATTTCTGTAATGTTCTAAAAGCCGCTAGCAATATATTAGCTTGCCTTTGCATCAAGATTACAGTGTTTCATATGATGACATTCATGCACATATATCACAGTATAAAGCTCAGATGTAAGTTAACTCTCAATCATTACACACATAATAACTTTTTATGTAGCGCTGTACTGACCTGAGAAAGAGGGCTGGCTAGGTAAGCTTTGGCAGGATTCAGCTTATGACCGTCACATTACAGTAGCTAACAGAAGCAAGCATTAACTTGCTGAGCCATCTTGCCATAGCGGGCATTATACATAGGGCCAGGTGTAAAAAGGCCTTTTGCATTTCTTAATGGCCGAATCACAATTTCATCCCATTAAGAAATGCAAAACGGTCTTTTCATGTGTACAAAGACCTTTAGTGAGTCAAAAAATGTGACTTCTACGCAGGAAATTGCAAATAGGGATTTCCTATTTGTGATTTCTTGGAACATGTACAAAGTATTTCCAAAATACAAAATGAGAATGTAGGAAATGCAATTACCATTGAATCAAAGTTGATGGTAACTATGTGCAATTTAAAAAACAACACCTCAAGATGCTTTTTTAAAGAGCAATAGAGCCCACACATGCCCCTAGGGCATATGTGTGCTCTACATGTGCACCACTATTTTTAGGGTGCAGTACGGGGGACCTTATGCCCATAGCCCTCCTTGGTTTAGCATTTCCAAAATAGCGATTTCCTAATAGGAAAGCAGGCCATTGGAACAAATGGCATGGAATTTCATAATTGCTATTTCCTAATAGCGATTCCTACTCTGTAGGAATCATTATTCAGAAAGTGGAAATTTCATTCATATCATTTTACATTTCCTAAACAGCGATTTCTATGGAGTCGCTTTTTAGGTAATGCAGTATTGGCCCATAGTCCATAAACATATGTATTGTTAAAATATAAATAAATGGACACATTCTTTGGCATGTACATGACCTTTGAGTATAAAACGATAAGATAGATGTACGAAAAGAAATTATTAAGTCATTCCTTCAAGGGACGCTTTTTGGAGAAATGAGTGGTCTCATACACCCCACAGGCAGACTGCATAGTTGTGATTCATGCAGAATGTAAATTGTCCCATCCCACTTACTCTTTCAGTTATGTAATCTTTTATCAAATATGCATACATTTTAAATTTAATATTAGCCCATGATTTCTGGGTTGATTTCCCAATAACTATGGCTGTTTGTAGCATTGTGTAGTTCCTCGAGCAACTGCAGGATTGATTGAATGTTGCAGTTCAGATAGAAATAAGCTCAAGGTTTAGGGAAAGCACCTTAAAAACTGTTATTTAAAAGATTGTTTATTTCTAAATCAAATTGAATTCAGTCTCAGTACATCTGTGCTTCAAAAACAGTGTATTGAACCAGAGTTTTTACTTTTCTCCTAATGTTGTAATCATTTAAAAATTCATAGACTGTCTTGAAAAAGAAGCAAACCATCAATAGAGTATCACTACAGAGAAATCAGAAAATATATAGAACAGTCACAGAGCCATGTGTCTAACATTAAGGCCTCTGCTTCAAGTTAGATGGATAAGGGGAGGGTGAAAGATTTGTTCTTTGGGAGGCTTGTTAGTGTATGTTGCTGTTGTATGGGAAAAGTCTACATTCCAACATAGTGTAATATTAGATGTGAAGGGTGAAATCTTTTATTTGGGCTGTTTAGATGGAACATTTTCAGTGGCTGCTCTCAAGGGTGGAACAAGTGGGGAAGGCTTGCAGGTGGTTATCTTCTTCTGTTATAACAGTTTTGCCAATACTGTCTAAGAGGTGGGGCGTGTTGCATGTTTTCCCCTTTGGATCTAGCAATCTGCCTTTATTTATTCTGATTACCACTGACAGATCCCAAAGAAGGCAGGGTCCAAAGCAAACTATAGACACCTTCAGTGGCCTATATCCTTGGAAGAAGAAGAGCAAGTGGAATGTTTTGGTTATCACAGTGGCAATTTTTTGTCAACATTGTGGCACTGAAATACGGTCAATGGTCAACAGTGTGTTCTAATTAACTTTGACCAAAATATTGCCCCTTCCCAAAATAGATTTGTCTAAAAAGTGTAACTGGCTCCCTCCAATTTTGGGTTTTGTATACCAAATGTATTGCTCCAAAAATATAATTTTTCTCAAGATTAACACCCCTTAATGGTGCAAACATCCTCATACCTGACCTAAGTAACGTAGGAGATTAAATGATAGTTAAACGAAACTTTTTCTGAGATAAAAGCCACATACTGCTCTGAGATTAAGTGTGGGTCTCTTATGTGGCAAAAGAGAACACCTCTCTGCAGAGGAAGGAATTGATAACCCCGGGCGAAGCACTACGCTACGCTCACGTAGTGTGCGAAGTTTGCGCTACTTCGCACTACGCAAATTGCACGTAGCACAGTGCAAACATGGATGTATAACGTTACAACGCATACTTTTACCACGCATGCCTTTACAACGCGGTATTTACAACGAAAACCTTTACACAACGCATAGTGCTTTGGGGTGCTGGATAGTGAATAGTTTAATTTACTATTCCATCTCTAGTCCCTGTGGACACTAGGGAAGGTGTTGGATAGTAAATTAAACGTATTCCCTATCCTAGAGCGCCCCCCAGCGCAATGCGTTGTAATGGTTTTTGTTGTAAATACTGCGTTGTAAAGGCACTGCATTGTAAAAGTTGCGTCGTAAAGGATGTTTCCCTGCAAACATGCGTAGCGTAGTGCAGAGGTCATTTTTTGCTTGCTTGCGGTCCTCAATGGCAAGTTAGCGACCGCGAGCGTGCAAAATGATATCCCGGCAAGACTTTTTCCTCTTCGCAATCAGCAGCATCACGTTGCCGATCACGAGCGTGGAAAATAAACCTCCCGGCGAGATTCTCAATGCAGGATGGTCAGGGTTCTCATTTCGAGTAGTCACGTAAGCTCGCTACCGCTCGCGATGAGAAACTACCAGTCCGCGTTGAGAAAGCTGCCGCTCGAGTAGAAATCTACTCGAGCAGCAGAATACGACTGCTTGCACTGTGCAAGATGCGGTTTGCACTGATTGCACAGTGCGGACAAGCATCCGGCACTGTGCAATCAGTGCGAACAGCATTTTGCACAGTGTACTACGCAGTTCGCGTAGCTCGCTTAGTGCGAAGTGCCCTTCGCGTAGCTACGCGTAGCGCTACTACGTGAACTACGCCCAGGGTTAGAAATTGGTCAATGTAGACACATTGGCAAATAATGCCAAGAAGGACAAAGAGGAGTGTCCCAGGTGAGGTATGTGTTTCGAATGGAAATAAATCCTTCCAGGGCCAAATTGCCTCTGTTTCAAGATTGATTAACAAAATAAATACTAGAATAGACAATACTTTGATGTGATCAATACTGTAAAGAAGGTCTCTTTGAAATCCAGATTTAGGCTCATCAAAAGACTCTGCTTTTATTGTGGTTGTTCGGGAATGTGCCAGACTTTCCATCATATAGACGACAATCACAGGTCTGTTCTTTGTCAGTTTTTGCAGTGACACGCAAGGTGTTGTGGCTTTTTTGGAGTTTGGCAGTAGTGTAATGCTATAATGCACTTGTAATACTCATCACCACACAGAACATCCCATATGGTCTCAAACTCATAATATCACCCTTCACCACACTCAAAGTGAAAGCTATCATCTCAATAAACACAAATGGCAACATTCTGATTAAAGCAGTGGGTGATGAGCTACAAATATTTGACTCACTTTTTTTTTATTACCTCGAAGGCAAGTAGCAGCACCAAAGAAGCTTACTAGTTATCCGTTGTATACTCCATCTCCTAACATTTACCCTGAATTGACTAACTCTGACATTAGAACCACACCCAAGAACAATCATAACCCCCCAGGCTGCGCAGCCTCATAGAGTGTCCCGCTAGACCTCTCAACAAACAGCATTCATAGCCCAAGGATCAGATACTCACCAACAGCAAGTGGGTATGTGACCCAAAAACATACCCCAGAAAAGAGCAGGGCATAGAAACAAAAACTCTGACAGGTCCTGAAAATGTTTAAACATTTACACAGAACAATAATGTAGTTTGTCAGTGCCCAAAATTCATGTAAATCAAATCAATGACAACTTGCATTTACTCGGGGAAGACATAAATTGGGTAAAGAAGAAAGTCACCACATTCCTACTCAACCTTGAGAAGATGTACATGCCCACTACCGAGCGCATAGAGTACCCTGCCAGCAGAAAATCTATCTATAACAATTGAATCACAACTCCCCAAGACAATAGGCTTCACAGGCCAAGAAGAACACACAATCACCTCTCAGAAGAAGATATCAACACACTCTAATAATATATTATCAAGGCACACAGAAAGCCTCACCGGGCACAACCTCAAACATGCAGATCATCAAGTCATCCAACTACATAAACCGGACATTCAACCCTCTACAAGTCAATCACAACAACCTGATCTCAATCACAACAAACACAATATCCTCCATTGTAACTCACAAATCTGAATTGCATGCTGCACAATTGCAGATCAACTGCAAAGCACGCAACGGATACAGCAGATGTGATCTTATTACTTGATATAGACATTATATTTGTAATGGAAGCATAGCTCAACACAACAGCAGCCCCAATTCTAGACATTCTCATTCCCCCAGATTTTGCCTTCTTATGTCTCGACCGCACATTAAAGCAGGGGGGAGGTCTTGCTATAATCTGCAGAAACTCCCTAACCTTAAACTCACTGTCACTAGGAGATACATCATTGTTTGAGCTCTATTACACTCAATGTGGTGAGGTCAGGATTCTCATTTCGAGTGGTCACGTTTGCTCAAGACCATCTACCGGGGTACAACAGTCTTCCTGGAGCAACTCATGTAAACGATCAAAATCAATGATACCTCAGGCACGAATACAATACTCAGGAAAATTCAACCTGCATTGGAACAATGACAAAGAACCCACAGTGGCTGTACTCAGTAACCTGCTCCAGGTTCTCAATATGATAAAGCATGCAGTGGATTAACTCACAACAAAGATGCCACACTTGATCTCATCATCCCCAAACTGGGAACATTAAATCTGCTATACATCACCCCATCTGACTGGTCTGACCACCATCAAATTATTTTCCAAATATGCACACTAGACACTAAAATGAGGGGTCAAACGAGAAGGGAGAAAACGTGGATGAGGGACTACAGCCACATAAACAGAACAGAACTGGTAGGACTATGCCAAACATCTTTGGAAACTAGAATTGACCAAACATTGGTTCATGAAGTGACGCACCTCTCTACAACAGCAGTCTGACCAACATAGTCAAGAAGGCCGCTCGTTACAGCTAAAAAACACTGCAGTACTATGGTTCAACCAAAACATAAACAATGAAAGAAGAAAATTAAGACATCTGGAAAATCTTTGGAGGAAGGACCCAACACCACCCATCTTGAACAGTTAAGAAGGCACAGAACTGCATACAAGAAGTCTATCTTGAATACAAAAATATCAGCAATCAGATCTGAACTGGACAGAGCGAAGAATAGGCCCCACAATATTTTTTGACATAATAAAAAACAATAATAAAAAACAATCAGGAGAACCCACAACTACTAACAACTTAATGGACATCTGCAATCTTCTTCACTTTCTTTAAAGAAAAAATTACATCCATGAGCAACTCTATCCACAGCCAAGTGGATACCCAACTTAGAGAACCCATCAACCCTGCTCTTTCAGCACACAGCAAGAATTCGGTCCAACACTCGCCAATGGTCCTAGGTACAAACTGAGCCCTTTGGATCAGCTTCAGATCTCTATCTAAGGAGGAAATCCAGAGAACAATGCAGTCAATGAGACCTAGCACCCATTTCAACAATGCCGTTCCCTCCCACATACTGAAAGAGATACACCAATCAGTCACTCCCTTATGGACAAAAATCGTAAACGCATCTCTCCAGCAAGGATCCCTTCCAGAATGCCAGAAGATGGGCCAATTATCCTCTCTGTTAAAAAAAACGGTGCACACTACCAGAATGACTTAAATAACTTCTGCCCAGTATCAAATCTTCTTTTTTTTGCTAAATTGGCAGAAAATGCGCCTACGATAAGCTATGCGAACATATCAAATATGTTGACCTCCTGGACAAAGACCAATCAGGTTTCAGGCCTGGGCGCAATACCAAGGTACCATTCTCAACATCCTAGATGATATACAAACATCTCTAGACCAAACCAAATCCTGTCACCTAATACTTCAAGATTTATCAACAGCATTTGAGACGATCAGCCACAATTCCCTCAGTGAAAATCTTAAATTCAGAATAGGATTGTCAGGAGCCACCCTTAAATGGTTCACCTCCTTCTTGCAGAACCAATAACAGAAATTCAAAATGTTTACCACCCTATCTGATGTAGAAGACATTGACAGGGGTGTTCTGCAAGGATCTACAATCTCACCCACACTCTTCAAATTATACATGGAACCACTCACTGAAATATTTAAAAATCAGAAATCTCATACCAAATGTACGCTGATGATACTCAGCTATACATCAAAATCTCCTTTCATAAGGATATCTGAAGACCGGATGGCACCATGAAAACAACACAGGAATGGCTGGCACACAACCAGTAGCGGCTGGCACTTCCCGAGGGTGGTGAGGCGGGGGGATGTAGCAAAATAGAAAATAAAAGGCACTTACCTTTTCCACAAGTGCAACATCCTCCTCGATCCATCTCTCCTCAAGACAGACAAGCTCCCAACTCCTACGCCAATCCATGCAGCATGAGAGCAGCAATAGAATTGTGGGAGCGGCCTCTATTAGCGCTCACAAGAGCACTGGAGGCCTTAGTTTTCTCTAACCCAGCTGCTAAGACAGCTGGGTTCGAGAGGTTTAAAAAACAAATGCCTGGATGGCCATTGCAAAACAGCCGGCCAAAGAGACATGCTCATTTTACACTCAAGAGCTCAAAGCTCCCTGCTGCAACTCAGAAGCAAAGGCCCGCCCCACCCTGATGCTCAGTCGTGACGGATTGGTTGTTGAAAAATAAAATGGTTATAAAATTACAATTTTATTTTTCAGCTCTGGCCTGGGGCTTTTGTTTGTGGGGCGACACTCCTCCTCTCAAATGGAGGAGCAGTCCCTACACACAACCGTCCAAAACTCTACCCAACAAAAACCAAATTCATTCTCTGCTCTCCTCCCCTTGAATCCCCTCAACAGCAACTTTGGTCCCTTAATCTCAATTCACTAAACTTCTCCCAACCATCTGTGAATCCGTAAAATCACAAGGTATCACACTAGACTCTAATTTAAACATGGGAGCCCACATACAAGCTGCAACAAAAAACACTAACCTACATCTGCACCTCTTTGGAAAACTAAAAACGTTCATACCTCTAGATGACATCAAAACAGCAGTTCAAACGCTAGTGCTCTCAAGACTGGATTATGGGAATGCCACACACATAGGTCTACCAAAAGCCAGCCTAGCTGCAATGAAACCAACAATAAATGCAGCAGCAACATTAAACAGGTACACATTGGTATGACCACATCTCACCATCACCCAGAACCCTCAACTGGCTACCAGTTGAAGTTCGGATCCAACTGAAGGTGGCTTGCATAACACACAAACCTGTTTATAACTCTGGTCCTCAATACCTAGCAAACAGGATCAAACTTTCAGGAGGTGGAAGGGATTCAAGAAGTGCTAAATCCCGAATATTAGAACCCACCAGATACAAAAAAAGGAAATCTCACGGACGTACTTTCGCTGGATCTGCTCCAAAAATATTAAACTCCCTACCACTCTCAACGAGAGCAATTACCTCCCTCAGGCTTTTCAAGAAGGAAGTTAAAGCCATACTACTAGAAAAACATGTGCCGTAAGAGAACGATTTTTGGAAACTGTTATCCACCCTATTTTATACTGCATCCTATGGTTCTAAACTTTGCGCCATGAACCCTATGTATAGCATTCCTTATTTTATATTTGTATCCTATTGTTTTATACCTTAACACAAGAATTATGTACAGAATATAATATGTGACAGCTGCTTTAGTGTACTGCAACCCTCTTCAGCTACCATGATGGTCATGTTCGCGCTTTATAAGACATAATAAATAAATAAATAATAAGGTGAATGGAATATCCGTCTTGTTAGTGACCAGGTAACCCAACACTAAATCAGGCCCTTTGTCTGCCAAGGCTAATGCAAACATGTCTTTTCTGCTCTGTTTACCTTGTGAACAATATTAGCCCATATGGCTTGATCTGCCTGGCCTGCTTACTGCGCCCTTTCTTGTGCCCTTTCCTCGGCCTTGCAGTGCATGCCCGGTGGCTGTCGCAGCGGCTAACTAAGCCTTACTGAACAAGGCGAATTGTATGAAAAGGTTAACCTGAAATCAATCTGCCCTGCTTTCTGAGGTCCCTCCTTCATTTGTTTTCCACGCTGTCCTTTTAGGGAGTCACAAAGATCTTGCATTTAAATGCATCAGTCAACAATATGCATCTTGCTGATTTATCAACAGTTCCCTGAAAGTCCTTCAGATGAGACAAATTACCGAAAACAATAAACTGCAACTGCTGCTCCCCTTTGAAGCACGGTTTCTTAGTAGTGCCCAAGATGAACCCGCTTCATCCTTTATCAACGTTTTTCGAGACATCTCTCAAGTATTCAAGGTGGAGGAGCGGGGAACACTTCAAAAATGGAAATCAATGCATGCATTTTGCGGCATCAAATGTGCGGCCTTGCTTTGAAGTGTCAGCGCGCCTGGCGACGAGGCGATTCATGTTCCACACCAAAGGCGACACTTCAGTGTGAGCAGCTGGAGTTTGCGCTGCGCATTCGAAAAAAGCGTCCATTGGCTCCTGAGTGCTTTCCTCTTCACTTGGGCGAGGCGGTACCAAATGGGCGCATTTTATAAATTAACATTGCTGTTACTGATGTAGAAACAAAACCAGCAAGAAGGCCTGCACCACATTAAAAATGCGCTGCTTGAATTTTTTCCAGGGCGTTCCCTTTAGTAGTTTAGTTTCAATAGGTTATGTTATGTAGTTATGCATTTAATGATGAATGACATGTTTTTCAATTAGCAAAAAAAAAAAAACGTTATAAATATTTTTAAGAAAATTAGATGTTGTAGCCCACTATAGAGTACCAGATCATAAATATGTATTTAGTAAAGTAGAAGTTGTTTTCGCCATAGGCTCAGAGCAACAGCATGTACTGAATTCCACTGTCTGAAATTGTTACATTTACAATTTTACTATTTCTATTTTCAATTCTTTCTTGGTTGTATTTTCACATAGACGCCAATGCGGGTCCACCACGATCCCGGAGGTAAATCAGACTGGGTGCAACAGGTGTACAATCAGGACAGCTGCACTCTTTTGCCTCCCTAAGTCCTCATGAAACTATGGGTGCCAGATGGCCACTACAGGTTTTTTCACTAAACACTTCACGTTCTTTAGAATTGCTAACTGATCAATGGACTTTTTTCCCATGTCGCCTGCATCCTGCTTTTCATTTTCCTTGTTTAATGTCCTACTTTTTAATATAAATTCCCAATTACTTTTGTTATCAGTCTCTTTGATACATTATTTTCTTTTTAATGTTTAGGTTTATTAAGTTCAATCTATTTTGAATGTATCTGTCCGGAAGATTAGATTCGTTTTTATCTTCTTACAACTAAATGTTTTTCACTGCATAAACATTAATAAGATCGACCGTATAAACAGTCATAACACAATGGACAACTTATAAAAGCATTAGGGCAATGACATTAAAAACTGTTAAAATATCACGGAGAGACAGAACTCTACAGACAAATTGGAAAATATCGTATACAGAATATAGACAATCAGTGTAGTGCATTGTGGTGGTAGAAATGTGTATAGGTTATTATTGATGTACTACATGTATCCTTGGTCAGTATGGTAGAAAGGCTGTTATCGTTAAGTACAGGTGGTGAGTTATATCTCAGTTTGAATGTATTTTGCATATTTACTATTCTTAAATATTTCAAACTATGCCAGACACATGTTTCCTTTCGGACAACTAGGTATGTAATGTGACATGCTCCAAGGACTCTAATACCCCTGTGTGGATTTGGAGTACCTTTTTTATTTTTTTCTATATGTAGAATACATTTTTCCAGTGGATAATGCTCTTCCCATTCGCCTCCAGCAAATCTAGCAGTGATCCATGCACTAATTCCACCAAGAGACAGAAGTTACTCCAAACCATATCTGGAATAAATATTCAACCATGTCCAGAGTGGAAAGGAGTCAGAACAAACTGTGGGAATACACCCAAGCGTAGAAGTTTCTGAGCATTTCCCACAATTATAAATGCAAATTACACTTTGTATTACCCATTTCCCACCACCTCGATGGAATTTATGACTGAATACTTCTACACCCTCTTTTAAGGAGTGTGCAAAATAACAGTGAACTGGGATGCGGCCACGGGATCTTACCAGTGGCTGAGATTAATCAAACATTCCATCCATCTCTATTTTAAATACTTTAGCATGGCGCCCTAAGTGGGACAGGTATACAAAAACGTAGGCCCCATGTGCACTGTGTCACTAAAACCAAGCAAAAACTAACTGATGAGCTATAATTAGGGCGAAACCACTCCTGGATTGTCGGTGTTCCCCTTCAGAGAGCACCTAGCCTTGACAGTTCGAGCTAGACTATTTCCTTTGGAAAAGGGTCAAGACTGATTTGCATATGGCTGGGTCCAAACTGAGGCTGCTTGGTGTTCACAATAACAATCAACTCAGATGTGATCCACGCGATACCAGTGGCTGAGATTAATTCAAACATTCCACCCATCACTTTTTTTTGTATATTTCAAATGTATGTGCCGTTGCCTTAGTAGGCACATTTAAAACAGTGACCCTAGCTGCTCATCTAGTTGTATGTGCCAAAACCTCCCATCTAAATGTGGTGGTCGGCCAAGACCCACCCAAAAGGCTGCCTGTTTGGTTGTACTGCAACTAGTGGAGGCAGCCAGAGTATTTTAATCACTTTCTTGCTCTTCCCAAGATGTATCCAGACCTTCTCAATTATAATTTTTAGTTCTTTTCTGGGGTGCCTAAATAAAAATAATTCTACCTTAATATTGATCCAGAATATTGTGCTATTAGAATATGGTGAACAGAAAATTAAGGACCAAAATATCAACAAGGTAAATATATACACATATATATGTGTTTCGGTGTGTGTGTGTATGTGTGTGTGTGTGTGCATAAATTCACTGAAAAAAGACAAACGTTACTGGGAAGTTATAGTTAGGCTCAGATTTCACTGGGTCCCGTGCTCTCCATGCCACTGTAGTCAAACTACGACTCAGAAAAGGGGGTTGTGATGAACAGAGTGCCTGAAGTAAGCAGACCACTCTTACCCAGTCCAAAGATCAGGGCTTGATCCATCACCGTTATTTAGCTCACTGCACCATCCCAGCTCAGAACCTGGCTATATGCAAATCAGTCTGTCCCTGGCCCAGTGCATCATGGGAACAGGGCAGACTAAACTACCAAGCCAATTCTTCACCAGAAAGGAGACAAGCTTCCGGGGACCGGTTTCTGGCATTTCAGCCGTCGTCGGCCCGGCTTGATTGAATCCTGATGGTGCAGTGAGCAAGGGACTCATGTCTGAGTATACCCTGCCACACCTATAGTGGCCAAAAACGACTCAGAAAAGGGGGTTGTGATGAACAGAGTGCCTGAATTAAGCAGACCACTCTTACCCAGTCCAAAGATCAGGGCTTGATCCATCACCGTTATTTAGCTCACTGCACCATCCCAGCTCAGAACCTGGCTATATGCAAATCAGTCTGTCCCTGGCCCAGTGCATCATGGGAACAGGGCAGACTAAACTACCAAGCCAATTCTTCACCAGAAAGGAGACAAGCTTCCGGGGACCGGTTTCTGGCATTTCAGCCGTCGTCGGCCCGGCTTGATTGAATCCTGATGGTGCAGTGAGCAAGGGACTCATGTCTGAGTATACCCTGCCACACCTATAGTGGCCAAAAACGACTCAGAAAAGGGGGTTGTGATGAACAGAGTGCCTGAATTAAGCAGACCACTCTTACCCAGTCCAAAGATCAGGGCTTGATCCATCACCGTTATTTAGCTCACTGCACCATCCCAGCTCAGAACCTGGCTATATGCAAATCAGTCTGTCCCTGGCCCAGTGCATCATGGGAATAGGGCAGACTAAACTACCAAGCCAATTCTTCACCAGAAAGGAGACAAGCTTCCGGGGACCGGTTTCTGGCATTTCAGCCGTCGTCGGCCCGGCTTGATTGAATCCTGATGGTGCAGTGAGCAAGGGACTCATGTCTGAGTATACCCTGCCACACCTATAGTGGCCAAAAACGACTCAGAAAAGGGGGTTGTGATGAACAGAGTGCCTGAATTAAGCAGACCACTCTTACCCAGTCCAAAGATCAGGGCTTGATCCATCACCGTTATTTAGCTCACTGCACCATCCCAGCTCAGAACCTGGCTATATGCAAATCAGTCTGTCCCTGGCCCAGTGCATCATGGGAACAGGGCAGACTAAACTACCAAGCCAATTCTTCACCAGAAAGGAGACAAGCTTCCGGGGACCGGTTTCTGGCATTTCAGCCGTCGTTGGCCCGGCTTGATTGAATCCTGATGGTGCAGTGAGCAAGGGACTCATGTCTGAGTATACCCTGCCACACCTATAGTGGCCAAAAACGACTCAGAAAAGGGGGTTGTGATGAACAGAGTGCCTGAATTAAGCAGACCACTCTTACCCAGTCCAAAGATCAGGGCTTGATCCATCACCGTTATTTAGCTCACTGCACCATCCCAGCTCAGAACCTGGCTATATGCAAATCAGTCTGTCCCTGGCCCAGTGCATCATGGGAACAGGGCAGACTAAACTACCAAGCCAATTCTTCACCAGAAAGGAGACAAGCTTCCGGGGACTGGTTTCTGGCATTTCAGCCGTCGTCGGCCCGGCTTGATTGAATCCTGATGGTGCAGTGAGCAAGGGACTCATGTCTGAGTATACCCTGCCACACCTATAGTGGCCAAAAACGATTCAGAAAAGGGGGTTGTGATGAACAGAGTGCCTGAATTAAGCAGACCACTCTTACCCAGTCCAAAGATCAGGGCTTGATCCATCACCGTTATTTAGCTCACTGCACCATCCCAGCTCAGAACCTAGCTATATGCAAATCAGTCTGTCCCTGGCCCAGTGCATCATGGGAACAGGGCAGACTAAACTACCAAGCCAATTCTTCACCAGAAAGGAGACAAGCTTCCGGGGACCGGTTTCTGGCATTTCAGCCGTCGTCGGCCCGGCTTGATTGAATCCTGATGGTGCAGTGAGCAAGGGACTCATGTCTGAGTATACCCTGCCACACCTATAGTGGCAAAAACGACTCAGAAAAGGGGGTTGTGATGAACAGAGTGCCTGAATTAAGCAGACCACTCTTACCCAGTCCAAAGATCAGGGCTTGATCCATCACCGTTATTTAGCTCACTGCACCATCCCAGCTCAGAACCTGGCTATATGCAAATCAGTCTGTCCCTGGCCCAGTGCATCATGGGAACAGGGCAGACTAAACTACCAAGCCAATTCTTCACCAGAAAGGAGACAAGCTTCCGGGGACCGGTTTCTGGCATTTCAGCCGTCGTCGGCCCGGCTTGATTGAATCCTGATGGTGCAGTGAGCAAGGGACTCATGTCTGAGTACACCCTGCCACACCTATAGTGGCCAAAAACGACTCAGAAAAGGGGGTTGTGATGAACAGAGTGCCTGAATTAAGCAGACCACTCTTACCCAGTCCAAAGATCAGGGCTTGATCCATCACCGTTATTTAGCTCACTGCACCATCCCAGCTCAGAACCTGGCTATATGCAAATCAGTCTGTCCCTGGCCCAGTGCATCATGGGAACAGGGCAGACTAAACTACCAAGCCAATTCTTCACCAGAAAGGAGACAAGCTTCCGGGGACCGGTTTCTGGCATTTCAGCCGTCGTCGGCCCGGCTTGATTGAATCCTGATGGTGCAGTGAGCAAGGGACTCATGTCTGAGTATACCCTGCCACACCTATAGTGGCCAAAAACGACTCAGAAAAGGGGGTTGTGATGAACAGAGTGCCTGAATTAGGCAGACCACTCTTACCCAGTCCAGAGATCAGGGCTTGATCCATCACCGTTATTTAGCTCACTGCACCATCCCAGCTCAGAACCTGGCTATATGCAAATCAGTCTGTCCCTGGCCCAGTGCATCATGGGAACAGGGCAGACTAAACTACCAAGCCAATTCTTCACCAGAAAGGAGACAAGCTTCCGGGGACCGGTTTCTGGCATTTCAGCCGTCGTCGGCCCGGCTTGATTGAATCCTGATGGTGCAGTGAGCAAGGGACTCATGTCTGAGTATACCCTGCCACACCTATAGTGGCCAAAAACGACTCAGAAAAGGGGGTTGTGATGAACAGAGTGCCTGAATTAAGCAGACCACTCTTACCCAGTCCAAAGATCAGGGCTTGATCCATCACCGTTATTTAGCTCACTGCACCATCCCAGCTCAGAACCTGGCTATATGCAAATCAGTCTGTCCCTGGCCCAGTGCATCATGGGAACAGGGCAGACTAAACTACCAAGCCAATTCTTCACCAGAAAGGAGACAAGCTTCCGGGGACTGGTTTCTGGCATTTCAGCCGTCGTCGGCCCGGCTTGATTGAATCCTGATGGTGCAGTGAGCAAGGGACTCATGTCTGAGTGTACCCTGCCACACCTATAGTGGCCAAAAACGACTCAGAAAAGGGGGTTGTGATGAACAGAGTGCCTGAATTAAGCAGACCACTCTTACCCAGTCCAAAGATCAGGGCTTGATCCATCACCGTTATTTAGCTCACTGCACCATCCCAGCTCAGAACCTGGCTATATGCAAATCAGTCTGTCCCTGGCCCAGTGCATCATGGGAACAGGGCAGACTAAACTACCAAGCCAATTCTTCACCAGAAAGGAGACAAGCTTCCGGGGACCGGTTTCTGGCATTTCAGCCGTCGTCGGCCCGGCTTGATTGAATCCTGATGGTGCAGTGAGCAAGGGACTCATGTCTGAGTATACCCTGCCACACCTATAGTGGCAAAAACGACTCAGAAAAGGGGGTTGTGATGAACAGAGTGCCTGAATTAAGCAGACCACTCTTACCCAGTCCAAAGATCAGGGCTTGATCCATCACCGTTATTTAGCTCACTGCACCATCCCAGCTCAGAACCTGGCTATATGCAAATCAGTCTGTCCCTGGCCCAGTGCATCATGGGAACAGGGCAGACTAAACTACCAAGCCAATTCTTCACCAGAAAGGAGACAAGCTTCTGGGGACCGGTTTCTGGCATTTCAGCCGTCGTCGGCCCGGCTTGATTGAATCCTGATGGTGCAGTGAGCAAGGGACTCATGTCTGAGTATACCCTGCCACACCTATAGTGGCCAAAAACGACTCAGAAAAGGGGGTTGTGATGAACAGAGTGCCTGAATTAGGCAGACCACTCTTACCCAGTCCAAAGATCAGGGCTTGATCCATCACCGTTATTTAGCTCACTGCACCATCCCAGCTCAGAACCTGGCTATATGCAAATCAGTCTGTCCCTGGCCCAGTGCATCATGGGAACAGGGCAGACTAAACTACCAAGCCAATTCTTCACCAGAAAGGAGACAAGCTTCCGGGGACCGGTTTCTGGCATTTCAGCCGTCGTCGGCCCGGCTTGATTGAATCCTGATGGTGCAGTGAGCAAGGGACTCATGTCTGAGTATACCCTGCCACACCTATAGTGGCCAAAAACGACTCAGAAAAGGGGGTTGTGATGAACAGAGTGCCTGAATTAAGCAGACCACTCTTACCCAGTCCAAAGATCAGGGCTTGATCCATCACGGTTATTTAGCTCACTGCACCATCCCAGCTCAGAACCTGGCTATATGCAAATCAGTCTGTCCCTGGCCCAGTGCATCATGGGAACAGGGCAGACTAAACTACCAAGCCAATTCTTCACCAGAAAGGAGACAAGCTTCCGGGGACCGGTTTCTGGCATTTCAGCCGTCGTCGGCCCGGCTTGATTGAATCCTGATGGTGCAGTGAGCAAGGGACTCATGTCTGAGTATACCCTGCCACACCTATAGTGGCCAAAAACGACTCAGAAAAAGGGGTTGTGATGAACAGAGTGCCTGAATTAAGCAGACCACTCTTACCCAGTCCAAAGATCAGGGCTTGATCCATCACCGTTATTTAGCTCACTGTACCATCCCAGCTCAGAACCTGGCTATATGCAAATCAGTCTGTCCCTGGCCCAGTGCATCATGGGAACAGGGCAGACTAAACTACCAAGCCAATTCTTCACCAGAAAGGAGACAAGCTTCCGGGGACCGGTTTCTGGCATTTCAGCCGTCGTCGGCCCGGCTTGATTGAATCCTGATGGTGCAGTGAGCAAGGGACTCATGTCTGAGTATACCCTGCCACACCTATAGTGGCCAAAAACGACTCAGAAAAGGGGGTTGTGATGAACAGAGTGCCTGAATTAAGCAGACCACTCTTACCCAGTCCAAAGATCAGGGCTTGATCCATCACCGTTATTTAGCTCACTGCACCATCCCAGCTCAGAACCTGGCTATATGCAAATCAGTCTGTCCCTGGCCCAGTGCATCACGGGAACAGGGCAGACTAAACTACCAAGCCAATTCTTCACCAGAAAGGAGACAAGCTTCCGGGGACCGGTTTCTGGCATTTCAGCCGTCGTCAGCCCGGCTTGATTGAATCCTGATGGTGCAGTGAGCAAGGGACTCATGTCTGAGTATACCCTGCCACACCTATAGTGGCCAAAAACGACTCAGAAAAGGGGGTTGTGATGAACAGAGTGCCTGAATTAAGCAGACCACTCTTACCCAGTCCAAAGATCAGGGCTTGATCCATCACCGTTATTTAGCTCACTGCACCATCCCAGCTCAGAACCTGGCTATATGCAAATCAGTCTGTCCCTGGCCCAGTGCATCATGGGAACAGGGCAGACTAAACTACCAAGCCAATTCTTCACCAGAAAGGAGACAAGCTTCCGGGACCGGTTTCTGGCATTTCAGCCGTCGTCGGCCCGGCTTGATTGAATCCTGATGGTGCAGTGAGCAAGGGACTCATGTCTGAGTATACCCTGCCACACCTATAGTGGCCAAAAACGACTCAGAAAAAGGGGTTGTGATGAACAGAGTGCCTGAATTAAGCAGACCACTCTTACCCAGTCCAAAGATCAGGGCTTGATCCATCACCGTTATTTAGCTCACTGCACCATCCCAGCTCAGAACCTGGCTATATGCAAATCAGTCTGTCCCTGGCCCAGTGCATCATGGGAACAGGGCAGACTAAACTACCAAGCCAATTCTTCACCAGAAAGGAGACAAGCTTCCGGGGACCGGTTTCTGGCATTTCAGCCGTCGTCGGCCCGGCTTGATTGAATCCTGATGGTGCAGTGAGCAAGGGACTCATGTCTGAGTATACCCTGCCACACCTATAGTGGCCAAAACGACTCAGAAAAGGGGGTTGTGATGAACAGAGTGCCTGAATTAAGCAGACCACTCTTACCCAGTCCAAAGATCAGGGCTTGATCCATCACCGTTATTTAGCTCACTGCACCATCCCAGCTCAGAACCTGGCTATATGCAAATCAGTCTGTCCCTGGCCCAGTGCATCATGGGAAAAGGGCAGACTGAACTACCAAGCCAATTCTTCACCAGAAAGGAGACAAGCTTCCGGGGACCGGTTTCTGGCATTTCAGCCGTCGTCGGCCCGGCTTGATTGAATCCTGATGGTGCAGTGAGCAAGGGACTCATGTCTGAGTATACCCTGCCACACCTAAAGTGGCCAAAAACGACTCAGAAAAGGGGGTTGTGATGAACAGAGTGCCTGAATTAAGCAGACCACTCTTACCCAGTCCAAAGATCAGGGCTTGATCCATCACCGTTATTTAGCTCACTGCACCATCCCAGCTCAAAACCTGGCTATATGCAAATCAGTCTGTCCCTGGCCCAGTGCATCACGGGAACAGGGCAGACTAAACTACCAAGCTAATTCTTCACCAGAAAGGAGACAAGCTTCCGGGGACCGGTTTCTGGCATTTCAGCCGTCGTCGGCCCGGCTTGATTGAATCCTGATGGTGCAGTGAGCAAGGGACTCATGTCTGAGTATACCCTGCCACACCTATAGTGGCCAAAAACGACTCAGAAAAGGGGGTTGTGATGAACAGAGTACCTGAATTAAGCAGACCACTCTTACCCAGTCCAAAGATCAGGGCTTGATCCATCACCGTTATTTAGCTCACTGCACCATCCCAGCTCAGAACCTGGCTATATGCAAATCAGTCTGTCCCTGGCCCAGTGCATCATGGGAACAGGGCAGACTAAACTACCAAGCCAATTCTTCACCAGAAAGGAGACAAGCTTCCGGGGACCGGTTTCTGGCATTTCAGCCGTCGTTGGCCCGGCTTGATTGAATCCTGATGGTGCAGTGAGCAAGGGACTCATGTCTGAGTATACCCTGCCACACCTATAGTGGCCAAAAACGACTCAGAAAAGGGGGTTGTGATGAACAGAGTGCCTGAATTAAGCAGACCACTCTTACCCAGTCCAAAGATCAGGGCTTGGTCCATCACCGTTATTTAGCTCACTGCACCATCCCAGCTCAGAACCTGGCTATATGCAAATCAGTCTGTCCCTGGCCCAGTGCATCATGGGAACAGGGCAGACTAAACTACCAAGCCAATTCTTCACCAGAAAGGAGACAAGCTTCCGGGGACCGGTTTCTGGCATTTCAGCCGCCGTCGGCCCGGCTTGATTGAATCCTGATGGTGCAGTGAGCAAGGGACTCATGTCTGAGTATACCCTGCCACACCTATAGTGGCCAAAAACGACTCAGAAAAGGGGGTTGTGATGAACAGAGTGCCTGAATTAAGCAGACCACTCTTACCCAGTCCAAAGATCAGGGCTTGATCCATCACCGTTATTTAGCTCACTGCACCATCCCAGCTCAGAACCTGGCTATATGCAAATCAGTCTGTCCCTGGCCCAGTGCATCATGGGAACAGGGCACTAAACTACCAAGCCAATTCTTCACCAGAAAGGAGACAAGCTTCCGGGGACCGGTTTCTGGCATTTCAGCCGTCGTCGGCCCGGCTTGATTGAATCCTGATGGTGCAGTGAGCAAGGGACTCATGTCTGAGTATACCCTGCCACACCTATAGTGGCCAAAAACGACTCAGAAAAGGGGGTTGTGATGAACAGAGTGCCTGAATTAAGCAGACCACTCTTACCCAGTCCAAAGATCAGGGCTTGATCCATCACCGTTATTTAGCTCACTGCACCATCCCAGCTCAGAACCTGGCTATATGCAAATCAGTCTGTCCCTGGCCCAGTGCATCATGGGAACAGGGCAGACTAAACTACCAAGCCAATTCTTCACCAGAAAGGAGACAAGCTTCCGGGGACCGGTTTCTGGCATTTCAGCCGTCGTCGGCCCGGCTTGATTGAATCCTGATGGTGCAGTGAGCAAGGGACTCAGTGGCTGAGATTAATTCAAACATTCCACCCATCACTTTTTTTTGTATATTTCAAATGTATGTGCCGTTGCCTTAGTAGGCACATTTAAAACAGTGACCCTAGCTGTTCATCTAGTTGTATGTGCCAAAACCTCCCATCTAAATGTGGTGGTCGGCCAAGACCCACCCAAAAGGCTGCCTGTTTGGTTGTACTGCAACTAGTGGAGGCAGCCAGAGTATTTTAATCACTTTCTTGCTCTTCCCAAGATGTATCCAGACCTCCTCAATTATAATTTTTAGTTCTTTTCTGGGGTGCCTAAATAAAAATAATTCTACCTTAATATTGATCCAGAATATTGTGCTATTAGAATATGGTGAACAGAAAATTGAGGACCAAAATATCAACAAGGTAAATATATACACATATATATGTGTTTCGGTGTGTGTGTGTGTATGTGTGTGTGTGTGTGCATAAATTCACTGAAAAAAACAAACGTTACTGGGAAGTTATAGTTAGGCTCAGATTTCACTGGGTCCCGTGCTCTCCATGCCACTGTAGTCAAACTAGCCTGACTGATGGGGGGTGATACTCTGACACCAGTCCGAGGATGCTTGTTTCCAGTCCAGGGAGGACCTGGCCTGGCAGTTTGGGCCGTACTGTTCCCATGGGGAACAGGGTCAAGACTGATTTATATGTGGCCGGGTCTAAACTGAAAAGGCATGGGGAGCAAAAAAACGATAGATTTAGGCCCCAATCTCTGTACTGGGGTGAATGTTTGACATTGTGCAACATTCAGTCCATCAATTTTTTTTTTGCAGATTTCACTGTTACAAAACCAGTGAAATTCAGCATGGCTTATGACCTCACATTGTTGCAAGGATCTTGTCTACAGACCCCCTGATTATATGCCCCTTTTTCCCCAACAGTTCGGTGACTTAGTCTCCCAGCTAATTATTAATCATGCCGAAATTCTTATTATTGGTGATTTTAATTATTGGCCATCAGATCCTCGGGAAAGTAACCTCTCTGAGGAATTTACTGATCTCCTGCTCGGCCTGAATTGCAGTCAGCATATAACAGTAGCTACCCACAGCAAAGGCCATATCCTAGACCAAGTCTGGACGACCAATCTCGACATTTCCCCTCCTTCAGTTTATCCTTGCTCTTGGTCTGATCATTTCTTTATTTCTTTTTCCCTCAATTTCACTACGCTTATTCACCCTACTCCTATTACCAATTTCACCGCCCGTAACTGGAAACGAGCCAACCTTGCAGAATTTCATTCCATTCTAGCTACCACAGCCCCTAGGGGTCAGGCCTCGGTGGCTGGCCAGGCCTTTCATCTCGAGCAGTGGCTGGTGTATGCCAGCAATAAAGTGGCCCCGCTAAAAATCATAAAAACTAAACGTCCTCATGACACTCAGCGGTGGTTCACAGACCAACTGAAACTGGATAAACTGGCCCTCCGCCAAGCTGAGCGCCGTTGGAGGTGTAATTACGACCTAGAATCCAAAACCGTGTATGTAGACCTGCTGAAACATTATAAAAATCAATTCTATTGGTCAAAACCCCTTACTTTTCCAGAAAATAATGGACTCCGCCTCTAAGGCTAAGGACATTTTTTACATCGTCAAGGAGCTCGCTTCGCCGGACCGTGTCACTGTCCAACCACAACCTACACAAGCTCTCTGTGATTCCCTTAACTCATATTTCATTGATAAAATTGTCACCATAAAGAATAACATTCCCCCTCCCTTTTCCTCTACTCCTCCATCTCTACCCCGCATGAACCCCTGTCGCCTGGATGTTTTCCCTCCTATTTCCCCAACTGAGTTTATTTCTCTGTTACATATGGTGAGCTCGGGCTCTCCTAATGACTGCTGCCCAGATCCTCCGTTGGCACTGCTTAACACTTTCGATGCTCATGACGAGCTGAGCTCGTCATGAGGCACAGTTGAGCTGTGCTTATGACGAGCTGAGCTCGTCATGAAACCATAGAATTCAAGGAATTTTAGCACAGGAGGGGAAAAGTCACAGCAGCCAAGGTGTTAACAACTCTCTTGCTACAGGCACGGTACCGGATTCTTTCAAACAGGCGGTTGTAGTTCCGATACTAAAGAAGCCTGGTGCCGACCCTTCGGTCCTGAGTAATTTTCGGCCGATATCCATTCTCCCCTATCTTGGGAAAATCTTGGAGACCTACGTCACTTGCTGTCTCAGTGCGTTCATTGAGGGTTCTTCCTTCTTGGATAACCAGCGAGCTGGCTTCAGGCCAGATCACTCTACTGAAGCTGTTATTGTGGCCGTGATGGACGTGCTGAGGAAAGGCGCCAACAAGAATAATGCCCAGGCACTTGTACTGCTGGACTTGTCGGCCGCCTTTGACACGGTCGATCATACCATCTTGATAGACCGTGTCAACAACGCGGGTATTCAGGGCATGGCTTTAACGTGGATCAGATCTTTTCTGCACCAGCGGTCTCAGGCAGTTCATCTGTCTACCTACTCCGCCCCTAATTCCCCCCTTTCTTGTGGAATCCCACAGGGCTCCGCCTTATCACCACATTTATTTAACCTCTATATGCAACCTCTTATAGCTTCCCTCCGTCACACCCCGGTTACCATTTTCAATTACGCTGATAATTTACAGTTGATCTTCCCTGTTGATTCCACCCCTTCCTCATGTGCCAACTTCCAATCCACCATGCTTGCCATCTCTGAGTGGATGCACTACAGCCAGCTGAAGCTCAATTCCAACAAGACAGAGTTAGTGCTGATGGGTGAGTGGGCTAACCCTTGGAACTCTAGCTTTTGGCCCTCTTCCCTTGGGTCTCCGCCCAGCCCTGTCAATTCGGTAAAGAGCCTAGGCGTAATCATATGTTGTGACCTGTCTATGAGGCCTCAAATTAATGCAGTCACATCATCCTGTTTCTTTCATCTGCGCAGGATTCGCAACATTTGTAGGTTTCTTACCACCGAGGCCCTCATTCTCGTCATTATGGCTCTTGTCACCTCCCGTATTGACTACGCTAACACCCTCTATGTTGGGATACCCGCTTACCATCTTCACCGGCTGCAGCTGGTGCAGAACCAGGCAGCGAGACTGGTCTTTCATCAGCCTAAACATCAACATGTCTCGCCCCTGTTGAGGAGACTGCATTGGCTCCCAGTGGCTTATTGCTGCATGTTTAAACTTGGCTTTACAGTCTTCAAGGCCCTCTCCGATCAAGCTCCTGTATTCATTACGTCTAGCCTCCAGCGTTATGTTCTCTCGAGAGATCTTCAGTCCACTTCACTCAACCTGTTGACTGTCCCAAGGTTTAATCGCAAGAAGCATGGTGGCCTGTGCTTTTCTCTCCTGGCCCCCACACTGTGGAATTCCCTCCCGATCTCCCTCAGACTTTGCCCCGGCTATGTTTGTTTTCGTAAATTGCTTAAAACCCACTTCTTTCAATTAGAGTATGAGTAACTTCAGTGCACTGTTCTCCCGCATTTGTTTTGAGCGCCATGAAACCGTCTGGTGACCGAGCGCTGTATAAATGTTTTTAACATAACATAACATAACATAACATAACATCCTGCTCATACACAGAACTGTGCTCAGAGACCTAGGACATCAGTGAATCGTGGTGTACCAGAAACTCACCTCAGTCCCTAGAAAAACCCCAACCAGCTGGCATCAGTGTGACATTAGCTCTTCGTCCTATAGCAAAGTAACCAAGGATTAGACAACCTAGAGCATGCGACTTAGGACCATCACAGGAATGGTGGGACGTGAGAACACTCTTTTGTTATACTCTCATACCAGTCCACAACAGGAGTAAACAAGAGACACGGTAAGGTTAAAATATTTATTTTAACGACGTGATCTCATGTGCAGTATCTTAGCCAGCATAAGCAGACATATGATTAAAACTAATATGGTCAGCATGGTTACAATTCCATAAAATACAAAAGGAGAAATCATATTACAATGATGGTGAAAACAGGTCCTATAGCACCTAGATTTAACACCCTCCCTATATAGGAACTATGTATTATAAACTATAGAAGGTCTCTTAGGCTTGTGTGAGGGACCCCATTACCTTTCCGCTCAGGAAGAGTAAATTACATCTGGATCAGCATAGGCTCTCTGCATCCCTGGAAACGGAAATCTTCCAAGTGTGTGAAATCATGGCAAGTGTGTGATAATAAGGACGCCAGAATCTTACTTGGCTCGCAGATGCCAAATTGTTGTGTCTAAAAGCGTTACTCGAACATGTCAAAAAACAGCTAACATGTTTTGATAACCTTGATGGCTTCAGCGCACACTGTTCAGACTATGGGCACGATGTAAGTCTAGAGATGTCGAAAACAAACCTTTTCTCATGTGTAGACCTTCGTGAAGGCTAACTTACAAAAACAGCTATGCAGTGTTGTGCGCAAAAGCAGCAAAAGGTAAAATGGCGTTTAAACTTCTAATAAGCCATGCTAACATAACATGTGCCAAAGCAGGCCTTAAGCCATACTACAACATATTACATCACACACAAGCATTTGACTGGGTGAGTGAGTGTATGAATGACTGTCTGCGTGGGTCTGTGAGTGGGTGCACAACTGTCTGAGTGGGCCTATGAGTGGGTGCGAGTGTCTGAGTGGGCCTGTGAGTGAGTGCATGAGCATCTGAGTGGGTCTGTGAGTGGGTGTGTTAGCCACTGAGTGGATGAGAGAGTTGGTGCATTTGTCTGAGTGAGTCAGTGAGTGGGTGTGTGAGTCTCTGAATGGGTCTGTGAGTGGGTGCATGAGTGTCTGACTGGGTCTATGAGTGGGTGCATGAGTATCTGAGTGGATATGTGAGTGGGTAAATAAGCATTTGACTGGGTGAGTGAGTGGGTGCATGATAGTCTGAGTGGGTCGGTGAGTGGGTGTGTGAGTCTCTGAATGGGTCTGTGCGTGGGTGCATTAGTGTCTGACTGGGTCTATGAGTGGGTGCATGAGTGTCTGAGTGTATCTGTGAGTGGGTGCTTGAGTCTCTGAGTGGGTGCATGAGCATTTGAGTGGGTCTGTGAGTGGGTGCATGAGTGTCTGGGTGGGTCTGTGAGTCTCTGAGTAGGTCTCTGAGTGGGTGTGGGAGCCTCTGAGTAGGTGGGAGAGTGGGTGCATGGGTGTCTAAGTGGATCTGTGAGTGGCTGCATGAGCCTGTGAGTGGGTGTGAGACTGGGTGCATAAGTGTCTGACTTTGGTCTGTGAGTGGGTGCATAAGCCTTTGACTAGGTTAGTGAGTGGGTGCATGAATGTCTGACTGGATCTGTGAGTGGGTGCATGAGAATACCAGTGGGTCTGTGAGTGGGTTTGTGAGTGTCTGAGTGGGTCTGTGAGTGGGCGAATAAGTGTTTGACTGAATATGTGAGCGGGTGTGTGAATCTCTGAGTTGGTACATGAACATCTGAGTGGGTGAGTGAGTAGGTCTGTGAGTGTCTGAGTACATCAGTAAGGGCCTCTGAGTGGATTTATAAGTATCTGAGTGGGTCTGTTAGTGAGTACATGAGCAGTGAAATTCAGCAGCTAACTATAACTTACACCCCCTTAATGCACTGCTTATGACCTTACATATTACATCACACATGAGCATTTGACTGGGTGAATGAGTGAGTGCATGACTGTCTGAGTGGGTCTGTGAGTGGGTGCATGAGTCTCTGAGTGGGTCTGTGAGTGGGTGCATGAGTATCTGAGTGGGTGCATGAGAATATGAGAGAGTCTGTGAGTGGGTGCATGAGCCTCTGAGTAGGTCTGTGAGTGGGGGCATGAGTCTCTGAGTAGATCTGTGAGTGGTTTTATGAGCTTCTGAGTGGGTGCATAAGTGTCAGAGTTGGTATGTGAGTGGGTGCATGAGCATTTGACTGGGTGTTTGAGTGGATGCATTACTGTCTGAGTGGGACTGTGACTGGGTGTGTTAATGTCTCAGTAGGTCTGTGAGTGGGAGTCTCTGAGTGAGTCTGTGAGTGGGTGCATGAGTCTCCGAGCGGGTCTGTAAGTGGTGTGTGAGTATCTAAGTGAGACTAAGGGTTGATGTACAAGCATATTTTTTTGTAATATTTGTGAATTCTTTGTGACGTATATTCAACAATTTGTTGTGACGTTACACGACACTGATGTTCGCTGCAAATTCATAAATATCGTGAGTTGGAAAAATTATTATACGCATAAGGGGTTGCACAAACACCCCTATATTCCTCTCATCGGGTTAGGACACATCCAACCTGACCCTTTATGCCACTTTCGGCCATTTGGTTTTAACCCCGGGAACTGTTCCAAAGAGGTAAAATGGTGGCCGCAACTCTCTGCTCTAGTTGAAGCCAGCCAACCATGGCATTCCTCATGGCATGCTCATTTGCGATTAATCGTGAAATCGTCACAAATTAGCCACAAATGCATATATACAAATTTGGATTTCCTTAAATTTCTCAACAACTACTGAACGGATCTACACCAGATAACTGAAAGTGTTTTCTGTGAACCAAAATCTGCCTTCCTGTCAAATTTGGTGAGCTTCTGACCAGCGGTTCGGGCTGTAGTTGTGTTCAAATCTCCTATGGGAATTACATAGGGAACATACTTTTTTTTTTACCCCCCCCCCTTTTACTCGTCCCCGCTAAACGGATCCTCCCCCCCCAATACTTTCTATGCATATTTTGGGGGCAATTTTGTGAAGATTCGTCAAAGGATGCCAAAGATATAGGCAAGTAAGTAAAAAAATGCTTTTGCTATGGATACATCTGTATATATATATATATACATATATATATATATATATATATATATATATATATATATATATATATATATATATATATATATATATATATATATATATATATATATATATATATATATATATATATATATATATATATATATATATATATATATATATATATTCGTCCACAGTTTCCCTGCTCCGGGAGAGAAGTCAAGGAGCACACGCCACAGGTCAGGAAAACATTTTATTTATTTACACGTTTATTTTCACCGGCTCCAATTATCCTTATGCATTTCGGCCGCATCGGCCTTCTTCAGAGGAGAGGAGGGGAGCCTTTGACATCTCGTGGCCTCCCAGGCGCACACTAACCTTTGATTTGCTGCATCAATTATTGTCCTCAGGTGGGTGACTCTTCCGGTCTGTAATGTCGTGCATTCTGGTCCATGTAGTGTGTCTTTAGGCCTGCAATGTTTAACCTTCGGTGGTTGATGTCACATTTAATTTTTGGCAATCTGGTAATGCCTGTGTCCCCGTCGATGCTGTTATGGAGCATTTTGGGGCCCATTCCACAGTCTGGTCTCTGGTGGCGCCGCTGCCGGAGCTTGGTTTTCACCGTCTTCCGTTGTTGGTCCCATTTAGGCAGAGTCCGGCGCGCTTTCTTTGGGGGTGCATCGCTCATCAGCCAGGACCCAGGCTGTGTTAAATTCGTCCACAGTTTCCCTGCTCCGAGAGAGAAGTCGAGGAGCACACGCCACAGGTCAGGAAAACATTTCATTTATTTACACGTTTATTTTCACCGGCTCCAATTATCCTTATGCATTTCGGCCGCATCAGCCTTCTTCAGAGGAGAGGAGGGGAGCCTTTGACATCTCGTGGCCTCCCAGGCGCACACTAACCTTTGATTTGCTGCATCAATTATTGTCCTCAGGTGTGTGACTCTTCCGGTCTGTAATGTCGTGCATTCTGGTCCATGTAGTGCGTCTTTAGGCCTGCAATGTTTAACCTTCGGTGGTTGATGTCACATTTAATTTTTGGCAATCTGGTAATGCCTGTGTCCCCGTCAATGCTGTTATGGAGCATTTTGGGGCCCATTCCAAAGTCTGGTCTCTGGTGGCGCCGCTGCCGGAGCTTGGTTTTCACCGTCTTACGTTGTTGGTCCCATTTAGGCAGAGTCCGGTGCGCTTTCTTTGGGTGTGCATCGCTCATCAGCCAGGACCCAGGCTGTGTTAAATTCGTCCACAGTTTCCCTGCTCCGAGAGAGAAGTCGAGGAGCACACGCCACAGGTCAGGAAAACATTTCATTTATTTACACGTTTATTTTCACCGGCTCCATTTATCCTTATGCATTTCGGCCGCATCGGCCTTCTTCAGAGGAGAGGAGGGGAGCCTTTGACATCTCGTGGCCTCCCAGGCGCACACTAACCTTTGATTTGCTGCATCAATTATTGTCCTCAGGTGGGTGACTCTTCCGGTCTGTAATGTCGTGCATTCTGGTCCATGTAGTGCGTCTTTAGGCCTGCAATGTTTAACCTTCGGTGGTTGATGTCACATTTAATTTTTGGCAATCTGGTAATGCCTGTGTCCCCGTCGATGCTGTTATGGAGCATTTTGGGGCCCATTCCACAGTCTGGTCTCTGGTGGCGCCGCTGCCGGAGCTTGGTTTTCACCGTCTTCCGTTGTTGGTCCCATTTAGGCAAATTAAAACTCCGAAACCCCTACTCTCTTATGGCATTTGAAATGAGTAAATTAGGGGGACTGTTCCTGCCTACCTAGACTGAGCTGAAAATTTGTGACAGTGGTCTGAAGCAGCAATTACCTTTATATTTTACTACTTTTATATTAATTAAATTGATTATGACTGTAAAAGTTGGTAGAACCCTCTCTTTGGATTATATTACTGTAAATTTTTCTTTTAATATGGAGATTAAATAAGAACAAGTGTTCTTGCTTTTTGAATAAATGTTTTAAGTTTGGTGTTCTGGAAGTTGCATACCTCCCAATTCCCAAATTATGCGTTCCTGTGTATGTTAGACTTGACATCCTTGGCATTGTTTCCCTTGACTTTTTGCCTTTAACTCCTGTATTTTTGATGGTATGCTGGATTTCGTTTAGAGGCTTTGGGCACTTTGCCACCACTGATCTTTTTTTTTTTTTAAAGTTTCTTTATTACAACCATTCAGTGATACTGTCATACAATTATATTGGCAATAAAATATCTCAACATGACAAATGATACATTCAACTGTGTATTTATTGACTTATCTTCCATTTTACTTTTTAGAGAACACCCTCCTGTTTGCAACTCCCCCCACCCGTTCCCCTTTAGCACTTTTCAGTTCGCACACATTTTTATCCTCTCGGCAAAGTCAAACAGTCCCATACATCTGCGTAGTATACACTGTATATTAAACTTCTCTGTTCTCTGCGTGCGTGGTGTCTCCCTTGTAGGCGCCTTCCTCTTTCTGCCTCGCCGAGCCATCGCTCTCCCCAGCTAGCATAGTGACAATATATTGCACTGCAAACACATATCTCATTGTGGGCAGGCCAATGCCATGTATCACTAGTCTTGGAATGAGTCAGCACATGCATCAAAGTCTGCTAACATTGTGTCCCATTCTAGTGAGATGTGCGTTTTCCTTAGCCCTCTGCGTTCCTCCCTTCGTAGTTCCATCCCTGATGCCCTTCCCCATCGCATCATCTCACTATGCCAACCCTCCACATCCGGAGGTCCTGCCGACTTCCAGCGCATCGTTATTAACCTCTTCCCAAGCAGCAATGCCAGATCAGCGAAGCGGGTAGCTGCACTCCTTTTCTTTTCTTTGTGGCCTATACCTAACAAACTGTATAGCGGTGATGTGTAAGGTCTACCCGGAGCAACAGTCTCTAGAGTTTTGTGGATTGTTGCCCAATAGTAGCTGAGCTTTGGGCAGTCCCATAACATATGTAACAGTCTGGCATCTTCCGCTCTGCATCTAGGGCATGTATTTGCTGCGTCTGGGAACATGACATGCAATTTGTGGGGAGTGAGATACGCCCTGTGCATAACCATCAATTGGATACATTTGAATTTTGGATTACGAGATACCCTTTTAGGGAACCTGAGTATCTTTTTCCAATCTTTATCTCCAATTGCCTGACCGACATCACCTTCCCATCACTCCCGTGTGGGCTGCAACGTGATTGCTCTGCCATTTCTGATGCCGGCCGTCAACCATCTCGTCAGGTGACTGCCCGTCCCCATCAGGTATTGCATTGTGAGGAGCGGGTTCGTAGGCAGTTCAGTCCCATCCCGTGCCCAAGTCGAGGTTATGTATTGTGTAATCTGTGCATGTAGCAAAAATAACGTGTCAGGGGTATGATGTAGATGTGTAAAGTCTGCGTGTGTCATGAGAGCGTTCTCCGCAAAGACGTCTCCCACTTGTAGAACACCTGCTTGCTGCCATGTCCTGAGTTTTAGTTCCGACAATATACTGTTTCCCAGTGGAAGCCCCAGCAGGGGTATAGTGGGTGCATAGGACGATATCGCGTTAGTGTATTTGACCGCTTTTTTCCAGTACTTGATTGCTAGTCGTAGGAGGTATGGTGCTGTGTCCGGCAGTCTGGCGTTTGGCAGCAGTAGCCTGTGTATAGTGCCCCTATTCTTGTCTACCTCAGTCATACCTATTTCATGTAGGTTACGCCCTGCTAGCCAGTAGGCCAACCACTGGAGTTGAGAAGCGTAACCGTAGGCGATCAGATCTGGTACTCCCATGCCGCCCTTGTCAGCGGGTAGTTGCAACTTAGCCATACTGATACGGTGTCTGCCTGCTTCTCATATCAGCTCCGTTAGCAACGTGTTCATGGTCTTGAAAAAACTCATTGGAACCATAAGGGGCAGGTTCGTAAAGAAATACAGCAGTCTAGGTTGTACCACCATCTTTGTAATTGCCACCCTCCCAGCTATCGATAGGGGTAGTGTGTTCCAAAATTGTATTTGCGTTTTGAGTGCAGTGATCGCTTTGCCCAGGTTACCTTCCAAGAGGTCACGGGCGTTCCGGTACACCTGTATCCCTAGATACTTGAAAGTAGTAGTTGCCATTTGAAAGCAGTGTGGCTCAAACCCTATGTGTGTGTTTTCTAATGGTGTGTTAAAGCAGTAGCCATAAGACTTCGATTCATTGATCCCTAATCCCGATATGGCCGGAAATTATTGAATATTGTTGGGAGCGGGTCTAGATCAGCCGACATGTCATGGATGTATAATATGATGTCATCGGCGTAGGCCGATATTATATGGGGCACTGCGTTTCTCTGTATCCCTTTTGCACTAGCCAGTGTGTGGATTTTAATTAATAAAGGCTCCAGAGCGAGTATAAATAGCAACGGCGACAGTGGGCATTCCTGCCGCGTGCCCTTCATGATGTCAAATTGCTCGGAGATACATCTGTTAGTGCGGACACGTGCTGTGGGGTGAAGGTATAGCAACGTTACCCAGTTGATGTATTCCTGTGGGATGCCAAACCTGCCCAATATCGCCACCATGTAATCCCATCTCAGGGAATCAAAGGCCTGCCTTAAATCCAGAGAGATGCACCCCTCGTTATCGTTCCTAGTACCCTCTAGCGTCATTAATTGTCTCAGCCATCGAAGGTTCAGTGACGTGCTTCTGCCCGGCACAAAGCCACACTGATCTGGGTGCATTAGGGTCGAAATATATTGGGATATTCGAGTTGCTAAAATCTTGCTAAGGATCTTGTAGTCCCTGTTTAGCAGGGACAAGGGTCTATAATTCTCCAGCTGCAGAGCGTTCCTGCCAGGCTTCAGGAGGGAGACTATTAATGCCTGTAGGGTTGTGGGAGGTAGTGCAGGGGATTCCATCGACAAGTTGTATAGAGTATGTAAGTGTGAGGTCAGGATATCAATGTATGTGAGGTAAAATTCGTCCGGCAGGCCGTCCGTCCCTGGTGCTTTGTTTCGTGGCAGTGCTTTGATAGCCTGCCTAATTTCAGCTACAGGTATATTGTTTGCCAAGTATTTCCGCTGCGCAGACGTGAGTCGTGGAATGTTGACGTCCGTCAGAAATGACTCCAGATCCGCGTCTGTCAGTGGATGTATGACGTTACAACGCATGCTTTTACCACACATGCCTTTACAACGCGGTTTTTACAACGCATAGTGCTTTGGGGCGCTGGATAGTGAATAGTTTAATTTACTATTCCAACTCCAGTCCTCGTGGATAGTAGGGAAGGTGTTGGATAGTAAATTAAACCTATTCCCTATCCTAGAGCGCCCCCAGTGCAATGCGTTGTAATGGTTTGCGTTGTAAAAGTTGCGTGGTAAAGGCACTGCGTGGTAAAAGTTGCGTTGTAAAGGTTGTTTACCCTGTCAGTGGCTCATGCGGGCCATACAATTCGGTGTAGTAGCCTTTGACTGCATTGTTAATTTCTAGTTGTGTTTGCACCACCATTCCCAACCCATCCCTCACTTCCACTATTGAAGCGACCGGCGGAGCATTGCCCACCAGGCGGGCCAATAGTGGACCTGACCTATCTGCCTGCGTATGTTGCCTACACATGTATTCTCTGTGGTCTATTACACGTAGTTCCTCCAGTAGCTCTGCATGTTGTATGTGCGCTTCCTGAAGTTGCGTGAGTCCGTCGTGTGTGCCCGCCGCCTCATTTTCTAGCATAGCCAATTTACCCTCCACGTCCTTGAGCTTCTCTATCACTGAATATTTAATTCCCACTTGTGTACTCATTGCTACGCCACGTATGGTCACCTTAAAGGCGTACCATTGGATTTGTCGGACCCAGCCGTGTTTTTGTTTTCAGCAAAATATTTCGTAACGGCGTCCGACACTGTCACCCTAAAGACTGGATTTTCCAGCAATTCAGGGGATAATCGCCAGGTTAGGATCGGAGTAGGAAGCCTCCCCCACTTTATCACCAGCTCCACCGGGTTGTGATCCGATAGAGTTTTGCCCATGTGCTCAATCGAATCAATGGAACCTGACAATGTAGTGGAGCAAAGGAAGCGGTCAATTCTCATGTGTAGTTTGTGTGGCGGGGAGTAGAACGTGTATTCTTTGTGGTTTGTATATTTGGTACGCCATGCATCCGCCAGATCCCATCCAATCGCCCAGCGTGACAGTGCTTCTGCTTGCTTCTTGCTCTCTGTCGCATTCAAGAGGGGGGTGGGACCTGTCTAGATACAGGTCTAGCACCGCATTACAGTCCCCACCCAGAACCCATGCATGCTCCAACCAAACTGACAGCACCCTACTGATAGTATCAAAGAATTTTGACTGCTCCGTGTTGGGGGCATAGAGCCTACCGATTACCACCAAAGAGCCGTCCAGTAACCCTTTTACGAACACGTATCTCCCCTCTCTGTCTGCCCGGTGTTCCAGTGTTTTAAAGGGAAGCGTGTTTTTTATCCAAATGGCCGCCCCTCGGGAAAACGCTGAGTAATCGGTTGCATAAAACTGACCCTTCCATTTCCTGGCCATCTTGGAGCCCTCTGCGCCATTTAAGTGGGTCTCCTGTATGCACGCTATTTCCACTTGGCGCCTGTGTAGTTGAGCCAATACCCTGTGCCTTTTATGCACCGAACCCAGGCCTCTCACATTCCACGTGCCGAGTTTATATGTGTTAGTGGTTGCCATGGCTATGATTGCGTGGTTCGTGTGACTTCACCTGACCTTTTCGTTCATGTGTGGATGTATGATGCATAATGTGTGCTGCTTTAGTGCTTAACTTCCCAACTTGAAGGTCCCTTCCTCCTAACTGTCTAGGACCAAACATCAGTACCCAACAGGGGTAAAAACTCAAATCAATGTTGCTGTCACCTGGGGGGGTGTACCCCTACGTTCCTACTCAGAATCTAGTGACAAAAGTCCCTGTACATTTTGCCCTGCTAGCTGCGTGGAACCCGTGCCATATATCCCCACCTCAACAATTCCTTCATGCACATATATACATTACCACCCGGCTTTTCTTTCAGTCAGCATATCAGAATTCGTTCGCCATTTGCGCTGTGATGCGCGGGAAAAATTGCAAGCTAGTGTCTGATTCGGAGGCCAGTGTGTGCGAGCTGGCTTTGCTGTTTGTTTCCACTCTGGTTCTGGCATCATGAGCCGCCAGAGCGTCCGTCGTCAATAGCACCGTTCCTTGCACACTCCTCTCTCCAGACGGTGCGCGGGTCCCATTCGTGCCAGTCTCTGTTTCCACAGCGTCCCTTGGGCCCGGTCGTGAATCCGAGGTGCCAGCCACGTCCTCTCCCTGTGCGTGCTCCAAAGGGTCATGCGATAAGGCCGGGTAAAGCGCCACTTCAATCCATTCTGACGCCTCTTCCGGGGTGTCGAAGAAGTAGGTTTTGTGTTCATGGATAACTTTAAGACGTGCCGGTAGGAACAGGGCATATTTCAGGTTGTGTTCCCGCAGAGTGCATTTCACGCCTAAGAAGGAGGATCTAGCTTTCTGGACGGCCGGGGTGACATCTGGATAGATCGACACCGTCTTATTTTCATACCGTAACAGGGCCTTCTCCCTTGCCGCCTTGAGGATTGAGTCTCTGTCTTTGTAGTGCAGAATACGAGCTATCAGTGGGCGTGGAGGGGCTCCCGGTTTTGGCGGCCTTGGGGGCACCCTGTGTGCGCGCTCCACACTAAACAGCGGGGTGAGGTCCTCAGAAGCCACAACCGTTTTTAGCCAGTCCTCCACAAACTGCGTCCGATTAGTTCCCTCACTGCATTCCGGCACGCCTAGGATGCGTACATTGTTGCGACGCGAGCGCCCTTCTGCGTCATCCACTCTATCTTGCAATCCTTTCATCTGCCATTCTAGTGCCTCTATTTTCGAAGAGTTTTCCGTCGTCTGTGGTATCAGGTCATCCAGAGCTAGTTTATGTTCAGTGACCTTTTCTGCCAGCTTTTTGTGATCGGCCTTCAAAAGGGACAGTCCCGTAGACATTGTGTCCAATCGAGATCCCAGTGCTTCTCTCGATGCTCTGATTTCGGTCAGGATCAAGTCCAGTTTTGCCTTTTGCAATTCCATGCCTGTCGGTGGGATCACTTCGTTTTTGGAGGATGCCAGTGGGTCCTCGGTGCCGGCGGAGCGCAACTTGGCATGCACCGCAGAGTCCGGTTGCCTGCCCTTGTTACTGACCATATTTCGACTCGTTCTGGATCCCAGGCGGGTCCTTCACGGGCACGTCTGGGCCCTCCCGCATGGTCGCTCACCTGTAGGACCCCGTGCCTCTCTCTGTCACTCTGATACCGCATCTATTTGTCTAGTTATGGTGCTGCATACACTCTATCTGCCCTTGCCGTATGATCACTACAGGGACTCCGTTCTCAGGGTCATTTGGCAGGATATCCTGGCGATAGGCAGTAAAGTCACTTACAGGGTGGTCCAGTGGGCTACCGCGGCCCGTTCTGTCCTCAGCATCGCAAAGCTCCGGGCCGCAGTTAAGCCCGCTCCTGGTCCCAATGCGCCATCCACGAAATGGCGGGCGTCCGTTTCCAGGTATCAGAGGAGTGCTGTACCTCCCACAGGGACCCAAAGCGCATCGACGGTGCCTGCCAGTGATAAATAGGGCTCCACCAATTGTCTCTCTCCCGGGCCCGAGGCCCTGGTCAGCAGGCACACCTCGTAGCAGGCACCCGCCCTCTGACTCCTCTCCCAGTGCCCGTCGTGCCACGCTCCGCGGGAGGAGTACGCTTCCCCTCCGGCTCCTGTCTCAGCGGGTGGTGACCGACCAAGCGGTGGGAGACCCCTCGTAGTCCGCTCCGCTTCCGGTACGCTCACCCGCTGTCCCCCGAATCCCGGGCGGGTCCCGGATGTCAAGTGTCGCCGCCCGGAAGTCTTTGGCGCCTGGCCTGGTCTTCCACTGTGGGCCGTGGTCCCCGGCGCGTTTGTAGGCCTCACGCTTCGGGACGCCGGTAGCTGTTATCCGCTGCAGCCAGAGCTCGCAGAAGTCGCCGTTCCGTGCCTGGACCTTCTCCTCTGCATGTGGGTGGAAATTTGGGGGATTTAGCAGTGGTTCACACAGGATAATTTGCCAATTTACAGGGCTTCTAGACGGATCCGGTTCAGCTCACGTCTACCATGGTTGGCTGGTAGCCACGCCCCCCTGCCACCACTGATCTGTGTCAAAGTGCAAGTGTTCCTTGTATAAATTGTGGTTGCAATGTTTTATCCATGATTGGCCTATTTGATTTACAGGTAAGTCCCTAGTACATTGCACTGCAGGTGCCAGGGCCTGTAAAAAAAAAGCTACTAGTGGGCTTGCAGCACTGGTCTTGCCACCCACAGGAGTAGCCCTGTAAATCTGTCTCAGACCTACCACTGTAGTGTCTGCACGCACTTTGTAAACTGCCATGTTGATCTGGCAAGTGCACCCACTTGCCTGACCCCACATTCCCTTTTCTTACATGTAAGCCACCCCTCAAGTCGACCCAAGTTACCCTCATGGGCAGGGTGCAGTATATGTGAAAAAAGGGACATGTACTGGTGTGCTTTACATGTCCTGATAGGGAAATACTGCCAATTTTGTTTTTCACTATTTAAAAGCTATCTGTCCCATAGGCTAACATGGGAGTTGCTTTGTAACATCTTACAAGTATAACTTTCCATTGGGACATGATGGAGAAGTGGAGTTTAGACTCTAAACTCCTAATTTAATAATACATCTTTTTACGAGGTGGTTTTTAAATTGTGTGTTTGAAAATGCCACTTTTACAAAGTAGACTGTTTCTTATTTAACCATTCCATGTGCCTCTGCTGTTTTGTGTATTGACTGTCTGGTTTTGTAGTGACAGGAGCTGGGGATGTGCATTCACTGTAGACAGCCATAAGAGGGATTGGGGTGTGTCCTGCATTTCCTGGGTGACTCATAGCTGAGTTGAATAGACCTTGGTACCATTTAGAGTGGTGGAAGAAGTTTCACTTGCACCCGACTAGTCTGTGTGTCCTTAGCACAATGCTGTCTCCACCCCCTGTGGTCATGCTGTGCCAGATAGGAAATAAATGGTTTGGACTGGGCTCAGAGACCCTTGCCACAAAGAGAACAAAGACAAAATGGGGTATTAGTAGTAGACCTTAAACCCCAGAGAATTAGATCAATTCTAGACTCAAGAGAAACCTTTGCCAAGGAGAAGAGCTTGAGAGCTGTAAGGAGGAGCACTGCTCCTTTTCTTTGTGTGCTTTGCTGGGTTGACCTGCAGTGGCTGGTTCTGCCAAGGAAAGAGCAAAGAGTGGAACTTTGCTTTGAACCTGCTTGAAGAAGAATCTCCAAGGGCTTGTGTGTGCTGGCTTCCTGTTCTTAAGTCTCAGGGACACAAAGACTTCACCACCATCTCTCCTGAACTCCACTACTGAGTTGGAATATACTTAAAGAAAGCAAGAAAAACAACTCTGACACCGTCAGCGATGCTGCCAGTGATGCCATGACCTGCACGAGGCCAGGGTCACCACTCATGAAGTGCACAACGCACCGCAGCTCTGACGCCCTTCGACTCCTGCAGTTATCGGCCTTCCCAACACCAGCGCTTGCACCGACGCTGTAATCGCCAGTGTCTGCATCCCGCTATTGCTGAACCGATAACCAACAAGGGTGACTTCGGGAACTTTTCGACTTTGTTTTGCCTCATCTGGAACCAACACCTCTCTATTGATGACCTCCCATGTCCTAAACTCAACCCATCACCTCCTCGAGGACACAATGCCTCACCTCCCCCGTGGCAACCAGGGAACCGGCCTCAACCTGTGCACTGACGCCTCACCTCCATGATGCCATGCATCGTCCATAGGCTTTGTTTCTAAGGTACTGTTGTTTGGGGATCCGTGTGACTCCGTGCACGATGCTGCGCACCTTGCAGTCTGCGTAGTACTTTGGATTTGTGCCTGTCACAATGTTGTAACAGCCCAGGTGGTGATATTTGTTTCCTACAAGCTTTCTTTTGGCAGTAACTGTTTTTACGTGCTATTTTGATCTATGTATGTTGGATTTTTGTCGTTTTGGTCTTGTCTGGTTTATATACAGATACTAAACTGGTGTGGTGTCTGGTTGTGGGGTTTTCACTGTGTTACCGTGCGTTTGGGTACAAATACTTTACTCATTGCCTTTGGGATAAGCATGTCTGCTCGTGCCAAGTGACCAAGGGGGTGAGCAGGGGTTATCTAAAGTGTGTGTCCCCCTTACCGTGACTAGGAGGGTCACCTGCTCAGACGTAGCTATGCCAATTATAGACCCCCATTTCTAAAGGTGTACAACTAGATATGCAAACATTAATGGTGCGTCCTGAAGAAAGAAACATTTGCACAGCAATGGGAAAGTCATGGGGGCTTATTGTAGTGAACTCTGTGCTCTGTTTTAGGGGTGGGGAGGTCAGGGTCACTCTCTTGACAGCAGATGCTACTTAGGAAATCTGCCATGTAATCATGTAATTTGTGATGTAATTGGTGACTCCACAAAGGCTGTCATCAATGATGATCTCATTGATGTCATATGAGGTGTAATTCGTTGTATAAGAGCCATAGGAGGGTATACAGCAGTCCATATTAGGTTGCATAATTGGCTTATTTGAGGTAAATGGGAATTTATGATATTTTGCATTGTAAACTTAAAGTTCTTTCTTAAAGTCCCTTACATTTTAGTTTTGCTTTATCTTTAAGGTTTTGCCTTAAGATAGGACAGCCCTCTTGCTAAGTAGTTAATCTTAAAATCCCCTTGTCTAAAGCTTTGTTTAAGATAGATAGAAAGAAACAAACAGGCAGCAGACTTACAGTTGAGTGGTAGGAGCCATTTTAAGCAACAGCTATAGTTACAGGATGCTCATTTTATAGGTAGATGTGTGCTATTCAGAGTAAACACATCTTTAAATAATCAGGCTTCTCTATTTTAATGTATTAAATATTTCCGTAATTGGCACAATGGTATTGATCTAGTGACCAAGTAATTGATCTGAGTTTAAGGTCAGACATTTACTCTGAGAAAGCTGCTGGTTTACCTTTAAGCAGAGCCTCTGGTATTATGTGATCCTGCTGCCAAGACATGTTCTGCATAATTATGACATAATCCATCATCCGCTGTATAATTTTCAGATTTTTTAAATGTTATTTCATTTTACAGACAGTTACATTTGCTTTACTGTTACGGGGTACCAGCCAAGCTTGGTTGGTGCTGCCATGGTTACAGGTAGTTGGAATACATGTTTGGCTGCACCCCTTTACAATGTCTTGCTAGGAGATTAAGGACAGATTAAAACAAAAGAAAAAAGAGAGAGAATAGAAAAGAAAGGGTGGAGATAGGTTTCCAGAAGTGTACTTTAGCAATGAACCTAATCTGTGTTTGTAGCGCTTTGTTTTCTGAACAGCCGTCCCCACAAGTGATCTCACGGGGGTTCATAGGAGTCCAGATACGCGTCAAGCGATTTCCGCATCCCCCTAGTAGCTGGCCTCCAGGGTGAGTTTTGCAGAGCAGTGAAAAATGGTTTCTAGCACAAACGGGTCAAACTTTACTAAAACGTGGCTACATGTGTTGCTGCGCAGTGGAAGGGCATTCTCAATGGTTGCCTGGTCAACTTTCAGTTCTTATTGCTGTATTTGGGTCCTAAACTATTACTAATGATTTGAACCTTTGTCCAGACATTGTAAGCATGTGTAAAAATAACAAAATAAGGAAGTAAAATGATCACAGAATGTGCCGTACAAAATAACTGGACATCCTGTATAAGTCAACTCTGCCACATAATTAAGTCCACCCCATTACATAAGTCCAGCGACCTGGCTTTTAAACCAGGTTTTTGAAGTCCATCATTTTACCTGCGTATATATTGTGATATGTTTCTGAAATGCTTAAGCTTCTATAATATTGTATTGCCTCTTTGCATAATGGTCTGTATTTCCTGGTTGACAACTTGTTCATTGTGCAGAAGCGGCAAACTATTAGGTGAAAGCTGAACTCTGGCTACACAATGCAGAGTTTTATGACGAGTCATCTGATTCATAAAACTAACACATATTTGTGAAGGAAAATTATGATTTATTTAACTTTGTAACTTACCTGGTGAACACCTGCATACTCCTAAAGGTGCTGTCTGCTCCCCCTCCCCCTTTCACCTGAGAATGCAATTTCTCTTGTGGATAGTCTTCCTAGTTTCCAGAAGTTCAGCATTCATGAATGATACCTATCCTGTACTACACATAATTCTAGAGAGAGTGGTTGTTTTCATTTGTGATATGTGAAGAAAGGCACCTTTCGAGATCCTTTTCATCACTAGGTCCCCTTTTATACCATCTGTTGATGAGTATAAATGATCTTGTGTGCCTTTCCTCCTGGCTGTCCACTGTCTAAGTCTTATGATGAACATTATTAGTGTAGCACATGCACTACACACCCAGATTTGTATTTCCCAATGAGACTTTTCTGTACAAACCATCTCTCTCTCAAGAGAAAGCTGCTCAGTCAGCAGAGAGGTTCAGAAAACAGGACGTTACCTGGATTACGTGTAGTCCAATTGCTTACGCAGAATTAGGTTGATGGGATAAAAATTACACCAAGGCCTACCCATGTGTAACTTAGATATTTCATCCTTTCTCGTTCCCCACTTAGTCACACGTGATTTATTTACAACTTGTAATATGTCTCATCTAGACTTCAGCAGCTAGAAAACTGTGTTTAATCAGGTCCAGTAAGTACCATCCTGCAAATCAAAAGGAAGACCCCATGACACACAGTAGCAAGCACAATGTATGATATTTTAGGAGTCCAATGTAAGCCTCAAAGGCATTCTCTAATCTGGTTATTGTGCAGAACTGGCTTAGGTAAGGACACAGAATATGAGAATTCTGCAGCTGTGACTCTTAGGACCCACAGGGTTGAAGACAGATGTGAAAGCAGCTGGGTTCCTATACAATGCTACAAAGACTGCATTTTCTTCTATTTTTTGTGTTATTCCTGCTCATAAATGTGATGTATTTTAGGCTTTTTCATTTTACTAAAATTATGTGTATAATATACTTACTTAAATGGGCTTCAGCCACCTCTCGTCATCTGTTGATCTGTTGTTGTATCATTCACATTTTGCTTCCACCCACCACAGCGTGTGGCTGGTGGTCAACCTACTTAAGCCACTGGTTAAACGCTTCGCTGCAGCCATAATTTTTCCCCGGTGCTGAAAAATCCCACGCGTGCGCGGTTCGGACGGCCCCCGGACGTCCTCCGCACACGCCCACCGTGACGTCAGCCGGCCAGGAACCGTCCGACGCACGGAAGAGAATATTTTTAAATTGAGTAACTGCATGTTGCTCTTTCACAAGGAGCATATCCGTATACAAGGCAATTGCCTTCCGAGCCAGTGGTTTTTTTTTGTTTCCACTACTTTGTGTTGAGATTGTCAAAGCAGGACAGTTTTGATGTGAGCACAGGGATCATTCAAGATTTTTCAGTTCCTATCTCCTGCCATTGCTGTTGTCAATTCTTTTTGGAGTGGCCTTTGTTTATCTGACTGCTGTTATTTCCCAGCATACCAGACTGCAGCCATTTGAAACTGCTCTGTATTGAGTGGCACCCCCCGCGCCTAGGGGAGGGGGGCCATTAGTGGGGATTCCGAGCCTGAAGTAATGATTTTGAGTCCCGGGAAGCCGTCACGGGGAGGGTCTCAGGGTAATGTGAGACGCTTAGGTGGTGCATGTAAAATCCCTCCCCGAAGGCGATAAAAATGTGGGTCCCGAGGGAGCAGCCCTCTTTGTCTCCTTGCCTCTGGGGGTTGCCTGTGAAGCGCAGCTGGATCTGTTTGCCCACCCACCTATCCCTAAGCAATAGTAGAATTGGTGGGGTCCCGGACAAGAGAAAAAGGCCAGGGACTCTTTTTGTTGGGCGGTGACTGGATGACACTGCAGCAGGGAGGCAGTCATTGGGGCGCTGGGCTGGCGGGAGAGAGGCCCGTCCTGCTGGTGGTCCTGGACTCTCCGGCCTACCCTAGTAGCCGGTGCTTGGAGGAAGTTAGATGGGGAGAGCAAAGCAGTGCTCTGTTGGTCGAGTCTAAAGGGTAGACGACGGAGTATCACCTCAAATGGAAATAGTGAAAAGGGGTTGTGTTGTGTCCTGCTGGTACAACACGCCTCAAGAGATGCAGAATTGTAAATACATGTTAACCAATGGCGCATATGTATAAAGTGCCTTATTAAGTTTACTTATGGATGTTTTGATTTTATTGAATAAAATGGAGATGGTTGAAGATTTATCAACAAATACAGATAGTGTTATTGGTCAACTAATAAAAGCTACGCAGTGAACACCATTCACTTGTAAAGTGTCTTTGTGGGGGAGGGGTGCTCAAGGTGTGGAAAGACAAATGGCACGGGATATTCCCACTATAAGTTATCCTCCTTTTACTCTGCATGCAATCATGTATAGTTATATATAGCTATTTCAATATAATATAGAAACTGAAAGCTTCAATATGATAGGATGTTGATTTATAAGTGCATAGTTCTGCACAACATATTTATCCTGGACTCAGGGGCATATTTATCAATGTTATGCATTGGCCTAGCACCAAATCAAGGGGGTACAAGGGGAACACAAAACCTAGATGAGATTTACCAAGCCACGCAAGGCCATCTTCTGTGGCCCTGCATGGCTTGGAAAATCTGGAGTTATGCAAGGCCATTCAAGCCGCTTGTGCTACTCTGCCCTAGGAAGGAATTCCATGGGTGGAGCATGGGTGTTTCCATGCATCCATCCATGGACTTTGATGCAATCCCAGATTTACCAATACTAGTAGACCTGATAATGAGTCAGTAGGCTACACCTTCCCCAGGGAGATGTAACCAGGAGAAATATCTTTATTTCTCCTCGCTTTTTACTCTTTCTATGTGTGCTGCACAGCACACGTAGAAAGAGGGAAATATCGCTGAGGATTCTTTTTGTGCAGGAAGATGTCCTTTTCTGCACAACAACGAAGCTGTCCCTTCCTGCAAAAAAACAATCCTACCTGTAACGCATGGTGCAAGGGTGCCCTTGTTGGTGCTAGGCAGCAGTTTCTGCACCAGCATAGGCAGAGAGCAGGCTTGCACCTTATAATGTGAGGTACTGCACATTCCTGCTCTCTTCCTTTCATGCAGCGTAGCACAGCAAGGTGATTTTCTGTGTTGCGTTGCATGACATGTTAACCCCTTGCGCGCTAGCGGTTTTCCCGCTGTGTGCTGGGTTTTTCGAAAACCTGCGTTACATGACAAGCTCAGCTCGTCATCAGCATACGAGCGGCGTAGCTGATGACGAGCTGAGCTCGTCATCAGCATCGAAGGGGTTAATAAATATGTCGCTCAGTTTCACTAATGGTTCTTTAATAAACTTTGCCCAGGAGGAAAACAGAGTTTGCTGTGTTTAAATTTGAAAGATAGTTGTAACACTTTTATTTAAACATAGGTGGAGTGTGATTGGGGTTTGGTACCCAAAATGTATACTTTGACCCTTAGGGGGAAAAAATGGAGGACATACAGGTGCTTCTGTACCTAAAAATGTAATCACAGTTATATTCATGCGGTGAAAAGCTCATTTAAAATCATGGATGCTTTTGAAGCCTGTAAGATAACTTGTTAAGAGTGTAATTATGTATAAATTCATGAGCCACGTAGACAGCTCCTTAGAGTGTAATTAGTGCCACCTTTCCGTGCTGCTGAGACAACTTAGTGGATTGATTCTGAGTAAGCTTTCCCGATCCGTAATGCAACCTTTCTTTTTTTCTTTCTTGCCTTCTTTCTCAAAGGTATGTGGCTAGCAGTCAATGGCAGATGGACTTGGTTTTTTAGGTCTGTGTTAGCAAAGACCTTTTAATTTTACTACAATTATGCATATAACATAGTTTCTTTTAGGCTTTTCCAGTCAGACTTCATCCTTTAGTCTGTGGCTGCATCATTTACATTTTTCTTCCACCTACTCTAGCATTCATCAAGGTGCAGTGCGTGAGCCCACTTCAGCCATTGGCTGACTTCACTAAAAGTCAGGTCATGCTGCTTTTTCACAAGGAGCACATTCAAACACGAAGTAGTATCCTTCAGTGCGAGGGAGTAATAAGTCACTTTTTGCTTTTTTGAGACCAAAAAAACATTTTTGCCTTCCGCAAATGTTTGCTTTCAGCTTGATGAGGGCTCAGCAGCTTCCAGAGCAACAAAGTTTTGCAAACACTATCACAAAACAAATCAAGAGTTGCCAAAAGAATGGTGGCAAACGCTAGATGCATTGACGTTGCCAAAGCTTGTTTGTGTGATGATTCTGCTTGCCAGTGGGATGTATTTGAAGCAGCAAAGGATGAACATTGATGGGTCACACGTTCTGCCGGCAGGCTAGAAAAATCATCCAAACAGATTGGAAGCTGGAAGGCTGATTGGAGGAATTGAATTAGTTCAGGCGAGACTGAAATAATATCTAATTAAAACCATTTGAAAAATGATGTGAAAATTGCTTTTGACATAAACATTTACCACGCTGTCATTATTAGTGGGCGGCTTAAGCGAGAAGCATTTCCGTGTAGGGAGTTAAGGCAGTCTGATGGTTACTTGAGAGAAAGCGTTGCACATAACAGCTCAGGCTGTTCACCAAATAAAGTTCGAATTTAAGAGGTGAAGGTAGAACAAGAGATCTGTCTCCATTGTCCCTTTAGGCAGGTCAACCTGTCCATATCAGGAGAGTCTTGGCAGCAAGGCATTCTGCAGTTTTGCACTACGGGGAGATGTCCTACCATTAATTGAGAGCACTGGAAACTGACGTTGTCCATGCATGTATAGATCACGAGGAGTACATTAGGAAGCAGTTCAGCTGTTCCTCCACTGCTCTTCCTGCGGGTCCCACTTCATTATTGGAAGGATCAGGTGATGGCAGTAATATTGGATGTCGAGTTGTTTTATTTGTTAGGCGCGGTTGTGCTGTAATGAGGTAAACCGTTGTACAACTTTCTTTCAGCTCTTTCTTAGTTTAAACGAAGAAACTTTATTTTGGAAGAGATACAACCAAGTATAAACCATTGGATGAATTAACAGAAGCTCTGCTTCCAGCTCTGATTCGTTGTTGCACAGAGTCCAAAGTAACTTATGAGCGACTGTGTCGAAGGTTGCATTTGGGCAGTTGTTTCATACAAAGACAGGCCTGGTCTTTCGGTACTCCCACTCACATTTCAAAGGTAGAACACAGAGAGAAAGGACCTTAGAAGCAGCCATTCCCATGGACACATTTTTACCTTACAAATAGGAGAGAACAATAGGTGGATCGGTTTGAGAGGGTTTTCGATTGATGGAGAAGGTGGCACTTATTTATAATGGGAAAGTCCAGAGGCAGGCTTTAGAGAGTCCAGGTACCTCAACAGGATGGGCTTTTTTGTACCATCTTGAAAAATTGTTTTCTGGTAAACCTTTTGCTGCAGAGTAAAGGACACCCTGAAAAAGCTGGGTGGGACAGTGTAAGAACTTTTTAGACAGGAGTAAGGGACACCACCAACCACTGCTGGATTACTGCTATAAAGAAGGAAGCCCATCATGTGGAAATACGAATGGTGGCTGCAACAGAGAATGAAGGAAGATGTCTGCATGAGGCCCTGGAAAAGGACTTTGTAGTCATTGATTGCAGCTCTCACATGAATCTCTGATTCAAAAAGTTATTCTCACACCCATTGACCCTCACAAGAAGAGGGTATTCAAGACTCAGGCAGAAGTCACAGCTGTTGAGCTACTCCCTGTATTGTATTATTGGGAAGAGGCTCCCACAATCAGAGTGTGTTGTGCTACCGTAGAGAAAAGTAGCAGGTCCTTTAGGACCAGAAAATTTGTTGTGGTCTTGAAGATAGTAGTTGAGGAGATATTCTACCTGAGCACAAGACATGAAATACTATTGGCCAGTCAGCCCTGATGTACAAATTGATGCAAGATCCTTACTCAAAGTATTTTCCATCCAGTTTCTAAATTGATGTTGGGACATTGCTGGAGCTGTGCGTGCAGCTTGGCACAAATTGGTTTCACATTTTCTTCAAGACTATTCTTCCTGAATCAGTTTCTCTAACATGTAAATTACACGAAAAAAGCAAAAGCAAAACAAAAAATATGCAAATGTGCAAAATCAAATCTGGTTCAAGCAAGATTACTCCCTTGTAAAAAAAACTTTAATGTGGGCCTAATATTAGGCAGTAACTTTACCAAATACACCCCCCACTCTGTTTTATATCTGATGATCTCATGTTTAAAAGCAAGTGTATGAGTAAGCGGGAAGGCATTGGTACTCTGGCACCGCCTTTTCCTATCTTAAAGACACTGCTATTGATTTGGCACTGCCACGAGGGTACATTGGATAGTGTTACTTGCCATTTTCCACTTTTCATGCACTTTCTATACGTCAAGTCTCTGGCCCGATGGTTATTATTACTGCCCAAATCTGTAGATTGTTACAGCATCTACTTAAAGATTTATGCACATGTTGCTATTTCATGCCAACAGAAATAGCAGTTCTAGTTGCCTGGGACATCAACCCACATTGCCAATCTCTTCTTGGACCGATAAAGCACTGTTTTGTTTGAAGCCCAGCTTTTAGTCTTGGCATTATCTTGGCCAGAACCGTGCCAAGCCCTGGCCTTCTGCTACAAGCAAGGTTGAAGCTGAGTTGCCATGGGCCCTAATACAAGTTAGGAAAATAGTCCCCCATCCCTTAATTTGGTAGTAAAAACAGCCACGTGTGCGACCCTTGTTTCACTGTCCTAGCTACATATTTGATAGCTCCGCCCCCGGCTTCAAGACTTAGGAGTTACTACAGTTCTTTTGTTCTCAGTTTCTACGATTGATTCCGATTTTTATTGATACCGCTACACCTAAAATATCGAATTTTGTTGAATTTAGAAACCTGTGAAGTAAGTATGCTACTAAATTTGCAAGAAACAGAGCATCTTGGTTCCTAAGCCAAATTCATAAACGTTTCAGCAAATGTCTTTACTGTTCTTACCTTAAACTGGAACTACAATATATTTCGATCTGTTTTTGCCAATTCCTCTATAATAAATGTGTAATGATGAGAAGTCCACACGTTGAGTAGTATTTTGTGATGCTTTTTTCCAAGTTGTAAAGAGAGACCCCACCAGGAGCATCCAACATGGTGCTCAGCCCAGCCAACTGTAATCTGTCAGGCAGATCACCAACATTCTGATAGATGCATCACATCAACATTCCAATAGAGGTAGAGAGAGATAGCATAGAGAATACCAAGATACTAAATTATCCTCTCTCCTTAAACAAAAAACAAAAGGCTTAAAACAGCAACGGAGAACAGGAGAAAATGAAAGCAAGTAAATTGAGCAAAAGCGGAAAAAGAAGAACAGTAAAGAGGAAACACCTTTAAAAAGAGAACAAGAGAGAAGAATGGAAAAAACGTATAAACCATCCACCCTTCTTACACCATATAAACCATCCTCTCTTCTTACAGAACTTTAAAAAGAAGAAAACAAAATAAAAGAGAAAGAACAAAAGAAACATTAATTTCAAAAAGATGAGGAAAAGAAGAAGAGAAACCTCATCAAAACACTATTACCACTAAGCAAAATACAATAATGTAATGCAAGAGATAATAGTGCAAAAAGTTGCAATAAAAATACATAGGATCTGAACACATGTAAATCTGAACATATTTAGCATAAAAAGCATAAATGCACATAAATAGTAGACATAAGCTAAATATGAGGACATAAAACTTTTAAAACCTAAATGTGAAAGTGAACAAAATAGTGCTATAGGACTATAACCCTAGCATAACTCCTCTGAAGGAGACAAAAATAACGCACACCCAAAAGGGTACAAAACAAAAATAGACGAGGTCCGTGTGGAGAACTGACGTAGTGCCAGGTGGGACTAAAACCCACAACAGCAAAATGGGACATAAACCCCATAGCAAAAATATTTAATTAAGTAGATGGGACTAAAACCCTCTACAACCAAATGGGACTGTAACCCATCGCAAATACACAGAAATAGCGCAAGTGGGACTAAAACCCACTGCAAGCAAATGGGACTACTGTAACCCATTGCAAGTACACAGAAATTGCGCAAGTAGGACTAAAACCCACTGCAAATAAATGGGACTAGACCCATTGCAAAAACATTAGAAAATAAGCAAATGGGACTAAAACCCACTGCAAACAAACAGTTAGGACTGAAACCCACAGTAAGGAAATGGGAATGGGACCCATTGCAAAATTAAATTAAACAGAAGGGACTTGAACCCACTGCAAGTAAATGGGACTGATACCCATTGCAAATATATAAATTACACAGGTGGGACTCAAACCCACTGCATAGAAATGGGACTAAGGAACCCATTGCAGGAACAACTAAAATAAAGCAGATGGGACTTACACCCACTGCAAGCAAATGTAACCAGGACCCCACCCATAAAACATTTAGCTTAAATAAACAATCATTAGAACAGCTGGGACTGAAACCCACTGCAAGAGCAAAGGATAAAACAAAGTCGTGCACAAATAGGAAACATGACATGCGTGTGTTATATGCAAAAACGAAATAATGTGGCAATGAGCAATAGCAATAGCGCCGGGAAACCTCCGGGTAGCTGCGCGCTTAATAAATGTAATTATAATAATAATAATATTAATGAGGAAGAAAAACACAACACTGCAAAAACGAAGTACCTCCAGCCGCCCTGCGCCTACAAAATGTTATTAGAGAGACAAGTAAACACTGCATTAACAAATATGTGAGAACTGCACTGCCCTTCAATGTAAGAGCCAATAAATACATGAGGAGGTGCAGCACAAGAGTGAAAGAGAACACACAATAGAACTCAGTTATGTTTAAACGCCGGAGCTCGATCAATGCCCCCGAGAAGAAAGTCCTTATTTAAAAAGATAACACACAAGGATTCAAGATAGCGCTAAATGAATCTCCGTCGTTTTCAAGAAGAAAAATGCACAGTACCTTAGAATAGTCACAACACTCAGTTGAGAGGGGAAAAGTTCACTTCCCCTGCTGTCAGCTTCATCGTGTGAACAAGAAACAGCTAGAAATGTTACAGCTGGCATAAAAAAAACAGAGGTTTAAACATAAAACAGATGCCAAGTAGATCGAGGACACCACGTTGATCCTTAACTCTTGCTGACTGAAAAAAATAACTTTATAGACAAAGGCACAAACACCGTGGTTGGCAAAACGATGCAGACACTCTTACCCACAGCATGTAAGGACTCTAATGACAAAGCGCAGTGGTTGGCAGAACACCGCAAAATGGAGGCACGTTTTCTTACGTCCTGCCGAGGGGCTCACCGCGCGTCAGTGCACCAAACCACAATAGGAGATCCAGGATGTCGGAGAAGGTCCGAGGAAGACAGCGTCACTGATACTCCGATGAAGGCAGCAGGTAAGAACGTGACACACGCGCTGCATATTTAAATGAAGTGAAGCAGTTAAACTGTCGATGGCTTCAGTGGCTCAATTTTCGCTCGATTTTCACTCGATTTTGGCACAAAAAAACATGGAAATAATGTACAAAAGAAATCTCCACAAAAAAATTATGCTATGGCAAGCATGGTGGAAAACGGATGCAGCACAGAAAAATTACTTAACCACATCCATTGCTCAGTCAAAAATATGGAACCAGCTTAGTAGAAAAAAGTCTCCTCTTGGCAAAGACTTTAAATAGTCACACATCTACCCAGAGAGATTAAAGCTTACTCTCACGTCAAGGCGCAGCACAGGATGAGCCAGGAACTAACAAGAATAGGGTTTTCTCTTGAGGGCACAGTACCAAAACAGCAAATAGTAGGCTCTCCTTGTAAATAGGACAACGGGCAGAGTTGACAAGTGGAATGCTTACCCTCATGTGAGGATAAAGCGTGAGTCCCAAAGTCAGTACAAACAGGCTTACCCAGCGTGAAGGCACAGTTCCAACTTAAAATTTGTAGACTCACTGTTACCCAGGACGACTGCCAGACTGCTGTGGGCGACCGGTTGTAGGTCACTGGTGGGGTCATGCTGGCAGTTGGGGTAGCTTTTCTTGTTGCAGGAGGTCCTTTAAAGGTTTGTAGTTTCTTTTCTTAATTTCAAACAGCTTGAAGTACTTCCAGACTTGACAGGTGTAGGTTCTTTCTTTAGATCGTCGCCATGAATGTAATGATGAGAAGTCCACACGTTGAGTAGTATTTTGTGATGCTTTATTCCAAGTTGTAAAGAGAGACCCCACCAGGAGCATCCAACATGGTGCTCAGCCCAGCCAACTGTAATCTGTCAGGCAGATCACCAACATTCTGATAGATGCATCACATCAACATTCCAATAGAGGTAGAGAGAGAGATAGCATAGAGAATACCAAGATACTAAAAAATGTTCCACCCCTTTCAGTGGGTGTGAGGGGATCCTTAAAATATATATATCTTTTGGAGTTTTTTTATATAGCACGAACTAGACCCGAGACATCGGGTATCACAGACTTTACATGAGAACCAGTTACGTTACAGATGGACACATTCATTTTTGTTAGGCACAGGGAGATTAAGTGATTTGCCCAGAATCGCAGGATGTTGAGTGTAATTGTTGGTACTAAACCCCGGTCCCACAGCTTCAAGCTCGACCGCTCTAGCCCTTAGACTACATTCTCTCCCGAGATTTATATTTAAATTATGGTGGGTGGCAAAAAGACATTGATATGCCAAAATACATCCTATTTTGAGTGGTATCCTAGAAAATGAGATGCACCAGACATCCACAAACTGACTGCAAAATACTTCCCAAGTCATTAACCCTTCACAGCTTTATTAGTCCCATGGGGTTACTTGCTAAAAGCAGGTGTTAGGCCAGAGCGTAACCCAAGTAAACATGGAAATGACATAAACAGCAAAATGGCAGGACAGCCTTCTTTCTATTCATATTTTTGAGACTCCGCCCATTAGCTTAGCCTTAACATTATCAACCAATCAATCAAGAATTATTAAGCTTGGCGTTGTGAGGGGTGTTTTATGAAAAACATTCCTAACATTGCCCACTTGATTTATTTATTTATTTATTTATTTAACACTGACCAGTCTTTGTGGGTAACAGTATATGATACAATTGAACATTTTTATTCCACTCATTACCCATTGTTAGCTGCATCTTGCAGAGTACTGCGTCAACAGTCTCTCACTTCTACAGAAAACATCTGTATTTTTAACTATTAGGGAATTGAAAAATAAGTTAAATGTGAACTGTAAACAGGAATAACATGGCTGTTCCAAGGCTGACAGCCAGTGTCTGCAGCTGCCACCCAGTAACAAGGCACAAGGGTGGGTCAGGATGATTACAGATGATCCCACCCACTGGATCAGCCTTGCTAGAGCCCCCCCCCGCACCACCGCCAGTGACATCTCTACCAAAACTTTAATTCTGTGTAACTCCTTTGAGGCTTTCTAGCAGAAGGATGGCATTGAGTCATTCCATTTGTTATTTGGAGCCAGAAAACATTTCCATGGATACTTTCAGCTCATATAGTAGATAATTAAACCAAGTGGAAGAGATTAGGGGGTTTAAAGCCCAGAGTCCCTATTATGATTAGGGGGCACTTTCCCTGTTTGTGCCTGGTGCACCTTAAAACAGGTGCTCCGGGCGCAAACAGAGAAAGTGCACCCTATTAGATGGAAAGCTGTGCTCCCAGGGCAGCCAGGTGGCAAACCGCCTGCACTGTAAACGGGGATTAGAGATCCCCTGGCAGGCAGGTGTAGTGAGGGTTTGCACCTGCCTGCAAGGGGATGTCTGGGGGTCCATACGACTCCCTTTAAGCCTCCAGAGAGCTGCTTTCACCTTTTAGGTGCTGCACTGACAGTGCGACCCCTGACAGCTTATTTGCCTCTGCGCTAGCATCTATAAAACGGCGCTGACACAGATACAAGGGAATTCGCTCATTTGCATGGGGCCACACCCCCATGCAGATGAAGGAATGCCCTCCTGAGAAAGAGCTGGTACTGTATATGCACCATTGCTTTCAGTATTACTGGAGGGGCAGCACAAGCGTCTGCGGCCCCTTCTGTAATACCAAAGTGCCCCGGGGCACGCAAAGTGGTTGCAAACGCCTGTTGTGCCCGCAGGGCACTTCGCGCAATACAGCATTATGACTGATATTAGTATCTGTGATCATGTGAGACATGCAGTGCGGATGGTATGCAGCCCGAATCCTTCCACTGTAGCTAATTCTGGAGAAACATCGAAGTACAAAGATTTCAAACAATCAATCAATCAATAAATTACTTTATTCGGATAAAAGCATTTCCATAAAAGGACAAATCACATTTCAGCATATAAAGTACAAAGATTTATTTCGATGAATTAGAATGCTAATTAAATAAGTTGTCACAAAAATGTTAGAAAATTGTAGGGGGTCACCTTCATCAGAAATGACATATCCTCCATTTGATGGCTTTTCCTTTTAAATGCCTCCCTCACTGCTTGCAAACACCTGCTTCTTTTTTGATTCACAATCCTAGAGAAAGGAGTTTTGTGTTCTCAGTCTTTGTTGTCTAGGGTTCAGCGCCGAAGACATTGCTTTGCTTTTATTTTGTATTCTTTTTTTAGAAACATTAAATATTTAAATGAAGCCTTCTGAATGAAAGCTAGGCGTATGTGCTGTTTTAACTGCTACAGAGAAAGTCGAGGTTAATAAATTATGGGCACCTTTAGTTTGTTTGAAACCTTGCATTAAAGTTAAATTAGCTTTAGGCACGGGTGATTTGGCGATATCTCTCATTAACTATGCTGTAGTGGCTTCATGTAAACAAAGCCATGCAGTAAATGACAGTCCAAGGTTTTACAAGAGAAGAGATTAAAGGGCAAAACAATGCCGATTAAATATCGACAATTAGTACCCTGGTGTGTCATAATCTTTGACATGGAGAATGTTCTGCTGCATTGAGCACAGGGCCAGAACTAAAATGAGGGCGTGTAAGACAGCCTTTTTGTGGCACCAAATTGCTGGAAGAAAGGCCAGACTGTGGCCTTAACACCTTGCGAGCGGCCCTGATTTTCCTCCGGTGCTGAACATTCCAATCGCGGGTGTGGTCATGACGGAAATGTTCCGTCATGAGCACAGCGCGACTGATGCTCATGACAGAACCGTTCCGTCATGAGCATCAAAGGGGTTAACAGTGTTTGGGGAACACCCTAGGTAGCAAAATTCGATTTTGCCTATGCAACATATTGACACTATACGCACTAGGACCCTTGTGGTTCTCAGTGGGACCTTGAACACGGACTACGTGATGTGCTAGGGAGGTGTCAGGGTGTGGTTCTGGAAAGGATGACGTAATGTGCAATGTGAGAATAAATGTTGGAGAATAAGGATGTGCTCAACCGCAGCTCCTGTGTGTGATGCAATCTATTTGCCTGCTCCAGGGCTGGTGAAGATGCTACAGCCTAGAGGGCTGAATATCTTTGCACTATTGCTGAATATAAAGAATCATTGAGGTGAACTGAAGGTTAAGAAAATCTAGTGAATGTGGCTGTAAATCAATCAGTCTTAGCTCTTTTAGAGTCAAAATTGTCTCCCTCGTCCTGGAGAAGACCTGGAGAAGATTTTTTTCTATTTTCATATTGATAATATTAACAATAACAGAACAATCAATGCCACTGCCCATCCTTAAGTTAACAGATAGTGGAAAAACTGAATGAAAACAATACTTTTGGCACCTTTTAATTTAAAGATTGAAATTTGTATTCTCACAGCCTGGATGGCATTTACAGACTGGTAGATGATAATGCATTAGATAGGACAGTGGTATTACAGAGACAGCAGATGTAGAGTAGCATATCAAAGGAGGACGTATTTTCTGCACAGATCATCTAAATAGATAAGGCTTATTTTGTGGGAAAAATCAGTCAAACAGGACAGATAACATAAATATTTTAACAGAGTCACACATTGACTAAGAGGCCCTTAAATAACAAGCTACACTCCTGGATATGATAGAAAACTTCAGTGAGACGGGACTAATAAGGTTTTAAATAACAGTACGGACTCTTAGGGACCGATTACGATGTAGGTCGGAAAGCATTCCGACTGAATTGGTCTCGGAAGGGTTTGCAACGGAATCGGATTCGGGGAGTTCAACCGACCGATTACGATGCGTCCAAATACGATTCGGTTGGACTCCCATTGACTTCTATGGGAGCCTGTGTTCCAGCCGAATACACATCTACCATTGAAGAAAGGGGTGGCTGGGGAAAATCGTGGAACCTGTGGTGGGCACCCCTTGGTGCCTGCTACACGGTGCATGGTTGAAAACCTTGGGTACGCCCACAGGCTCCATTTGGAAGGCTCCGGGTGAAGGGGGTCCTGCAATGGGCCCCCAAAGTCAGATTCTGACAGCCAATCCATATCGGAATAACCAATTCAGAAAGGCTGTACGAATCCCACATCGTTATCGCTCGGTCGGAAACGTGGTCCGTAGACCTGTACGAGTCTGCTCCGACCAACTCCGTTGCTCTGAATGCTATTCAACTCAGAAATCCTGAACGCTTTCTAACTATTGTAATTAAAAGCTTTCCGAATCGATCGTCAAGATGGGTTCCCAATTGGATTTGGCAGACCCAAATCCAATTCGGAGCCTTTCCGGCTGACATCGTAATCAGCCCATTAGAAAATGAATGGAAATCACCAGTGAAACAACAAAGAGACAGAAATAGGTCATTATGTTTTATGTCAGTAGTATGGGACGCTTACGTTGGCTGTGATTGTGCAGCGGGTGTTTTAAGGCACTTTTTGAAGATGGGGAAAGAAGTGGCAAGTTTGATCTCGGTAGGTTGTGTGCTTTGGATCTTACATGCTTTATTAGATAGCAAAATGGGAAATATCATGCTTGGCCTGGAATTACTCGGACCATTTATTCTTACAGTTATCAATTCTGGGAGCATTTTCACACATTTTCCTCACTTGATCAAATCTGTGCCAAAATCCTGAGGGGCTGGAATTTCCAGTACCGGCCAGTATCTCCACATGGGATTCTTGCAATTACATGTTTTCCTTCTTGCCTTAGCTGAAGGTCAGGTGGGTGCTAATATCTGGTGACTCCTGTTTCAAAAATAATTTTACCATTGCATTATGCTCAATAAATGCATGCATGAGGTAGTAATGTTTTCCATTCTTCAGACTAAACTATAGAAGAATATGCTCAATTTCTGTTATTTTACCTAATATAACCAGCACAAAGTTTACTTTCACCTATGATGTTTGACTGGATCTGCTGTGCACATTGAAGGTGTTGGTATCAACTAATGAAATCATGGACGCCAAAATAGCAGTAGCCTGGCTGGAATGTCTTAACCATAGTTTTTATCTAGGTCCCCCTTGCTACCCATGGTCTCAGAGGCAGGTGCTGTCCTTAGACGCAGCTCTATCAACCATATGTTCTTTCTGTAATTTTCAGTCTTTGCATTACTTTAGCTGCTCAGATCAGAAGTTCATGGAAAGCTGCTTTGGGACAAAGGGTGGAATAAGGGATCAACACTGTTATGTGATTGACCAATCAGAAGGTTCATGATGTCACTTCCGTTACTGTTGGCAATGCTTGGAATGGAAAAAATACAAGTGCAGGTACTCTGTACCAGAGTACCTGCTTGTTTCTGAGAAGTGCTGGTACTCTCCAATTAAAAGTATGGCATTTCTCTTTAGAAGTGCCGGTACTCTACCTGTCAAAGTAAAAAAGTGCTGGCACCCCGTACTGGACAGGACTGGCCCATTTAAAGCACTGACTGTTGGAATTTTGATAAATCAACGGGCCTCATTTATGAAAAGTGATGCATCGCTGCGTGAAAACAGCGATGCATCACTTTTCATTGCGCCCTCCTTGCGACACCAATGATGCGTCATATTTACAGTTTGGCGCATCATGTCGCAAGGAGTTACAGATACGTCAGTATTTCTGACGTATCTGTAGGCGCAAAAGTGACGCATTTCTTGAGTGTGTCACAAAAGTGACGCAACTCCAGCAATGTGTCCTTTCACATGGGGTAAGCCCCATGTGAAAGGGCCTGTGTCAGTCTTATGCCTGCTGTGAGGCAGGCACAAGATTTTGACGCAACAGCGTCCTAAAAGTGACGCAGTAAAATCTCATACATTTCACTGCGTCACTTCTACGACCCTTCCTTGCGTCAATGCGCCCCCCTTGCATACATTATACCTGACGCAGGTATAATGTGGCGCAGGGGTTTACAAAGTGATGCATCTACCTAGATGCGTCACTTTGAAAATATGGCACAACAAGGCGCATTTTTTACGCCACTGGTGCATCACAAAAAGTGACACATCGGCGGCGTAAATGTGACGCAGAGCCTCATAAATGAGGCCCCATATGCATGGATGGCATGGATAAGTATTACGATGAAGAAATGTCTCGACCAGGGCAGAGGGGGCGAGTTTTTTTAATGACCGGAACTTAGTCAAATAAAGCCTGCGTGATTAGGGCATGTTCTTGTAAGACTTTAAATCTTATTCTTTATTTTCTGTTTCAGCTAGCCACAAGGACGAACTGGAGAAGTCGACAGGACTGAAAATTCTGCAGACAGGCACCGGAGAGGTAAGTGTCTTTTGGGCTTTCAGCGCGCGGTAAAACAACCAGTAGTCTTTCAGGACATTTTAAGCTCCTACTTACAATTCACGGTCAGCGCCGCCAACAGGGCCTTGAGAAGGTTTGACGGTACAGCTGCAAATGTCAAAATGAAATCAGCTTAAAATAACTACGCCATTGCCTCCCACTGGGGCGGAGCCCTGGACGCGAGAGCAAAGCCGAGGCGGCTCGAGAAAGGCATTCCACGGCTTTGTTGCTTCTGAGACCCCCGAGTCCCTGCAGATGAACAAAGCAGACGAAGGGTCTTTCATGTTCACTGGTTCCACTGCAACGGGAGCTAACAGGAATCTATAAAACCGCGCCGTTTACGGCAAAAGATTCCACATGAATGGCGGCTGCTCTGTGAGTGGCTTATCTGCGCCAGATGTTAGAAAATGCGCAGGATGGCCTGCAACGGCGATTGCATGCGCTAATGATAACATGCATGTGGCGCAGTGGTGTGCTGTAAAACTAAATGTACTTTGAATAAGTTCAAACTGTGATTTTTTTTTCTCTGAGTGCTGCGCTGAATTTACGTGTTTCTTGCTGGTACACACAAAACAATATTTAGAAATTGCAGGTATTAAGAATTGTAGTGTTTAGGCTCAGAGATAAATTCTCTCTCTCACACACTATATATATATATATATATATATATATATATATATATATATATATATATATATATATATATATATATATATATATATATATATATATATATATATATATTTAGGTAGATATATATATTTAGGTAGATATAGATATATTTTTTTATTTATATAAATGTTTAAATATGTATTTACGTATATACTATATATACAGATACACAGAAATGAATATGCTATTTATTACCATAGTTTAGTGCGGAAAGGGGGCATGACTCAAGAAATGAGAAACATTGAGTGCATTATGCTGCCTCTCCCCTCCCTCAAAATGGTAAGAAATGCCATTCTACTTTCTGTGGATCTGCATATATGGTTCAGGGCAGGGCTCGAGTCGGGGTACGACGCGGGTGGACAGCGTCCCCCCACTTATTTTACCGGGAGCTCGATTACTGGAGCAAATTGAGCCACACTTTCACTCTTTGGCCTCTCTGGGGCGAGATCGGAGCTCATTCAGAAAGCTGCTCACAAGCTGGTTTCTCTGATGCAGTCGCATCTGAGGGGTGAGTGAGGGGAGGCAATGAGTCGGATGGTGCAAGCCACCTTTCCTGACTTCACTCCCTGTTGTGACATCAGCATCCCCCCACGTATTTTTTAGGACTTGTGCCTTGGTTCAGGGCTGGACTGGGAACGCATACCTGCCCTGGCAATTCAGCTGGACTGGCCCCGGGGGGCAGGGGAGAGTGTGCAGTGCTAGTGAGAAGCAGTGCTGTCGGCCGCTGTAGCGCCACTGCTGCCGCTTTTGTTACAGGGGGTCGATATTGCAGCACCGCTGCGTAACTGGCCACCAGTGATAAAACCGGCCCCTAACACTTGAAAACTGGACCCCACCATTCCGAACCTCCAGGAAAACACTTGGGGCCTGATACGGCCAGTCCAGCCCTGGTATGGTTCTACATTCTGCTGATTTCTTTCCAAGTAAATTAGTTATTAAAACAGGATCAAGAGGCGAGTGACCTAGAAGGTCGAAAAGATGGAGCTCTACTAGGCAAGACCATATGGTTTGACCTTTACACTGAAATAATAACAGCCTGCGTTTATTACTACTCTTGCTCCAAATCTTATTTTATTTGGTCGCATTTATTTTTGTATATCACGGTTGGGTGTATGCATTGCACAAAACGCAGTGGTATAAAACATATTTCCCAGAGAACCCTAAAAATATTTCACGGTTTCCTGTGAAATATTGATTTTATCATCACAATGATAGCCACCCCACCAGTTTGCAGAGCTTCACTCTTTGCAAAGGCTCCTAGACTTATACATCATGGAGGACCCTGTTATGCATCAGAGCTCTTTAAAATATGCGGCAAAAAAGCAAAACTTTTACAGCACATTCTCTAGTAGCATTATATTTATCATGTTGTGTAAATGTAATAAATTACGTGACTATTGTGTTAAATTATTAATCATGTACTAAAGACCGCAGCCATGGAACTGCATAATTCCTTTGGCCCTGACCATTGTCCATTTTTTTAAATCAACAATCCATTCATGAAAGGGAAACAAAACCTTAACAATATAATTCCAATCAGTGCTTATTGTCATCTGCACGTCGAAGAGAGTGGCTTCGTTGATATCCTCTTTGTAGAAACAGAATGCGTTTTAACTAAGCAGGCAATCAAGGAATACACTTAATAGTTCCAATAAATATTGCACGTTATAAAAAGAGCTTTTTTTCAAGCTATCTCAAAATAAACATGTAATACAAAAATGCATAATGGGTAAATGGTGACATTAACAAAGCACTTTGCCCTTGGCCTCATGGCATTTAAAAGCCCTCAGTGGCAATATATACATGTTACCTGATTACCCTATATGTTATTATTTGAAACCAGTGAAGTTATAATGTATTCATATCTCACATTTATTACTTCAGTGCAAAGGTCAACACCCATATCTTTTATCAAATTGCACCTTTTCTAACGAGCAATATACCTACTTACTTCCTCCCATATTCCGTATTGTAATAATTCTACAGAAGAACACACATGGGCCCATCATTACAATGTTTTTTAGTAAGATATGTTGTCATGTCATGGATTTTCCAACTTAAGCTGAAGTTCTGGTTGATTATCTTTCCCTATAACTTCTACACATTGATAGACCTGGCACCATTGGCGTGGGTCTCCCTTCCATTTTCGCTGTTGCCTCATGTATTTTTGCTGGTATTAGATGCTTTGGGCACCGTGCCACTGCTATTCAGTGCCACAATGCAAGTGCTCCCTTTTGTAAATTGATGTGTTAATCAGTGGTTCCATGTTTGGCTATTTGGTTTACTTGTCAGGACCCTAGTACAGTGCTCTGAGTGTGCCCAGGGCTTGCAAATCCAAATGCTACTGGTGGGCCCGCAGCACTGGTTGTGCCACCCACAGAAGCAGCCTTGTAAAATATGTCTAAGGTCTGCCATTGCAGAGCCTGTGTGCAGTCTGGTACTGTCATGCTGACTGGGCAAGTGCACCCACTTGCCAGTCCCCTAAACCTTCCCTTTTCTTCCTATTAGTCACCCCTATGGTAGGCCCTAGGGTAGGGTGCATTGTAAGTATGAGGTAGGAAAAGCACTGGTGTGTGTGGCATGTCCTAATAGTGAATTACAGCCATTTTCGTTTTTCACTATTGCAAGGCTACCTGTTCTCCATAGGCCAGAATGGGCTGGTACATTATTACACGTTTATAATCCTAGCTGTCTCAGAGAACATGGTAGAAATTCGAGTTTAGTATGCCTGAACTCAGAATGATAAAATACATCTTTTAGTGAAGTTGGTTTTAACATTCTGTGTTTGCAAATACCACTTTTAGAAAGTAGGTATTTGCTTTTCTAACCATTCAAAACCTGCCTCTGCTAGGTTGCGTATTCCTTTGTCTGGTTTTGTGAGTGACAGGGCTGGGTGATTCCAAGAGACAGGATGAGTCAGCCCAGTTGTGAATAGAGAGATCTGCATCAAGATGGGAGGGAGGAGCTGCACCTGAACCTTAAATAGAGCTGTGCCTGCCTTCCACTATGCTGGCTCCAGCTCCTGGGGAGCGGCTGACGTCTCTGCCCTGCACACTGAAAGAAGAGAAGGAGTCCTGTAAACAAAGTGCTCCAGGACTGTATTTGCCTTCCACAATTCTGGCTCCACCTCCTGTGGGGCGTCTGATGTGCCTGCCTGCACTGTGAAAGGAAAGGAGAAGCCTGGTAAACAGAGTGCTTCAGAACTGGGCAAAGGCCCCTTTTCCCTCAGAGAACAAAGGATTTTGGGGTATAAATATTGGGATGCTGATCCATGAAATTAGATCACCTTGGACTACAAGAAGAAACCTTTACTGTGGAGAGGAACCTGAAGAAACTGAGGAGAGACTATTCCCAAGCTGAAGTGCTGCTTGAGGGATTGGCCTGTAGTGGTTGCCTTACTGCCAAAGAAAGGAGAAAGGAACTTTGTGTACTTTGCTTTCAACTTGTGAAGGATCTCCAAGATCTTGGAAAAGAGCTTGCCTCCTGCTGAAGTCTCAGGGACAGCAGACTTCACCGCCCAGCTCCCCAGAGTTATTTTGGAAGTACCTGCTGCTGTTTTGGGCCTTCTGAGGAACTGCGTGTCGCAAGTAGCTGGAAGCGTGATTCAACGAGAAGAAGCGTGTCGCCGTCGCTGTGCCTGCCGTCGCAACACCGAAGGAGGGTGTCGCCGCTGAAACTGTCGCACTGCACCGCATCGGAGAGAAGCATGCCTCAACAAAGAAGAAGCTTGTCGCAGTTGCTGCTGCTGCCGTCGCAACTCTGACAGAGGGTGTCGCCGCTGTAGCTGTCGCATTGCACCGCATCAAGAGAAGAATCTCGAACGAGGTCGGAGCGTCTCTTTGCCTGCCGTCGCAACTCCGAAGGAGGGTGTCGCCGCTGGAACTGTCGCATCGCACCGCATCGAAAAAGAGCACCTCGCATCCCTGCAAAGCACGCCGCCATCGAAGCTGCTGCCATCGCATTATGGATGTCGCCGCTGTAGTTGTCGCATCGAGCGGAAGCTTCACACATCGTGGGAGAAGAGTGTCGCCGCTGGAGCTGCTGCCGTTGCATCGTCAGGGTGTCGCCGCTGCAGTCCACACATCGAACAGAGAACTTCTCGCATCCCCGAGAAGTGTGCCGCATCTGGAAGATCTTCACATCTTTATTTCTTTGCCCCTGAACTTTGCCGCATTTCCCTCGCTGCGACATTGCCTGTCATGAAAGCGCAACGCAGCCTAAGGTACATTGACGCAAAGTGTCGCATTTAAGAACTGAACTGAACTAAGCTAAAATCTACCATCTTAAAGTAATAGTATTGTATATTTTTCTCATTTATGGTCTTGTGGTAACTCTATATAAAGTCTACTTATTTTTTATACAAAACCTGTATGGTGTCCATTTGTACTGTTGTCACTGGGTTACTGTGTGTGGTCACAAATGCTAAACACAACCCCTCTGAGATAAAGCCTGTCTGCTCGTGCCAAGCTACAAGAGGGTGAGCAGGGGTTATTTTAGGAGTGTAATCTTATCCTGACTAGAGGCAAGGGTCCCTATTTGTCACAAGTACCTACCTGTGCCAACTAAGACCCCCAAATCTAACACACATGAATACCCAGCTTTGCATAAACCATGCATGCAGACCTGCAGAGAGGAATATTCTATAAATTACCCCTGAAGTGTGAGGTAGGCCATCATGATTCGCGAGAGTCTAAACGTATACACAATTATGACACAGCAAATCTGCAATGTATACATGTTGACAAGGATGTAGCTTCAGTGGGGGGCTTGGGGCATGTCACTCCTCCAAAAATTAATTCTTGGCTTGGTAGTTGGTTCTGGGACACCTGATTTTGGTCTGCTGTTTCACGTTATCCTGATTTCACTAAGAAGTTTTAATGTAATTATAATTTGTTTATCATTTTCATCAGAAGCTTGAATTTATATAGGGATCACAAAATTAGCAAACCAGGCTTCATAAAAGTACTCCTTGATTGGATGCAATTGTACAACTTTTTGGAATCCACAAACATTGGCAGTAGTAGGTTTAGAAAGCTACACCAGTCTCAGGCAACAGAGCACAATAATGTACCAGAAGTATTTGCACAAATCCAGAATGACACCCACACGATTTACGTCACACTTCGACTGTCATAAAAAGCTGAAATGGGGGTGTAGGGTTTCTCTATCAAACACTTCGCATTGTGGAATTCTTACATCCAGCAGTTTAAAACTTTGAATGAGCCAGGAACAACTTTCAAATACTTTTTATTGAACAAAACTAGTTGTGTTATTGTATTGGCATGAGTATAGCGCTGCGTTCGATTTTTATGGCACTGTAGTTCATCCCACGACCAGAGCGCTCTTTCAGGTGGACTGGGGATGCCATCAAGCGATTGAGTCTGTTCTTTGTCATGTGATTGTGTGAGGTGAGTTCAGTTAGTTCAGTGCAGCCCTTGAAATGGAAAACCTGAAGTGCAGCTTAATTTGCTTGTTTCTAAGACGTGTCCGTACTCTCTACTTTAAAGTATAGCACAATCTGCTCAGACCTGCAGTTATGCTCCCTCTCAAAATAAAAAAAGCATTTGCAATGCAATAGGAATCGCATTTACACAAGTTCAGGCTATTGGTTTCGTAAATGACAATGCTTTTTATTTATGTTTAAAAATTAATCAAAAATAAAAGGCATTGTTATTTGCAATGTCAATAGCTCAAACTCATGTAAATGCGAGACCCATTGAATTGCAAATGCTTGCTCTTTTTACTGTTCCTCACTGCCAAGATATAACTGGTGGTGATGAACAGTAAAAAAAGCAATCTCGATGTCCACTCTACAAAGGGTAGACAGTCGGATGGCTTACCTCTGACAGCATCTACTCGGTGCGTCAGAGGTAGTTTTACACCTACAGAACAAATGTTCCTTCATTGTTGCAAAACTTGTGGTAACCCCACTCAACATTGGGTGGTCAGAGCTTGAGTCTCATAGACAGGATACTCCGTAGCAGTTCTACCTGTCAACCAAACTCCAAATCAACCGCAGAGGCCCACCTACTGCAAATCATTACTGACCCTGCTCCTAATGCGAACAGTCCATCCAGAACAATAGTCACCTCAAAAATTCACTCTGCGGCCTACTGCTTTCTTAGTAGGGAAACTTGAGATTCACAAATATCACTAACAGAGCTATGCCCCTGTGCGTAGAGCTACATATAGATCCTGTAGGAAACAAGTCTACGTTACTGAAAATTTTGACTGTTAAAAGCTTAGCTTATGGGACCATGAATTATGTTATCAACTGTGCGATGGCATGTTTTCTTTAGGGAATTCGGGTGTCAAGAGGAGCATTACTACCCAAATATGTAGAGTAAGAAGCCTGTTGTAAGTTTGATGAAAGGAAGTCTGAGAGAAGGCCCCCCCCATATGACATTAGGTTGGATGTGCTTTCCGGCTGCAAATAAACAGATCGCCATAGAATCGGCTTACTGCACTTTGAAAAATGAAAGCCACGAGTGGAAACAAGCTCTCGCTATACACTGCAGCAGTACTTAATTTGCAATGGTGGTTGCGGGTGGGAACCCACTAGCCTCATTTTTGGAGACGAACGCTTATTATTCCACATCAGACATTTACCAAGTGCAAGAGAGAAAAAAAGACACAAAGAAGAATGACACAGGAAGAGAAAGAAGGAAAAAACATCACAAAGGGATAAAGCAGTAACTTGCAAAAGTGCAGAATAGGGGCAGGGAGTGTCTAGTAGTGGATTAAAGATTCATGAGGTGGACCCAAGACTACGCAGCCTTGGTATTGGACAAGCCGACATCTAATAGCACCGGTCGCGGACTTCTCAGCAGAGCCTTGGGCACCAGAGCTCATTCTTTTACAAATTAGGCACCGCACTGAGGCTATTGAGAGATGTTTTTTCAACCAGTTAAGGTTACCATTTGGTGCCCCATTCCAGGCTTGAATTTTGAAGCATTAGTCGCAATCTATAAATTTTCCCTCCAATATTCACCGCGCCTTCCCTTTCTCCTAATATTTACTGGGTGTATATCGCCTGCTCATTTACTCCCATTATGAACCTCTCCTGTGGAACAATGCGCCTGATTTAGGCATGCAAACTATTTCATGCTTCCCAACAGCTCCATAGAGGGAGTGCAGTGTACCTTGAACGCTTCCGCTCTGCAGCCGAGCGGCCATAGCGCCGCGGCCGAGGCGAACAAACGACTCAGGACAACTCCTCCAACAATGCTCGGAGTTTCTTGACAGGACCATTGTTCCCACTGCTCTCTCAATGCTTTTTTAAGCCCAGAGAGGATTAATGGAGCGTTTGACAGCTGGCAATACTCTGTATTCCACATCTGTAACGTCCAAGACGTGAAAACCGTAAACCTTGGCCTGGCACGGATCCCTACCGTGACACCAGGATCAGACCAGGGCACATAATAGACCCGGGTACCCAAGGAAAGGTGGCCCCCCATTAGCGAAGCAGATAGCTAAAAAAATGTGTGCCGCATTTGCAAATTGAGGCAGTTTTGAACTTGTAAAGACACGGGGGCTTATTTACAAGCCCCTTGCGCCACCCTTACGTCACTTTTCCCATGTTAAAAATGACGCAAAGGTGGCGCAAGGGGCTTGTGAATTTGCCCCACGCTGTATAGGCGTGTGAAACCGAATGGGAGACCGCATGTATGTGTGCTTGCTGGAGCAATGTTTGTGACAATATTTGGAAAAGAGGTGCTACTAGACTACAAAACAGACCCACAAACAGTAAAAAAAACAAAAAAACAAGCCAGCGCCCTGTTAGATCAGCCAGCCTTCTGGCACTGCTAGATTGCCCTATAGGCCTCTCAGGCCCTGTGTGCCAATCCATATGAAAGGTGGTGTGACCACCATACAGGGAATCCCCAGCCATCTTTAACAAGAAGGTTCAAGTCTGAAGATGCCTGGCGTTTCTATGTCTTACTGCTAATTTTTTCATAAAATTGAAGTAAATTATGTTTGTGTGTGCATCTGTGTGTGTGTACGTGTTTCACTATGCAGTATAGTGTGGGTGTGAGCTATGTGCTGTGTGTGCGTTCAAGCCGTCCCCATGTGCATGTATGTGCACTTATTATGTGTATTTTGTGCATATAAGCGTGCGTGTGTGTGTATACCCAAATTGACAAAATATACTAGGAAATGAATCATAAAAAAGAATGGCTAACCCATACTTTTGAATAGCAGGACTAGACCTGAATTCGTTCTGGATGAAAAAGGCCATGGCTTTAAAACCTTGTTTGTTTTCGAGTAAATCTAACAAGAAGCTTTCTGCAGAATTGAAACCACCAAGAACAATGTATAATGAAGTGCTTGTTAATGTTAAAAACTATGAATATAAAATTAAAATCATATCGACTCCCCCAGTAAACATTTTTTTATTCCAAAACAGAACTTTTGGTTAGCTGTTTTTCTGATCTAAACAGTATCTTCTATTTTTCTATGCCTTTAGCAATATTTTTGTTGTTAGGAATAAGGACGGTAAGAATGGAAAAGATTTCTAATCTTGCGTACACCCTTTGCGCCTGAAAGTTACAAAAACATCCACATTGTTTTTCCCACGAATTAATAAAGCACACCTGCAAGTGTTCGTTTATGATGCATACATACAGGGGCAGTGTACTGCATAATGCATGCCTTAACTTGGCCTAATTGTGGCGAATTTCTGGAGGGTCATCGAACCCGGAAGAAGGCACCTGTTTTACAAATGGTTTGCGCTTCAACATGTGCTGCCCTCCACCCACTATTTACTGCCCCAGCAATTGTTATTAACTGCATAATTGTTGCTGCTTTTTTTCGGATGATTATCCTCTTATTGGGTAGAGGTGAAGTAGAAGGCATAATGTGGCAGTAGGCAACTTTTGCTCCTCTCACATAGGTACTAGGGATGGGTGTACAAAGATTTGTGACATGCGCAAATCCTCATTTTGTTCCACATTATTGGCTTTCCCGTTGTTTGTGTAGCAGCATGCTTTTCCTACGAATATATGATGTTACAACGCAAACAATTACAACGCAGGCCTTTACAACGCGTTTTTACATCACAACTACCATTACATAGCATGATTTTACAATGCATGCCATTACAACGCATTTTTAGAAATTACCATTACAACGCATACCATTACAACGCATACCATTACAAGGCATAATACTTTTGGGGCAACAGTGGGAAAAGGGTTGGATAGTGTAGGGGTAAAAATTACTATTGCCACCCCAGTGAGTGCAACAGTAGAGTAAGTGTTGGATAGTATTGGGGTAAAAATTACTATTTCCACTTCAGTGAGTGCAACAGTAGGGTAAGTGTTGGATAGTGTAGGGGTAAAAATACTATCCCCATGTATCTCAAAACCCATACCCACCCTAAAACATCCCCATTACTCACCTTATAATGTGTTGTAATGGCATGCGTTGTAATGGTATACGTTGTAGTGGCATGCGTTGTAGTGACATGCGTTGTAATGGCATGCGTTGTAATGGCATGCGATGTAAAGGCAGTTGCATTGTAACAGCTGCATTGTAAAGATAGTGCATTGTAATGTCTGTGCTTTAATGGTTGTTTCCCTTTACTACGGCTACTCCATTGCATCGTTTTTTTGTAAACTGAGTGGTGTTAGTTAGTGCTAAACATGGGTGAACTGTTTCCTTGTGAGATACTTTGAAAATGTTTTCTTCACTGTACAGGTGTTGGTGATCTTTTTTTCATAACATCTTTAAAAAGATGTAACAGTAACATTTTTGCATGAAACTACACATTTAGAAACTTTGCTACTAGTAGCAATCTCAATAAGTACAGTACGTTCATAGGAGAAACACTTTGCATCGTTGGCAGCCATGATACTTAGAGGCAGGGGTGGCCCTTGCAGGTTAGAGCGGTGGGGCGGGGTGGGAAGGGGGGATTCGACAGATACCGCAGAGGGGGAAATTAAATAGATAAATAATTTTCCCTTGTCGTCGTCTGTCGAATCCCCCCGCCCCACTGCTCTTACCTGCTCGGGCCACACTTGCTTAGAGATTTATAGAACATATGGAAGATATGACTCCTGCCTCCACTCTTGCACTCTCCTACTGTTTGAGAACATTGAATCTATGTGTTGTTCACCCACTGCTCTATGTAGAGCCCAGTCATTGTAATCTCCAGCAAGGCTGTTTCCAATGTCCCCATTCAGAAACAGGCACATGAAGTCTGGTGTAATATATGTCCTACAGGAGGTGGGAGGAGCCCATATGTGCTACATCAAGCCACCGTAGTGACAAGCTACTTACAGATAATGACTAAGGTCTTACAGTGGGAGCTAAAAGAAGATTAGCAGAAGAACATCTGCAACAAGTAACAAAAATAAGTATTTTTTACATTTTGATTTTTACTTTTTTTTATCAAACCATTAATGTCCCTGCACAGCTAAGTTAGGAGATTTGAGGCCTTATTTCGAGTTTGGTGGACGAGATACTCTATCACATCCGCCACTTTTGTGGTGGAGTATCATGTCTGCCAAACTCTAAAAAATGCTCCTAATTGGAAAACAGTAGGTTCACATGTACAGTTGACTTTCTGTAATCAGTATGAATGAGATTATTGAGGATTCAGAAGCAAAGGTGGTAAACTTAGTACGACTTATCTCTGTTACTGGTTTAATGGATGTACTTTCAGTCCTTTGACAAAATGAGCATGCCTTTAGAATGAAGTCCTTGCAAATTCTATTACGAACTAAAAAAAACTTATACACAATAAATATTCTTAAGGAAATTGTGTCTGTGTGTATATATATATATAGTCAAGGAGAGTCCGACCAAACAGTGTTCAGAACCATCGTAATCAGTCGGACAGACTCCCTGAATCTGATTAGGTTGGAAACCATTCCGAAACTGATTCAGGCGGAATGCTTTCCGAACGACATCGTTATTGACCTCAATGATGGGAAGCCTTCAATCCTACCACCTAATACTTCTTAACCTTATGTGTTCTTATACTTCTATGCCCCTGTGTTACATCTGCTTTTGTGTGGATCTTACCAAAGTAAACAGTCTGATTTAGAGCTGTTGACCTTCTGTCCATCAGTGTGAGGGAACCTCTGACATGTCTAGAGCAGTACAATAGGGCAGTGGAGGTTTCTCCACCAAAGTAGGCTCATCTTTCAAGGGAGCTGGCACTTTAGGGAGAAGGATTATGGTATAATATTCACCAGTAGCCATCACTGCTGATGGGATGTCCACCCCCAAATTTGAGGGCTGGAAATGCACCCTGAAAACTGGTTACACAGTTGTCCGCACAAATTCGGCCTCCTAACATACTTGGAGTGTTTTCCAGCTGTTAGGGACACCATACCTACCTTTCATTGAAAGAATGCATGTATGTCCTGGTGTTTTTTCATGAAAGTAACTATATCAGACACGTTGGCTGACAATTCACCTGGCACTGGGTGGCTCATTTGTTTGGCAGAGGTGATGTCAGAACTGCAGGATTGTCCACTGGTAGCCTGTGTACCACCTGTGGTGCACTAAATAGGACAGTTAAATCACAGGAGGCGCCAAATGGAATTGGTAGATAACCATATGTTCCGCAGATCAGACTGTAGGGGGTTCAGTTCTTTATTTTTTGCTTTGAATTTTTTAAAAGACATTTGATGGAGGAATTTCTGAGAGGTGGGAATTAAATAGTCCCAATTTGGGTTCAGTTTTTAAAAACAAGCATTATACATTTAATGTACCATACATCAATCAAGTCAATATTTATTTGATAATTAAAAATATTCATAGAACAACATTAAAATACTTTTCAGAATTATAAAAATATAATTATCACAGATAATAAATATCTATTGAATTAGAGGAGACACCATAACAAACCACCATCAAATATTTAACTGGCTTCTAAAGTCGAAAACACAGCACATAAAACATAAAGTGCAAACAATGGCTTATAAAGGAGCCTAAAAGTATCTGCTTTACACCAGCGTATGCACTTTTGAGGAGTACCCCCACAGAATCATTATATGAAGAAATTAAATGCCTGTCTATATTTGCAAAAGATATATTTTTTAAGAATAGATAGTAGGGTCTGCATCTAAAAGGCTCATAATATTTAGAGAAAAAGGTAAAGTGCTCCAGCATCTGAAGTGAGGTGTCATCGCAAGGGCAATCCAATATAGATTTCGGGTGTTGCTGCCCTAGTGGAAAGCAGAGATTGCTGCTCATTTAGCCTGTCCAAAACATAGTTGAAAGGGACCTTTCCCATACATTTTTCACCAGAGAGAGATTGGGCTCAGTCCCCTCACATGTTTTGAGGGCGGTATATTCTCTCAAAGTGTATTTTTTCAAGTTCCCTGAACTCTCTGGCAGCAGACACAAACCTCATAAATATTTATTTAACCCTGGCATGCTCCCCTTTACCCAACAAGTGTAGAGACAGATGCAAGTCAGGCCAGCCCAGTTCCTCCACAGTACTCTTGATTTAGCCCAGCCATGGGATTTAATATCCAAAATCACAAGCTAAGCAATCTGTGATCACATCACTGTTAAGTGAGGTGTGCTCATACCGCCAACCATAAGAGGAGTGCAGCACATTTTATATGATTTTCTGCCTCGGTTAGACCTAGTTCTGCATGAAGCAAAAACTGGGGCATGTCTGAACCTACACCTAACAATCTCAGGCAATCTCCGCCAAAAATAATTCTCCTCTTGTTGTAATTTAAAGCAATCACTATACTCCCATGTTGGGGCCGAATAGGTCAAGATGAGATCTGTGCCGGACTGGCGGTAGCGGGCACCGAGCATTTCCCTGGTAGGCCAGAAGGTTGGTGGCCGGTTTTGCAGCCATGGCGGCTGGCATTGTCACTTTGGGCCGGTTTTGCAGCAGTGCTGCAATTTTGACCCCCTGTAACAAAATAGAAACTGCAGTAGTACTTGCCACTAGAGCTTCTCCGTGCCATAACCCCTCACCCCCAGGGGGCTAGTCGAGTGGGATTGCCAGGGCTGGTTTCCCATCCCAGTCCAGCCGAGGCATATACTATAGCGTTATCCTTCCTCTAGCATTGTGAATCTTTTATTTTGTGACAATTGCTCAATAATATGAATTAGAGTGAAGTGGTGAGAAAAACAAGGCATATCTTACAAACACTGACATAAACACAAGAAGAAAGAACAATAAAGAACCATCTTACTCCTTTCTGTAGTATATTTGAACTTATTTATTTTCCATACTTACCTTTATATGTGTCAGTAGCATACACATGTAAGCCTATCAAGCTTTTGACACAGTCTAATAATTAATATTCATACATAATGCTTTATTCTTTTTCTTTTATCTTGGTTACCTTTATTAAAGATCCCTTTGTTTCTGATGTGCTTCATCAGCATATTGCTATTTCATTTAATTCAGTCGGGTGGTTAGGCCTTCCCAAATAACATTATGACAGCTAATTTATTCTGTTAGCTAATTTGAAAGAAAAGGAGAGCCCTCATTTTTTTCTCTCTTTTTATGAGTTCACCTGTAAAATAATTGTGCACCGTAATCAGAGAAAAATATCTTCAATTTTTAAATGAGACCCGAGGATGGCATAACCAATTCTGTGGAGCAACCGTTAGATATCTAAATGATGAAACAGACTCAGAAAGATGGAATGCAACCTGAGAAATATGTGATATCTGAACATTTTAAAGTATGCATTTAATTAGATCTAGGCAGATCACCTGACAGATGTGATTTTAGATGTTAGGCAAGGCTTCATTAGCACAGAGTAATTGTGCATAAGAAGGTCACTTCAAAGTTTATAATAAAAAAATCGAATTCAAAGCCATAGAATATCCAAAGTGTTCCTAATAATTATTCAATGACTTTACAAAACGTAAACAATGGTCATAAAGAGGTTTCTAAATTATCTTGAGCTTAAAATAATTTTACAATATTTTTTATTATAGGGTATGGACCTCGGAACTGGAATTTAATCTTAGCCTCTGACCCGCACATGATTCTCTCATCTCCATGTGTCTCATGATTTTTAACGTGTGTAGGTGTTCAATGCGTTTCTGTGGAAGTTCCCAAAGCTGTCTGTACCCTAGTATTAGAATTCCACATAGGCCTGGAGCATGTACATCTGCCTCAAACCTGAGGATCCTCTGTAAATGGAAACTAACTTGGACTCATGTTCAGGCCAAACAAGTAGCATGGGTATATGCTGGCTTCTTTGAACTTGTACATACATTTTATGTTTCATTAACAGTGCATCTCTTAAGTGTATTAGCAAAAAGCATGCTCACACTCTGAATAACCTTGGATGAAAGTACCTGAAGGAAAAATGCTATTTCTTCCTTATTTACGTTTGTCTGTCATTATGCTGAAACATTTAGGAATATAAAAATACAGAGAGGCCTACATACCGTGTGTTTAGATTGTGTACTTGAATAAATCTAAGTCATTTTAAGAACTTCCTGTTGGCATCTTAATTTGATTTAAAAAATCAAAGGTAATTTTAATTTTTGAGAAGACAAAAAAGCAGGAATTATTTTGATAAAGATCTTGCTTTTCAATTAAATTTGTGCTAGGGTATCAGCTTATTATTTCTAATACAATATTATTGGATTGGGCTTTAGTTTCTGTTGATACTTTGTTTAGTTCCCTCACAATAGTATACACATTCCTGCATGCATCTTTATTTTTCACAAGACTTCGAAGCAGTACGAGTACAAGCTCGTACTGATTTCAACTTTCAAACCCTTCCTTCCCCACTTATCACCGATGTTGATCTTCTCGTAGCCCGTTCTACCTCCCACCAAGCCCCCCTCACCTTCGTTCTTATTTACCGCCCTCCCCAGTCCACTCCTTCGTTTCTCCCCGATATCCAGACTCTTCTGGCCACTTTGGTAGTTAATAATTCTTCCGTATTAGTTTTAGGGGATTTCAACTTCTGGCCCAATGACCCTGCCGAAAGCCCCCAATCCAAGGAATTCACCAGCCTTATGAAAAATTTGAATTTTGTACCGCTCATCCACAGCCCAACCCACCTACATGGCCACCTGCTAGACCAAATTTGGACACTGAATGTTCCATCCACTTCTCCCATTATTTCCCCTTGCCCATGGTCAGATCACTCCACCATCACATTTTCCCTCGCCCTAGCACCCCCGGTCAAACCCCCGCATCCCAAAAACACTTGGGTTAGGAAATGGGGTAAGGTAAACATGCCCTCCTTCTGTTCGGCCCTGGCTAAGACCTGTCCGGATCTTACCGGTTTGACAACCGCCCCTCAGCTGGCCGCAATTAACAACTGGCCCACGGTGGCAGGCGACGAATTCGCCCCCCTCAAGCGCCTCTCAGTTAAACGGGCCCATGCAGCCAATCGTTGGTTTACCCCCGACCTTAAAGAGAAAAAACTTGCTGCAAGAAGGGCTGAACAAGTTTGGAGAAGAACTTACGACCCTGCCCAAAAAACTATCTACCTGGCCGCTCTGCAAATCTATAAAAAGAGCATCCTGGAAGCAAAAGCTGAATACTATACTCACAGGATAATGGTCGCTGAGTCACAATCGAAAGAAATCTTCTCCACCGTTCACGAGCTTGCCTCATCCACCAGAGCCACAGCAAATATTCCCCCGTCCCAATCCCTCTGTGACTCACTCAACGAGTTCTTTATAGACAAAGTCGTAAAAATTAAACACAACATCCCTCCGTCCTCCTCCAACCTTTGTTGACCCCTCCCCCCCTCTACCGTTAAACTGACCAATTTCCCACTTCTAACTATTGACACCCTCCGTCCTCTGCTCCAACGGGTCAAATCAGGCTCCCCCCAGGACTTTGCCCCTGCCTGCATACTCAGGGAAGTCTACTCAGCCTGCCCCACCCCCCCATTGACCCTTCTCAACGACTCACTTACCCATGGTCATGTTCCCATTTCACACAAATCGGCGACTGTCATCCCAATCTTAAAAAAATTGGACGCCGATCCCTCCTCCTCTTCCAATTACCGCCCCATTTCACTCCTCCCCTACCTTGCAAAGGTTCTCGAAACTCACATCACCTCTACTTTGAGCACTCAAATTGAGGCTAACCATTGCCTCTCCCCTTGTCAAGCCGGTTTCCGTCCCCTGCATTCTACTGAAAAAGTGGTCATCTCAGTCATGGACAAGCTGCGTGAAGGCATCGACATCAACCTTCCGCAAGCCCTGATTCTCCTTGACTTATCCGCCGCTTTTGACACGGTGGACCATTCCATCCTCCTTAACCGTGTCAAGGCGGCGGATGTATAGGGCCTAGCCTTTTCCTGGCTGGAGTCCTTTCTTGCCGGGAGAACACAAGGAGTCCACTTGGCTGGTTTTGCGGCGGCCTCTCGTAAGGTAGAATGCGGGGTTCCCCAGGGTTCATCACTTTCCCCTCTTTTGTTTAATCTTTATATTTTTCCCCTCATTTTTATGTTACAGCAACTGGAGGTCACCGTGTTCAATTACGCGGACGACCTCCAGTTAATCTTCAATCTGTCCCACTCACCTTCATCTGCCCTGAACGTCCAAACCACCATGACCCTCATTCAAGATTGGATGAACTGCAGCCACCTCAAACTCAATCCGGACAAGACCGAGCTGGTCCTGACCGGAGGTGGCTGCAGCCCCTGGTCCCCTTCCTTTTGGCCCCCCTCCCTTGGTTTCCCTCCACTCCCGGTGTCTAAAGTGAAAACTCTGGGAATCTTTCTTAATCCCCAGCTCACTGTTCACCCACAAGTCAACTCCGTGGTTTCTTCATATTTCTTTTCCCTCAGAGTCATCAGGAAAGTTTCTCGTTTTTTTTCCCCCTCAGCCTTAAAAATCATCATGCTGGCTATGGTACTGTCCCGTATAGACTACGGTAAAATAGTCTATAATGGAGCCCCTACATACATGATCCATCGACTACAACTGGTGCAGAATCAGGCGGCCCGCCTGATCCATGGCCTCCCCAGATATCATCGGGTCACCCCATTACTCAAAACACTGCATTGGCTCCCCATAAGAGAGCGTGCCCTGTTTAAACTCGGCTGCCTTACATATCAAGCCAGAGCGGGCACTGCTCCCGAGTTCATCTGCTCTCTTATCAAACCATACTGCCCAGGCAGAGAACTTCGCTCGACCCATTTGGCCCTCCTTACCATTCCTCGCTTTAAAAAGCAGAGGGCGGGCGGAGCGAGATTCGCTGTCCTGGCTCCAACTTTTTGGAACTCCCTCCCGGGTACTCTGCGCACCTCACCTTCCTACCCCCTGTTCCGAAAAAACCTTAAAACTTTTTTGTTCACACAAGCCTACCCTTAATCTCTCTGCTGTTGCCATCCACTGATCACCACTAGCGCCATGAAACCGCTGGGTATGCGAGCGCTGTACAAATGCTTTTAAATTCAAATTCAAATTCAAATTCAAATTCAAATTTTAAATTCAAATTCAAATAAACACATTTAGGTTGTTTGGCCATCAAATTAAGCAGAACATACCCTTTTTATCTCTGTCACTTAACTGTAGAGCATTAGGTATTTTCTATTATGTTTTCCAAAAATCATTGCATTTCTATTTCTGTGCTTCACTATTTGCTCATTATTGATATATCAGTTGGATGCTGATATTTAGTAAACCCAATCAATGATATTTATGCAATTGTTTTACACGCCTTGAATCATGCCATTGTCTATACCTGGTAGGATTTCCAAATGTTGTATTTTAGTTGAAACAGCTGTTCCACTAGGAACATGGCTACAACATTTCTCAATCCTAAGCCCTGGGACATTGTTTTTATCAAACTGTTGAAAACTGCTGGTGTTAATTATTATATTTGAATGAAATATTGGGTTTGATATTTGCAACTGTCAGAATGTGCCTTCGCTATGCTTTGAAATAATGACCCCCTCTCAGAAAATCCTCCACATTAGCCATTATTACATTTGAAAATTATCAGCACTCTTAGAAGATAAAACACTTCACATCATTCTAAGCAAAAATGTATTAGAAAAGCTCGAATAGTGACAGAAAAAGATGACAGGGAAAATGCCCCACCTCTATCTGTCCTGCACACTGAGCCTCCTAACTGTCCAAGAAACAAGATGGAGTGAGGTGTAACTGAAATCAGCCAGAGGTGGTGGGTAATGGCCTGAAACAAAGGGCAAGACACGCTCAGCAGATACTCTGAATCAGCAAGAGCCTGAAGTCAACCAAACCTGCAGTCCTCTGGTGAAAATAACAAAAAAAGGCATCAAGGAGATTCCCAGGTAACCGTCACCAATGGCTGCATATCAAGTCAGACACAGATGTGTTGAGAAAACTCAGCACTCAACACCCCTATTTCTGAAACCAGACCAAAGAAAATTTTAAAAAAACAAGAAAACACGATGAGCCTTGGTAGAGGTGTGGCGGCACAGCTAGGGAGGCTGACTCTTGAGCCACGGTGCTCATAGTTCTATCGCCGACAGCATTTCCACTCAGCTCAGCATCATGTGACTTTAGGCAATAGCTCACTTAAACTCCCTGATGGCACCCAGCACCTCAATACCCTAATGGGACATAAATCACCATTTTCAAGTCTGGAATTCTTATTTTTATTATTATAAATAAGTATATTGATGGGTGATCAGTGAACGGTCCATAGCCAGTTGACTGAACAGTACAGCTCCACTTTTTCTATTTTGTTTGTTTTCTTGTATTACACATCCTGCAAAGAGGCAGAGGGATTGAGGAAGAAACATAGCCGAAAGCATTATTGCTGACATCCATGACAGTGTCTGGACCAACTGGGCCAATATGTTCTGGTTCACCTCACAATCGCAAAACAAGCACTTTGACAACATTGGGAAGGTGTCTGTATGGTTTAAATTAAAATCGATTACTTAAATATAGTTGTAAAAAAGATCTTCTTTTGTTTGATTTAATACATATTAGTTGACAAATTAATTTTACGTGTTGGTGTTGTTAGTATAAATGTAATTATGTTTTCCTTCTTCAGTTTGTAAGTGGACATTTGTAAATAATTTTTTTTAATTAAGTTAGTAAATTTTTTCATGTGGTAGTGGTTTGTTGGGTTCCTAGGGGAATAGAGTAAGAAGCAATTTAAATTATAATTCATTAATGTTTTGTTCATTAATTGCGTATCATAACCTAACTATTTAATTGATTAATAATTATTGTAATTGTTTAATAATTTAATTGTTCTTTTATGTATTTAACTTTAATTTATGTTTAATGTATATTTATTTTTTATTTTTTATTTAATTATGTGTGTTGCAGTAGAAGGTTGTTCATAGAATGTTTTTTAAAATGAATAATATTGTTATTTTAATGTTTATTATTTTTAATAGTATGCTAATTATGTAACTGACCGTTAATTATTTCAATTGGTTTAGGTTTTTTAATGGTAGGATGAATATTTTATTTTAGAATTTTATAATATATTTAAATGTTTTTATTTTTGTTGGTAACTTTTATTTTTGGAGCAGGCTGTTGGTTTTGCAGGGGAATAGGGTGGGAAATTAAATGTAAAATAAGATATTATTACCATGCCTAGCAATAACATCACTTTAACCTTTGTTTTTTGTGTCAATACATATAAATAATTGATTAAAACAGTGATATTTGTAAAATATTACTTTAATTACTTTATAGTTTATTTAAAACGTTTGATATTTTCACCTTTTTTGAGGATATAGCCTCCCACAATATTTTTGACACCATATTTTTGACATTCCTATTTTAAATGTAGGAAGGCGATATTAATGTGCACAATATTTTTGAGATTATATGTTTGTATCTCAATATTTTTAACTCACTTTTTTGATTTTGAACCTACTCCATCCACTTAAATTAGTGGAAGCTATCAGGAGACAGGGTAAAATTGGGCTTTTATATAATATTTTGTTAGCTTCAGGGAAGGACGATCTAGACCACTGGTACTCATAGTACGGCCCACGAGAGGCCAGCGGCCCGGCAAGACTTCTGTGGCGGCCTGCGGACCTTGCAGACCTCGTACCCATGTTTAAAAAAAAAACATTTAAAGAGTGTCTGCAAACACTGCGTTCGACTCTGAGAGACTCTGCTGCTCTGTGGGGGCCCGGCATTCCAGAGATAGTCAGAGTAGAGCTTTAGGGGCCTAAGAGGTGAAATACAAAAGCCTCATTAACATACAAATGGTCTTTTAAAGACCTGTGAAGTGCTCAGGTGCGGCTGTGTGTGTGTGTGTGCCCGGGAAGCTGTCTCATCCCGGGCACACACAGGCAGAGTGAGATGACAGAGGAAGGTAGAGGGAGGGAGACAGAGGAAGGGAGGGAAAGGGAGGGCGACAGAGGCAGACAGATGGAGAGGGAGGGAGGGAGACAGAGGGAGAGTGAGGGAGGGAGAGGGCAGGAGGGAAAGGGAGGGAGACAGAGGCAGACAGAGGGAGAGGGAAGGAAAGGGAGACAGGGAAAGGGTGGGAGACAGAGGGAGGAAGACAGAGGGTGACAGACAGAGTGAGAGAGATAGACAGACAGAGAAAAGGAGACAGAGAAAGGGAGAGGGTGGGAGACAGAGGGTGACAGACAGAGGGAGGGAAGGAGACAGACAGACAGACAGAGGGAGGGAGACAGACAGACAGAGGGAGGGAGACAGAGGGAAGGAGACAGAGGAAGGGAGAGGGTGACAGAGGGAGACAGAGGGAGGGAGACAGACAGATGAAGACAGAGGGAGGGAGAGGGAGACAGAGGGAGACAGAGAGAGGAGACAGAGAGAGGGAGACAGAGAGAGAGACATACAGAGGGAGATAGACGGAGGGAGACAGACAGAGGGAGGGAGACAGAGGGAGGGAGTCAGAGGGTGAGAGACAGAGGGAGGGAGACAGAGGGTGGCAGACAGAGGGTGGGTGGGAGACAGAGGGAGGGAGACAGAGGGTGGGAGAGGGTGACAGACAGAAGGAGACAGAGGGAGGGAGACAGAAGGAGTCAGACAGAGGGAGGGAGGCAGAGGGAGGGAGATAGACAGAGGGAGGGAGACGGAGACGGAGGAGAGCGACAGAGGGAGGAGGGCGACAGAGGGAGGAATGCGACAGAGGGTGGGAGACAGAGGGAGGGAAACAGAGGGAGACAGAAGGAGTCAGACAGGGGGAGGGAGACAGAGATGGAGGAGGACAACAGAGGGAGGAGGGTGACAGAGGGAGGAATGCGACAGAGGGTGGGAGACTGAGGGAGGTAGACCGAGGGAGGGAGACAGAGGGAGGGAGACAGAGTGAGGGAGACTGAGTGAGGGAGACTGAGTGAGGGAGACTGAGTGAGGGAGCCTGAGTGAGGGAGAGGGAAGGAGACAGAGGAAGACAGTGGGGGAGAGGGAAGGAAAGAGAGGGAGACAGAGAGAGAGAGAGAGAGAAGGAGACAGAGATAGAGCGAGGGAGACAGAGAGAGAGAGGAGGTGAGACAGTCAGAGTCAGTGAGACAGAGGGAGACAGGGAGAGAGGGAGAGAGGGAGTGAGACAGTCTGAGTGAGACAGTGGGAGACAGGGAGAGAGGGAGGGAGAGAGATGGAGAGAGAGAGATAAAGAGAGGGAGGGAGACAGAGAGAGAGAGATAGAAAGTGAAAGAGAGAGAGATGTGTGTATGCCAGGTCTGGTGGCTCAGTGGATGAAGGCGTCCGCTGCAGGGACCTGTGTTCAACCTCATGGTCACAGTATTTTTTGTTGCTCTAACCCCGCCCCCTCCCCCACTGACCCCACCCCCACCAGTGCGGCCCTCAGACACAAACCACACTGTAAATTTGGCCCCCGAGAGAAAGTTTGCGAGTACCCATGATCTAGACAAACTTAATTCTAAATGGGCACTCAAGGTCAGAGTACCTAACGTCTCCGTGGAAGATGCAATCGGGATTGCTGGGGAAAATTGCTTATCTGCGCATCTTAAAGCCCAGTTTTATAAAACCATATTTAATCTATATCATACCCCAGCCAAAATGTTGAAATGGGGGAGGGGGAATGACGGTAAATGTTTCAGGTGTGGCACGGATAACGCTGACATTGCCCATATCTTTTGCGCTTGCCTCAAAATGGACCCATATATAGAACATATAGAGAAGTTCCTTACTGAGATATATGGGGTAACTGTCAAGATCTCCGCCTCTATCATGCTACTAGGGGTCGGCGAAGATCTCTAGCTAGGGCAACCTATGTATAAATTTCGGTATTTACTCTTTCTCGCTACCGCCATAGCACAGCTTTGTCTTGCAGCTTCGTGGCTGCAATCCGAGCCACCATCTTTTGAACTGTGGAGAGCCCGGTTTTACAGCATATACAATTTAGAATATAGCCTCTATGCTGTCAAAGGGGCAAGGAAACGTAAATTAGGCATTTATGATTGGGGGGCAATGATTGATTATATGAACTGTTGAAAATTAATATGAATATAAAATTATTGTATACATTTTAGGTACTAATTTTAGGTATAATTGAATGAAATGAATTGCTTTTGTGCCTTATTGCCTCAACTGTCTGTATATGTAAGTTTTTTTCTATTTTTGTATGTCTCTCAATACTGTGGATAATAAATAAAAAAAATGCTATACTACTCCAGAAATCTCACTTTCTTGCATTAGACAGAAAGTGATTATGGTCCTATAGGTTTCCCACACAATTCTTTTCCAAGGCTCCCACCAAAACATGAGCTGTGTTAATATTATGTAGGCACATATTTATATTTAAATTAGAGGCTAAATCCTCAGAAATTGCTCTGAGGATAAAAGGGATTAGAGGCATTCTAGGAGATCACCAGTCTACACTATCATCCATCTATGGACTGAATAAAGATAGGGAGTAGTTTTTACAGAGCTCTTCCAATTGCTCTCAAGATTGACAGGGGTGGTTTTAATAGTTGTATGTGACTTCAAAACCACATCGGACACGAAACAAGACTGATCAATGACCCATTTTCATTGTCCGATAATCCAACTTTTTTTTCCTGTGGTTTGAGTGACATTGATTTGATTGACATATGTGGGTTTCAACACTAAGGTGTCCAGGTTTATACATTTTTAACAACACTCACTGATCCCCTTCTTGGATACATTCTAGAAGATCAAAACTTCCTTTGCAAATGTCTACTGAGATATTTATCCAATTCATTTTTGACCATGTGCCTGTCACTTGAACCCTCTACTGGTTTGATTATTCCCCATCTAAGATTCAGAAAGATGAATGAGCTAGCATTTATATCCAAACCTCTGAAAAATTCAATCAAAGAAGCCATAAACAATTATTTCCCGGAAAACTAAAAAGTGGGATTTCAAGGAAGAGTTGAGAGACATTTGTCTTCATTAGATTGATAAGAGATGGGGAACAAGATCTAGATTAATAGATATCAATTCTGAAGGGTCATCACTAAAAAGATTGATAACCAAGGAAAGTAAGAGGCAAATTGGAAAATCTCCTGATATGGAATACAGCCACACAATATTATACACATAACAACAGTTATATGAGCACAGAGAAAAGGCTGATAAACTATTGGCCTACAGAATCAGGAAAATTCAAACTAGAAGCCATGTTAGACAAATGCAAGATCACAGTGGCACAACACACTTTGACGATCCAAAGATTGCTACAAATATCTACGCTTTTTATTCAAACACGAGTCAGTGACCAAGAAGCCCAAGATACCTATCCCTCTGACATAATATTTTGACCATTATGCAAAGGAATATTTCTGGCATTGGACCTACTTAATTCCCTTGGAGAGGTTCTGAATGCAATTGATAACAAGGCAAGCGACGCAAATTACACTGGCTGAAAATCGAGAGTCGAATAAAATTCAAGACGCTTACCTATATGCACAAAATTAAATCCAGAAGTACTCCCAGTTACCTACATTCCCTGGCTAAGCCACACATTCCTTCTCGCAATCTTCGATCAGCCACTCAAGGAAGGTTCATCATCTCGAAATTTAAAATAGCCCGGATGGGCAGCAAATCCTTCTCACACTTGGGACCCTCACTTTGGAATTCCCTTCCCATCGCTCTCCACAATGAGACAAACTATATCAACTTTCGCAAGTCACTAAAAACTTGGCTGTTTGATAAATAAAACACGCTCTGTCTAACACGCCTTGACCTGCCTTCTGCGCCGGGAAACCCTTGTTGGGTATCTGTTGCACATTAGAAATTTATAAACTAAACTAAGCGGTAGGACCCCAGGGCCAGGGACCTTTTCTGTTTCATTTTGCAAAGCATACTAGTGTTGGCATCTACCCTCATGGAGTATACAAGTACGTTCAAACATCCACACTGAATCATACCCATCATGATTGATGACATTTTTACCCTTCTTTTTCTATCTGAAAAGGACCATTAACCTGTGGATCATATAAGCATATTGCATTATTAAACTGTGATTCACAAATGTTAATAAAGATTTTGGTAGACAATTTGTTTTGTCATGTTTGGTATCATCATACAATCTAGCTTTGTAAAGAATAAGGCAACATAAGACAGTTTCAGATGGAAGTGGCTGAGCGGGAGAGTACACCAATGGCACTTCTCTCCCTCAACTCTGAGAAAGCCTTGAGTGAGGTTTTAGAAAAATATAATCTTGACTCACGTATTAAAACCTATATAAAAGCAATCTGTGTTTACCACATGCTGAGTATAGTTACCGGAGCTTTAAGAACCCCCATCCAAATGACTCAAGATACAGCTTAGACAATCGTGTTTGCTTTATTCACTGAGACACGGGTATAAAAAATCTATTCCAGTCCCACTATACATGTATCTATCAAAAAAACGTGCACCATGAACCCATATTGTTTGCTGATAATATCATTTACATTTTACTTAGCAGTAGAACTAATTTCTGGCATCATTGTACACGTTGGAAGATTTAACCAAGAGGTCTGGATTTCAAATGAACTTTGAAATCTAAGAGAAAGTGAATCAATGTCAACGATCCATCCTGCTTGAATATAGGAGCGTGGATGGAGATGTAGCCTAACAGCTATATTTTCTGACTTTGGAAAGGGGTAACCAGGTCCAAGTCCCAGCGTTGACTCAACATCCTCTGATTCTCAGCAAATCACTTAGAGCCTGATTTAGATCTTGGCAGATCTGGTCCCGCCCTCACTTTTCTGACCGTTTCACCGCCTGCATAATAGGCGGTCCACCCATGCAATTTAGATGCTGGTGGGTTAATTAACGATAGTCCGTCCGAGTTCCACTGTCCCTGCCAGAATGTTCCCCCCACGTTAATGGCATCAAAGGCAAAAGTGGCTATCAGAGGTAATCACAGCAATATTTCCGCAGGGCCAAATGCGATGTGCCACCCAGCCCACATCTAAATACAAAATACTTGTTACTGCCATCATGGAGGAATGACGGGAGACTCACCAAGATCTAAATCAGGCTGGTAATCTCCATGGGCCTTAAAAAAATCTAACTTTGTGTATGTAATCTGGTGCTCATATAAAGTGCTTTTAAGCCGTGGGGCCAAGTTTGTCATGTATAAAACTGAAAAAAACCTATGTTCGAGCCGCATGGCTTTCCGTCAATTAGTGGCCCAATTGGGCATCTATGCATATACCAAAATATTAACTCTACAGGTTTCTAATCATGCACCTTCTCCAACATGTTAGACATTCTTCTTAAGGACCTCATCACCAAGTATGATAGTACACGCAGAAGACAAAAGAATGAACAAACACTTTCAGACACCGCAGCCATTAATAAACCATGGATTTATCTATTGTGTATAGTGCTAGCCAAACATCACTGGACACACAAGCTGCCATTCCTTTAGCCCCAAAAGCAAGGAGCATGTCCTAAAATAATAGATGAGAGAATAGTTAGCTTATACAATATGCAAAAATATGACTTCATCATAGGAAAGGCTATTGCAACCTCTCATACCTCATTTGCAGTCCTAGTTCAGGTGAACACTGCAATTTATATTATATATGCATGTAACACATTATTTACAATGTCTATTTTGACAGGTATACTACAAGCAGAGATCTCAGAAGTGTGTGTTCTTGTTATTCTTTTGTTAGTGTCCCGAAAAGACATCAAGATTGTCTGGGCAGTATACAAAAGAAAAATAAGTTAGGTGTTTGCACAAAAGGAAATGCAAAAAGAACATTTGAAGGTTATATTACCTATCGTAAATAAAGTACATATTTTTCAAATAGTAAAATGTAGTGGATCTTATAAATTACTTTGAGCTATAACGTTATATAATAAATGGAAGATAGGTCTGCTTCATGCCTTTAAATTTGGCATTTTTCAACAAGTTAAATAGACGTTCTGTGTTGAAAGTTGTGTTGCTTGGGTGAAAAGAGCCATAAAAGTTTATGATGGCTTGCCATTGCATCCTTGTGTCTTTGACCCCTTCCCCCCCTTTAGTTATGCTCTACTTCAACACATTGTCTTTAGGGTAAGCAGAGATAAATGTCCTGGTCTGAACCTAAAACTCTTAACTTAAATGCATGGTGGGGTCCAAGCCCATATATCCTAGCTTAAAATTACTCCATGTGGTACAAACTCTCCCCATGAAGATTCCTTAATACATATTTAAAACCAATGACAACCAATCTGGTGGCAGATGCATTAGCAGTCAGCCGCACATATCCAATAGTAATCATAATTACCAAAACAATTACTTAAAGTGATTCAAGGGTGAAAGAAAATCAGGGACCTTCCACCACCATCACGCAGCATAAAAACATTTGTGTGTTTCAAAGCTATATAAAATATGGTTCAGCTCTCTATATATAACATACAAATGAAGTCCAAGCTTAAGGTGAAACCAGCATTAGAACAAGTAGGCAAACTTAGAAGTCCTTTTACAATCATGTGATGATTCATTGTGAAATATAAATAAGTAGTCTTTGTTTCATGAACTTTTTCACATTCATTAAAACATGATCCAATTTTTTACAGTAGCTAACTCGTTTCATTCATAAGAACTTCTTCAGGGCTACAAAAATCATGACAAATATGCATTATATAAAGACAATAATTTTTACATAATATTAAAAATCCTAATCATACATCCTGACTAACCGAAATGACACTTACCATGTACAGACTGCAAATAGTAATCAGAAAATTAGATAAATAGTATATCAACTACAAGTATTTTCTGCCTAAGCTAAAGTTTATAAGTCTTAAATTCTCATGAACTGTTTACACACTAGACCTGTGCATCTTTTTAATATCCGACAGCTTTTCCACTTATATCGCTCATCTTTTCATATTGGAGCCATCGTTAATAAAGTGCAGAAAAAGTAAACAGTAATTTGTTTAACAGAAAAGTCTATAGGGGTCGTATTATTTTTCATAGCAATGATAGTACCTCATATATACAGTGCAATTAAGAATTAACTGGAAATGTTCCACTACCAATCATCCATTTCTGGTATAACAGTCATGTATACTCCTAAATTAATGTAAAATAAAGCGATTAAGGAAAGTGCTTGTGCAAAATATCCATATGGGTAGACTTATAGTCTATGATAAGACCAAGGTTATGGGCGATTGTTACTATTTGATCCAACTATGTTTCTATAAATTAAATTCTCTATTTTGTTAAACTCATGCTCATGCTTGAGCTCATGCTTGAGGCTCATCCAAACAATACAAATTGATTGTATCTCCATAGGTGATATGGATGTAACGGATGGCTCACTGAGGGCTTTGTTGATCCTGCTGGGTAAAACAAAGGTGTTTGAGGGCACCAATTTTCTCTCCCAGTAATAGGAAGTCGTCTACAGGCAAATAAGACAGAATTGGTTTCTGCCACCACTAACCAGGTTTCAGCAAGTTATAATCTGAGAGTTACAGAGATTCAGATAAATTTAGGTTAGAGTGAAATAAAGTGTATGCTTTAGTTTTCAAGCATAGTTTTGTCTACTTCATGAATACTTCTGGCATAGTAGGTTTTATTTTCTAAACTTTGAGTCATTGTGCCTGGATAGTTTTGTGTCGTATTGCCTGTCAGACCATGATAATGTAATAATTAGGAGTGGAAAGCAAGAAGGCGACCACTTGAGGACTGCTGTTCCTGCTCTCCCATATGCCAGGCCCAGCAGTCTGGATGTGGTGTCCCAGTGAATGCCAGCAGGGGATGAGACTGGGATTTTTCAACGCATTGTCGGCTTTCCGGGTGCAATAATTGAGGCATGCAAGTTGGTGGCTCACACCTGTAACCATATTGAGTATCAGCTAACCCGTTTTGTGGCTGCCCCACTAAACTTCTGTGGATGGAGCAGAGACTGGTGATGCCCCTGTCGAAGGCGGCAAGAGGCTTGGAGAGCCATGGTGCCGGTGTGTCACAAGTGGAGTCAGGTGTGTGACTGTCCGATCAGTCTGCAGCCAAAAAGCTGGGGGAAAAGCAGAGTCTGGTGCCTGAGAAGGCGGAGATCTTGGTGACTTCTGCAGCTGCTGGAGCTGCAGGACCTTGGGCAATGTGTCAAAGGCTTACCCCAATAGCGCTTTCAAAGGGAGGTATAACCGCTGTCGAAGTGGCAGTGGGCTCGGGTATCCCCTTGGTGAGCAGGGAGGTCGAAGGAGCTGGCTGTCCCCACATGGAAGGAGTAGCGGAGTCCAGGCCAGAAGATATGCTGATGGGCACCCTGGGAGAACCTGGTCAAAAATAGAGGGATTGTAACTGCAGTAATTGAAGGGAATTCCTCAGAAGGTATGGCTGGTGGGTTCCTCCACAGATTGTGCAAACAGAAGGGATTTCAAATGATTTGTTGATTGAAGGCAATTTGCATCGACATCAGGGCCAGCGGGTTCCCACCGTTGCTCCTATTACACATGGTCCAGGCATGGATTCAGGTCATCATGACTTTTTTTTCAGATTACGACAACTGCTCGGACAATGAAACCCATGAGAGGGGTACTGTATTAAGTATATCAAGCAGCCAAGAGGAGAGACAGGGGGCCATGTGTCTTTACGCATCTAACAATAGTGCTAGTACAGTATGGAGGAAGAAATTAGGTCTGGGGGAGAGGTCTATAATTGAGCCAAACATGAAAGGGCTCCTTTGGGAGTATTATGTTCTGCCAACCGTGGAAGGAGTGGCCAGGAAAGTAGACATTTCCTACAAGAGGCCCCAGATACAATCTCCTTGAAATCCATCTATCAGAACATAATGGCACATCTGGAGGAGACATGCTAAAGTCGCAGAACGCAATTGGCCTGGCATAAGATGCAAGGAGCCATCCGCCGGGTAGCTAAAACATGTTTAGAATTTGTGGACAGAATGGGGGAAGTCGAAAACAGGATTGTAACTTTGGAGAGTGATGCATTGACAATTAAGAATGCAACTGAGTCCATGGAATCCCAAATTACTGTACCCAATACAAATGAGAGGATTTGAGAACAGGTTAAGATGGAACAATTGCAGAGTGCTGGGCAGTCCGGAAGGCCTGGAGGGAGATGATGTGTGCAAATATATTGTGGGGCTTTTTAAGGGTGCCTTTCCTGAACTAGCCAAGTGGGAATGGAAGCAAGACATACAACAGTCTCACAGGTTTCCCTTCAGGCAGAAAGTGTTGATTACTCAGAAAGGGGGCAAACCTAGAGGGATATTAATCTACCTGGGAAACTTCTTGTTGTGTAGGCAATTTCAGATCCCACCCGTTCTGATCGGACACGCTCAGGGGAAGGCTGCTTATTTTTTGTTAGGCCCGATTTATGTCATTCTACAGTAGAGCGTCGCTGGTGATTGCGCTAGCTATTCAACCTTTTCAAGCTAAAGGTGCTCAGGTGTTTTTAATTAACCCGGCTAAGCTGATGGTGGTTTAGCATGTTAAATTTAATTTGTTCAATATAAGTTGGAATGTTATGAATTTGGTGAAAATACAGGGTGGTTATTAGCCAAGCGTATTAAACAGAAAGAGTCTGAAAATCAGATAGTAGTTATAAAGGATCAATCAGGACAGGTATTTGAGTCTCTAATAGATATCCTTAGGAACTTTAGGAAGTATTATGAAGTGTTATATAGCAAAGAGGTAGAGCCCCTGGCTGGTGGGTTTGGAGAGTTTTTTGTGATTTAGGTATGGTTAAGGTTACAGAGGAAGAGAAAGATAAATTAGGAACCCTAATAACCATGGGAGAGAAATATAAAGCAATGCATTCTCTAGCAGTAGATAACACCTCTAGCCCTGATTATATACCAGTGACATTTTTAAAGGCTTTTTTTGAAAGATCTGACAGGACACACTACAGACTTTCCAACAAGCTCAAGCTGCGATAATTCCAGCCTTGTGGGATCAACAATATTACAGTTAAAAAAAAAAAAGAATACTAGCTATGCTGACAGGATCATATAGGCTAATCTCTTTGATTAATTGTGATGGCAAAATGTAGGCTAAAGTATTGTCCAATAGGTTGGGGAAAGTTACTACGCTGTGAGTGTCATCCGCCAATATGGTTTTATTCCAGGGAGAAGCTCGACTGACCATGTTCACAGGGTGGTTACATTATTTTCTCTGGCACAAGCTTCAGGATTGCCTCTTGCCCTTGTTTTATTAGACGCCAAGAAAGTATTTGACAGTGTGTTGTGGCAGTTTTTGTGGTCAGTTTTACGATGGGAAAGCTTTGACAATACATTTATCCTGGCCATTCAGGCTTTATATCAAATGCCTAGAGCTATTATTCATATAATGGGACAAGATTACGAAGGTATTGCCATTTCAAGGGGCACTAAACAAGGGTGTCCATGTTCCCCAATGCTATGTGTATTATATATTGACCCCTTTTTAGCTAAATTGGAGATAAGTCTCAGTATTACGCCAGTCATTTTCATTCAGGTGAGATATGGGGCCCTTGCATATACAGACGATATAGCAATGGTTACTATAGCTCCAGCCACAGCACTTCCTGAGGTTGAGGCTTTAGCTCGACAGTTTGGGCTTGTTCTGGAATTAATTGAATGAGAATAAAATGCAGGGTTTATGCACTGAAGTCACAGGATTTGAGAAACAGCGGGTAACAGTGTATCTCAGTGTAAAACTTACAGCAGGTTCCAATAAGGTGGTAGAACTGAATGTAACACCTATATTAGAAAATATAATATAAAACAGTGTGAAAAGCTGGGCTGGTATATGATGTACAGTAATGTAAGTGGGCACCTTGCACCGGTCCAGACATCACTTATGGTGATTTAAGAGGTCTCAGACAACCTTAGAAAGCTATCCAAGTGGTAGCTGTGGAGAGCAACCTTCAGGCTTAGTCTTAAAGAAGTGTAAAGCAGTTTGTTTTACCAGAATGCAGTCTTATATTATAGATTCAATGAAAGAGAACCACAAAAGGTATTTATAAAAATACACAAAGCACACAATACTATAGCAAAGAAATCACAGTAAGTAGCACTGATACATGGCGGGCCCCGCGGGGGACCAAACCATATACTAAAAAAGTGGTATAAGAACCATGACTTGAGACAGGACAATGTTGAGAGGACATAGAATTGCTGGGACACCCAGGAACAACCCAAGGTGAGAAGATAGGGACCCCACTGAGAGCGTGTGTAGTGTGTGAACACGAGCACATGCTCCGTACAAGTCAGTGTGCAAGGTACGGTTGGATTTTTAAAGATCAAGGATCCTTCCCAGTAGATCCTGAAGAAACCCAGTGGAAAACAGAAGGTAGGAGAGCGACTCCAACGGTGGATACTGTGGTACCCAAGTTACCTATCCCAGGGAAGCCAGGTGCATAGGTGAGAAGTGGCATCAGAAACCGCCATCAAATCCAATGGAGGACTTCAGGAAAGTGCTGCTTCTGGAAGAGGAGAAAGTGTCAGTGGGAATCCAAATGTGGATTTCTTGATGAAGAGTACCTGAAAGCAGAGGCAAAGAGTCTGGATCACTTGAGAATGACCAAGGGCTCGGTAGACGAATGCCCACCGATGTCGGGTGCTTCAGGATAGATGTCAATTACCTTAACTCTGCAGCTGTGGGGTCCAGGCAACACTGAGGATGACCAGGAGCTGGATAAAAGCTGTCCCATGAAGGATGTTGAGTGCTGAGAGGCCGATATCCAGCATGAGCACCAACAAGCCTTAACAAAAATCAACCCACACAGGAAGCCAAAAAGTTGCAGGAAAAGGACCAGCAAGGTCCAGGAGACTCATCACAAGCAGGGGAGTCAAGACAATCTCAGAGCAATCAGGGGAGCTCAAAAAAGACATAGTTGACCCTCCACCAGAACCACAGGTCGAAGACACTGGATTCGCAGGAGGACCATGGGCAGCTTTGCAAAACAACAGGCCATGGAGCACACAGTGCATTGTGGTTGAAAATCTTTGCAGGAGAAGTTGCCAGAGGTTGGGGCTACTTGGAGCCCAATGCGCTTGCTGCAGAATTGCCAACAAGCATTTGCACTTGCAAAAGTATGCTGTACACAAGGGTTCGGGTACTGCAGCCCCCACGAGGGATTCTGACCTCAAACTGGATGAGAGGGCAGCTCAGGCGTCGAGGGACGTAGTAACCCACCTCCTGTGTTTCTGAACCCTTAAGAATCCGTAGGAGCTTGGGATCAGCAGACTGGTCAGCAGCAATGCAGTGCCTGCGAATGCAGGGGAGTGACTCCTTCCCTCTAAGGGATATTATCTTCAGGTGTCTTGGATGCTCTTCAGGCCCTACACGGGTCTTGTATGGTGCACATACACAGACGAGGCAATAGACTGAGAGGGAGACAAAGTAAGGCCCAAACGAAGTCCAGCGAAGTCCAGAGTGCCCAGACGGTTGATTTCAGTTCTGAATCTTGTCCACGAGGAATCTAGGGACCTGCATTCAGGTAAGCCCTTAAGTACCCTACAGAAAGGGTTGGGAAGACTCAGGTGACTGGGACCCTCCCAGGGGAGGGTCTGGACAGGGGGGTGGTTACGCCCATTTCCTTGGTCCAGTTTTGTGCCGGAGAAGGAGCCAACAGCTCTCAGGACTGGTTTGAACTGGACTATGCACAGGGCCAACAAATGTGCCCCTCATGCAGACCTTCAGGCGCTGACAATCGCACCCACCCAGCCCTAATACACCAAATCCTGTGTGGAATGTGGTCACACCTCTCTGTGACAGGATGCCTATTGTCCTGCCTTCATTTGCTCCAGCTTGGCTCGCAAGCAGGAGGGCATAAATGTGTCTCTGGTCGGCAGCAACCATTTTATGCTGTCCGGGACCAGAAGGCTGGTACCGGGAACAGTGAGAGCCTAATGGAGGGCTCTCCCGGTGGGTGGAATCATACCTCCCACACCGGTAATTGTGTGGGTGTATGATTCCAACATATTTGACACCAAACACGATAAGATTTTATGCAGCCGTTTTCGAGATGGTCATCGTGCGGTCACGTGATGCCTCTCTATATTAGTACATGGCTCCTTCACTGAGAACCCGGGAGAATGGACTCCATAGGTTGCAGGGTGTCCTGCCCATGCAGAGGCACCCTCTCACTTAAAACCAAGCACCCTGCCCTTAGGATTGTAAAGCCGTGCTATATGGGTTACATAGATTTTAAGTGCAGTGACCCTTAGACACAGCAAACCCATATCTCTCGTAAGTGTTGCATGCACCAAGTTACAAAAGCTGCAATGGCAGGCATGTATTTCCATTTTAAATGGTCTCTCATTGGTGGCATAATACAAGCTGCAGCCCATGGGAGACCTCTGGGGTACCTATGCCCTGGGTACATTTGTACTATATACTAGGGACTGGCAAGGGTACCTCAGTATTCAATTTAGGGTATACCGAAGTACACACACAACAGATGTAGGAGAAAGCAGATAGACTGGGGTCCTGATTAGCAGGATCCCAGTCAGACTAGTCAAAAACAGCATCACATCAAGCGAAAAGTGGGAGTAACCATAAGAAGCAGATCCTACTTTCCTACAAACAGTATCTGGAAAGTTTGGAACATTTGCACCTTTCACTTTTCAGGAGGAGTAACAGAATGAAAGTAACTATCTTACTAAAGGTGCTATATGTTTTTAGGACAATCTCATTGGAGTTTAGTACATTTTGGCTGTCTAGCCTGGAGAGTATTTGTTTTAGATTTTTATAGGGTTATTGGAGAACCTGGAGGGAGGGCAGCCAAGGCAGCAAGGGGGTTGGTCACTCCCTAGGTTTTGGCTATATTATTTCTGCATGCAAACTACAGCATATGGGCATACTGATCTTAGGTAGTTTAGGAGGGATTAGTATTGCAGAGACCCCTACTATTTATGAAATTATCTTGGGGAGCAAAGCTAAAAGCTGCTTGGTTAAGAACATAGAACCCAGTTGTTATAGGAAAATTAAATTCAAGATGTTAAAAGTCGCACACATGGTTAAGCTACAGGTGAGATGGAAATTTGGCATCCTCAAGCTCAGTAATTATATACCTACAATGGGGACATCAATTCTTCCATCAGTGTTTTAAGATCGAGTAACATTTAGGTGGGGACAGAAGGGGCTGACCTCTCTGGGGGATATGTATAGAGATGGTCAACTCTGCTCCTTTATAGAACTACAGGGGTATTTAGAATAGCTATGGGAGACTTTTAAAAGTTTCTTACAGCTTACAGCTGCAGGACTTGCTTGCTAAAAACATGAAGAATCAAAAAGTGGTTACTAAGCTCCTCTTAGTCAAAGACATTAAATGCAAAGCCAGGATCAGTGCTATGTATGAGCTGTTGATACAGGGACTCCCGGATGATATTGAAGGGCAAAATTCAAAGTGGGAAACCAGATTGGGGAAGAAGGGGTTGTTTATTCAGCAGTCGCTGGAATTAGGAAATAGGGTTCTTTTAACAGCTAGCTTGAAAACCTTTACCATATACCTGCAAAGGTAACAAAGTGGGGCAGAAGGTTTGGGGTAAATTGTAGTAGATGTGACTTTCAATTGGCAGACAGTCTTCATATGTTCTTCTCGTGTCCTAAACTAGATGTTTGCTTGCCGGAAATGGGGAGGTTTTTGGGGTTCATTACAGGGGAAAAGGTTCAAATTACCCCTGCCTTGATAATTCTCTGGGTGATTGATAGCACAGAAACGAATGCGGTTGTGAGATGGTAGGCATACCTTTTACTTGTTGCTCGGCAATTGATCGCATATGTATTATATTGCAATGGTAAAGTCCGGGTCCCCCTACGTTTGTTAGTTGCAGAGCTAGACTCTTGGCAATTTATAACATGGAAGTTCCTCTGTATAGACTTAAAGGGCAGAAGAGGAAGCGTTGGGGGCTTTGGATATGTGACCCGGTTACTACCTGGTTGGAAGGGACACTAGATTAATTAGGATAGATGGGAGGGATACCTGTTTTTAAACTCTTGTCCGTTCCTTAAAAGAGAATATCTTTGTATACCCCTGATTTGTTTCTGGAAATGTGGTATGAGTATTTGTGTTTTTAAGTTCAAAAGAATTTTATTTGGTAGTAATAAAAAAGAGAAAATCAGGTGTCAAAACAGAATACAATGGGATACAAAGTTAAAGATTCTTAAGCAATAAAAAAGAAATCTGGGTGTAAATTGAAAAATGAAGAAGAGATATAGGAAAAATACATGAACATAAAATATGGCAATCATAAAAACATTGAGAAAAATTTGAGAAAATAATATATTGAAGGAGAAATGGAATGTATCGGGCGGTTAAGGGGGTTTGGGAACCTCTTGTTGTGGAGGTAGAGGATGAAACAAACGTTTACTGCAAGAGTCCAAATAAAGTGTAACTGGAGTCCATAAGTCCATGCGTTTGACAGCCAGACATGCCGGGAAAACATGAGTGGTATCGAGCCTGTGGTTATGACATACATTAAACCACCATGCTTTGAAAGAAATTTTGGAGAAATCCTTCCAGTTAACTGTTAATTGTTGGAAAGCGGCAGCAAGTAAAAGGTCAACAATTTGGGGTTTCAAGTCAACATCATCCCAGCAAGGGGAAAGGCTACCCATAAAAATATGTGTGTGGGAGAAAGGGATAGAAGTGTTGAAAATCACATTAATTTGAGCCCAAACCTGCAACCAAAAACTACGAACGTGAGTACATAAAAATAACATGTGGAGTAAATCAGCTTGTGGAGATGAGCAAGACCAGCATGTGTGAGGAGTATTAGGAAAGCGCTTGTGCAGGTCAAAAGGTGTGAAGAGGAGTCTGTTATAAATAAAAAATAAAGTCTGAGTGAGTGTTGCTGCCCTTGAAGATTTGCGGAGTTTGGTCCAGATTTTGTCCCAGAAGGGAACTGACCAAGAGACAGACAAATCGTGTTCCCAGGACTCCTCGACTTTGGATTTAGGTCTTGGAGTCTCACTGGCGTGAAGGAATTTATAAATAGCAGTAGCTCTTGGTGCAGTGCGTAAGAAGAAGTGGAGTGAGGAGGTGAGAGTGGATGGGGGAGACGAAGGGTTGGGTTGAGTGAGAAGACCGTATTTCAATAAAACCGTGTTTTTAAGGGATTGATATTGACGTGCAGAGGAGGCGGGTAAGTCATAAAGGATGCGGAGTTCATGAAAAGGTAAAAAAGAGGAGTTAGAGAAAAGTTTGGAAATCCATTGCAGACCTCGAGTATGCCAAGATTTCCAGAAAAAGGGTCTGTCCCGGATGAGCAAGGAAGTGTTATGCCATATGGGGGAGGATAGGAAATCGGCAATAGTGGTAGGGGGTGGATGAGAGGAAGAGAGGAGTATTTTTGTGGTAAACTTATGAATCGGAGTAGAAACAGATGCGGGCTTGCGAGAGAAGGAAAGGTACTCGGAAAAAGAGAAGGGAGATAGAAGAAGGCGTTCGAGTTTGGCCCATAATGGACATGTGGTATCAGGATCCTGAAGCCAAAAGGAGGCTTGTCTCAATTGGAATGCCTTGTGATAGGCTGGGAAATCAGGGAAGTTAACCCCACCCTCTGATTTAGGGCGAATCAAGCGCGCCAAGGACATTCGTGGTTTCTTTTTGTTCAAGAGAAAGGAGACTAGAATGGAGTTAATCTGTTTGAAAAATTTGGATGGGATGGGGACCGGAATATTAGAGAGCGTGTATAAAACAATAGGGGATAGCATCATTTTTATAGTGTCTAGGCGACCCCACCAGGAGAGGTAAAGGGGATGCCATTTGGACGTGAGATCTGTCAATTTTTGAACACATTTGGACATACACAGGGAAACGGTATCCGGGATGGTGGGGGCAACATACATTCCAAGATATTTGATATGGGAAGGTTTCCATGTGAAGTTGGAGGCGGCAAAATCTGGTTTAAAGGTGAATTTGTTTAAAGGGAGAATCTCGCATTTGTCATTATTAAGCTTATAACCAGAGATTTGGGAGTAGGTATGGACTTCGGTAAGAAAAGCAGGAATGGAGAGAGAGGGGTTGGAAACAAATAACAGAATGTCATCCGCATAAGCAGCTAATTTGATATGGGAATCCGATAAGTGGTAACCATGGATGGAGGGGTTTTGGCGAAGCTTGGAGAGGAAGGGTTCTAAAGCCAAGTTAAAAAGAAAGGGGGATAAGGGACATCCTTGACGAACGCCTCTTTTTAAATCAAAAAATGAAGAGATTTGACCATTAGCGCAAACCGCTGCGCGTGGGTTAGAGTAAAGCAATGAAATTAAAGATATGAAAAGAGGACCAAAACCAAACCATCGGAGGGTATGAAACAAGTAAGTCCACTCAACCCTATCAAACGCCTTTTCAGCGTCCAAAGCAATGGCCGCAAGAGGGTGAGGTAAAGGGCGGGATTTAGAGAGAATGTTAAATAGGAGTCTGGTGTTGTCAGTGATAAATCGGCCTTTGACAAAGCCGGACTGTTCTTCACCCAATAAGTCTGGGAGGAGAAGGTCGAGTCGTACTGCAAGAGATTTTGCGAAAATTTTGTAATCAATATTGACCAGAGAAATCGGCCTGTAATTTTTGCAATATTGAGGATCCTTCCCCTCCTTGGGTATGAGGCAGATATGGGCGTCTGAGAAGGAGCCCGAGGAAGAACCCAAGGAGAGGAAAGTGCCAATAAGAGAGTGGAGTCTGGGTATAAGAAGCTTTGAGAAGTGGAGAAAGAATTCTACAGTGAAGCCGTCAGGCCCAGGGGCTTTGTCTTTTTGGAGTGTTTGAAGTGCTTTGAGTAATTCTTGTTGGGATATATCACGTTCCAATTGAGAAAGGTCAAGTGGAAAATGTGATGGTTTTTGTATAGTGGAAAAAAATGTGTCCAGTGAGTGGGAAGATGGATGAGTTTCAGAAGAGTATAAGGTCTCATAGAAAGTGGAGAATGTAGTGAGAATGTCTGCGTCTGTGTGTTTAAGGTTCAAGTCAGTATCGTAAATAGATTCAATGTTTAGTTTGTTGTGTTTCACCTTCAGATAGTTAGCCAGGATTTTGCCAGCTTTGTTTTTGCCCCCATAAAACTTGGCATTAGACTTTAATAAATACAATGATGCATCATCTGTGGATTTTTTGTTAAATTTCATCTTAGCGTTGATAAGGGCGGTTAGAGTTTGCTGTGAGCGGGAGGTGAAATAAGAATGCTCCAATTTCTTAATGTCTAGGAGGATGGTTCTAGTAGCTTCTCGAGCAACTCTACGTTTTTTAGCAACAAAGCCAATGATAAAGTCCCTCGCTGCCGCTTTAAAAGCATCCCAAATAGTGTGTTTGGGAACAGGAGAGTTATCGTTTAGGGCAAAGAATTCATGGGAGAAGGAGGTGAAGGCGGGAGTAAATTTGGGGTCCAGGAGAAGAGAATTGTTAAAACGCCAGCGTTTCGGGCCTGTTGATTTGGGCAAAAGGTCCAATTGAACTAATGTAGGGGCATGGTCAGAAAGTAAGATTGGACCTATTTCTGCGTAAGAGAGAGTCTGGGCAATATTGTGGGTAACAAAAATGTAATCAATTCGAGACTGGGAGTGATGACATGGGGAGTAGAAGGTAAATTCTTGGAGACTTGGGTTACAAAGACGCCAAGCATCAGTGAGTTTATGTTGGGAAATGGTTTGGGAGAAAAATTTGTGAGGTTTGTTAGGAATGAAATGTGCTTTGGAGTTTCTGTCTAAGAAGGGATCTAAGGGCTGATTGCAGTCTCCCGCTAAAATGAAATTATCATCAATGAATCTGGTGACGTGCTGGGAAAATGAATGCCAAAAAGTGGGATCTCCAGTGGTAGGGGCATAAACATTTAGAAGAGAAATTGGAACATTCTTAATGGAGAGTTTAACGTAAGTCCATCGGCCTTCAGTATCTGACTCTTGAGCAATGGTAGAAAGAGAGAGAGCTTTGTGACATAAAATAGCAACTCCATTGCGTTTGCCATCCCCAGGGGAAAAATAAACATCACCCACCCAACTTCTTTTCAACTTAACAGATTCTTCAGCAGACAAATGGGTTTCTTGCAAAAAAGCAATGTCCACATTTAAACGGGAAAGATGAGATAAAATTTGTTGTCTTTTGATAGGTGAGTTGATACCCTTAACATTCCAGGTGATTATTTTAAGAGACATTTCATATCAAAGAAGAGGGAAGAAAAAGAAGAGAAGCAGAAGAAGATAAGAAAATTCGAAGGGGACCCAGAGGGGTGAGAAAAGCATAAAAAGCCAAGAAGAATAAGGGAGTCGGTGAAAATCAGCGTAGTATAATTCAGAGTAGAAGGATGAGTAAGAGAGTAAAAGAGTGAAGGAAAGGAATGTAGAAGCGAGTTGTGTAGTGAGAAGGATAAGGTAGTCCAAGAAGTAGTTAACATGATAGACGGAAGACAGTAATAGGAGAGTGTTCGAAAACCAAGAGAGAGAGACACCTGTAAAACATAAAAAATCGGGGAACATAGAAGTAAAAAAGATACAATGAGGGAGGCGAGGAACAGGTAAGATAGGGACAACATACTTACGGAGGGTAGAGATGGGGAGGGTTGATCACCAGGGGAGGGGTACGCGAGAAGATGAGTGAGGGGGGAGCACCAGGCAGAGGAGGCAAGCGTCCAGTGCAAACGAACCAACAGGTCGGGGGATTAACGCCATGTATATCGTAAAACCTGCAAGGCAAAGGGAGAAAAAACAATAATGAATGAGACAAAGGAGAGAAGGTGAGAACTCAACAGGAAAGAGTGACAAAAAGGCACGTAAGTATACGACAATGAACAGTACTAACTAATGAACAAGGAAAGAAGAAGGCAATGTGAGAGGAAGAGCAAGAGAACAAGAGAACAAGAGCTGCCGAGAAACGTGGCAGAGACAACAAAAATACATTCAACAGAGCACGACAGGCATGCAGAATGAATGAAACTTCAATGCTTCATCCCGCCGAAATCATGGCGGAAAGGCTGACGAGGAGCTGGAGAAGTCCATATCGGAGGCTTGAGTTGCATTCAAAAAGCTCGGTAGGCGAACAGGATCTTCATATGTCGTAGTTTTGTTGTTGTAGGTTACTCTGAAGAGGCAAGGATGGAAAAGACCGTATCTGGCTCCAATGGCACGAAGTTCTGGTCGCATGTCCAAAAAGGCCTTGCGGCGAGTAGCTGTGGCTTTTGCGTAATCCTGCGCAAAGAAAAGATTGGAACCAGACCATTGTAAGCGAGGTGAGGCACGAGCTGCTGAAATAACTTTGAGGAGGTCAGTATATTCTAAGAAGTACATGATGACACCCCTTGGTCGTGAAGAAGGAGAGGAAGTAGAAGGAAGGCGGCCCAACCGGTGTGCACGCTGAATGTTAAGCGTGGTATCCTCAGGCAGATGGAGAAGTTTGGGTAGAAACGATTTGAAGAAGGCGATGGGATCAGTCCCCTCAGAATTTTCCACCAGGCCGTAAAGGCGGAGATTGTTGCGCCTGTTACGATTCTCCAACTCCTCGACCTGCTTTTGAAGAGACGCAACTTGAGATTGCATGTGTGTTACTTTGGAGGATGACTCTTGTAAAGCGGTTAAGGAATGCTCTACTGTGGTTACTCTGGCATCCATTTGAGACCAGTTGTCAGTTAGAACCTGCAATTTAGAATTAGTTTCCTCCATGAAGGGTCTGAGGGCTCGAATTTCTTCCAATAACAGCTCCATGGAAACAGCCGATGTGGACCCCGTTGGCGATGGAGGATCCTTTTTTAAGCGTTTTGACGTGACCTTCCCTGGAGGTTGGATGGGCCGCTCCGTGTTGGACTGCGACATTTGAGTGATACACTCCTGGGAGGCCTCGAGGTGCGCCAACGCTGAGAAGACTTTAGAGTTTTTAATGAAGACACGTTGTGGAGGCTTGGAGGTGCGAGAGAATGCCTTTCTTTCCATAAAGGTGAAGAACAATATTATCCAGTACAAGACCAGAGGCAATGAGGAGTATGCGTGGAAGCTTATAGGTGAGAAGCTGCGCAAGATGCAGGTATGTCCTGAAGTGAGGAGAGTAGGTGAAGCAGCGACCAATATTTTAATTGAAGGAGTTAGGAGAGTGATGTCGAGAGCCGAGAGCCACCATGGTGATGAGATCTAAAGAAGTGGCATTTTGTAGAGCAAAGGAAGTCCGTCAAGGGGAAGACATCATGAGTGCAAGGGGAGCAATTCGAAGGAAAGCGAGTAAAAACCTTGGCAAAGCTGCCCCAAATAGTAAATATTGTCAGAAGTGCGAGCAGGAGAAAGAGCAGCGCTTATTAGTATAGCAGTAACGTTGTCTGAATACACCTGCAGAGTAGCTGAGGAAATAGAAGTCCATTCATTCAAAATGGCCGCCCAGGAAACACAAAAGCGAGTTTAATTCACTGGAGGTCGGTAAGAGGCAGCATGGGGCATACGTTTATAATGAGGAAGTGCAGGAGCAGGAAATACCTCATTCAGAAGACATAGCGTCGTGCAGGGCTCCGTGGCAGAGTCGCAATGTCCTGAAGCGTGAGCGCCGCAGTCCGCGCTGAGAGGAAGAAAAAAACCAAACAAAATGGCGGGCGCGACTTTTACTCAGCCGCGTCCGCCGCAAAAACATCAAAAACGGGCATTCCGGCGCTCGTGAGGGGCCTCAAATGAAAGCTCTGCGTTCGCTTCAATTTCCGAGCATGGAGGAGTCGTCTTGCAGATGCAGGTACGGCAATAAAGGTGGCGAAATCCCCAAGCGACCGGGAGCGCTCACATCTGCGCTTCCGACCTCGCCGGGCGCCAAGCCACACCAGTATTTGTGTTTTTAATATATGTAAAATGGGTGGATGTGGAAGGATGGTATAATGTTAGACTGTTGGGCATGAACGACTTATCCTTAGGGTGACCAACTGGCATTGGTGCAAATTCAGGACGGTGAGTGTAAAAATTCAGGACAAAGGGTCAAAATTCAGGACATAAATTCAGGACAGGAGGTCAAAATTCAGGACAATTGGATAAGTTTTACAGACACATCAGAGGTCGTGCAATACTATATAAGTAAGCCCAGCCATATCCAAACATATTCAATCATTTGCAAACCTATCCATCATGTATCCTTCCATCTATCATGTCACTCATCCATCCCTTCATTCATCCTTTCACTCATCCATCCATTATTCATCCACCCACCCTTTCACCCTATCCATCTGTACACTCATCCATCCACTCTTCTACCCATCCATCCATTCACTCATCCATGCAGCCATTTACCCTTTCACCCATCCAGCAATCCTTTCACTTACTCATCTATCCACCCAGTCACTCATCCATCCACCCACCCACCATTTCAGTCATCCATCCATCCTACCTTTCTCTCTCCATTTACCCTTTCACTTAGCAATCCTTCCTCCCATCCATCCATCCATCCACCCACCCTTCCATCTACTCATCCACTCATGAATCCATCCTATCACTCATCCATCCTTTCTCTCATCCATTTATCCTTTCACTCCTTCACTCATCTATTCATCCTTTTGTCCATCTACCTTCTCTTTGACTCACTCATCCTTCCTTACATCCACCCTTTCACTCATCCGTCCGTCCATTCACCCTTGTACTTATCAATTCATCAAGCCATCCATCATTTCACTCATCCATCCACCCACTCACTCACTCATCATCCACCTTTTCACTCATCCATCCTTTTACTCATCCATCCACCCTTTTACCCATCCAGCTACCCTTCCACCCATACATCCAGATATTTACATTTTCTCTCTTCCATCCTTCCACTCACTCATCAATCCATACATCCTCTCTCATTATTCATCTATTCAATCTTTCATTCATCCATTCACCCTTTCACTAATTCATCCAGCCATCCACCCATCACTTCACTTACTCACTTGCCCACCTTTTCATATTAATTTTGAGCTGAGCCTTTTTGAGAAGAGGCCCATCAAGAACTTCACCCTCGCTGCAGGAGCCATTCCAGGATCCACCACAGGGGGGGCAGGAGCCTTCACAGGCAGGGGACAGGAGCCACCACATGGGGGGGATAGGAGCCATCACTGGGGGGGGGGGCAGGAGCCATCCCAGGAGGGGGAACAGGATCCACCAGGGTGGGTACAGGGGTGGGCATGCAGTACTCTAGTATCATTTTGGTCTCTTCCAGGGTGGGGCAGGGCTCCTTACTCCCTCCTGGACAAGACAACGAGAAGACAGGCTCTCTTTCCAAAATGTTAGTTTTGCCATTCCCCACTGTGATGTACAGTACTTTCCATTCCAAAATCTTTATTCGGTTTTTCAAGCAGAAACAACCATAAAAGCACAAGGGTTAAAAAAATAACAGTAAATCTTATTATACACATGATAAAAGTTCAAACCACATATAAAAACACATGATAAAATCAATAATCACAATTAAGCTAATATACTATTATTGACAGTAATAACAGAACTAAGTGATTAACCCTCCATACTATTTCTGAATTTTAGGGCAGATTTTAAAAAGCCAATTACAAATAAGGTACTTTCGGGGTTTAACAATTGCAGGTAATACAGTGCTGGTCTAACATCAGTAAAATTCAGTTTTATTAAAAGGGGCTTTAGGTAAAACCTCCAAAGTAAATCGTAAAAAGGGCATATAAATAAAAAGTGTACCAAATCCTGCGGAGACTTATTGTCGCAGCTGCAGGGATGTAACACTTAACCTCGGTGAGAACCCTTTGGAACGGTTAACATGTGGTGGAAATAATCCAGTCGGAACCTAACTAGCAGGTGTCGGTCAAAACCCAACATTGGCCAAGATATATAGGGCTCCATGGAAGATGTGGTCTTCAAGATAGCATGTTTTCGAACACTAGGTTTGTTTAGTTCTACCTCTTTGCGATGCATACGTTGTGAGAGAGAAAAAGTTTTCCTCACAAACTCTACATCAGCGATCCTAATAGAGTCAGGGTTTAAAAAGATTTCTGGGCGCCCCATACCGAAGAAACAATCTTTCAAATATTTTAGCCATGGTATTTTAAGCATGTTATCCAGGGATAAGGCCTCTCTCAGAAGTAGATGATTTACAGTACTTAAAGGAGATACTCCAAGAGAAATGATTTAACTGATTTTCCTCCATACGTTGTTAATCAGTGTGGGTGCGATTGTGCCATTTCTTTATTTTATTGCATTATAGACTGCATGTTTGAAGAACCAAGGTTTGTTTACAATTTAGTGACAGTAATTAAGCTTTGTTAAGAGAACCACGTGCTGCCTCGATGTTATCAGGGCTGGTTCTAGGATGTTTGGGGCCCTGGGCATTCAGGGCTGTTTGCATCTGAATAGGTGCCCCTGCTCCTGAAGCTGCAGCCCCTCCCTCTCAGTCACCTTCAAGCACCTCTTTACAGCTCATCAAGGGCTGGAGGTGTGAGGGTTGCCATCCAGGTGTGCTTCTCCAATGCTGCTGCTGGGTATCTGAGCCTTTGTACTGCATCGGAGTCTGTTACACCTGACCTCAACAGCATCGGAGTCAAGAAGGGAAGTTGGTGGAAGCTGTGCCGGCTTTAGGGTGGTGCGACCTGTGCCGGTTAAAATTACAGCCAAATAGCGTCCGTTAAAGAATCCTTCACGGACAGACAACCGAAATTACGGACTGTCCGTGAAATTTACGGACAGTTGGTCACCCTACTTAGCCTATTTTCTGTCTTCTATTGTGCATAAAAGCTCATGAATGCAGGGCTGGCATCTGGTATGGGCTTTATTTCTTATGTCTTCTATGTTCGGTTAAGCTTTCAATGGATGTTTATTGTAACTGTAAATGAAGTCTATTGAGATTGGCCCTCTATCTAGTTCTGTCTCATTTGATCCACTAAAGTCTTGAACCAAATAAATACTATGTTTTTAGTTCAGAGGAGCACTAGCTACTTTCCTATCTTGACGTGTGGTAGAAGTAGGATGACAACCTGACTCCATGTCATCATGGACATTGTTTTTAGTCCTGGACGCATACAAATCACTGTAATCGGCTGTATCAGTCCAAATAATTCAGTGGAAGCAAAACATAACTAATAACACCCAATGCTGACACACAAAAGGCCAGAACTAGAAAATGTACCTGTAATGACATGGAGTGAGGTGTAGAGGCAGGCCGAAAATACCGCTTCCGGTGTCAAAGATGCAGGATTATAAAGTTGCATGACTCGATACTCGATACTCCATTGTAGCTGCACGCAGCCCTTGTGGATTACTTTCCAGTTCCTGTAAATTAACTCTTCCTTCTACCGATCTTTTAAACGTAAGTGTGAATTAAGCATTTGCTGGCTGAGGTACCTTATTGTCTGTGCTTAACATTAGTCTTTATTGACTAACATGTTGCAACTTCGAATTTTAATAAGGATTTCTTTTTTTTAAATAGTACAATAGCCAATGAATGGAGTCAGTGGTCATGTGATGTCACTTCCTGTTTAGTCTTCTGTGCCAAAAAGCTACAGATTTACCTAAAGGTTCACACAACTCTAGTGCAAACACCGTTCCAACTGATTTTACATGGAAGCAAAGAAAGCTGTTACCTGACAAGGATTTCCACATTTAATTGTACCTCCTTCGCATAAGAGTGCCAAGCATGTAGTATACAAACTAGATATTTCCTTGCAGGTCTGCATTAACTTAGATGTCTTAAATTTCCAAGAGATTTTTCATCACTATAACCTAAATGAGGTTGATTTAAACTCCCTAGGCGCCGATTAATCCATCCAAGCATCAAAATGTCCATTTCAAAATATGTGAAATATAATAATAGCACTATGCAGTGATAGTAGTCAGGTCCATTTTCATGACTGTGACATTTAAAAAATAATAATTGGGGGAAAAAATATCATGCCCGAAACCTAGTTTATTTGCGCCATTTTCACATGGGTGTTTTTCAACAGCTTCTTCATTACGTCCTGATTCAATTTTCGATACTGATCACAGGTGACTGTTAGCTTGAAGACCAAGTGGTGCCATGTGTTCTACGTGTTAACAATTACATACGTGCAAAAAGGGATGTATTGTCAAAATACCAATTTGCAGATTGTAGGTGAATTAATGCAAACAATCTGTGGTCCCCATAGCTCAGCTGACGCATAATATTCCTTTTATTTATTTGTAGTCTATCCAAGATTAATGTGATGAAAAAAAATGATTTAATCCCTCGTTAACACATGAATAGGTAAAAGGTGTCATTTTTCAGTTGAACAATGACGGGATTATCTTGAGAACCGATAGTTCGCGGGAATATGTTATGTCGCCTCAAATTTTCATACAAATTAGCAGTGGATAGTATTCAAGATCAGAGCAATGAGAGGAGGCAAATCTGCATGCATGTTAATAAATATTCATACTTGCCTGCTCAGGAGATGAAAATCTAATCAAGGGGCCATTGATGCACCGGTTTAAATTATTTTTTCCTAACCACCACGTTTCATCTAAATTGGGTTTGATATGCAAATTAGTCTCACTCCAAGTCCTCCAGGCCACGAGCAAGCTGGGAACACAGGAGGTGTCCAGTGCATCACTCGTCGCTTCTCGCATGCTCTCCTCCACACACCAAATAATTAAAAAATAATAACAAAAATCAGTAACATCTCCGGGGTCAACCAACCGGTGGCTTTTTTGTTATTTTTTATAAATAAGCTTGTTTCGCTTCAGCTGTGGGTACTACAGGGTTAACGCTCTCAGTTGTTGCTTTTGTCGACAATTAAGGAAACATTTTTTTACTATTATTTATTACAATTTATTATTATTATTATTTTGGCTAATAACTTGCACCTTTGTTGCATTTCCTCTGGGTGTTTTCTACCCGCCGAACTAAACAGAAATCCAGCTGAGCAAAACACATAATTTCAAAGAAAGCATTTATTTTTCATGTAGTTGTATGGAAGTTCCTGGAAAATGAAAGTGCCCTGAAATGAAAAGGCATAGGGACTGTAATGAGAGGGCAATATCCGGTGTTTAATTATTGGAAACGAACATGCAGTGTAGTGCTATTAAATCGTTAATCAAAGCAACAATCAAAGGTAGCAGCCCAGGATGACGTCATTTAGCTTGGTACTCATTCACTCAACAGACCTCACAGTAAAAGTGCTTCTTATAAGCAAGGTCCAGCTGGTGGTATACAGTTTTTGGTGGCAATCTGATGTCCATGAAGTACATTTTTTTATTTTTATCTGGACGTTATAGTCTCTTTTGGCTTGATAATTAAAGGGGACATGCAGTCTAGAGGTAGAAAAACAGTTTTCTTTACCTAGTCCTGCATTGATGACAATCAGTAGCAATAGGTCCTCCAGAATATTCCTTTATGTATTCCCTTGCATTCCATACAATTCCCTTAGTCAACCTTTTGTGGTTGCCTCGCTTGTAGAGGATACACTTTCTATGACTTTCTGTTAGTTTTTGGGCATATACCTGAAGTAGCCTTATCATGAAAGCCCCATCACTAGAATAAGGACCACAGTGAAGAATATTGTGTAGGTGGCACAACAGGATTTCATTTAGGCAGGTGGATCTCCTAGACAGGAATTAGAAGCAGTACTCTCTCTCCATTATTGGTCATGAAAAATGATAAAAATTAACAGTTTTCGCTCCAGCTCTGCCATTTATACCCCACACTGATTTAGAACTCTAGCCAGAGATGTTTCTGCTTTGGAATTTTGTAGTGTCCACCAGATGGGAGGAAGAAGAAATGATCTGTCTCCTCTTCTCTGATAGTGCAGACACATTGGACTGCTGGTATGTGGTACCTCATGTGAGCGACACACACAGGAAAGAATACAAACCAGATGCTGACCTTTGACCAAAAGCAAATTTCCTTTAAGTGATAATCTACCCTGATATAATAACATTTTAAAGACCTTGCTACAACAGTAATATTTAGGGGCTCGTTATAATGTTGGCCAGAATTTCCTCCGCCCAACCCAAATGGGACCGTCACTGTTCGGTCGCAACTGATATTTTACAATTGGAGCATGCATTCCGACCGTAAACCGGCTGTAATGCATGTTCCCATAGTAAAATGCAAGATTCTGTTCATCCTTGCACCCCGTGGTAGGGACCTCAACGTGCCTGCCACAAGGTGCAGGGATCAACAGGGGGGCACCCTCGGCCTCTAACCAGAGGCCGTGCACCAAAGGGCTCCTTGCCGGAGGCCCCGGGGAAATTTTCTGTCATGGTTTCTATGTCGGACAGACCGGCATGGAAACCATGACAGAAAGCGTTATCGTACTCTCAAGGGTGGAAAGGCCCGCCCTTGAGATTACAGACTTCATTCTGACTGGTGGATGGTCTCTCCGCCCATCGGAAGCCAGCTGGAATGACTGGTCAGATTCCTTTCTGACCACCTCAATCAAAATGAGGCGGTCGGAAAGGAATCTGACCGGCACATTACAATGCTGTTTGTGTTGGTCGGAGATTTCTGAACTGCATCGTGATCGGCCCCTTAATGTTGAGCAACATCTTGTGAAAGCTCTGTGGCTTATGCAGATAGAGCAAAACATGTGTCAGATGATTTTCCACCAATAAGAAAATAGAAAGAATAGCATCTGAAGAGATTAATTTCTAACCACAAAATATATTTATGAAATAAAAGTGTGCACTCCACCAACAGATTTGATTCCAAGACCTAATCTTATGGCTCAACAAGAGAGTGCTTTCTGCCCTTTCACAAATTACATTGTCTGTTAGTTCTGGTAAGAGGGTCACTCCTAGTAAAGAACATCTCTGAGCAACAGTAGAGCCAATCCAGAAAAAATATTTGGCCATTACTACTTAGTCAAAACAAAATACCCTAACATCTTAACTTCAAGCCTTTCTTGTCATATACGTAAATGCAATGAAGAATCTGCATTTAGTAAGTACTGAAAGTGATTCCTGATTTACATGATCATGCCTCCAAGCAAATCACCCCCCCCCACACTGCCTGCCCCTTAGGAACGATGGGTAGAGACTTCTACCTATGGTTGATTTCCAATAGCAGGTGTTTCTACTTGTCCCTGATGCCCAGTCTGTGAAGGCGGTGCCTTCTGCCAGTAGTAGCACTGTGCACCACCATCTAGTAAGGACTGTCCATTTCTATAATGGTGTCAGTTGTCTTCACTATCACCATTAGCAACAACAGGCATTTGTGGCTTGTATAAGAGATAATACCAGTGTAACACACACAAACATTGTAGTCTTCTGGTGACTAATCGTCATTAACACTGATCGACGTCAGTATGCCAGTGGCGTTTTATGTAAGGCGTCTTGCCGTTGAAACCAATACATCTTACTGTGCATTAGCCAACTTTCACAAGGTGTTGACAGGGTAAACTATGGCAGCCCCTTAAATACACACATTTAAGTATTTTTGTATGCATAATTGTAACCAGGTGTGCAATATCAAATGCATAAATTGAATGCATGTTAAGGTTTTTTGTTTACACACAAAGAAAAAGTTTGGCCATTTGGGGTACCCAGCACCCGCCCATAAAATAAGGCGTGATTTCTTCCAGTTCATACTCTGGAAGCACACTTATTTCTGTCCTTTGTAGAATTACATTTGCAAGTGTTTCCCAAGGTGGAATTAAATACATGGGATATAAGAATAGACTTAAACTTGCAAGTCTGCTCCTATACTTACTTTTGCAGGTAGGGCCTCCTAGCAACTTCCACGCCCCCAAGCCACATCCTGATTATGGGAAAGCGGAAATTCCTCCTTACTGAAGGAATTTCCTTATAAATAAATCACATTTTTCAAGTGTTCAATCTGTGATACTGCTATTGATTCTGTGTCTATGAATAAGGATTGGGATCATGACCTGACAAACATATATGCATAATTACAGGGGTTTTGGTCAACCCACTTCATCCTTTGGTCTATTCAAGTGTCATTCACATTTTGTTTACACCCACCACAGCATACAACACAGGCAGTTGCTCCGCCCCTCCATTTCCTTTCTTGAAGTTTGAATGGTGGCGTGTTTCCTGTTGGCATGCGCACAGCTGCCTGAAAAGAACTAGACCTCAGTGCTGGGCTGGTGTTCCTGGAATGTTGGGCCGTCCTTTGTTATTTTTTTATATATTTTTGCCAATGGTTTTGCATATTGCCTGTATTTGCAAAGAGAATACAATCCGTTGTATACTTGCAAAAGACAGACCTATTGACTTTGTTAGTGATAATTTAACCATGAAAATAAGAATTTCTTTTTTTTGTCCCACAGACATGTACATCTCATGTTGGATTGCAAATGCCGTATTTGCTTGATTAGCTATAAGTGCCTTAAGGTCAGCCATTACTCTTTTTGCTCTGTATGTCATACATACCATTAGATTTTTAGTGTTTCATTTTTAATATCTCACTTAGCAGGGGTGCCTACACATTTGAAAGGCCGAATTACACACCTAATAAAAAGAGACACGATTTCTTTGGCAGGCATTGGTGGGGAATCGGAAATATGACATTTCATATATTACACAATCAGGAGTGACATTTAATTTCACAGGCAGGAACAGTTCTTGTTTTTCACTGTCCAAGCAATGTTTGCCAAACCTAATTTTAAATCTTGAAAAAACATCAAGCCTTTTGTAGTTATTGTGAGTTGTCGAACCTGTTTTCTGATTTGTGTACTGAATTTGCAAGAAATACTCTGCTGTTACAAAACAATGAATCCTTCAAAAGTCTACCTATATTTTCTGAAGGGAACTACTGCATTTCTTACAGTATGAGGACACACATATTTACAATTTCCCATATGTGGGCACTAAGCCCAGTTTGGCTTGGTTTGGTCGGTGTGGGTTTTTTTTCCTGACAACTGGTTTGCCATTTGGCTATCTTGCGCGGTGTGACTGATGTACTAATCAGACACATCTTAAAATGCACATTCGCAGGGCGTCGTATTTTGCAACCCTTGTGAAAATGTTCGTATGTAGAGATGGTGGCGTAAGAGCCTCTGCCCTTTAAATGGACAGGGTCTGCTTTAAAAAAATGTTCAGATGCAGGGAATTACTTCCGGGACGTTTGCATGGTTGATCTTCTAAGGTTGTCAGCCACCAGTTCCTAAGTGGAAGCTGCTACATTTGGACAGCTTCCACTTTGCAAGTAAGATGCCACCCTTGATCACCAGATGGTATCTGTTCAAAGGTTTGCAACCATAATAATGGCTGCAAAACCGTTCATACATTGCTTTCAAAATCGCAAAATGGTGGAGTGTGTAGTTTGTAGTACGTTAAAAGAAGGCCTTTGCAAGTTGAAAAGATTTTTTCAATTTACAAGTACATCACCGGCCCTAATTTTGCAGTTGCAAAGCATGTGATTTTGAAAATTACAGGATTTGCAGCCAGAAAGGCCCAATGTATTTGCATACATTGGGCCTTTCTCCTGTGTGAAAATTTACAGTTCTTAATTTGTACGAGTAAGTGCTGGGGCCCAAAGTTCTGGTAGTTTGGTGGCTGGCACTATCAAAGGTTGGTGTGCCGAATACCAGGGCTGTGATGTCTTGATTTCACCTCATGGATTTTTAATCTACCATCCGACACTCCCCGGTTCTTTACCTCACTCTTCCATTTTCTTGCTTTCGCCCTCTGGCACAGTTATTTCGTCTTTCTCTTCCTACTTCTTTTCCTTTTCTGTGTTTTCCCCTCTCTTGCGCTGTGTCAAAGTCTGATGAGTGAAAATAACTGCTGGCTTCCTGAAAAGAGGGCTGGAAGGTCCACCTGCAACCATTGGCTCAAATTAAGCACTGCAAAACACTCTGTTATTTACCAGTTAGTTCACTAGTTCTTTTAATGGAATTAAAAGACCTAAAAATAAATCATGATCTCTGGAGCTTTGACAATGTAGCAGGGCTAAAATCATCTTTAAAAGATTGTATGATCAGAAATATTGATTAAAAATATAATTGATATTTTACTCTGCAGTGTACCTGAAGATAACCGATGTTTCTACCCTACCCAATTCAATCACCCTAATCAATGGGCAAACGTTTTGTGCACACAAGTGGATCTGTCGGGCACAAGAAAAACTATATGAGGTTTAAAATTCAGCATCCAGCAGCAGAGAATCAGAATTAGTGTATTTTTAGAAGAGTAGATTGAACATACTGTAGTCGAGTTTCCTCCTTTGTGTTTTTAGGGGAAGGAAATTAGATGTTAAACTGGGGAGCAAAAACAAGCAGTAGTGCAACTCGTAGGTTTGTGGGTATTCACTAACATTTGCAGGCAGTTAACCATCAGAGATGAACATGTGATGCTACTTCTGTTAAAATCAAAGCTTTTTTCCATAGATGGGCAAGACTTTTGCCTGAAAATTCACAAAGAATTCAGGAATAAGTAACAAGTACTCACCTAAAATAAATTTGAATTGGACCCATTGTGCCCTGCTCATAAAGCTTTTCCGTTGAGTTGTTTTATTTTACTCCTATCTTATATGTAAATTATTCGTTAATTTCAATGTCTGATCCAAAATGTTCAGGTAATACCAACTTTCCTCTGGGGATTTCTTACCAGACAGATAATAGTGTTAGCCGCCCAGATCTGAATTGCATAAGAAGCATAGAGTGTTTAGGAAGTAATATTAAATATTGAGATTGACTGGAAAAATGTAGAATCAATATCAGCGAGCTCATACAGATTGATGCCTGAATATACTAAACAGAGCCTAGGAATCTTCTAATAGAAAGATTCCTAGACTCTGTTTAGATGCTAGTCAGTCAGCATGTAATCCAAAAGGATGTTGTCTGACTGTCATTCGTTTTTGGCACATCACAGGAAAAGATTCATGCAGTACGAAGGTATAAGCGAAGGTCCAACATACATACATATATTGTAAATCCGGGATGCTCAAAAGCAATGTTTCTTAAATCCTTAATCAATGTATAGTCTCAAGAACATTGGACTATTAACCAATTCATTCAAGATAAACTTGAATCCATATTGAGTATAGAGCAGTCCTAAATTAAAAAAAAATGTTAGGAATACCAAAAGGTTGCAATTTTAACTGTAGTTCCATATGGCCCCTTATTAAAGACAAATACAAAATAAATGTACAGATGGTACAACAATGAGCACGATTTTGTAGTAGCCCCATAAAGATTATTAATTCACGCAAGACATTTGTGCATCATTCATTCATTTATTAAAATCCCATATATGAAGCATGGGTATGACCCCTCACATTCAACTGTACTATAAGTTGCCCAGAAAAATTAAAAAGACTCTGGACAAGAATGTTGCTGGTACAACTCAACTAAACCCCACAGAAAAGAGTCTACAGCACTAGTATTTACCAGTCATACTCTACTTTAACAGCCATGTCGGGAAATACACCCAGGCCTTTCCTAATTTAATTAAGTAGGTGACTTCCATCACACTATCCAGAATATAGACATACTTTTGTTATTCTGTAAAGAGCCACCTGGTTCTCTTTCTTTGAAGAGTCACCTGGTGACATAGCTACCTTAAAGATACATAAGGTGATGTGAGGAATGTTTGTGAATAGTGCAAACCATTGGCAATTCCTCCAGGTAACATTTTATCCCATCATTTTTTGCCCACTTTGCCACACTAGACAGAGGCCTTCCTTTTGCAAATGAATACTGCCCCTACACCCCATCATACTAACCGTCCTTCCTGATAACTCACTGTTGAGGCCTAACAAAGTCTAAACTGGTCTGGGTTTGCTTGTGTTCCCTTCTGGGTTAGCTTGTGTTCCCTTCTGGAGAGGGCCTCGCCTGGCGGTTTGGGATGGACTGTTCCAAGGAGGAGGAGGAGGGCGAGTACTGATATGAATAGGGCAGATGTCTGTCTAGAGTGGCATAGTGAGTGAAAAACGGTTAGTTGGAAAGCTACTTATAGCAATTGCCAGTAGTTTAGACATTAAACAGGTGTGCAAAAGTTGCTAAATATCTAAGATTGTGTTTTGCTCTTAATAAGATCTATAACTAATTCATCAGTCATATAACAAGTAGAGAATAATTCAAGTTTGTCTGATCAGAACAATCAATACTTTTACACCATCACTTGCTAGCCTTTCAGGCACCAACACACTGTCTTGATTTGTGTGTTTAGCTGTAAACGGAGGAACCATGGTGGGTATTCGAGGATAATGATCTCTCTGCACCCAGTGATAACTGCACATTTTACTCAAAAGAAGACAAAAATCACCATACTTTGTGGATGTCACTTTGCAGTAAAAGTGGGAGGAGATTTGTTGAGAGACATCTTGCAAGTGATATTGTATAGCCTATCAATCAAGGCCAGTTTTCATCTCTTTGGGGACATGCTGGGGCCCACTGAGCTTCTAAACCAATCTGTACCTTGAATAATCAACTATGTTCTGATAGAGAAGGTTGTCTATCCACAACCCAAAGATCGAATTGAAAGAATCCTTGACTCCTATTGTATAGCATTTTAGGACCCTCCTGTAATTTTCCCGATTCATGCCCTTATTTAGGTATAAACAACCATATCCTTATATAGGCATAGAAATCATAACCATATTTAGACCTAGCTCATGCAGTCCAAATACGGCAGGGCTACTTCCACTAGTTCTGAAAATCCACAACGATTTCTTGGAAAACTCGGCTTCAGCAGCTATGGACTTTCCCTTGCTTGAATACTGACTTGTCCAAGAACTCACGGAGTTTTCAAAGAACTGAGACTCTTTGATGACATTATTATGTCCACCTTTACGTCAAACTCGGCACCTTCAAGGTATATATGCCCACACTTGCCATAGCAAACCCATGGTGGTTTGGAGCAGTTCGACTATCTACTTGCCCGACGCATCCTGCTACAGCCGACCGTCCAGCAGACGCACTGAGAGAGACACTGTGTTTTCTCTTTCCGAGAAATCTAGCTCCAGTGTTTCCAAGCTACCCTTGTGGGTTGTTGGGAAATCGAGTCCTGAGATTGACCGTCTTCATTCTAAACCATGGTACGGAGCTGATTAGACCCAATGAGAAATCTTGGATAGATTCTTGGCAAAGAATACAAAATCTATGCTACACCTCACTTAGGGCCATATGTATCAAGCAAAAATGCGTTCGCAAACGGTAAAATTCGCAGAATTTCAGCGTTTACGAACACATTTTTGCTTAATGGTATGTATGTAGCAAATCTGCGTGCAAAATAAGGAATCGCAAAACTTGCGGTTCCTTATTTTGCGATTGCATTTAAGGAATCGCAAATTTTGCGATTCCTTAAATGCAATGTAAGAAGCACCAAAAAAGTGCAATTTGACCTTAAGGAATCGCAAATTACCACCAACTTCAAGTTGGTGGTAATTTGCAATTTCTTTAAAAAGTGCAATGTGAAGCACATACATGCCCTTCGGGCATGTATGTGTGCCACATTTGCACCCATGCTTATTTCAGGGGTGCATCAGGGTGCCCTTTTGACACCCCTGCACCCTTGAAATTATTCTCAATTTGCAATTCACAATTTGAGAATCACAAATTAAGAATAACTTCCCATTCACTCTTATTTGCCTCCTGGCCCATAGAAATGAATGGGAAAGTATTCCTTAATCGCGATTCGCAATTTGCTAATCGCAATTAAGAAATACTAAGCAATCGCAAAAAAAATTGCGATTTTTTACATACATCCCTATTTGCAATTCTCAAATAGTGATTTCTAAAAAATCGCCATTTGAGAATCGCAAATCAGGATGTTGATACATATTGCCCCTACTTCTTCCCTCGTATTGGACATAGGTTAGGTACATCGAGGTAGATTTATTTTAGACGCACCAGTTGAGTACTTTTTAGCCTTTGTTATTTATGTATGTATTTATCTATGGTCTAGGCACCATACAATGCTTTTACAGTATTATTTTATCCTACTCTTCTTACTGAACGCATTATACTTTGCAACAAGTCTTACGATTGTAGCAGTTCATTTCTTCTGCATGAGCAAGAAGACTGTTCAATAAATACTTTTATTGAAAACGCTCATCTCTCTATTTCTCTGCACCTCTGGTGAAACGAAGCATGCACGAATGACTGAGTAAAATATCTATCTATTGTTTCCACAACTCTAGAGACACTTCTTATTCTTGGGAAACAAAGTTGTCATGTTTATGCGGTTGTCAGAAACTAAATCCCTTCATGTGAATTCGAGAAAGTTTCTAGTGACCTCTGAGCTAGCTGGCACTCACAATTAAGTCTAATATATTCCATAGCGACCTAGTAGACATAAGTCCTACGTCACATCTATAGGATATATTATTCCAATGCGCAGAGCCTATTTGGAATATAGGAACTACACTACACTACCACAGTTTATCAATCAACCTACTCTCTGACCAATAGATATTCTGTTAATAATCACGTCACTGAAGTCGACAACTGGAACATTTACTAACTTTTCCTGGTATAGTGTTCATTTTATGGCATCAACCAAAATTCCAACCAGCATATTGATAAACAAACTGCCTGTAAGCCAGATAATGAATGAGTTATACCTTGTAAAGGAAGGGAAGGCGAGCCTTGGACAACTATTAATGTAGTAGGGCTATTTTGTAATATTGATATTTTCATGAAGTACAAGGACGTGAAGCATGTTTTTGGTGAGGTCAGGCAACAAAATTTAGGTCTGAGGTCTGAACCTAACTTCTAAATATACTTTTATAATCAATTGATCATTTTGGTTTCAGGTGAGAGAAAGGGTACCAGGCTTTTAAGTTAGTATGGAGACACACAATAACTGTTTCTGCTGGCCTTACTGGGGCACACTCACTCTTGCTCCACTAGCTGCTCGATGTTCTCTAAGTTATCTTTTTGGTTTCCAAATACGCAACACTCTCTGTGTGATAGTTCATAAAATTTTCACAACAATGGAGAGAGAGAGGGAAAATAATAATGCTAGGCACTATGTGAGGTGGGAACTCCTGGTCCCCCAATTAATCTGAAAAAACAATAAAGGAGTAACCCCTCGTGGGTAGAGAGAAAGGTAACTCTCTTACAATGAGCACTAGTGCTCTGGTTAGCACATTTTGCCCCAACCTGTTACTGGATAAAGCATATCCTTATAGAAGACCCCTCACTCACCAACCTAGTTGGTGACATGCTTCATCATCGGGGTCCCACCCCATAGGCCGAGTACCTACAGGGTGTGCTGCGACACCTGATTACAGTGGAGCTGGTTTCGTTTTTATGTGTACAAGACTATCAAAATTGTGTATTAAAAAGGGCCAACACTACTCACTTCAAGTATTTATTCTTGAGCGCTTGAACCCTTAGTAAAAATAAAGTGTGGCACCTTTGCCCAATTAGGAAGGCTTTGGTGTCAAAAAGTCGTGTTAAAATATATAAAAATAGCGAAAGTGTGCTATGTGAATGTGAATGTACAAAACTATTGTTTAAAAAGGTCTACATGTTTCAACCCAAACATGGATTCAAGGGTTTTCGTCAGGACCGTAGGTGATTTGAACTGGGTGGTCCGCCCACGCTAAGGAGCGTCCTGCCCTAGTTCAATTTAGAGATCGTAAATAGGGATCTCGTGCAAAAAGGTGCGTTTTTCACTTTGAGTGACTCCACGGGGCACGCCGAGCAAGAACCAAGTAGGTTAATCGGTCTGATGAACAGAAGCGACAAGAGAACGGAATCCTGTCCACTTGGTAACGCTGGTGCCTATGAAGCGAGAGTTTCGCTTTCAAGCGTTTTTTCCAAAGTGAAAAACGCACCTTTTTGCACGAGATCCCTATTTACGATCTCTAAATTGAACTAGGGCAGGACGCTCCTTAGCGTGGGCGGACCACCCAGTTCAAATCACCTACGGTCCTGACGAAAACCCTTGAATCCATGTTTGGATTGAAACATGTAGACCTTTTTAAACAATAGTTTTGTACATTCACATTCACATAGCACACTTTCGCTATTTTTATATATTTTAACACGACTTTTTGACACCAAAGCCTTCCTAATTGGGCAAAGGTGCCACACTTTATTTTTACTAAGGGTTCAAGCGCTCAAGAATAAATACTTGAAGTGAGTAGTGTTGGCCCTTTTTAATACACAATTTTGATAGTCTTGTACACATAAAAACGAAACCAGCTCCACTGTAATCAGGTGTCGCAGCACACCCTGTAGGTACTCGGCCTATGGGGTGGGACCCCGATGATGAAGCATGTCACCAACTAGGTTGGTGAGTGAGGGGTCTTCTATAAGGATATGCTTTATCCAGTAACAGGTTGGGGCAAAATGTGCTAACCAGAGCACTAGTGCTCATTGTAAGAGAGTTACCTTTCTCTCTACCCACGAGGGGTTACTCCTTTATTGATAGTTCATAAAATTCCTGTTCAGTGGAGAAGATCAGGGAAAGGGGAGTGCGGGCCATAGATGGTGGACTTCAGCTTTCCCTAAAGGCATGTCATAAATGCCCCTCCTTCTCCAATTGCTGGACCATCCTATTGGATACTGAATATAAATAGTCTCAAACTCTGCATCATTTCTCTATGTGTCATTTAATATCACAAAATTAATGAGCTAGAATGTCGACTCAAGAACCAACCATTTCATTTAATGTTAGATTTGTGTTGGTCTGATAAAAAGCATGAACTCTGTCAATAGTGATTTCTGAGAATTCTGACTGAATTTTTCCAACGTGCTCCATGTTTAAAATGTTAGGTTATTTCATCAAAAGGTTCACTCTGACAATTGTTCACATGTGAGAACACTCAGGGCCGGGTCTTCCAATGTAATACTGGTCAATAGACCTTGATAGTAGTGCGAGAGGAAAAGGGGTTAGCAACAAATTTGAATCTTAAGTTACCATGTGATCATTAGGACCACACAAATAAAGTCTGAGTCAGTAACTTGAGGTTAAAATGTTTATTACCAGCTCAAAGACAGACTAATATAAATCATTCTCAAGTACATGCTATAAAAGTACAGGATTGTCAAAGGAAGACCAAAGTGATATACAATATTGGTCGTCAACAGCAAGGAGCCTATAAGTATTTCAGTGGCAGCGATACAAACAATAAGGAAAAGGATTTGAAGACTATACAAATGGTTTCAATCCTTCTCCCCATATATGGAAAGGATTTTCAGCATCTACTAAACCATACACTAACCCAAGGATAGGGGAAACCCTATTGAATCAAGGAAGCAAGAAAGGTGTCAACATCAGAACCTCTTTAGAAGCTCTATAGGTTACGAGTCATGTATAGCTTAAAGCTACAAAATCAGAAATGACAAGAGAGGCCTGTACCTCTGCAAGTGTCAATGGAATCTGACTAACCCCAAGGTGGTTTCACTAATTAAAATGCACAAAGAACATTTGAGAAATATGACCTCATACACATCATAGTATTTTTCCAGTTTCCAAGAAAGACCTTGGCGCTTTAAACTCTAGCCCCATATTCCAATCTCCGCTTCCAAGGCATCCTTGGTTTCCTCCCTTCGTCTGATAGAACCAATTGGTAACACTCCCATTGTGCTTCATTAAATTCATTCGACCATGCCAGATTTTCATTACTTCATTATCTCTGAAATAATATGTGATTTTCAACACCTAAGGAATGCCTTTGGTGTGTACCTGTAGAGGAGAAAAACATTCAGAAAAACAACTTTCACGCTAGTATGAAAAGGCCCAAAACCACGCTAACTTTAAGGTTTTTTTAAAATGCATATTAATTCTGCAACCTACATATAATACAATAAATGGCATCTTTAATTGAGGTATCAATTATACTGTTTTTGTGTAGCCAGCACAATAAACAGATACATACATTATTATCCTAAAATGACAACCGATCATAATTTGTAAAGAAAGCATTGAACACACTTGATTAATTTTCACTAATCCCTGGCGAATGTAATGCATTAAATGCATTTTAGCGTACCACCGTACATTAAACCTATAGAAGATTAATATCAGCAATCCTGATGTCTCTGAAAAAAGGAAAAAATGTAATATGTCAAAACACACAATGAATGCACCTTCTATACCTTTAGTGCACAATATCTCATTAGTATTATTGTATCACACGAGCACATAAGGCCAAAGGTAAATATATATAGGGCCTAGCCAAATGGAAAAGGATATAGCCAAAATTATGCTATTCAACATACAAAAATCTTTGTGATCCATTAAAAGTGGGAACATAGTCAATGCACCTGTCTCAAAAGATTAAGTAAGCTTAATAAATATTGCTTTTCTTTAATTTGTTCGTTAGAAAAACCTAACTAAAATGTGCAGTTTTTCAAGAACTGAAACACATATGGTATTGCTGGGTTTTACTGGTCAATTTGAAATATATACTGCAACATTTTAATGCAAAATATTTTACTTCTGTCCTTCTGAGGCCACACGTGATATAACCAAGTATTTCATAGCTTAAATCCCAACATATTGCACTTGATTTTAGGTAACAGGGAGAAAGTAACTTTCTTATCCTGCTGTAAAACCTATTTTCATTGTGAAATTGATCAAGATGCCATAGTCACTGATAAACAGGTTATAACTCGTTTTTTATTGATTATCTCAGTGGGAATCAGGAAGAAGCTAATCAAATATTTTTTAGTAATGATCTTCACGGTATGTGTCTGATTTCAGGTGATAAGGCTACCACACGCTTATAAATGTAATGTCGCCTTAAAGCAATGAAAAGCAGAAACCGTCCTAAGTGTATTTAATTATTTATATACTAGTCTTCCAAGGCGTGCTCAAGGGTAGATTCCTCGCAGCCTCGTGTGTGAAGCAGAATGCATGTGAATTATGAAAGCAATTCAAGCAGAAAATGTGAGCTTTTAATTACTAATTATAATCAATTTGAGGGATCTGGAGTTATGAATATGTATATCAACTTTAATATGTAGCAATACAAATAGCAGTGCAAGGGCATGCTTTTAATGAAATGTGTGCCAAGGTGGGTGCTTTGAGGCAAAATTTCTACTCCTGCAATTCAAAGCAAATATGATATGCTTCATAAGTTACAAGCACACACAATGCTATTGCAAGTGATAAAATAGGGAAAAAAATTAAAACATGTAATATAAATGATACATATCTTATAATAATTTACTGCCTGTGCAGTGTGGATGGGCTTGTCAGATAAATAATACAATCAAGTCGGATTTTCAGAATAACCAACTCAGATGCAAATATTCTCCACTGAAATTCATTAGATGTAAATTTTTCTCATGCATATTGATTGTAGATATCTTGCGAACTTGACAGGATTTTACTATTTGGAGGTTACACTAGCCTATCTGAAAACAGTAAGCTTCTTTCCCAATGTTTTCCGCCCCAATAGCAAGCATGGGCTGTTTGAATGTGGACCACCTTTTTTAATAATTTCAAGCAATCATTAATATAAATGCAACATGAATTTCTCAAAGAGGTTAAATCACATATGATTTTAACCATGTTTGGCTATAGTCAACATGCTGCACTTTACATCATTTCAGAGCAATAAAGCATGAGAGTTGGACAAGGAAGTGAAATTCAGTGGTATGGTGAGAAAAAAAGAGGAATACTTGTAAAGTCTTTCTACATGAATAAAATGGAACACATATGACACTTTCACACCCATTTGGGCCATTAGCTCTGCTATGCCATTGGTTAACAATTGGGCAATAAAGTTTGGTAGGAGGCATAAGGACAATTCTTCCCAAAGCTTTGTAATGTGAGTAATGAAACAGTTTGTTTAGAAGTCCTGGATGAAAAACAGGAATGAGCCGCAGAACACACTGCCAGAAGTTAAGTTTTAGAGGAGTAATGCATATGGCAGTGAATGCAGGGAACCGCCTCTCATAGAAATTGAGGCCAAAATACCCAGAGAGTGCATGAAACTGGTATAAGTGAGTCCTCACTGAATGACTGGGTTGGGCTTCCTGATGTAAGTGGTGATGTCTCTAAGAATCATTAATGCAACTTTTGGCAAACAGCCTCCTGCTTCATTCATCAGAATTGGTAGGAGCCATTATTTAGCACTTGAGCTCTAGTGGGAGGTACTGAGTTGGTTACATACTGCATTTCACAAGTTTTCTCCAAATCCACAGCCCATGTTTATCATCATCTCGAGCAACGTGCTACAAAGCCCTTTGTTCGAGAAATGCTGCTGTGGAATCTGTTTGTATGTAGAGAAAAAGATTGGTGTCTGGCCCTACAAAAGTGGTAAGCTCCTCCCAGGACAGAGGATATCTCTTCAGTTAAATCAAAACGTGTTACACATTGTAGGAGTGCATGTGTGAAGACACATACTGTTCCAGTTATTGGAACTACTACAATTCATAATCATGATGCAACCCGCCTTGTGCGGCCATCAGGATGGTTCACTGAGATAAATGTTCGTGGCTGGCAAATGGGCAGATGTGCTTATCCAGAGTTCAGATCCTCACAAAGCTGAATCAGCCTTTCATCCTGAGGTCAGTAAATTGAGTACTATGTTTTTTTAGTTTTCTATAGCATGAACTTGACCCGAAGGTATCAGAGCGCTTTACATGAGCAAAACTTGCATTACAGACGGACACATACATTTTTAGGCACGGGGAGATTACGATTTGCCCAGAATACAGGATGTTTGAGCCTTCCCCCAGACTCGAAACTAGTTCCCCAGCTTCAAAGTTGGAAGCTCTAGCCGCTAAGCCACATCCCCTCCTACTATTAAATTAGGTAGTAGTAACAATTGTTAATCACTGATCTCAGAACCAGGAGAAGTGTGGTATGAAGCACTTCATAAAAAACTGTTATTATTATCATGTACTAGAGTAACAAGCTACAAGACCTAACGGGAGTAGGTACACTGTACACCACTGAGCTTGGTGTCACATAATCGAATGATTGGATTCCCTTTTCAAAAATTCCAACAATCCACACATTGATTCCCTCCTGAATCTGGATTGATGATCTTCACAAGCAATGACCGTGATATGCTCTTTCCCCTATGTGCCTCTTATAAGACTTAACCACAATTTATTTATTACACATGGAACAAAAAGTCAGCATTTGGACTGATGGAAGAGGAAAGATTGGGAAATACACTCATTAGTGTCTGGCAGGCTCAGAAAGGGTCTGCTGGAAGGCACTAGAGGCTTCCCCTAAATTTGTATATGTTTGGCCTGAAAGTTGTCCATGTATCCTGCTTGCTCCTTGGCAACAGCATTGTAGATTGTGTTGGAGGTCAAATTTCACCATTGCGGAACACATAAGCAACATCATATGTGTTGACAGTAAATAGGTATAAACTGTGTGACTAAATATACAACTTTTGCCAGTGTCTGATTTGTAAAAATACAAGTTTAAGGGCTCAATATTTTTTCTTAGGAGCTGATGACTGCCCCGCCTAAACCTTATTCCACCATAAACATCTGTAATACTCCATGCTACTCTTCGTGTCTCCTTATCTCACTCTGGTGGGGTATTTTTCATCCCTTCTTTCTCCCCTTCTCAATGTTTCATATCTTTCTCTTCCTCCTTCTTCTTTTCTTTTCTGCCTTTTGCTCACTTGATCTCGCTCAATGACTGAATGCAAAAAAGTCCAGGTCCCCATAAGTAAGTGCTGGTTCCCAACACCTGCAGCCCTCAGAACAAATTAAGCACTAATTTATCTCTACGTCCAATGAAAGTTGTCAAAAATGCAATTCTTAGACATTTGGAACAGAACAATATGGCATCTATCCTTTGAACATAAATGTGTCTTTTATTCTTTTCTTGGGATTCCAGCAGATCCTTGATGAAGTTACAAAAAATGTCTTTTAGGCAAGGGGTGGGGAGAAGCACCGGTTCCAAAATAATAGTTTCACTGCATGTAGTCACAGGGCTCTTAAACTGTATGTGTGTTGTTTTCTGTCATGAAGGATGGTGATTCGGCCATAATTAGAGGAAATGGTGATGAAAAGCCCACGGTAGAATCAACACTGTTGAAAAGACCGCACACTGGGAGTAATGAAAATCTGACATTTACCCGCTGCTTGTGCTGTTTGAAGCTCCTGTCCATTAGAGCTAAATTGGTCAGCCATGCTCCTGCTCAGGGTGTTCCAAGAGCGCCTGATATTTTGTCTTTTTTCTGCGAGAGAAAAAAAAGAAACTGGAACACTTTCCTGTCAGATGTCTTTCTCTCAATGTGTATTTTTTTCTGATGCCTGCAATAGTGACAATAACATTTACAGTGCTTTGAATAAATAAGTGAAAACAATCATTTTTTAGGGGTAAAGGAATTTTAATGGGCACAATTTTCGTGGTTGGAGGCTTTCTATCTGCACGACTGGTTTGGTAAATTCATTCGGTGAGTCTTCATTTTGTGATTCCTGGTAAGGGCTGCATGAGAACTTAACAGAGCATCTGGCAGTAGCGGTTGCCACAGATCGGGGGTGGCGAGGCGGGGTAAGGGGGTAAGGGAATATTCCCAAAAGGAAAAACTTACCTTAACACTGCGTCCCTCCTCTCATCTGGAATGGAACCAGAAGCAGGCAGCTAGGCTCCCCTGACCAATCCTGCAATGCAGCGATGGGATTAGTGAACACCCAGACTCCCCTGACCAATCACAATGCTGCATTGCAGCATTGTGATTGGTATGAGCGCCGTGGTTTGGCGCTCAGCCAGGGACTGGGGGCCTGGGCATGTTCTCCACGCAGGCTGTTGAAAGCAGCCTGCATGGAGAACGTGTGCCACTAATGCTAATCTGCTTTAAAGAAGCGGATGGTCCACCAGACTGAAAGCAGCAGACAGATCCAGCATGACCAAATGGCCACCCGTTTTTTCTTCTGCTGAAATCCAGGCATTGTCCCAGAACTCAAGGGGAGTGATTCTGTGCCATGTTTAGCTCAACCGCAGAGGAGATAGACACATGGCTGCCTCAAGACGGCACCATAGTTGGGAGCCGCCAATTGTGCCTAAGACCACCCCTTTGGTGATTGATTGATTTGTAGTTAGGCAAGATCGTGGGGACAAAATCTTTTTTTAAGAACAGATTCATGCAACCTTTTTTTAGAGGGTCTGATTCCTTAATCAAGATATTAGAAGGAGACAGATGGCAGCATCTATGATAGGAGGGAGCTGTCTAAGAGTTCATTCTTGATCAGGGTCAATGTGAGCATCTGTGTCATATAGGAAATAATGACCAGCTTACTTTATGGAAATTAACTGCAAGGTAGAGACAGAGCTCATGTCATAATTATAAAGAGACCAAACGAAAGGCTGTTTACGAGTTGCAGTCATCCTTTGCCTTATTTTTTTAAATTGAATTTAATAAAAAGAGGATATAGTATGCACTATGGACTATTAACTGTTCAATTCCTGCATAGCAGAGACAGGAAGAGGTGAAATCAGTGACCAATTGAAAGAGCACACTGAGGTGACAATCAGCCGCATTGATAGGTTTGGTCCAGGGCACTTCTTTTTGTTTCCATGGTGGTCATTTAGTGCTTTCTGATCTTTGCTAAATAGTCTCTCCTTGGCCTTGTTGATGGTGTCTCCTCCAATGCAACTCCAATCGTTGATTGGCCTGAATCATTTCTTTTAGCAGTATGTTAAACCAGAGGGGCATATTAAATTGCACCCTGGTTTTATTTGGGGCAGATGCTAAAATTGAGTTTATATGTAAAGTAAACAGCACATATGTTTACTTGATAGGCCCATTCCAGCTGGTTAAACTGTCTTCTAAAGTAGTAAGCTTCTGACTCAACCAGGTGGCAGAAATATTGTATAACTGTTTCTTCAGTGGATATTAAATACCTTAGGAGATCAAAGGAAGGTGGGAGCAAATAACTGGCAGTCAACTCAGATGTTCTGGGTTACGATGTAGAATCAAATATGGTTTAGTCGATTACAAATACATCTTCAAATACATATGATACTAGACTATCATGGCCTAAATATTGTCTGACTAAAATATTGTTTCCTGAATATCACCCACAAAAATAATATTCCATTGTAGTTAACAATAAATGTCTACACACAACTAAGTGATATTTTTGTAAATATTATTTAGGCCACAATATTAATGTCAGACGATATTTTTCTTATGGATACTATGAAATACAACCCTTAAAATTGCATAGCAAAAACACTAAAACAGTTCAAGACTTACTTAATTTTACAGCAATTCTGTGTAGAATATAATCAGTTACTTTCCTATTGTTGCAATAAAATATGTACTCTAAGACATATTTCTGCAGTTAAAATATTATTTACTGCAAAGCACATGATTAAAGAATCTAATTGTTCAAGAGAAAAAAGTGCAAGTCTATAATGTCTAAGATCTGATTGGACTAAAGAGAGGTGGAACGAGCACAGCAGGGTTTTTATCCACAAGGTTAAATAATGGTGAAGTTCTGTAGTGTGCTCAAAGGGAGTCGCTGTCTGGCCTGACAGAGAGAAATCCACAAGAACTAATACAATGCCCCCCCTCTTGGGAGAGAGCACCTCCAAGCACAACTGTGAGGTGACCAGCGGTCTTATTCCATAAGTGTAAGGTACGCCTGTAGTTCAATCCATACACATAAGAGTGTTATTCCAACTTTCGCAGTTTATTAAACGCATTGCAAGTTCATGGCTTAACGACAATTCACTGGGTAGTTGGTGTTCAAAATGTGTTGATCAATGATGTATGCATAGTCACAACAAATCCCGATGCATTTCGGGCCCCGCCCTTCGTCAGGGGATTACTCTACAAACAAAGCAAAAGAATCAAGGTATCAGCTGGACTACCTCATCTAGACTGTCAGACACATAATAAGGTGCAATGGTGTCGGAAAGTAAAAGGTAAAAGAAAAGGTAAACTTGTAACCAACCGGTAAGTGAAGAGTTCGAGGGGTTGTGGGATGGTGAACGTGAGGAGAGATACTAACAATGTAGGGCTAACGATGGTGGTGTTTGGCGTCCCAAGGTGAGATATTGTAACATGGGAGTGGAAAAATGGCGATAAAGAAAGCGTCGCGGTGCGTGCTCACGATCGTAATCCAATCATAAATCAATGTGCCCAACATGCAAGTGCTCTAAGTAACCAGTAATGCGTGCCCGAGTGGGTACTTACAGTGGAGAGACTACGCGCGGACTACGCGGAGTTCCGAGATAGCAGCTGTGAACCGAACGCTCTGCCGGGAGGCTGAGATCTAGTGTGTGGTTATGTCGACATAAAGGAGGGACTTTAGAGAAACACGCTCTACGGTGGACAACGGTGGACAACGGTGGACAACGGTACCATCAATGACAAAGCCAGACGATACTTGGTACCTAACAATCCGATACCCCCTGTGTTGCACATGCTACCCAAGATACACAAGCACCCCACGAAGCCTCCATTCCGTCCGATTGTGTCCACCAAAGGTACCATTCATGAGAACATTGGTAAATTTCTAGACAAATACTTTCAGCCTTTTGTCTTAAAAACAGGGTCACATGTACGAGACACCACAGATTTTCTTTTGAAACTTGAATCCACTATGGAAGAATTAAAACACACTGATTTGATCATGTGTACTGTGGACGTTTCATCACTTTACACCTCCATCCCCCACGATTGGGGCATGGAAGCCATTGAACAGGCTTTAGCTTCATCTGACCTGGATCATTATCTGAAAGTCTTCTTGATGGAATTGACCATGTTTACCCTTTACCACAGTTACTTCACGGTACAGGACAAATGGATACATCAACTCAACGGCACGGCCATGGGAAATTGCGCAGCTCCTTGATACGCAAATATCTTTATGAAACAATTTGAGGAGACACACATTCTGAGCCAAACCAGTTGGTTAGAACATGGAAAACTGTATCTTCGATACATAGATGATATTTTTCTACTATGGGGCGGTTCAGCTGATACTTTGGTCAAGTTTTTAATGACTTGGAACAACATCAATGACAGAATACAATTTACGTGGGAATACAATGAAAAATGTATCCACTATCTTGATGTTGAAATACACAGAGAGCCAGGCCAATGGTCTACCACCATATTTCGAAAACCCACGGACAGAAACTCCACTTTACACTACAAATGTTTTCACCCCTGGGGTTTAAAGAATAACTTACCTTATGCCCAACTACTCCGCGTGAAGCGCATTGTTTCCAAAGAACAAGGGACGCCAAACACCACCATTGTTAGCCCTACATTGTTAGTATCTCTCCTCACGTTCACCATCCCACAACCCCTCGAACTCTTCACTTACCGGTTGGTTACGGGTTTACCTTTTCTTTTACCTTTTACTTTCCGACACCATTGCACCTTATTATGTGTCTGACAGTCTAGATGAGGATGTCCAGCTGATACCTTGATTCTTTTGCTTTGTTTGTAGAGTAATCCCCTGACGAAGGGCGGGGCCCGAAATGCATCGGGATTTGTTGTGACTATGCATACATCATTGATCAGCACATTTTGAACACCAACTACCCAGTGAATTGTCGTTAAGCCATGAACTTGCAATGCGTTTATTAAACTGCGAAAGTTGGAATAACACTCTTATGTGTATGGATTGAACTACAGGCGTACCTTACACTTATGGAATAAGACCGCTGGTCACCTCACAGTTGTGCTTGGAGGTGCTCTCTCCCAAGAGGGGGGGCATTGTATTAGTTCTTAAGATCTGATTGGTTCAGGGATGCTGTCAAATGTTAGTTCCCATTGTTACTATGCAAATAGAAATAAATAAAATGCCTAGATTAAAGAATCTAATAGTTCAAAATAAAAAAGTGCAAGTCTATAATGTCTATTATCTGATTGATTCAGGGATGTTGTCAAGCGTTATTTTCCTTTGTTACTACACAAATACAAATAAATAAAATGCCTATTGTAATTTGCAATGAAACAGAATCACGTATACATGGAGTACAATCACCATGTGGAGACTCCCTTGGAGGAATACGCAACAAATTCAGGAACATACCTACCTGCAGAGAAGTTGCCAGACAACTCACATAATCACTCCTTTCCTGGGGTAGATAATTATTCTAGATCTCCGAATGTCTTTATAAATATATACATTCCAAAAGATATTGTCCTCAGGTACCTTTTTTCCGTTTCCACATTCCTCTCATTTTCATATTGCAGGGTAATATTAATACTATCCTTCTTAGTTTGCAATTATGGCTCAAGAAAGGCAACTGGTTATTTGATAAAGATTTGATCAAATTAATCCATTTTATGTGAGCAAACTTTTAAATATTTCAAAAGTTGTCGCAATATGTAATATGAAAGGTCTGCCTTGGGATTCAGCTACAGTGAGTTCTATAAGGATGATGGTGCTAAAGGGATTTTATTTTAAAGAAATCGAAACTATTGCTCTGAATATGCAACATAAGTAGATTGAATTAGAGATTCAGCTGTAACCCTTTTCTCTTCAATTTGCAATATAATTGTGTTGCTTTAACCTACAAAATCTGCACCATAATGTAGCAGATGGGTATTTTATCTTTTATTTTTAAAACAAAAACAAAGAATCAGTCTATTTTTCTCCTATAAGAAATAGAGGCTTGAATGTTGCAACATTTATTTGTTAAAGTCCATCTGTTGTTAATGAATGGTTTCCAGTTCAGCAGGTAATCATAGGATATACCCAACAGATAACACCAGAAACCATCTTAATCCTTTTGTCTGGCAATTTTAGGGCAAGCCTCTTCTAACTCTTCTCATGCCTACTACCCTTTTTAGTTTAGCCTTTATTTTCTGTCCATTATATTTATGATCTTTTCTATTTTGTACTATTTCGGCTAGGACTTCCTTCATTGAAAATGTGTGTAGAAATCTCATCCAAAGGCTGAGAGAGCAAGTCAATTGTTAGAACCCATAATCTTTAAGAACGGAGAAGAATAAAAAGGCTAGATTGTCATTGGCAGCCAGAAAAATAAATCTCTTAGTATGGAAATGGAGGTTAAAATACAAAATCTGAGTTTTGCTCCGAAGAAGCCCCAAGGTTTGATCTGACCACCAGATTCTCATTGATAGGACTGAGCCTCAAAAACCTTGTTCACATGTACCTAACCTTCCCTCGATTGTAAGACATGGAAGCTTTTTGGCATATCAGCAAAGGCCAAATGTTTCTCCAACCTTCTTGAAGGTGAAGACACATCAGAACCTGCCCGGTAAATAACTTCATCCCTTTGACCTCTAGACCCTTGCCTCAACCTCCAGCAGATATTTCAATAGGTGATTCTCTGCTAATCTAAAAGAAAATCTTATTGAAACTAAGCACGCAGAAAGGACCAGGAGATACACCTATTTCCCAGGCTCAGGCCCAAGCTATTGATGCCAGCTGGAGCATTATAAATCTTTCCTCCATGCAGCTAAAGCTGTGTTATTTTCCTCCAAGCTTGTATTTGCAATCAATCTGGCCAAAAAATCCCCCAAGGTGGTCCGCTCCTTTACTTCACCTGGCTGCATGGCCCCTCTAATTACTCCTTCCAACACATAATGTGAAGACCATGTCCTGAATGTTCTCACATCATTTGCTCCTATCATAGCACCAGGAGGGAGCAGAGGACATCAATGTTAAACTGTGGACATGTCCCTGGCTTCTGTAAAAAAAAAATAGATGTAATTTCTCTTGTACTCACAAAAGTTGATCTCTAGCCGAGTGATCTTAAAAACGTTAAACTCCCAGGCCTCTGCTCCCAGACTTTACTAAAATCATGGAGCATTTTTCTAGCCAAATGACTTGCACAAACTCTTGAAACTGATGACCTCCTTCTTTAGACTGAAACCAACCTCTGGGCAGAACACAGCATGGAGGCTTCTTTGGTTTGTACAACTGACTTCATCTACCACGCCAGAGATCTTGACAGTCCTGCTGGCCTCTTGCAATATTCCTACAGAATAACATGCTACTCGAATATTATAACCAAATATCGAGGATCAAAATATCGACAAGGTACATATTTGTAGCTAATTGTAGGTTTATGTTTCTTAACGATACAAAAGGGGGATGATGGACGGAGCGTTTGAGCAAATCAAACACTCACCCCCAGTCAACTGATCTGGGTTTAATCCGTCACCATTCTATTTTTCTTAACTCCACATATATTGTACCTTAACATTATATATACCTTTAACATATGTTAATGTGTAGTTATGAATAGTAAATTTAGACCTACCAATATGTATTTACCTTCTTAATGTGTTGTTCCTTGTTATTGCCACCATTTTTGGTAGCATGACGCTTCGGTCATCACTATTTTGTCAGACAACTCCTCTTACTGTTGGAGGTCTCTGCAGCATTTAATACAATTGATCACTCTGTCTTACCAGTCATCTTAGTAAGATCCACCAAAATTAATCAGCCCTAAATTGGTTACTTTCCTTCTTGCAAAGTTCCTCACAAACTGTCTCCCAACCCCTGTTCAATTTCAAGGAATGGTTCATCTGGTGTGGAATTCTAGAAAATATTGCACTCTATCCTTTTCTATTCAACATCTCTTTTCTGCCCCTAGGAGAGCCGATTAAGAGGGGACATTCCATTAGGATCTGGTGCCCTAAACAACAGAGCTGTTTCCACTGGACCTTTGTCAAAACTCTTCTACTAGATCTTCCATAAAAAACTGAAAATCCATGTACTCCGTTGAGGTAGCCTTTCCTTTTTGTTGCTGCTCTTCGTCCTCTTTCTTTTTTCCGTTATATTTCTCCTTTCTCTCTTTATTGTGTGCATATTTCTGAAGTTCTAGTGACAGGGTGCCTGGAGGCAACAGTTAGCACTTTAGAAATAAATAAATATGATTGTTCCTTATATTCTCGTTCCTGCTATTATAGAGCAATCATCTTATTCATAATAGATTATGGTAATGGTACAAATTAGACACTTCAGGCTATTTTAAAATTCCTGTGGGTTAAAAAAAATGTCACCCTGTCTAGGGAGAAGTCTGTGAATGTTTGACAAAATTTCCAGATCCGCAGTAGGAGCTTGAGGGCCCATGTTTACCAAGCAGACGGCCTTCAAAATGCTTTGCATTGCTCATCTGACTTTTTATTGTTTGAGTCTTTTGAAATTTCTCCTAGAGAGACTCTGCCTTTTCGCTCCCTAGCCATCTTAAATCTACCTCTTTGCTTATTTTCTGTGTGTCTTGCTTCAGTCATTTTTAAATATGGATGCAGAGTGTTTTCTATTTTCACCCCTCACTTGTGGAATGCACTGCTGCTTTATTTGAGCCAAGCAATCAATCACAACACCATGTGTAAATCTTTTAATCTTATTGCTTCTTGTATCACATCTTACCCTGTTGACGTCTGTACTATTTTTTATCTTTGTGATACTCTATAGCTATGCCTGTCATTTCAAATGTGTGATCCTTAGCATTCACAAAGAAACCATTTGGGCCTTTGGTGCTGCAAACACATATTCTATTTTATTAACATTTCTTTAATAGCACCTCCATCCATATGCCTGTGACCTCCCTTTTAATTATTTTCTCTACCACTCATTTTCCACTGTCACTTCGTGTAATCTAGGTGCAACCTATGGCACATATCTCACTTTCTCTGCTCATGTATCCATCATGGCAGCTAGCATATGTGGGGGGAGGGAGCGGGTGTGCAAAAATAAAATTACAAAAATTAAATAAACACTTACCGAACTCTACAGGACATTCTCGCTCTAGACCTCCTCATCGCGACTGCAGCCCGTCCTCCAGGAAACTCCCTTGACCAGTCCTGGTACTTACAAAACAGATACCCCGGCACTCTAATCATTCATAAGTACAAATTCACAGATAAGTCTTCAAAGCTAAGATAACACCAAAACGATGAGTGAAACTTTCTGTCACAGTGATCATGTAAAAGAACGGATCTCATTCATTTGTTACAAATATTTATTTATTAACAGATATCAAAGGAAGGAAATCATTCCCTCAATAGCACCACAACCAAGGTTTTATAAAGAAAAAATTCTCTTTAACAAAAGATGAATCCTGTGATGTTTTCAAAGTTCCACTTCTTTATTAAGTAGAATTAGAAACAGCCAATGCGCGTTTCGTCACCACCGTGACTTCCTCAAGGCTTAAATCATGTAGTCGCAGAGCCCTGATAACGTGTCTCCGTGGCTCTGATATCTCCCAAAAAGAATTTTAAAGAGGTTACTGGTCCTGGCTCGCAACTTGATTAAGTTAGATTGTCACACCTGCTTCTGGTCCCCTCCTCTACTATTATGTCCTGGGCACCAGAGCACCGATTTCTCATCTATTTCAAACACCGCAAATACATATGCCCCAGTCAGAATTTAATCTATTTGACTGTTGTTGAATCAAGTGTAGGTGTAGATAAGATTCGAAGATATAGTCGTTTGACAAAATGTAATGCTGAAAGAAATCAAAGAGTCTGCGTTGTATGGGTCATCAAACGTTTGGATGTCCCAGCCATCAGAGTATCCTAGCCAAGACCATTCAATGAATAGAGTTGACGTCCTATTCTGGAGATGAAAAAGTAGCAGTATTCAGGGTACTGTGATAAGACCCTGTTGACGCAGCAGCAGCGGTTCAGCAAATTTCTCCCGTCTCGCTTCTCCGGTACTGCTTTCATGTAGCATGGGAGCAGCGCCCTGATTGAAAGGAGTGGCCTCACTCGGCACCCCACAGAGCTCTGGAGGCCTGAAAATGCTCTATCCCAGCTGTCTTAAGACAGCTGTGTTAGAGATAGTTAAAGTATGCATGTGTGGCTGGCCGTCACAAGAAGGCCGGCCAAAGAGACATGTGCACTTTAAACAATGCCTAGACAGCTCACCCTCCTTCCTGCTGCTGTCACTCAGCAGGTCCGCACCATCCTGACGCTCGGTTGGGAACGGACTGATAAAAAATAAAATGGTAATGAATTACCAATTTATTTTTCATCTCAGGGCATCTAAGTGGTGCGACGTCCTCCAATCCAACGGAGGAGCCTCCCCTGATGTCCATTGTCTCCTGCATTTGCTGGTGTCAAATGAGCATCTGGAAACTCTATTGTCATTTCTCCTTTCTTGTCTGGGTTATTGCTCAATGTTTTTTTCTAGGTATCCCTCTTCCTGCTCTTACAACCCTACCATTTTTTTTCAAGTCTGCTAGCCATCTTCTTTTGAAGCTTCCTTTTTCAGCTCTTTTATGCCCTTCTCCAGCTTCTCTGTAGAGATTCACTTCCATGTCACTTTTCCAGATTTAGCAATCTGAAAATAAAATAAACTAGTAATGATTGTCTTTGGGTTTGTTTTATTTGTTGTATCTTATTTTTTGAATGTTTGCATAGTCATGTCTCATACTATATTTCATATCTGCGAAGTAAACAAAAAAGTGATGCATGTGATATGTGTGATGCTTGAATTAATCTCAGTCCAGTCCAATCTTGTTTTTGACCAGCTTTACACTTTAGATTAGAGTCAGCCATATGTAAATCAGCCTTGACCGTGCTCCAATAGAAACAGTCCAGCCCAGTGGGTAAAATAGCAATGGACTAGTATGCAGCCCTGATTAATTACATCAAGCATTCCATTCATAATGTTTTTGTTTTCCTGACTGCAATGCCCTAAGTGCGATGGGTAACCCAGAAATAAGTCCTGCACTCCCTGTGCTGCTGGAACCAAGCTTCACCTGACTGAAGAAGCCCAGTCAAGCCAAAACTGGTCTCGGGTTATTTGTGTTCTCGTTCAGCGAGCATATGGTTTTGCAGTTTGGGTTTGACTATTCCTATTGGAACAGGACCGAGACTGATTTACACATAGCTGGGTCTAATCTGAGATGGCAGAGAGGGCAAAAAAATGATGGACTGGTGTGCAGCCCCAGTAATTATCAGCGTCTTAGATTAATTAAAGCATTCCATCCTTTACTTTTTTTGTTTTCCTTTGTATTTCCTTTTTTGTCACTCTTTTTCTACTGCTCATTATTTTTCGAAAGCCACGTTGGGCTGGCTTGTTTTCCCTCGTCCACTCCCCAAGAAAACCAATGTTTCTTATAAAAAATTGTAATGAACCGACCTTGCCAGCCAATCTATATGCTTATCGCCTTTCACGGTCTTCTCAAACACCATCAACGTTCAACTGCTTTTCCTCCACATATTTATAGTTAGGATGTATGATTAATTATTTTACATTTTTAGTCTAAACCTTTTTCCCATGGTCAATATTTCCTAACCCATTTGGCAATAGTGCTCTAAAACACTTTAAAATGAATCTATATGAGTCTATATGAAACTGAAAATGCAAATCCTTGCACAAAGTTATTTTTATACTTGCATTTATGAGCAATCGTGGTTTTATGGAAGGGGTTTCAAGACTCCTTGAGCAGTTTGCTGATGCCGATTTCTGGCTGCACCACCGAAGAAGGGTTCTGTGTGCATCTTTTTGGCACACAAATATCTCTTAATGTAGAAATGAACAATTTCTGTGACGTCAGGGGACGTATCTAGATGTCATTTTTTGCCTCTGCTTCCAGGATCTTCCACACTTTTCAAACCTCAAGAAAAGAAGTATCAAACAGCAACATTTGGAGCCTGCAGGGGATCATTAACCAAGCCCCCAAAGCAACCAACAAGTTCAGGGATTTAAGGCAAAGTAGATGCCTCTCTCCCTAGTTAGGAAAGATTGAAATCCTTGTGTCCTACAGTAAGCAGGCGTCTATATTGTCCTCTTTCGGTCGACTCTCTTCATTAACAGTGGTTGCATCCCTTCCTATAGGATGTAGTTATTTGTGAATAGTGAATTCCTCTAAGTGACTCTAGCTAGAGCTCCAGCAGATTTCATCCTATTGTTTACAGCATCATGATCCGCTCCCTCCTTCCAAAAGCTGCCGTACTTCTCAGGTAAGCGCACAATGCTTCGTTCTCCAGTTTTCCAAAATGGCAGAAGCAATAATGGTCATGATTTTTTGTCTCCCACTGTCTTGCTTTCTCAGTCGCTCTCTCTAGCTCTCTTTATCTGTCTTAGTTACTTCAGCAGTCCACCCACTCTGCACCTCAGAGAATCAAATAGCAGCCCCACTTCTTCTAAGCACATCTACTTTGCTCTCTTGGGGAGAAAGGCCCCTCCAGCTCCCATTCAAAGAGGCCTGTTGTAAGGGGCTTCATTGAGAACCAAACATACTAGTAATAGAAGGTGACTAGTGTGCAGGAAGACCTGTGGTCAGAGAAAGCCGTTATCAGTGTCAGTTTTTTCTCGTGCCCCCCCCTGGGCAAAGCTTGGTCAGTAAGATTAGGGGGCATGGGGGACTTCAAATTTGTCAACAATCACACTGGTGTATTTTCAGAAAATACATTATATGTGAAGCAGGGCTTGAGGGGGGCTTAAGGGGCAGTGTATTATGAATACTAAAAACACAATATTTTTCCAAGTAACCAGCCTTTTGTATAAACTTCAAAACAGAGGCAGGAGAGTGAGTGTGTGCTGTTTTTGTCTGTGTGTAAGTGCATACCCTAGGTGAAATCCAAAAGACACCTCACCAGACCCAACTGAAAGTATTTGTACCCAACTATTTAATACAGATACTTTTTTTTACACCTCTGCGCTGTAACATCCCAAACACCCCCCTCCCCCCCCCCCTCCCCTCCCCCGAGGCTACATCCCTGCCTGCGCCAGAAGGCAAGGCGGTATGAATGGCCCAAATTACCTAGGAGACATGGTGACCTCACCACCAGGAAATGTATAAAGGCCAAAAGCAGAGGCTAGTTACTTAAAAGCCTGAAGTATGACGCAAATAAAAGTCTTTTCAGGATGTATAATGCGTCTAATTATTTTTCTGAATCAGCCAGATGCTGTGATAATGGCTTTTAAACCTGTTCGCCAGCTGGAATTAATTAAAAATAGCTTTTAGCAAAACTGCATGTTTACAAGTGTGCATCTTCTCACTTGCAACACAGCACCGAAGCTAATGTTACCTTTATGAACCTAAGTGTGTGCACAGCTTGCATTTCAGGTTTAAACACTAGGCAGCTACGCCTAAGATTTTCATGCAAATGTTCAGCTAACTTACAGAAGGTTGAAAGCAGTATTTTAATGTAAAAAGAGGTTCGGCGTTTGTTTTGTACACTTTCGCCTAGCAGGGCTTTTCTTGAGCTCATTTTTCAGCATTTGTTCATAATTTGAGGGGGGCTTCCTTGGCAGGTGTACATTTTGAATTTCACATTAAAGCAGTCTAAGCCGCTTGTTAACATTTTACAGCTGGTTTACAAAAACATTAAATATGCAAGTGTAATTGCAAAAGTGTTTAGGGAAGTGCACATGCACGTTGGAACCTGTTTGGCAAGTTAGGATTGCCCAAAAGTTCAAAACACTAACTATGCACAGAATGAAAATAACAAAATTCATGTATGGAATACGCTGTACTTTTGCACTCTTGCACTTTACCCATAACGTTTTATAATTACCATGTTTTAAATTGTCTATATTGTATATGTACTTTTATGGTTTGAATCGAAACCGAAATAAATTTGTAATGATGTACAATAACGACGTATAGCAGGTAGGTACTGTAGAACACTGGTTTATTTGATTACAAAGTTATGAACTCCGAGGAGCGCCGGGCGGCGCTCTGCTCCGTGCAATTCTCAGCGCGCTAATGGATGCGCGCGCATCCGGCGCCAACATGGCCGCCACACGTCACGTCAACGTGACGTGCGTAAACTAGAACGCTACATATCTCCCCCTTTTACCAAAGTCTTAAGCAGTCACTTACACATCGTTGTCCAGTTCAAAGTCTCGAAATCGGGAGGGCCTTACCACCTGCCTTCCGCTCCTGGTAACCCTACCAGTGTTCTCTTGAGTCCCTTGATACTGCATTCCAGTTCCTTCCATTTCTTCACTCACCGCTCCCTCACCGTTCATGTTTTCTCCCGACTGGTCCATCTCAGCTCCTTGAGTCTCGCTCACTTCTCCGCCTTCTCGCGCCTTCGCTGCACTTGCTCCATCCCATTGCTCACTTCCACTTTGCCTACTTTCCACGTACAAATCATCCATGTCTTCACCCTCCGTTCCAGGTCGTTCCCACCTCAATACCTTGTTGCACCGGGCCATGCGGTCCTGCGACCACACGTTACCATCACTCAGCAGGGCTGCTCGATCGTACACTTCCTTGACTTGCATAGGCTTGCTATACTTGCTGTCTCCTTTCTTTTGTAGAGTGGCTAGCTTTACTCTCACCCACTCTCCCTTTTCCAGGCCAGTCTCTTTCACGTTCCTCCGTTTATTGTAGTGGTTGGTGTAGATTGTTTGTGCTCTTTCCAGGTTGGCCCGTACCACTGCAGGGGACCACTCACTGGTGACAACCTTTTCCTTCCAGATCCTGTTGTCGTGCGTGAAGGGTTCACGTCCTCTCAATATTTGAAACGGGCTGTACCCCGTGCCTGTGGGGGTTATTCTGTAAGCCCACACCATGTTCTCTAGCGCTTTCTCCCAGTCTTTGTTGCTGGATATGGCGGCTTGTATGGCTCCCATCACTACCCTATTAAATCGCTCCACTAGGCCATTTCCATCTAGATGGTAAATTGCCGTGTGTCTGATGGTGATGCCATTTCTTAACATGAATTGGTTCCATCTCTCCGACGTGAACTGTGGCCCATTGTCGCTTAAGATGGATTTGGGGATTCCTTCCCTTGTGAAAGTTTCGGACAAGAACTTCAAGATATTCTCAGTGTCCATGGACTCGCCCACTTTCAGCTCTGGCCACTTGGAGTATCGATCTATGAGGACGCACACGTATTTCTGCGTGCCCTGGTCGTCTAGCACAGGTCCTAAAATGTCTATGGACAGCTCTTCCCATGGATTGGAGGGAGAATCGAACTTTCCCAGAGCCGGACGTAGTGGTTTCAATGTCTTGTCGGCTCCTTGGCATTGTGGACACTCCCTGACGTGCCTCTCCGCTCTTAGGTCCATACCTGGCCACCAGTAGTTTTGTTTCGATCTGGCCTTGAGTTTTCCTATGCCCAAATGGCCTTCATGTAGCAAGTCCAATAACTTGTTGATGAGGTTCCTTGGGGGGATCACCTTGTCTCCTCTATAGATGAATATCCCTTTGTCTCCTACTGACAGTTCCTCCCTCACTTCGTAATATGGCCTAAGGTTCGTTTCCACATTTCTCTTGTCTGGCCATCCTTGTATGATGTGCGTCTTCACTTCCTTGATGTCGGTATCTTCCTCATAGGCCTCGGTCCATTCTTGTTGGCTGATTAGTTTCTCCTGGTCTTCTATGAGGGCTACCATCTCCCCACTGTCTGCAGGGTCTTCCTCTCCGGGCTCCATAGCAGCTGCTCTACTCAGGTAGTCCGCTACTCGGTTCCGGTTCCCAGGGATGTATTCCACGTCGTACCTGAACTCAAGCAATTTTAAGGACATTTTGGATATCCTGGGTGTGGCACTGGCATGTCCGCTCGATGTCAATACTTTTACCAACGGCTTGTGGTCTGTCTTGAGCAGAAATCGGGTACCCCACAGGAATTGCCGGAACCTCCCCATGGCCCACACCACCGCTAGCATCTCCTTCTCGATCACGCTGTATTTGCTTTCAGTGTCCGTCAATGCCCTGGACGCGAAACTGATTGTCTCCATGTCCCCTCTTCCTCGGTCTTGCATGAGTACAGCGCCCAGACCTTTGTCGCTGGCATCGGTCGTGAGCACCGTGGTGCCCTGTGGGTCGTAACCTTTGAGCGGTATGGCTCCTGTGACATCCCTTTTGATGGTTTCGAACTCTGCTTGGGCTTCCGGTGTCCACTGAAACGCCGTGCTTTCCCTGGTCAGCAACCTCATGTTGTAGGTCTTTGAGGCAAAGTGTACCACAAATTTACTATAGTACTCTGCCATTCCCAAGAATGACCTGACTTCTTCCTTGTTCTTGGGGGGCGGTGCTTCAGCAATGGCCTTTACGTTCTCCGCCTTAGGTGTGACCCCTTGTTGTCCGATTTCATGGCCTAGGTACGTCACCGATTGCAGGCCCAACCGGCACTTTGTCCATTCTGCTGTAAGGCCCTTGACTCCCAGTGTTTGTAGCACTTTTTCTAACTTCCTATCATGATCCATCCTATCACACCCCATCACCAGGATGTCATCCTGGAAGTACTGGACTCCCTCGCAGTCTCTGAATAGTTGGTGCATCATTTTCTGAAAGACTGCAGCCGCCGAGGCCAGCCCGAACGGCATGCGACAGAACCTGTAGCACCCAAACGGGGTGATGAAGGATGTGAGACTTTTGCTGTCCGGATGCAGTGCTATTTGGTGGTAGGGCGAGGTCAAGTCAATAGTGGAGTACCACCTTACTCCTCTGGTCTTGGCCAACATCTCCTCGATTCTGGGAAGGGGAAATTTCTCCACTACGATGTTTTTATTCAATTCTCTCAGGTCCACACAGAGCCTGACCTTCCCATTGGGCTTCATTACGACTACTAAGGGCGCCAGCCATTCAGCGCAGGTGATTGGTTCGATTATGCCCTTCCTCTCCAATTCTTGGAGTTCCGTCTGGACTGCTTCTCTCACTGCAATTGGTACGTTTCTCACTTTGTGGGCTACTGGGATGGCTCCTTCCTTGAGCACAATCTTGTGTTGGAATTTCTCCATTCTCCCCACTGTGCCTCCGAACACCTTCGGGTAGTTCTCCTTCCATTTGTTCATATCCGGCCATTCCTCCTGTTCTGTAAGTAGTATTTGTTCCTTCCCTCCTGGGTCTAGTTTTATTCCCAGGTCGCCCTGGTCTAGCCATCCTAGGACGGAGGGTCCTTTTTCCGCGACGTATAGTTTGCACCACGCCGATCGGCCTCTAAACTCAAACAACAGGCGTCGGAATCCCAACATGGGAATGCGATCGCCGTTGTAGGTGACCGGCCGAATGTCTAATTTCTCCAATTCTGGGCCCAACTTGGGTTGGAACTCTACTTCCCATACTGCCCGTTGTACAATGGTAAATGGAGATCCGGTGTCTGCCACCACTGTGATGGTGATACCGCCCATGGACATGTCTAAGACAGGTTTGGTTGACCTCTTCCCATCCACGCTCAGTACCTGGTCGTATATGCATAAGACGGTGACCACTTCTTCTTCTGTGACTTCCTCCAGGTCTTCTTCACCTTGATCAACATATTTTACCATTCCCTTTTGCTGTTTCTTCCGACACACCTTCTCGTAGTGGCCTACGATGCCGCAGTGTAGGCATTTGGCCCGGAACGCCGGACATCTTCTATCATGTGCTTCATGGGACCAACTTCCGCACCTCTAGCACGTTTTCTTGCTCTCATTGTTCGCCTGCTTCCCTTGCCATCTGTTGGTTCCTTTGGTCCCTGGTGGCTTGCTTCTCTGGTCCTTGCGGTGTTCCTCTTCTTGTATTCTGTTCACCATGGTTGGGGTGGCCACTTCCTTCTTGGTTGCGTTTGCGCACCTCCTTGCGAGTTCCGCCCTCTTTACGATGACCAACACATCTTTGAGTGTGGTGTCGCCGCTCGCCCACAGCTTGTCTTGTACATTTGCGCTCGTGGTGTGCATGACAATCTGATCTTTGATGAACTCGTCTTCCCACAGTGCGTATTTGCACGTGGCCGCCAGTTTCCTCAGGGCCGCTACATATTCTTCAATAGTCTCTCCCGCCTTTTGTTTCCTTTGCTGGAAATTATATCTGTCCACTGAGACGCAGATGGTGGGACGATAACGTTCATCTAGGTCTTCCACTGCATGTGCATACACATCGTCGTCGGTGTCTTCTCTCTTTTTTGGCACCAGACTCTTATAGATTCTGAGTCCCTCCGGACCCAGATTCAGCAACAGAATACGTTTCTTTCTTTGGGGGGTGAACTTTTCTTCATTTTCATCCTCGAGGACCCCTATGAAATTATCTATGTATTCTTTCCAGTCCTCCCACTTCATCAGTGGTTCTCCGGGCTTCGGCAGGAATTGCACAGGTGCTATTGCATACCCCGCCGGTGTGCTCATCTTCACTTCCCTGGTGACTGTTATGTCGGTGACTTTGCCGGTGGGACTGCCTGGGGTGCTGTCCTTGAACCCTGTGCTCGTATCTCCCTGGGGACTCTTGGTGCTGGTCCCCACCTCCTCCTCTTTAGTAGCCAGCGCTACACCTCCCTGGCGTGGATTCTCAGGAATGTAGTGTGTGTCTTATTGACTGTGGGGTGATTGCGCCGGCACTCTGGCCTATTCGCCGCTTCTGTGATAGCTATGGCACTGCCACGCTCCTCGGATTCACCGTACCTCTGGTGTGTCCTGCCGTGTCTTGGTGCTTCGTCTCATCGGCTGGCTGTGCCAGGTAGACCTTGCCCGTGTCTGGGTGGACCAGGTGACCGTGTCTGGATCCGTCTGTTCCTTGTGGCTTCCACGTGGGGTCCGATGTTTTTTTTTTTCTTTATGTGGTCGTCTGGTTGCGCCTCCCGACCTCGTCGCCACTGTAATGATGTATAATAACGACGTATAGCAGGTAGGTACTGTAGAACACTGGTTTATTTGATTACAAAGTTATGAACTCCGAGGAGCGCCGCCCGGCGCTCTGCTCCGTGCAATTCTCAGCGCGCTAATGGATGCGCGCGCATCCGGCGCCAACATGGCCGCCACACGTCACGTCAACGTGACGTGCGTAAACTAGAACGCTACAAAAGTCTCTATTGAAAGAAAAAAAAATTCAAGGGATGCATGTCGGAAAGAACTGTCTACTGTGCCTGGCATGAAGTAACGTTGGCTTGGTTCACTGGTCTTTTACCCCGAAGTGAAGTGGATGTGGGTGTCATGGATGTACATTTGGAAATTCACTTGATAGTGCTTGAGAAGCTGTGGCACACTGCGCATGTAAATATGGGGCAAAATGTCCCCTTGGTCATGCCACATAATACTGAGAATGTGGAGGACTCCAATGATTCAATTTATTTTTATGCCTGCCTGTGTCCACCATAGCAACGCTACATTATATAATTTTTCTTACAAAAGCTGGCCTGGTTCAAAATAGCTCTATCATCATCAATTTATAAAAAGTACCCCACAGGGGATCCTAAATTGCACAATTACTAGGAAGTACTTTTGCCAATGTGTGGTAGACAGACAATATGAACACTTCAGGGTGAAGGGCAGTATGAAGAGCTGTGCTCTACTCATCCAAAGTAGGGAAATTGTTGCAGATTCAGTAAAAGGCTAGCGCTTTGCGTACCATCCTGGAAGTGTGGTATCTCACAATCATCCACTGAACTCACTCAAGTCTACATTTGAAGAATGTATAACTTTTGGCCCACCCTAATGCTCACATCTTATTGTCTTCTGTTTGATCCAATCCACTGAATTTGTCACTTATATTGTAATGTATAGTTAGGGCCACTGGAAGTTTGCGATTTTGTGGCTGCTGCATTATCCTCATAAATATGGAGTTGACACATTTGCCATATAATCCACCATCTGCTGTATAATCTGCAAATTTTACCAAATTAATTGTTTCTAATTTAACTGGATCAAAGGTTACTTAGAATGGAGCAACATGTGTTGACGCACACTTAAAGGCCCTTTGCAAGGGTTGATGGTCACGTTTCTGCTACTCATTGCTAAATTTGGGTGTCAAACGGGTATTAATTAGACTAAGAAGACAGATTATCCAGGCCCTCGTAATACTGCGCCTCAACTACGGCAATGCCTTATATTCAGGTTCGCCCCAATATGTGTTAAAAGGGTTACAGGTCGTCCAAAATGCCACTGCGCTTCTCCTCATGAATATCCCAAGGCCTTGCGGTGGAGCTGTGAGTGCAATTTAAGACCTTATGTATTATTTGAAGTGCATTTCACAATAAAGGCCTCAGTGGGCTCTTCTCATCATCCTTGGCACACCAGCTGAATGTGCCAAAATTCTCAGGTCTCGGTGGTGAGGCCGCTCAATAGCCTCTATGGCCCCCAAAATTATGGAAGACCTTACCACTAGATACACCAATTGGACCATGAATTCCACTTCTATAAGGCCTTGAAACCCTGGTTGTTTAGGAACTAGTTCCCCCTTCCTGTGGTGATCTGGTGAAATGCAGTGTCACTTCTAGCATTGCTAGGCCTTCCGGTAGCCATGCACTATACAAGAACTACAGAATAAAATAGAATAGAATAAATAGGTGAAAACTTTGCCCAGAGTGTGTTATAATGTATAGAAAAATAGCAAAATAACTATGTAATAGTACCACAGAATGTGTCACATTATGCTGCAAAATTTACCTTTTCTTGCCACGTAATTTATTCAGCCCTACAGCATAATTTGGATCTCCCTTGCCACATAATTCCAGTGGCCATGTCTATAGTATGCTGAATCTCTTCTGTAAAAAAACTGTCACAAAATGCATGAACCTGAACAATCCTTTAAAACCAAGGCACTTGTCGACAAGCAAGGCACAGTGTGCATCTTAATCAAGAGAATATGCTGATCTTTAACAAAATATGGATCCTCTGCAGAATTAAACTCACAGAGCAATCTGTACAGGACTCATATCCCGGAGCTAGGAAGGGAAACCTTAAAAACAAAAGGAATCACAGGATCAGATCAGCAGAGAATCACCGAAAGGCTGGCAAGGCAGTGGCAGTGGCTTTACCTTTCATTCCCCTTGAGTACTCGTATTAAAATAAGCCAAGCTATGAAATCTCGCAGGACACCCCCGCACCGCACGGCCACCAGCTGCTGCGTGTGCCCCCCTGCCCGACTGCCACTCTCAGCCTCGCTGAGCCTGTCGCCTCTTCCCCGCCCCCGCTGCCCCAGCGGGATCGCTCTCCCTGCCGGTGGGCTACCGCGCTTCCTGCTACTTTTCGCCACTGTTTGCTTCTGTCGCTATTTTTATCCCCCTGAGCCTGTGTTTTGTTTTATTTGGTCCGTATTTTCTCCCCTGTGTTTTATTTGGTTGCACTCTTGTTCAAGTATTTTCTTGTTCCCCGTGTTCCCCTGTCCCCCCGCTCCGCTTCCCGCCGCCGTGCCAGCGGCCACGCCCCCTTTCTTTTGTGCACCCTCCCCGCTCCCCGCCTCCCAGCTCCTCCCTCCCTGACACTTGGCCATATATGGCGACCGTGCAGTGCAGGTGAGTGTGACCTGCTCGCAGGACACCCCCGCACCGCACGGCCACCAGCTGCTGCGTGTGCCCCCCTGCCCGACTGCCGCTCTCAGCCTCGCTGAGCCTGTCGCCTCTTCCCCGCCCCCGCTGCCCCAGCGGGATCGCTCTCCCTGCCGGTGGGCTACCGCGCTTCCTGCTACTTTTCGCCACTGTTTGCTTCTGTCGCTATTTTTATCCCCCTGAGCCTGTGTTTTGTTTTATTTGGTCCGTATTTTCTCCCCTGTGTTTTATTTGGTTGCACTCTTGTTCAAGTATTTTCTTGTTCCCCGTGTTCCCCTGTGCCCCCCGCCCCACTTCCCGCCGCCGTGCCAGCGGCCACGCCCCCTTTCCTTTGTGCACCCTCCCCGCTCCCCGCCTCCCAGCTCTTCCCTCCCTGACACTTCGCCATATATGGCGACCGTGCAGACGCGCAGCATTCACGCGCAGCGGGCGCGCCGATTGTGCGCCGAAGGCGCGCCAAAGGCAAGCCCGTCTACGCCCATCCGCGCCTGTACCGCGCCCAGTGCCAGGACCCCTGGCCCCCGCAGACCCCAGCCCGCCCGCCGGACGTACGACGCCGCCACCCTCAACGCACTCAACGCCGGCCGATTCCCGGGCTGCTACCGAGTCACCCCGAGACGCACCCACGGACCCTTCTGCTGCACCTCCTGCAAGTTCACCTGCATCTGGACCTGCACCACTCCAGCAGTGCCCAAGACCAAGACGAGCAACAGCAGCAGCCACCTGAAGTGCATCCTGCTCAACACCCGCTCCGTCCACAGACACGCCGTCGAGCTCTGGAACCTGCTCGACACCACAGCCCCAGACGTCGCCTTCCTCACGGAAACCTGGATGAACGCCTCCTCAGCGCCCGACATCGCCATCGCCATCCCAGACGGCTACAAGATCATCCGAAGGGACCGCATCAACCACACCGGAGGAGGCATCGCCATCATCCACAAGAACTCCATCCGCATCACGACCAACACCGACGACACCCTCGCACCCGCCGAGCACCTGCACTTCCAGGTCCACATCAACCCCAAGACCACCCTCAGAGGCACCCTCATCTACAGACCCCCGGGACAACGCACACAATTCAGCGAAGACATCGCCGACTTCATCAGCGCTCTGCTCCACTAACTACATCCTCCTCGGGAACCTCAACTTCCACCTGGAGAACAACAATGACCGCAACACCACCACCCTGGTGGACAACCTCGCAAACCTGGGACTCAAGCAGCTGGTGACCACCCCCACCCACTACGCCAGACACACACTCGACCCCATCTTCTCATCCAGCAAGGACATCGCCTTCAGCCACGCCACCGGACTCCACTGGACGGACCACAGCTGCGTCCACTTCAGCTTCGGAAGGACCACGATCCACCACCACCAGCAACAGGATGCACGCAGAAGCTGGAACAAGATCACAGCCGACCAGCTCACTACCTCCCTGAGCATAAACCCTCCCACCAGCACAACGAACCCAAGCCAGGTGGCCACCAACCTCACAAAGTGGATCAGCGACTGCGCAGACGACCTCGCCCCCTGAGGACCCCGCCTAGCAGACCCGGTAGCAAGAAAGCCCCATGGTTCACCGACAAACTCAAGAGCTCCAAGAAGAACTGCTGAGCCCTCGAGAGAACCTGGCGCATAGACCCAACTCCGGACAACATGGCTGCCCTCAAGCTCGCCACCCGAAAACACCACCAACTCATCCACGCCACCAAGAAAACCGCATTCAAGGAACGACTGGACAACAACGCACACAACAGCAAGGAACTCTTCAACATCGTCAAAGAGTTCTCCAACCCCAACGCTGGAAACAACGACATCACCCCTTCGCAAGACCTCAGCAACTCCATTGCCTCCTACTTCCACAACAAGATCGCGGACATATACAACAGCTTCAGCACTCAACCGACGCACGCCACGACCGAACCACCGCCCCCCACCACCACCCTCCGCGCCTGGACTCCCTTCAGCACCGAAGACACCGTCCGCACAATGAACTCCATCCACTCCGGATCGCCGACCGACCCCTGCCCTCACCATGTCTTCAACAAGGCCGACGCTGTCATCGCACCCCACCTGCGGGACATCATCAACACCTCCTTCGACACCGCTACCTTCCCGGAGAGCTGGAAGCACGCCGAACTCAGCGCCCTCCTGAAGAAACCATCAGCCGACCCCACCGACCTCAAGAACTACCGCCCCTTCTCGCTGCTCCCGTTTCCTGCTAAAGTCATCGAGAAGACCGTCAACAAGCAGCTGGCCGCCTTCCTCGAGACGAACGGATCCCTTGACCCCTCGCAGTCTGGCTTCCGGGCCAACCACAGCACCGAGACCGCCCTGATCGCAGCCACCGATGACATCCGAGCACTGCTTGACACCGGGGAAACAGCGGCCCTCATCCTACTAGACCTCTCCGCGGCCTTCGACACTGTCTGCCACCGTACCCTAGTACAGCGCCTCAACAACGTCGGAGTCCAGGAGAAGGCACTGGAGTGGATCACCTCCTTCCTCGCCGGAAGGACACAGAGAGTCCGCCTCCCTCCGTTCAGATCTGAAGCCACCGAAGTCATCTGCGGCGTTCCTCAAGGTTCCTCGCTCAGTCCAACCCTCTTCAACGTCTACATGAGCCCCCTCGCAGACATCGCACGCCAGCACAACCTCCACATCATCTCCTACGCCGATGACACCCAGCTGATCCTCTCACTCACCAACGACCCTGCCACCGCCAGAGCCACGAAGGGATGAAAGAGGTAGCCGAATGGATGAAGAACAGCCGCCTGAAACTGAACTCAGACAAGACGGAAGTCCTCCTCCTGGAATCCTCACCCTCCGCCTGGGACGACTCCTGGTGGCCCCCCGCCCTAGGCAGCGCACCCAAACCAACAGACCACGCCCGCAACCTGGGCTTCATCCTGGACTCCTCCCTCTCCATGACCAGACAAGTCAACGCCGTCTCCTCATCGTGCTTCAACATCCTGCGCATGCTACGTAAGATCTCCCGGTGGATCCCCACCGAGACAAGGAAGACGGTCACCCAGGCCCTTGTCACCAGCCGTCTGGACTACGGCAACTCCCTCTACGCCGGAACCACCACCAAACTCCAGAAGAGACTCCAGCGAATCCAGAACGCCTCGGCACGACTCATCCTGGACATCCCCCGTCGCAGCCACATCTCCGGACACCTGAGAGACCTGCACTGGCTCCCGGTCAACAAGAGAATCACCTTCCGACTCCTCACCCACGCACACAAAGCCCTACACAACCAAGGCCCAGGATACCTCAACAGCCGCCTCAACTTCTACGCTCCCAAACGCCAGCTTCGATCGACCGGCCACGCCCTCGCCGCCGTCCCCCGCATCCGAAGAGCCACCACAGGGGGGCGGTCCTTCTCCTACCTCGCCGCCAAGACATGGAACTCCCTCCCGACCCACCTCCGCCTGACCCAGGACCACCTCACCTTCAGGAAGCAACTCAAGACCTGGCTGTTCGAGCAGTAGCGAACCCCCCCCCCCCCCCCCCCCAGCGCCTTGAGACCCTCTGGGTGAGTAGTGTGCTATATAAATGCTGTGATTGATTGATTGATTGAACTTTCATTCCCCTTGAGTACTCGTATTAAAATAAGCCAAGCTACGAAATCTAGGCATCCAATTAAAAATCTCCAAATTAAAGGGATTTGCTGCATAATCATTTGCATGCCATTTGTTATTGAGGTGGCACCCGGACCATGGTGGTATCGCTTACAACATGTCTGTGTTCTGGTGCTCATCGCCAATAGGAGGAGATCTCATTAAATGGTTTGATGTACAACGTTATCTTGATCCAGAGAATGAGAATGGCAGCGTGCAAATGCAATGTCAGATTTGATACAGCATTTTCTGGACCCACACCCCTCCGAATGCCCTTTTTTTCCACCTGAGAGGTGATGGGAGTTAACATTTACATAGATCAAATTCAGTTGACAGTGTAACCCATTTGGGGACACAATAAGGACCAGGAATCAGTAGCTAGGGTTAAGGAGGTTAATTATAAATTCAGAATCAAGTTAAGATACACAGCTCTTGACACCGTGCTATAAACATACAGAATAGCAACAGGAAGGCCCAAGCTCCAGAAGAAATTGAGGCAGACCAATATAAGGTAAACAAGAAGTTCGGTCACAGCAATACAAAAGATTCATAAAAGTATTGGCAGCTCGGAAAAGAGTCTCATGTTTTGTTGTTTATACATGGGTTAATCTAAATCACCTAAAGTAAAGTCCCAGTCAAAAGGATGGTTCTAAAAGTCTTTACCTAAAGTAAAGTCCCAGCTGAAAGATGGTTCAAAAAATTTAAAGGATCTCAAAAATCAGGAATTTCCTTAAAGAAAATTAGAACTAGGCAGAAAATAAGTAGAAAGGTGTCAGCATTTCAGAAGCTCAGTGAAGAGTCTCCTTGGGTCAGGTAAGTAATTGTTAGCCTAACCAACACTCAACAGAGAAGGAAAGCATAGAGGTCTGAACCTCTCAAAGTCCATGGCAAAGTTCTCTAAGGGAACCTGAAGGGATCTGCAAGGAATGTTAAAGGAATCTGAAGGGACTCTGAATCTCCAACAGTCTGAACACTAAACTATAACTAGGGCTAACGGTTTTATGGTATTTATTTTTGAACATTTCTGTCTATATTTATCCATATTTATTTATTTGCCCATATTATTGGTATTTTTCCATATTAAGTTTGTGTTTTGAGAATAAATGTAGAAGTAAAATGGTATATTTCCACATTTATTCAACTGATAAACATGCACTCATACTTTGATACCTGCCACGTTTTAGCTAAATAGGCAGCCAAATGTAACATGTAAATATTAGCATTACATACAGATATTTATTATTACATGCCTGTATTTAGAGAATTGTAATGTGTTCTTTAACTCTCCATGATATCTATCTGCTCAAATATTGACTAGAATTCATGAAGGACAGCATGGATAGTCATCCACAAGAAGCACAATTTTCTGTAGTTTTCCTCTTTTAAAAATAAATACAGACAGGAAACACATTGTTTTCTGTTTATATTTATCTGAAACAATCAGTAAAAATGGAAAACTGGGAGCCTTAGTTATAACACATAAGACTTCTTTGGCAACAACCCTTTGCATGAATCATTGGGGGTCGATTGTCTTTCTCCACTTCTCAAGTTGTAGACTTCAACATTTGCAAAGTATCCCGCACAGGACATGGGAACGACATTGTCTTCTCACACACAAGCCAGGTTGGGAAATTGTTGAATAGGCCTTTCAATTAACACTCTGGCTCTCCATGTTCTATCGTCAAAGTCTTCTTCTCAGGCTCATTCTCTCCATCACTAGTACAGTAATGTATCTATTGTTCAACTAACTATGCGTGCAAACACCTGCGAGAAATATCATGCTAGCAGAAAATGAAACCCAGTATTTATGCAGCATCAAGAATTATAGGCTTATATTGTCACCTTAAAGTATTAGCAAGCGTGCACATTTAATATGCATGTGCACATATAAACACAAATGAATATGAACAGTACATTTGGTTTACATTACATAGGGGATATAGTAAATCATTTGTATAATCATGTGTAGGTATGGCTAAGATCTGCAAATAAATGAAATATATGAGAAATTAAAGCACACATTACATAGATTTGTCATTTCACGAGTGATCACATTCCACATATATGAGGATGGTTTCTATTCAGTTCTGAACATTAAATGTTATTCAGTGTATTAAGGTGCACACTATGAAAGCAGAATTTCATTTCTATAGTGAATACATGTCTACTAAGTAAGAATGGTTTATTAATTTCTCGTTTAATACGGTTAAACACATTGAGTTAATTCCCTAGTCCGACAGTAAATGCACTTTAGCTGTATTGTCAAGTGCAACAATTAAATTAAGATTGCTAGACCATAGAAGAATCATGTGCTAAATGCACATTCATGTCATGTCTCTGTTATGAAGTTGTGATGTATTTATGACATGTAAAAGATAGGCAAAATTTCACAGCATCAGTCTGAAAATGAATATTAAACTTCAGACAAATCAGAGCCCTTTGTGTCTTCTTCGTTCAGTGAAACACTCCTCTGTCAGCAGGTTGAGCACCTGTGATCTGAGTGAAACCTGCATCTCACAGGTTCCAATTTAGGCAATGCTATGTTCCTTCTTTTCTAACTGATAAAATAAGTGCTATTTAGCGGACAGCAAGAATACAGACTGTTTAAGTACATCAACGTGTGCTACCTAACCAATTATTATTACTAGCATCATCCTCATCAATTATTATTATTTGCAATTGTCGTAGTACAGACATAAATAAGGCATCTGTATTTAGCACATCCCCTACAACATTGAGGATTTTCCAACTGAAGATTTCAAAATCCAATCAGACATCATCAAATAAAGCATCATTATGGAATGCCTTTTCTTGGTGATTGATAGAGATGGAAGACTGGGTCATGAAAATTGCTTTATCGCTGTACTGGTTGCCCCGTCCTAACAGGTCCTACCATATATTCTCAGACTTTGGTTGAAACATGTCAATCTAGTTGAACTTGCTCCTAATGTTTTACTTTACACAGTGTAATGACAAAAAGGAACAAACTATTTCTACATATATACCACCCCCAGGAACATGATGCTGTGGCTGCCCTATATTGCTCGAGGGTTGGCTTGGATGCTCATTAGTTATGGTAGCTGTTTAATGTAAAAGTTGTGCCTGATGTTCCTTATGGGCCAAAGGTTTGTGGAACCCAGCTGCCTATGGTGGACTATTGAAGGGAATATTATCATATTCTATGCATTATTTAAGTCTAGTCCGATGCCCTTTAGCAGTTTGAAACTGGGGTATGCAGCCTATACTCTACAGATAACAACTGGGTTTCTAGTTCAGTTTAAAACAATGTTACTGGGCTTTGGGACCTTAGCATATCAGAAGGACATTATGTTAACTATGTTGGAGTCTTTGATTTTGGTATGCAGAGAACTCGCTCACCAGATTTGCTATAAGCATAGAGCTGATGATGAGCAAAGCTGATAAGCAAACTGAAGCTTTAGGTTCCGGTGATGAGGGGGACTATTCAACTAGATTTTCTGTATTCTTAGTGTATCATATCATGTCTGAACTGGGGTGGTGTGGAGTGGAAAAAAAACGATGGATTTTGGCCCAGATGTCTGTACTGGGGTGAATGTATGACATTGTTCTGCATTCTGTCCATCAACTGTTATTTTTGCATATGTCACCCCGAGTGGGACGGGTATGCTCAGACGTGAGTCCCATGCTCTCCACACCACTGGAGTCAAGCTATCCTGGCTGAAGACGGCTGATAGCCAGAAAACGGTCCTAGGATGCTTGATTCCGGTCCAGAAAAGACATGTCTAGGCAGTTCGGAGTGGACTGTTCCCATGAGACACAGGGTCAAGGCCGATTTACATATGGGCATGTCTGAACTGGGGTGGTGTGGAGTGCAAAAAAACGATGGATTTAGGCCCAGATCTCTGTACTGGGGTGAATGTATGACATTGTTCTGCATTCTGTCCATCAAGTGTTATTTTTGCAATTGTCACCCCGAGTGGAATGGGTATGCTCAGACGTGAGTCCCATGCTCTCCACACCACTGGAGTCAAGATATCCTGGCTGAAAACGGCTGAGAGCCAGAAACCGGTCCTAGGATGCTTGATTCTGGTCCAGGAAAGACATGGCTTGGCAGTTCGGGCTGGACGGTTCCCATGAGGCACAGGGTCAAGGCTGATTTGCATATGGCTATGTCTGAACTGGGGTGGTGTGGAGTGCAAAAAAAGATGGATTTAGGCCAAGATCTCTGTACTGGGGTGAATGTATGACACTACACTAGTAACTCAGATATTCTTGTAAAATACTGTACTCATTCGCAAAAATGCAGCGTTGTGTGCTAAAGGTGCATATTAGAAAACAATTGTGAATCGAATTGCAAAATATATAACTATGCTGAGAGCAGGGCACGACTAAACCGTGTTTCCTGTATTCTTAAGCTTTTTTATGTAATTTGTGGGCATTGAGATATGTTTTACTTGTTGTTTTAGATGTAGAGTCAGAATACTTCATTGTACTACAAACCAACTCATCCCCTACCCAGTCTGGTGGCATTTCAAGTAGGCAGTGGCCAGTGCATGTAGTTGAGGTGGTCGGCTGACAGAGCTACAGATCAAAAATCTAACATTTCTGTCACAACTTTATTCTCCAGCAGGGTTTCCGAAATTGATGGGACTCAATGGATTCTGTGTGTATCTCGCCATATTTTACTTTTCAAAGCAAAGGCGGAAGGCACACCTTATTTGGACAGTATCAACGAGAATGTGGACAAGTGTCACAATTTGGAGCCATGGAATAGATTCAGCTCCCAGTGCCCACAAAATATTTCACACAGCCCCCGCCCACAACCAACAATGTAAACAAAAACATGCATCATATTTAAAAATGTAAGGTGATGAAACTCCCTGCTAGACAGCGCCCACAGCAGTGCAGTAAAAAAAAGTAAGATAGAATTATAAATACAAAACACGTTGGTTTAACTGTTTTTTACAGGTGCCTTAATGGTCCATGCCCAATAATTAAAGTAACAAAAACAGAAACGTCGTTGCAAATGAATACATGGGATTTTATTTACAGTCCTTTCCGACCTTGGCACTTTTAAACAACTAATGGGTCAGTTTTCTTCTCTTGGAAACGTAGCAACCTTACTGGTGGCGGAGGGGTGGGTGAGGGGGGTGGACATACATTTCTTCCCACGAACATACAACATTTTAAACCAGATTTAAAATTGCGTGCGTGTTGGTTGAGTGGCACGTCGTCGCTCTCCCATTTACGTAAAACGTCATGACCTTACGAGCGCCTGATATAACGCGCGAGCAATATTGGGCACACCAACATAATTGTGTTGCTCATTAGTATATTTCCAGCCGGCGCACCGCAAAGTTTCTAATCATAATATTTCTGATTTTACCCGCTTCGTAGGGCTCGCGCGAACTCGGTGTTTTATCTACACCATCTACAATTACTTTCCCATTTCACACCAGGTCAGGTCATCGGTATTACAGCTCATCTTTGAGTAAATGAGTTGTAAATTATATAGGCTTCAGTGTGCTGCTGCCGGGTCGGCATGCCAATGCAGGCGGTATTACCATGGTTACGAGGTCTGGAAAGTAAGGTGATTCACAATTGATCCTTTCGTGGCCTCTTCAACTCACAGTATGAAAGGAACTGGCACTCATTGTGGAGAATTTAATAGGGATTTGAGGGTTGTTTGTGTGTATGACATTTTAAGCAAAGTCTCTGTTAGCGAAGGGGCCCCATTGCAAGCAATAGATGCGCCGCTGCGTAAAATAAGCATGGACGTGTTGCATGAAAATGATGGGGTTCAAAGAACTGGCTGCTGTTTCGCTAAGTATCTTTCCTGTGGGCTTGCGAATGCATGCCTGCGCTAAGCTCCCACAGTAAAAGCACGAGAACTAAAACCCTTTTGAAAATTCGAGTGGCCGACAGATTCAGGCGGGAAAGTTTAGCTTTGATTGCACAGGGAGATGTTGACGATGATGTAGGAATCAGATCCGAATCTGGAGCCCTTGTTCTTCTACAGCGAGTTCAATGTTTTTTGAAAGGCAGACTTAAACCATGGATCTGATATTCAGTGGCAAAGCAAAGTGATGGGGCCCACTGCAGAGAAGGGAGAGTTGTCCCTAATTCTACCATATCTCAAAGATATTCCATGGAATGGGCTGAATGGGGACCCTTGGACAGTTGGGGGTCCCCTGAGTGATTGAGGACCTCCGGCCCAACAGGGGCATGTGTTACACCCCAATATTCACACATTAAAATGTATCTTGAAGAACTATGGATTCTAGTTATGAGTGCAGTTTTTTTTCCAATCCATACATACACAGATGACTGCACAGGGATCTAAATCACATGTATCATACCATATCCCCCGCATTTTTCCCCAGGTAGCTTTATTTCAGGTCAAACCTGTAATTTTGGAAACAAGGAAATTTATCACACCTGGTAAATTCGAAACTCAGAATATTGAATTTAATCAGGTGCAACAATTATCAGCTGCAAGTCCCAGGCACTACTAATTAGGAATACATTGTAGGATTAAATAGCTAGCATTTAAGGGGTGGGAATTAGGTGTGTGGTTGGTGGAAACTTTGAGCATATACATCTCGTAGCTGCACATGAATAGCTAGGTGAAACATTGGTAGTTATTTTAAAACAGGGTGGTATTATTAAGTTAAAATATTATTTCAGAGTATTTTCTAGGGTTAGTATAAAATCTCCTTAAGACATAATATAAGAGTTAACCTCACTTCTGGTAAAGTATGCCCAAATGAGGTCTTAAGACAAAGCCACATTCGAGGTAAGCACTGTAAATAAATGTATTCCCTTGAGGAATTCTGGTCATAAGGATGCCACATCTTAGATACATGAGCACAGTCCTTTGATTTATTTTACTTCCAGGTTGTTGCTGGACGCAAGCTACAGAGTATGTCCAAAGGCAGTTCTAAACACCAACTAAGGTCTGTGCTGCAGAGGACTCAACCATGGTGGATTGTGAGACATGGGGAGAAATAAGGAGGAAGTGAAACATAGGAACATATTGACAAAGAGAGAACATAGAGGTGAAGAAGAGAAGACAAGAGAGAGCCAAAGAGACAGGAAATGTGGGGGTGATGCAAGAAAGAGGCAAGAAATGGCAGCCTTGGTATTATGCAACACCAGCATTTTACAGTAATTGTGCTAGACTCCTAAGAATAACTTTTAGTCTATGCGTTTAACATTTGCTTTGTTTTTGTCTTTACAAATTAAGCACCACCACTAAGGCACACGGAACTAGTCTATATGTGTTTCCACACTGATTTCCACATGTTTTTTCCCTACCACAGAGACTAATAAATGTGTGCCTTTGGTACAGAATTTCGTACGTGTTCGCTTATCTTTGCCCTGGCAGAAGGGGAATCTGTGGCCTAATCAGATCAGCCCTGCTTTGAAGGTTCAACTTACCCAAAACAGCCTTGACACACCCTATCCACTCAGCACATGTAGTCCCGGTGTGTTTCTGCCTTTTTGGGCTCCATCAGTGTGGTGTAACTTAAGTGGAGTCTTTGCACGTAGCAAGCAAGTGACCCCAGTTGGACAGACCCATGCTATGTCGTGAAACTCAATATACATATTTAAATGGATTGGAATGCCTGAGCCGACGCTTTTTAACCATAAGATCAAAATGGAACCTAAACCCAAAATGTCACTTACTGTGCAATGTTCATGAAAGTCTTAAATGGTACCTCCATTTGAAATCCTTCATTCAAAGACTCGTACTTGCTTTAGTTTAACAGTTCTTTATTTCAAAACAATTATTTGCATACATCATGTGTCATTCCCGGGGCCATATATGAAAAATAGGATGCTTTCCTTCTCAATTTTAGGATGTCTTATTTTAAATTCACCAACACTAAATCCCACCACATACATTTATTGTTTGACTTTTGAGACACAATTTTAGCAATTAAGAAAGACCTCCAATTCTCAATCTGTGATCTGGATGATTGCAAATTAGAGTATGTAAAAAATGCCCTTGTGAAAGCATCATTGACTTAAAATAATGTAGGAAAATAGTGACATTAAAACCTCCAGAATACGGCAAAGCTGGTCTCTACTCTCTGGGCTGTCAGATGTAGTTATTCACATACATGGCTCAGTTGAAGCCATAGAATGGAATACAATTGTAAAACAAAAGATATAGCAATACTTTTCCAAAGACTATATGTTTATCACTCAAAATATCACTATTTGAAAATTATCAATAACAGGCAGTCTTAAGAATTGTAATTAGTCACCTTCTACATCATCTTGTCATTTTAAATAGTACGTGCACCTGAAAGCTGAAACATTTTGCCCCAGCTCTACACGACTTTCATGTCTGCTGCCTCTGCATTTGTTTCAATAAATGTGATGCATTTTAAAGTTGGAAGGGAGTGAAACTAAATGCATATCAGATGGGACAAGACAGAGAGAACTGAGAACAAATTCACCTTACCAGAAGGCCCTTGCATATTTTCTTCTACATGTTAAGAGGCAATGAGTGCTCTCCACCTATTCCCCGATCTCCTTAGCTTTGAAGACCGATCAATAGGGCCTCATGAGAGAGTAAGGGAATATTATCAGATAAACAAGTCCCAGAATTCTCCAGAATTTTTCAAGATGTCTCAATTGGTGGAAGTGGTGGCCTTCAATGTTCATACTATTATACCACATCCGTCAGGAGCTGTGTGGAGGCAATCAAACACATTGAAGTTCTTGAAGCTTCACAATGGGTACGGAAAGTGCTATATAAAAACTCATAACATAACATTTCAGATAGTACTCAAAGTTTATATAGTTACAAATGTCTCAGAGATATGTTCCTGAGGTCAGAGAACATTGTAGAAAAAATCTTCAAATAATTTGACCTATAAAGTTGTTTGTCCAAAGTCTGTCTTAGCACAAAGAAACACCATGATGTCCCCTTATAGAAATGTAATTTAGGGCAGTTTACAATGTCAGCCTAAGAGAAACAAAATGAGCTAAATATCCACCAGGCCTAACAGGTCTGAGGCGCATTGGCACTATGTCATTGCATCCAATCCTGAGGATAGATCATAAAATGTGGGCTACTTTCTTTTCATAATGCTGAGACGGTTGTCAGTTCACATTAGGAGCGTGAGTCAACCATCAGATAACTGGGTAGATTGGTTAAAAGGTAGATTGAAAGACTATTAGATAGATGGCCGAATGTTAATATTAAGTACAATATATTTGTTTTGGAAGGTTACGCAAGTCTGGAATCTTGGTGACTTCTTTAATGCTATTGTTATCCATGATGGCAGCATATCTTTTAGGCCATGCCAAAATATGTGATCCCAGACATTCCATGATTCACCTTCTTGTTGGAGTATGAATTTTCCTTGAAAAAACAAAAGACAAGAGGCATTTGGCAAAACAGGAGCATTTGGTTTAATCAAACGCTTCGGTCAGGAACGTCCACAAATCGGGTCTGAGGACTGTCTGAACATACATTTGTTACAAGTACATTTATATACATTCTTTGGAGAATCATAAAGCGATTTAGATACCTTTTAGAGAAAGGAATGCAGACCCAGTCATGGGGTTGTAAATCCCACCCCTTAAATGCTAGCTATGTAAATCAGGCCACCTGAAACTGAATGCAGTAGGTCTTAACATTGCGTGGACACAAAGAGGGCCAGTGAGTGAGGTGTCCAGATGTCCAGTATGGGGAGCATTTGATTCCTGTGTGTACTGTGTTTGTTGTGCTCTGACTCCCTGAGTGCTACTAAATTCATGTTGCATCTATTTTTATGGTGTTTTGGGAACTTGCCACCTCTCCAACCATATGGGCTTTATATGGGGCAATCTCCTGGGATCATTTTGGTGTTGATAGCTATCTATGGGACTAATCTAAGTTTTTCTAGCTCACATGTTTGCCCAGCTGATTACATGCCACCCCACCTGTGATCAGTCAAACAGTAGCCTCAGGCTTAGGTTGCAGGGGCTGCCTGATCACGTATTTCTTACTCTGGGCTGATGGAGATGTCATCTCGGGAGATGTTGACAGCAGTGACTTGATCTCGTTTTTGAATATGCATTTATTGTTGCGTAAATTGACATCAATATTAACAGCCCCAGTTGAGTTTACTGCAAGTGCAACAACTTTGATTTTCTCAATGGTGACCTTAGTGAGAAATTATTCTGTGGCTGCCAAAGCAAATGTGGTTTCCTAAAACTTGATTTCTCCTTTATGACAGTTCTTTTAAAGAAGATATATATGAACAATTTTTCTGTGCTGCTAGGGCAGTCTGGTAATGTTCTCAGTCGTGGACCTTAATTAAAGAGAGATATCTTACGCCATGTTGATGCCAAAAGCAGAGAAGTTGGTTTCTACAGCTTAAATCTCTACAGTGAGATAAACCAATTGGTGGAATCTCTTTAGAATTTCTTTCTCCATACAAGCAGCAAACCGATGAAATTCACTTCCGGAAATGGCAAGCATGTCCAAGATCACTAAAAGTGCAGAATGGAAGTTAAGACCCTACATTTTCTTAACAAAGGATGCCGGATCACATTGACCAATAAAATATGTCTGTGGGCCACAGTAACACAATCCTTAGATTTATTCTCATCAATGATGGTAGACATAACACATAAACAACTTTCTCTCATTCTACTGCATTCCATTCTAGGCATAAGCACAACTACATGATGTCAGCAACACTTAGGGGCCGATTATGATGGCGGACGGAGCTGAGTCCGTCCGCCACCATAGAGAAGGAGGGACCGTCCGCAGGGGCAGCGGCGGTCCCTCCATGCAGATTAGGATGTGACCGCCAGGGTGGCGGTCACATCCTCTATTTTTAACATTGCGGCGGGTGCAGCTTCAAGCTGCACCCGCCGCAATGTTAAAAATGCATGTATTACATTTACATGCACAAAGAGGCAGGCACCGCGCGGTGCCTGCCGCTTTGTGCATGTAAATGCTGGGGGGTACCATAGGTACCCCCCATGTGCACCCCCCACCCCCCAACACCCTGGGGGCCCGCAACGGGCCCCCAAAAGCCAAAGTCCACATGCTTTTCCACGTCGGAAAAGCCGCCGCGGAAAAGCATGTCTCCGTGCAAATCCTAATTTGGCTGACGGTGTCTTGCAGACACCGTCACCAAATAGCCCTCCCCACCCCGCGGATCAGTGGCGGACGGACCTGCAGTCCGCCGCTGGTCCATCCGCAATCCCACCGCCATCCTAATCTGGCGGTGGGTGTTCTATGTGGCTGCAGCGGTGAATCTGCATACTCCGGGAAGGCGGTGGCTTCCGCCGGCCCGGAGTATGCGGATTCACCACAATCATAATGAGGCCCAAAATGTGTATTCCACTACTCATCATATATGAGTCCAAAATACTTCCTCATGGGCCGCACTCACAGCGCAGAACCTTCCAAACATACTCTAAAATCAATGTAAAATAAAACTCATGATTTTTATCCCAAAAACATTTTCCCTCAATTACTTCTTTAATAGAAGTGACCAGTGTTACAACAATAAGTGCACCACACAGGTCAGCACACACAACACCATAACACTGTGACACACTGTTGACAAGCGGCCTTATTTCATAGATTTAATGTTAACATTTGAACAGTAGCTATACATCCAACGATACGACATTTCTGAGATTATATAAGAGTTTGGGAACGCAGATAACCCTCCTGGGGTCCTTAAAATGTATGTTTATTTGAGACAGCTGTGTATTAATTTTCATGTCCTCTAGAGAAAGATATTATCACCGCCACAAAATAAACTTCACCTTACAACAACTTGTTTAGTTTTTGCAAGAAAAAGAACTAAATGGTCGCAGCTGACAGAACATTGATATGTTCTTGCCTTTACCTCACTCCAATGCCAAATTACACAGATTTCCGTTCAGAAAGAGAATTTAATACAAAAGGCCGTTTTCATTGCATGGTCCCTCATTTTCACTACCGCCAGCAGGGGACCCTGTAGCACTAAAAATTTCTATGGCATAAAACGTGCATCACAATGCCACTTTTTAAGGCACCATTTGTGTGCGATTTTGCTGAAACATTTGCAACCAATGAATACAATTGCATACACCAAGGTTTGGAAAAGTAACAATTGCACCCACCTTATTGCGCCAATCACTCTGAGCCAAGGTTGCATGTCTGGTAATTTAGACCCAGTTTTGCTAAAAAGATTGCACGGCTTCAAGTACATGTGCTTAATTAGTTTAACATTTTCATTGCACTCCCTCGGATGAATAATGTAACAGTACAAATTCTACACAGTAATGGGTTTTGCAGTTCAAGATATTTTTACAGTATAAAGCGTTTTCTCTTTCTTCGGTGTGTTTCATAATTTTCTGAAGCTATAATAACCCAATTATCATTTCGAATATGTAAGTGCAGGGAGGCGAAATACAACTTCGATTGTATAGTTCCCCTGCTTAGGCATGCTAGTCAGGTTCGGAAGTGAATGAGTGGCCGCCACCTGGGGTGAGCTCAGAAATGGATGATAGGATTTGAAAAATGCTTTCTCTCTTTCCCCACTGTGCACGAGGCGGCTGAAGGTCAACGCAGCTGGACTCCGCGTGGGGTGGGGGGCTGTGCGTCTTCCAAGAACTTCCGCAGGGTCGACGTGAACTTAGAATGCACTGCGTGTTTTAAAGGGGAAGTCGTAGTCTTTCTTTTTTTAAACATCATTTCAGTTTCTTGTAGCAGTGATTTGAAACACAATCCCGAAACTCAGAAATTGAACCTGTTCATGAGCAAGCCACGAGCAGCTCACAGTGCCACTTAGATGCTGGAAATCAGAATGGGAATGTAATTTATAAAGCGCAAAACTCATGCCCCCGGGCGTCTTGGCGCTATAGGAAGAGGGTATAGGTGCAGAACTGTTGGAGAGCAAGCTTTCGTGCAGGGAATTGAGAGCTTCTTAATCTTGTGAAAAAAGCCAGGTCTTTAAAGGCCGTCTGAAGAAAAGTAAGGAGGAGGCAGTTTTTAGTGTCAGTGGTAGATTATTCCAGAGCACCGCGGTGGTCCTGAAAAAGCTCTTTCCACCCCAGGTGGTCTTCCAAAATGGGGAGACAGTCAGGTTCTTGGCGGAACCTGATCGAAGAATCCTCCCTGGGACATAGCATGTGAAATCAGAGAGGGACTCGTTGGTAGGAATTAGTGGACGTTTCTGGAAGGGCCGGTTCTGCTGTTTCTCAGTCAATGCAATGTCTTGGTACTTGACAATAAACACTCTGGTCCAGTCCATTGGCCTGCCAGAGTCTTTATGTAATTTCTGGACTTCCCTTTATGCTACTGTGACTCTCCCAGGCTCCATTTAATTTTGTATTTTTTTTACATTTTTAACAGTTACAATATAGGTGACAAGCTATACGATGGTGCCTGCTTTGTAAGTGTTTAGATGGATGCACCAGGTTAGTAAATAATTTTATAACGGTGGGAAGTCACTGTTGGAGTTTTGTGCTTTATATGTAGTCGCGCCCATGTAGAGGTGTTATCCATGAATGCCGAGCATGAACTAGAACAGAACCGATTACAACCATATTAAATGTATCATACCTGCACTCACTACGTGTGACATAGGTAGTGTACCGACAATTGAATTAACGACAACTTTCACATGAGAGTGTGACCGTGAGGGGGTACTACAAGTAAACAGGTGCATAACCATTTGTAGCAGGCGTTATGATGCTGGGGAACGTCCTTGGTCACATATTAGAAGTGCTGTTCTTCAATTTGTTGACAATTTGCTGACCATCATGGAGTTTCTCGAAGAAGTTGTCCCAGGTGACTCACCCAGGGACTATGGGCCTGGGCATGTTTCACACCAGGCTGTGTAATTGCAGCCTGGTGGGGAACAAGCAAAGTGAGCATTACTGTTTGAACGGCCCGAGACAGCCGGCAAAGCAGTCATGCGCACTTGGAATGTGCAAACCACTCCTCCCCTGTGTCTCCAGCTCTGCCCTGCCTAGCCCATCCCTGAACCTGCGAAAAATAAAATGATAATAACTATGTTACTATCAAATAAAAATGACTATGTTATTATCATTTAACTTTTCCTGCTGAAAGAGCAGTGGGGCGACGCTCCTCTGCCTTAGCAGAGGAGCCACCCACCAGAGCTGGTTATTTTGAGTATTTGCTCTAGACTGGTATATATATATGTGTGTGTGTGTGAACTGAAATTTATAAGGCGTAATCTCCTAACTAGAGAGAAACGGTTCACAGTAATAATAGATGAAGTAGGCAATCACTCAAGATTTTGTACAAAAAGTGAGTGTGTTGGTTGCGAGACGGGACCGCTGTGCACCCTGCAAAGTTTGGCCTTGGGACAGATGGATATAAGAATTACCTTTACTTGGTGGATGAAGAATACATCGAAAAGATGAGCCTTCCTCGACTTTCTGCATTGGAGGAGCGAAGGAATGAGATTGATCTGGGAAGGTATGTTGTTCAAGATTCTAAATGCAAAACATCAGAAGGCTTGTCTTCCAGTCATCGCACTTTTGTTTCACTTTATTGTAAGAATGGTAATGTAATGGATTTGTTTGTTCCATTGCCTCTTTAGGGAGTGTGATTTTCCCCCTAGCAGAGTAGTAAAATGATTTTTATTGCATTGTATGTGGTTGATCAGTTTTTAAATATTAAATAGGTCTGCAGGGCCAGCCCGCAAAGCTGTATGAGGAGGCAGTAAGCTGGTGGTACTACTTTAGACTTTAGATTTGTTTGTTATTTATTTATTCCTTGTGTTCTATAATGCAAACATGATCCACAAGTGGATGTCAGAGCACTTTACAGTACAAAAGCATTCAATTTCCTTAGTTATACATGGCTTAAGTGGGCAACCACATTTAAGAGATTGTTCTAAAAGTGGTACTCAGTTTACTTAAACGATTATTACAAATATTGGTTTTATTGCAAATTTACAGTTCTTGAAACAATATTATGTGAATAACCAAATACTTCTTGAGGATGTTTGTCCGAACTTGTCAATTAATGATAGCGACCTGGAGTAAAATGCCCTGAAATTCCAATGACTAAGAATGTCGGGACTGTTATCCTGTAACATGTATCCTACAGGATCAGCCAATAGATGAAGAACGAGACATTGACTGTAGGATTCAATTAAACCCAGAGCCGAGACCGCCAAAAGTTATGGGAGGAATTTGCTCATAAGGAAGGACTTTGTTTCCTTTTTTAATAAAGTAGAGGGCATGATTCTTCTAATGTATGGTGAAAGCAAATTTCAGATTCTTTGAGCAGCTCCGGAGAAAGCTCTATCATATGTTCTCTTGTTGTGGAAGAATACAGGTTTCAGTAAAAGATCTCCACTGCTCCGAGAGACTCTGCGTCCTCTTGATAACGTAATTTTCTGGGCCAGGCAAAGGGGTATTTTGTAGTGTAGTGTTTTTTGAGTGATACATGCCATCTTTAGGTGGATTCTAGCTTCGTATGGAAGCCAATTGATCGCTTTCAAAGGTGGGGTGATATGGTCAACTTTCTTAGACCCAGTTATGAGTCTAGCTGCTGCGTTAAGGCAGGCTTTAAGGGGAGCTGTTGAGCAGTTGGGAAGACCTGAAAAAGTTGTGCATCCGTACTCAATCCTCGAGATGACCAAAGCCTAGACTGCTGTTTTGAGGTCATCTGTATCGATGAATGATTTTAGTTTTCTGAGATGGCTTAGTGAGAAGCTGACATTTTTTTATTGTGTTGTGTGAACGCATGTTTAGAGCCTTGTCCAGCGTGATTTCTAGTGATTTGGTAGAGTCCACTAGGGACGGGGTACAGTTTAGCTCAGTGATCATCCTAGTCCATTCCTTTATCACAGTGGAGCTTTTATGGGGGTGAATCAGAAGGAATTTGGTTTTCTGCGAGTTGAGCTTGAAATGATTGCTAGATAACCATTGAATGGTCCCCTTTAATGCCTGATTCATTGTGTTGATCTCTTCCAACAATGTAATCTTCATATACAGCTGTGTGTCATCTTCATACATTAGGTAGCAGAGGTTTGTATGTTGTAATATTTCTGTTAGTGGTTCGACATACAGATTAAATAGAGATGGGGAAAGGGTTGAGCCTTGTGGTACTCTAATTTGAATCAGGGATGCTAGAGACAGTTTTTGGTTCACCATGAACCTTTGCGATCTGTTCTCTAAGAAAGATTTAAACCAATTTAGGACTGTTCCCGTTAAACTCATCCTTTTCTTAAAACAATCTAGTAATTTAACATGGTTTATGGTGTCGAGTGCAGAGGACAGGTCGAGAAGAGCTAGAAGACAAGTTTCATTTCGGTCTAGAGCGAGTAGAGCATCATTCGCTATGTGCAGGATTGCAATTTCTGTACTGTGAGCTGATTTGAACCCTGATTGGCAGTCGTTGAGAAGCTTGAATTCTGCAATGTGTTGGCTCAGTTGGTGTGTGCATTTTTCCAGAACTTTGGGTAGTATGGGAAGGTTTGCAACCAGTTGGAAGCTATTTGGGTCCCAGGGGTTTTCTGTAGATTTTTTTAAAGGTAATTCTGAGGACTGGATCAGAATAGGATTTTTATTATTCTGCCCAAAAGTGATCGCTGGTTGAAGGCAGTTTCATTGCTTATATGTGTGGTGAGAGGTCACAGTTGATGAGGGGTCTGAGTGATTTTGTGTAGACAGGTAGTCATCCTCCTCCATGTTCCTTGGTTTCATCAATATCAAGTTTGCTAGAACGACATGAATATAACACATTTATTTCACTTCGGTCCATTAAAGCTTCACAACATCCATGATCCTGTACTGAAAACCTTCTTTGGGCCTGCAAATCAGTTACTATTTAAATAAAACCATTGAACCAGCAAATTAAGACTTTTTGTCCAATTGAGTGGTTGTCTACCTGAGTGCTGTGCAGGAAACCAAGATTTGCATTTTCGCACAAAAGGAATTTGAGTTAGTGTAAGAAATTGAGTTGTTGGTTGGCTGGGATATGAGCCCTGGTCAAGCAGCAACCACAGTCCTTGTCAGCGTAAGGCACAGGCAAACCCCATATTAACCTGTGCTCAACCCCCTGGTAGCTTGGCACAGAGTAGTCAGACTTAAATTAGAGGTAATGTGTAAAGTATTTATGCAACACTTCAAACAGTAACGGAGTGAAAACAAACCACAAAAAGAGCCCAAAAAATAGAGTGAGATTTCATAATATAACAGGACCATAACAACAATAAACCAATTAGTATAACCAGACATATTTCATTTTTAAGAGACAATAGCCCCAAAAGGCAGAGGCATCATGGGGGTTGGTGTCACCCAGTGCGGTGACGGTGTTACCCCCTCACAACTTACCCCATGGACCTGTGGATCTGCTCTGCAGGAGACCTTCGACGCCAGTCGACTTACTGGCCGATGCCACTGAGGCGTGGATCAGCGCACCTCCCATCTGCTCAGCTTCGCCTCAGCCACGTCACCACGCCAGGGCTTTTATCTTTTCTGGGCCAGTTCGGCCCGCGCCTGATGTCTGCGTGTGAGGAACCCACCACATTTTGCCTTGTTGTTTCGGATTGGGGGGCGCAGTGGGACCAGGAAGACAGGACTCAGGCTGCAGGGAAAGGTTTAGTGACTTCCTCTTCAGGACAGCCCTCTATTAGCATTTCTGAAGACAAACACCCATTTTTATGGATGTATGACGTTACAACGCATACTTTTACAACCCATACCTTTACAACACATTTTTTACAACGCAACATCCATTACAACGCATTCCATTACAACAGATGCCATTACAACGAATTTTTAAAAACTACCTTTACAACGCATTCCATTACAACGCATACTATATTTACAAAACATACCATTATAACGCATAACATTACATTGCATGTAAGGTAAGTATTGGATAGTGTAGGGGTAAAAATTACTATTCTAACTCCAGGGGGGTGCAACAGTAGGGTAAGTGTTGGATAGTGTAGGGGTAAAAATTACTATTCTAACTCCAGGGGGTGCAACAGTAGGGTAAGTGTTGGATAGTGTAGGGGTAAAAATTACTATTCTAACTCCAGGGGGTGCAACAGTAGGGTGAGTGTTGTATAGTGTAGGGGTAGAAATTACTATTCTAACTCCAGGGGGTGCAACAGTAGGGTAAGTGTTGGATAGTGTAGGGGTAAAAATTACTATTCTAACTCCAGGGGGTGCAACAGTAGGGTAAGTGTTGAATAGTGTAAGGGTACTATGCGTTGTAATGGTATGTGTTCTAATGGTATGTGTTGTAATGGTATGCGTTGTAATGACTGCGTTGTAATGACATGCGTTGTAGTGATATGCGCTCTAGTGTCATGCGTTGTAATGGTTGCGTTGTAATGGCATGCGTTGTAATGAATGTCGCGTTGTAAAAGTTTAGTTGTAATGGTAGTGCATTGTAAAAGTTGCGTTATAAAGGTTGTTTCCCCATTTTTACAAGTGCAGCTACACTACCATCAGATGCCCGTCAGAGGCTCCAATGAATGTTAATGTTAATGTTAATGTTAATGGGAATTTATTAAGCGCACTTACACCGGGTGGCTTCATGGCGCTGACCAGAGAGCAGAAAAGTACTGAAGGCGGACTGAACAGATTACAGCTGTCAATTATCCCAAGCTATAAGCTAGCCGAAACTAACAGGTCTTGAGGAGCCTCCTAAACTGCATGATGTCGTTTCAAGACCAAATCTCCAGAGGAAACGAATTCCAAAGTTTAGGCACCAAACGTGGGTACATAAAGCAGAGAAAGATGGGCAGAACGAAGGGTCCGGTTGGGCACATATCTGGGTAACAGGTTAGTAATAAAAGAGGGGCTTTTGTAATGCAAGGCCTTAAACACCATGCAGCCAGTTTTGAAAACACAGCGCTGAGAGATGGGGAGCCAGTGAAGTTTCTGAAGCGCTGGGCTGATTGAATGAAGCATGTAATGAATGTGCACACTGATTGTAGGTCTCAGTGCAGAAGGAAACTACCCTCGCCTCTCTCAGGCGTGCAGTTTAGAGGGAACTGTGGTGCTCACCCGTCTTATTCTCTCTCTGTGCTGAATACAACTCCATTCTTCCCAGGCGGCTCCGTCGCTCAGGTGCACACACAGGGCTACAATTTTCACAAGCTTGTGGCCCATGCTCTGTAGGTCACGCAGGCGTCAATGGTGCATGACACGCAGGTTTCAATTGTGTGTGTCCCCTTCAGGCAGTCACGCTGGGCCAGTACAACACGCCACCCAAATGTTCAAACCGTCTACCCTAAAGAAGCCTTGGTGTTCTGTTTTGAATTTTTGGTGTCACGGTGTCACCCCATGTGATGGTGTCACCCGGTGCGGTGCGCACCCCCTGCACCTCCCTTGTGACGCCACTGCCAAAAAGTGTAAAGCACCAACTGTGGATATCTGGTCATCTGGAAAAAAGTCATAAGTTCAGGCTGACTGCAGGGACCTCAATAGAGTGCAGGCCGGCTGCAGGGACCCAGTTTGGCCTTCTAAACAGAGTGCCTTAAATCCTGCATTGCGAAGCATTGCGTGGATCTGCGTTGAAGATGCATCGTGCAGCCTAGGCGATGCACTGGTTCAAAGATGTGGCGAGGCTGCAGTGCCAGGTCATGTTGCTTAGACATCGAGAGTCCCGTCGCCAGGGCTTGCAACGTGAAGTGCAGCACCAAGTATGCAGCATGAAGTTGGGGGTGATGTGTCAGTTTTGAAGCGCTGCTAGGCTGTGATGTGGAGTCAGTGTCATTGTCGAGGCTGCCGTTGACAAGATATTTGAGGGTCTGTGCCCAGGATGCGCAACACAGTGGTGGTTACAAAGGAAATGTGAGTTGTGGAAATGCAAGTCTTTGTGAAGGGTCCAATCCACACAGTGCAGTCATGCATCGGGCTTGGGGTTGCACTATGCAGCAGAGGTGATGCATCAGTTCTGCTTCATCCATAGAGGCTGGGAAAACACCTTAAGCCTACTTCCAAACGTCCAGGACTTGGGTGGCACCGCTTAGCATGGTAGACTCACAGATTGCAGAGTCCTGGTGCAGATGCACGATTGTTGGAAGTCTGTTATGCCCCTGAGGCTTCAGATCAGGAGGCCAGCCAACTAGCCTTTGGAGTCACTCTGGGTTCTATGTTCAAGTGATGCAGGTCCAGTCTAGGCAAGAGGGCAGCAGGTCAGCACACCAAAGCAGGAGGGAAGCAGAGTGCAGGCCAGCAGAGTGGCAGTCCTTCAGCAGCAGTGCAGCCCTTCTTCCTGGCAGAGTATCCACAGGTCCAGAAGTGTACTGTCTTGGTGGTATCTGAGGTTTGTCTATAATACATTGGAGTCCTGGTTCTGAAAGGTCAGAGACGATTCAAGACAGTGGCCTTTAAGTACAAGGAATTCCCTGCCTCCCCTGCCTCCAAACTGGCTGGTGTGACAATGAAGGATTGTTAGGCCCTTTGTGTGGAGATAGAACACAGCCTATTCAGGTGTAACTGAGGCTGTGTCCAGCTCCTCCTCATCATCCTGCAAGTGCTGGCCCATCAAGTCACACCTAAGTCCCATTATGTGTTGCTGTCTAGGAGTTTTACACAAAGCCCAACTACCAACTACATCCAGTCATGTAACCAAAGACAGGCTGCAGTCACCAAATGCCAAAGGCAAGAAAATACCAGATTTCTAAAAGTGGCATTTTTGGAATTTTAATTTAAAATCAGACTTCATCATAAGTTAGGATTTAAAATTAGGATTCCAGAGAAACCAACATGAATTGGTATATCCTCCCATTTGAAAATTACACTTATAAAATGTAATAAGGAAACTTCAATGTTAACCTATTCTCCCACAGGCCTTGCAATATAGTGAAAAACAATTTTTTCACTACCAGGACATGTAAAACTTAAAAGTATGTCATGCTTTTTAAAAACATTTCACCTTGTCCTCTGGATTGTCCAGGGCCTTCCTTAGAGGGGACCTATATATATTAAAAAGGAAGGCTTGAGCCTGGCAAAAGGTTTGTTTTGCCAGGTCGTAGTGGCAATTTACAACTGCACACTCAGGCTATGCAATGGCAGGTCTAAGATGTGCTTAAAGGTCTACATATGTGGGTGACACAATCAGTGCTGCAGACCCACTAGTAGCATTTAATTTAGAGGCACAAGTTGTGCCCCTTTATTGGGGAGCTATAAGTAAATTCAATATTGTAATTGGGGGTAAGCCAATGTTGCCATGTTCAGAGGAGAGAGAACAAGCACATTAGCAATAGTTAGCAGTGGTAAAGTGCTCAGAGACCTAATACCAGAAAACAAGAGGTAAAAAAAAGTGGAGAAGGAAGGCAAAAGGTTGGGGGGAAGACCACCCCAAGGGTGACAGGTCTAACCATTATGGATTCTCCTTTGGTCTTTGTGATGATAAACAATTCAAAGAGTGTTGGCCATGTCTGTGGACACATGTACAAGCATGGGCAGCCATGTTAGATATTTTCTTTTTTAATTAATATTGGTGAGTAACAAGCTGTCCATTGTTCAGTATTTGGGGGGATGCCAGGCACTGTCCAATATTGAAAAAAAATCTTGGTAGGTAGCAAAACATTAATTTGGAGTCTCAAAAAACACACCTTGTCATCATAACCACTTGCATTGAAGGGAACTACTTTGTGTGTGATTGTGAAACATATCAATGGATAATGAGGGTTGAGTGAAAACTCCTACTAGAGAGTAACAAATAATTATAGTAAAATTAAAAGATCTTGACTAACTCAGACCTAAAGCCTCGTGGGTAAGTCTGGTCACAGATGTAAGAAGCCATCTACACAAGTAAGGGCACAATATTAATTGCAGGGCTCAGATTTGCCCATTCTGTCCATTTATTTGCACAATGCGGGGGACTGTTTCAGCAGTTTAAATGATGTTTAAGATATTTTGCACTTTTGATCAATGTTAATTTGACTTGGACAAGGAAACATGAACCATCTTCCTTCCCCTGCCAAAATGTGACTTTGACTCTTTATGTCATATTTTAACCGCATCGCTGCGGCGGTTATTTTTCCGCTTTGCGGCTTTTTTCTAAAAGCCGCTGTACATGACGAGCTCAGATCGTCATCCGCACACGACCACCGTGGCTGATGACGAGCTGAGCTCGTCATCAGCAGCGAAGGGGTTAGGAAAATCCCAACATAGCATGGAAAGCATTGTCTACAACGACAAAGATGCCAGGCTGGAGTCAAATTAAAGTAAGAAAATAAATCATGAAATAAAAAAGTAAAAAAAATAGCCCTAAGTGTTTGATGTGAGCTGAGAAGGTTTCATACTGCATTCTACCACTGGCCTCATTGCAAGTGGCTTGGGGGAAAGGCTGGTATTTCCCTAACTTTACCGATACAAGAGGGTAGCGTCACCTCCGGTAGAGGTAAAAATGCAGACTATTACGAGTTGGAGCATGAGGAGCCTCTTAGAAAATAGGAATTAGCAGGGGAAACAATAATTCCATAGCCGATTCTTGCAATTTCCCATTTGCCCGGGTATTTCACCTGTAGATTTTGGCTGCTTTTAGTTAGCATGTAGGTCTTATAAGTCCGATGAAGGCTTTAACTGACATTAACTGCCCCATAGTAATTTAATGACCACTCATAATGAGAGACACTGTGTATTTAGTAGTGACCAATGACAAATAAGCGCCCATTTCATACTATTATTAGAATTTTAATTCCAGTTTGGGTCTCTTTTGGTTACCAAATCTAACAAGATTATATGTGAAAATGCATTACCTTCTATAGAAAATGCAGTGTGAAGGACAGTTATAGATCTTCCAATTACTGAAGCCTGAGTAAATTACCTTCGTCTGGTTTCCTAATTAAAGCGTGAGCTCATTACAGGTTGTAACGGTAGATTTACAAATATAGCATCAGGCAAGAAGATTGAAGTATTGATTTTCCTGTTTAAAATGCTGTTTTTTGTTTTTTTTAACAACATAGAAAATTAACAATGATCCTTTGCGGTTCAGCTTGTTTACAAAAATAGAGTATGGCACACACGTCACTTTTACACTTTATACATTCTTCACAAAATACAATTTCAAAAGGGTACCTTGGCTGATTTAAACAGGCTGTGGAAAATTATTTCAAATTACGTGTAAAAGTAGAGTCTGCCTTTATTTTTTTTGCGAATGACAACATAAACGGCGGAAATGTAATGTGATGTAATGTAACCGGATTTATAAAGCGCATGGTTACCCGGAGGCGTCCCAGCGCTGCACTAACCTTGCAGCCCATGTGGGGGTTTTGTTAAAAACTGTTACAATGTCTCACAGCAATGATAAGGTAGGAAAACATGCCTTACTTTCCGCGCTGTCCCAAACACATGGCAGAGCAATTTTATTAGGATTTTCATTTTCGTTGTAAGATGTTTAAACAATATATACTTCACCTGAAGGGCAGCAGGGTACATCACTAGTCTGAAAAGGTGAAGAATAAGAAATACATTTTAATGAGAATTAATCAAAAACGGCATTAACATATTTCTGTAGGTAAGAACGTGGTGGATTATTGTGCCAATAGCCAAATACATGCAGGAGCTGGAAGCCGAGATTCCTTTCACGTCACGTTTGGGGGAGTCAAGTAGTTATGGGAGAAAGGAGTGTAAAGAACAGCCATAGCATATCATAGTAATTGCAAGTCTTATATGGGGGGGGGGGGGGGTCCAGAGTCTTGGTCTAGTACAGGAGAAGACCTGCTTGTATACAGCAAGCATTGGCAAAGGCAATAGGTTTCGCCTATGCACAATCCATTGGCTTAGTCAAAGTTTTCTACATGTTGCTCTGCAGCACATGCTACTGTGGAATATGGCTTAACCCCTTCTATGCTGATGACGGCCCCCGTCCGTCATAAACCGCGGTGGGCGTGTGCTGATGACGGCTGGGGGCCGTCATGATCCCGCCCACTTATTAAAAGCGCCGCACAGGCGCAGAATCGCGGCCGCGCCCAAGGGGTTAAAGAAAAAAACTAAAAGCATTATGAATCAGCAAGCACTAACCGCGTCATATTGCTTTTTTGCACGTTAAGCCTTGTTGCACAGCAGTCTGTGCAACATGTAAAAAATGAGAGCTCAAAGGGAGGGAATGCTAGGGCAATCCAAATGTGCAAACATAGACCGGAGGGGTTATTTGAAAACAAAAACAATGGTGAGTTGGAGGAGAGGGTGGGGGGTGGCTGAAAGCAACGACAAACGTTAGAATGACTGGATGCTTGAGCTCCATTTCGGAGAGCTTGCAAACCCCACACGGGGCTTGTGCACACTTGGGGCAAGCAGGTGACCTCAAAAAAGAGAATTGCATTTGAAGGGCCAGAAATGTAATGATAATTAAGGTGAATAGTTTGGCATGCAGAGTGAATGCACAGAAAGAAGGAAAAGAACCTGAGAGGAAGCGCACAGAGGATGGAGTTTTAAGAGTGTGTTCGGCAGGGGGGTCGTGCACACCTCTGACCCTGTGTAGGTGGAGTGGAAGAATGCATGATGTACTCCTTCTCATACTGCACACAGTGCTCTGATCCTGTGTAATCCAACAGGAAATGCACATAGTGCACACCACCAAGAATGTCTGTGGTTAATAAAAAAAGTGCCTGCAGGAGTCTAGAGGGGAAGCGCACTGTCACCAGAAGCAGTACTTGGTCCAGGCTCCATGGCAGGATGAAGACTCAAAGCCCAAAAGGAAGACAAATGTGAGGAGGAGATGTTGACCAATAAGAATCAAGGAAACAAGAGTGACGTGAGAGCCAACCACTGGTTAGTAAAGTGACGTGGGAGCCAGTCAATAGTAAGTAAAGTTAAACAATGGGCACGCTTTAAGACCCTTTTAAGATTTTTTTTAACAGAAGAGATTTCACAAGCACAATGCAAGTGCTGTGCAAGCAAAATCTAAAAAGGACAGGAAAAGACTGAGAAAGCCCGGTACACAACATAACGTTCCAGCACTGAAACAAAATGAAACCACATGTCAGATAGTTAAGCCGTAATCATATAAAACATACCTCAATCAATTGGCCCAATGAAGAATAATTAACTGATATAACACATTCCTAAACATAATTAGAAAAATATTATAAAGTACCTCGGGAGAGGCAATGACAAGTATTGACCCAGAACCAATCACCCATTGTGCAACCAACAGATTGTATATGGGATATGTCCTAAGCTCACATGGGCTGCTGCCTGCGGCACAAGCAACATTTTAACTTCTGAAAGAGGCTTATTTTGTCACAGTACAAGTACTAAGAAGAGCTGGTGAGGGCATAGTAGTCTAGGCAACATAACATAACACACCTTGAGTCTGGAATATAGCATTACACAATTTGCAATGTATTAAAACATCTCTGCAAGCTAAATTCTTGCCTTATAGAATGTTTAGTGTAATACAAGTTAGCATTTGATATTTTACAATTTTATAAATCTGCTTGAGGGGGCATATCAGAAATATGGTGATAAGAGACTAAGCAAACAGCAATTGGGCTGTATCCTGAAAGAACACGTTTTGAAGCTTCATTATTAATAGATGTATGTTTGATCTTGGAATCATTCTATATAACTTTGTTTTTTTCTGATTCAATCGTTTTCAATCCCTTTTTAGTGAAAGAATGATGAAAATGGAAAGTGAAAGACCATCCTCCATTTCATTCCTACCCTCAAGAGGACCAGAGGGCAATGTAATAGACATGTATAAAGGGATTAAAGATGGCTGTGCATCTATTTCTATTTCTATTTCTATTTAAAATTATTTGTACAGCGCACGTACACCGGCGGTTTCTTGGCGCTAGTAACTGAGAGAGGTCAGAGGAGAGGTCCCGGGGTAGGCGAAAAAAGAGAGACTAAGGAATTAGTTAAAGGATTTGGCAAAAAGATATGCCTTGAGTTGTTTTCGAAATAACAGGTATGAGGTTGAAGCTCTGAGTTCTGCAGGCAGAGAGTTCCAAAAAGTCGGGGCGAGGGTCGCGAACTTCGAGCCTCCCCATTTCTTTCTTCGAAACCGTGGGACAGTGAGAAAGGATTGGGAAGATGACCTTAGTTCCCTAGATGGAACATAGGGAATGATCTCTGAAGAGATGAAAGCTGGCGCCGTGCCCAGTCGTGCTTGGAAGGTGATTGATGCAAGCTTAAACTGGACACGGGCCCAGACGGGAAGCCAATGTAAAGCTTTCAAGAGAGGAGTGGTATGGGAGGATTTAGGGAGTTTGAACACCAGGCGTGCCGCCTGGTTCTGGATCTGCTGCAAACGCCGAAGACTATATGCAGGAATACCTGCATATAGGGCGTTGCCGTAATCCAGGCGGGATACAACCATGGCAAGGGTGATAAGTTTTAGTGCATCAAAAGAGAAGAAACGGGACACCTTGCGAATGGTGCGAAGAGCCAGGAAAGAAGAAGAAACCACAGAGCTCACCTGGGAGTGAAGGGTGAGTTGTGAGTTAAGCTTGATACCAAGAGTTTTTACCGAAGTGGAGGGAACAGGTGGGACACCAAGGGAAGGGGGCCAGAAAATGGGGGACCAGGGGCTGGATGAACCACCCGTCAACACCAGCTCGGTCTTATCTGGGTTGAGCTTAAGATGGTTGTGGTTCATCCAGTCTCGGATGTGCATCATAATAGTTTGAAAGTTAGAGACAGAATCAGGGGAAGAGGAGAGGTTGAAAACAAGCTGGAGGTCATCCGCATAATTAAATACGGTGACCTCCATTTGTTGCAATGAAAAGATAAGAGGGGAGATGTAGAGATTGAATAAGAGGGGGGAAAGAGAGGAACCTTGGGGAACCCCGCACTGAACGTCACGGAAGTCTGCAGTGAAGTCACCCAGGCGAACAGCCTGGGTGCGGTCCCTCAGGAAGGAGGACAACCAAATCAACGCGGTGCCCCCGATCCCCGCCGCCCTGACACGGGAAAGTAAGATGGAGTGGTCCACCGTGTCAAAGGCGGCTGAGAGGTCGAGGAGAACCAGGGCCTGAGGTTGGTTGGTATCCATTCCCTCCCTGAGGTTATCAAGGACCGAAAGCACTACAGACTCCGTGGAGTGTGCGGGGCGAAACCCGGCCTGGCGGGGGGCAAGGGCCCCGTTCTTCTCCACGAAAGAACTCAGGGCGTAGGTGACGTGACGCTCGAGTACTTTCGCCAGGAAAGGTAGGAGAGAGATGGGGCGGAAATTGGCTGGGATAGAGGGATCGGCACCAGGCTTTTTCAAAATAGGGACTATTACGGCAGATTTAAGTGAGTTAGGTACCACACCCTGGGATAAGGAACTGTTGAGAAGGTGGAGGGGGGGATCTGGGCAATTAGAGAAGATATGACGAAGGATATGAGCCGGGCAGGGATCTAGCGGGGATCCTGATTTAACAAGTGGAATTATGGCGTTTATTGATTCCTTGGTTAGAGGTGGGAGGGTGGTGAGATGGTCCTTGGGAGGAGGACACTGAGGGTCCACAAAGGAAGGGGAAGGCAAGGGAATATTGGTTTTAATAGTTGCGATTTTTTGAATAAAGAAATTATTTAGGGAGTGACAAAGTTCCAGAGAAGGGGTGGGTTTGAGAGAGGTTCGGTCCGAAAACGCTAGATTGTGAACAATCGAAAAGATTTCCTTCGATTTGCTTTCGGCTGCGAGGATTTTAGAGGAAAAGTAGATGGTTTTTGCCTCAAGGATGTTTTTCTTATATAGGGTCAGGATGTTAATAAACTCTAAGCGTAAGGAGGGGCAGTAGTTTTTCCTCCAGGCTCGCTCGGCACGCCGCACCGCCAGTTTAGTGGTTTTGAGATCTTGATTAAACCACTGGTTGGCGTCTTTCTCTCGTTTGGTTGAGACCCGCTTCAGAGGAGCAATGGTATCACAGCCAGCAGACAGCCATTGATCAATGGCCGTGACCTGGGAACAAGTGGATAGGTCTTGGAGGAGGGGAGCAGAGGAAGTGAGTATGGAGGATAGACTATCAAGATCTACTCGACCCCATGCTCGGACCCAGGTGTTTTTGGGGAGCGGGGGCTTGATCGGAAGGTGAATGGGAAGAGAGAAGGAAATCAGGTGATGATCAGACCAGGTGCAGGGAGAGATTGAAAGGGATTCAACGGGGCAATTGGAAGACCACATCTGGTCGAGAATATGACCTTTGACGTGGGTGGGAGAGTGAATGTGGGAGGTAAAGTTAAGAGAGGAAAGGGTATCTGAAAACTCCTTGGAAGATGGACATTCGGCAGGGTCAGAGGGCCAAAAATTAAAATCACCCAAAAGTAAAATAGAAGAGTTGTTGACTATGATAGTAGCCAGAACATCCAGGAAATCCGGAAGGAACAGTAAGGGAGATTGGGGAGGACGATAGATGAGAATACAGGTAAGAGGGGGCGTGGTGGAGGTGGTACGAATGGCTAAGCACTCAGTAGTGGCGATATCAGGAAGGGACAGGGGCTGAAAGGGGAGGTCGGTTCGAGCGATGACCGCCACCCCACCTCCAGCTTTACCATTAGGCCGGTCGGCACGGATAGCGTAGTATGGAGCTGGTAGAGTAGCCAGTAAGGCGGGGAGGGAGTCGTCACGGAACCAAGTTTCTGTTAAAAAGAGGAGGTCGGGGGCATGGAGATCCAGCAAGACCGATAGTTCATGGGCGTGGGCAACTGCAGACCTAGTGTTTAGGTAGAAGGCCGTGAGAGACCTAGGAGCCGCTGGAGAAGTGCTGCCGCTGGAGGGAGTCGGGGGCACAGGTTGAGGCCAAGGTATAGTCAGAGGGGTAGAAGGAGCTAAGCCAAGAGACGAAATGTGGGAGCGGGTGGAGGCAGATAGCGGCCATGGGCCCCGAAGGTGGCGCAGTTGGGCAGGAGAGTAGGTGGTCACGCGAGCAGAGTGACATGCCCCTTGCCCCGGCCGGTCGCGGACGAGCGCAGACGAGCTTGCCTTAAGCGCGCCTTCGGCGCGCAATCGTCGCGCCCGCTGCGCTCGTCCGCTGCGCTTCCTGCCAAGGCACATAATTTATGTTGATTGGCGGGGCGTTGGAGGGGGTGTGGCCAACCGAGGTGGGCGTGTCTCGCGGCTCGCCTCGCCGTCAGGAATGGCGCCCAAGATGTTAATAAGCGTTGCAGCGCGAGGCGCGCTGTTCGGAGAAGCAAGGGTCAAGCAGCAGTTAAAAGGTACATGGCATAACAATGATTTTAAAAGGATGTCTTTAAAAAGACGTCTTTCGCTCTCCCGGCTTCCGCCTCAGGAGTCTCTGTCAGTGTCGCGCTTAGAGAGCTGCGCGCACTTTTTATAAGTTTGGTGAGGGGGCGTGGCCAACCGAGGTGGGCGTGTCTCGCGGCTCGCCTCGCCGTCAGGAATGGCGCCCAAGATGTTAATAAGCGTTGCAGCGCGAGGCGCGCTGTTCGGAGAAGCAAGGGTCAAGCAGCAGTTAAAAGGTACATGGCATAACAATGATTTTAAAAGGATGTCTTTAAAAAGACGTCTTTCGCTCTCCCGGCTTCCGCCTCAGGAGTCTCTGTCAGTGTCGCGCTTAGAGAGCTGCGCGCACTTTTTATAAGTTTGGTGAGGGGGCGTGGCCAACCGAGGTGGGCGTGTCTCGCGGCTCGCCTCGCCGTCAGGAATGGCGCCCAAGATGTTAATAAGCGTTGCAGCGCGAGGCGCGCTGTTCGGAGAAGCAAGGGTCAAGCAGCAGTTAAAAGGTACATGGCATAACAATGATTTTAAAAGGATGTCTTTAAAAAGACGTCTTTCGCTCTCCCGGCTTCCGCCTCAGGAGTCTCTGTCAGTGTCGCGCTTAGAGAGCTGCGCGCACTTTTTATAAGTTTGGTGAGGGGGCGTGGCCAACCGAGGTGGGCGTGTCTCGCGGCTCGCCTCGCCGTCAGGAATGGCGCCCAAGATGTTAATAAGCGTTGCAGCGCGAGGCGCGCTGTTCGGAGAAGCAAGGGTCAAGCAGCAGTTAAAAGGTACATGGCATAACAATGATTTTAAAAGGATGTCTTTAAAAAGACGTCTTTCGCTCTCCCGGCTTCCGCCTCAGGAGTCTCTGTCAGTGTCGCGCTTAGAGAGCTGCGCGCACTTTTTATAAGTTTGGTGAGGGGGCGTGGCCAACCGAGGTGGGCGTGTCTCGCGGCTCGCCTCGCCGTCAGGAATGGCGCCCAAGATGTTAATAAGCGTTGCAGCGCGAGGCGCGCTGTTCGGAGAAGCAAGGGTCAAGCAGCAGTTAAAAGGTACATGGCATAACAATGATTTTAAAAGGATGTCTTTAAAAAGACGTCTTTCGCTCTCCCGGCTTCCGCCTCAGGAGTCTCTGTCAGTGTCGCGCTTAGAGAGCTGCGCGCACTTTTTATAAGTTTGGTGAGGGGGCGTGGCCAACCGAGGTGGGCGTGTCTCGCGGCTCGCCTCGCCGTCAGGAATGGCGCCCAAGATGTTAATAAGCGTTGCAGCGCGAGGCGCGCTGTTCGGAGAAGCAAGGGTCAAGCAGCAGTTAAAAGGTACATGGCATAACAATGATTTTAAAAGGATGTCTTTAAAAAGACGTCTTTCGCTCTCCCGGCTTCCGCCTCAGGAGTCTCTGTCAGTCTCTGTCAGTCAGTGCATATAGTGCCAGGTTGGTAATCCCTTCACAGGCATCAGAAACTTTAGCTCTGAATCAGTTCCTGAAGGAGAATTCATAGCACCCTCAAAGGCGTTGGCCAAATATGCGATCTGGTATTGTTCTAAAAAAATCCAGTAACATCACCAAGTGTGTTGCCATGTGCCAGCAATATCATGGGAAGTTTTCTTTATAGCAAAAAAGAAGAAATAGACTGGTCTAGATAACTGTAGGTGTGCCGTGCTGAGTCTAGAACCCGGAAACCATTAGTAGCACTGGAGTGATAGCACTGGGCAGGGAAAAATTCCCATCAGCCCACCCGTCTGGTGGAGGATCGTCACTTGGGAGATGTGTCATCAATCCAGATCTCAACCAATGCACCTTTTGATTGTGCAGAGATGGATTATATGATGTAAACTCAGACCACAGTGCTTCACTGGTGATGCTAATGGGGTGCAGTGCAAGTGAAAAATTAATATGTGAGAAAAGTGAGGATAAAATTGACTCCTAGTACCAAAAATAAGTTTAATAGGTATGGTACTAAGGTCAAAATTAAAATGCCAAAAAATTGTTTTAAATAATAACTATGTGAAGGCAGAGTTAGTGAGGGTCAAAAAATAGTTTTAAATAATAACTATGTGAAGGCAGAGTTAGTGAGGGTGACCCTCACTAACTCTGCCTTCACATAGTTATTATTTAAAACAATTTTTTGGCATTTTAATTTTGACCTTAGTACCATACCTATTAAACTTATTTTTGGTCCTAGGAGTCAATTTTATCCTCACTTTTCTCACATATTAATTTTTCACTTGCACTGCACCCCATTAGCATCACCAGTGAAGCACTGTGGTCTGAGTTTACATCATATAATCCATCTCTGCACAATCAAAAGGTGCATTGGTTGAGATCTGGATTGATGACACATCTCCCAAGTGACGATCCTCCACCAGACGGGTGGGCTGATGGGAATTTTTCCCTGCCCAGTGCTATCACTCCAGTGCTACTAATGGTTTCCGGGTTCTAGACTCAGCAGGGCACACCTACAGTTATCTAGACCAGTCTATTTCTTCTTTTTTGCTAGTTGTAGTTAGGGCACAAATAGCTCTGGTCGGTAAACATGCCCTATTGACCCTCCCTACATTTTCATTACAGTACAAAGTTTTCTTTATACCCAATATTAGCCATTATCTGTGGTACCAATCCAAGACTTCTGGGGGTCCACCAATCCACAATGGCTCTCCTTTAAGCTTAGCTGCCAACAGGGGCAGTAAGACTAGTTTTCTTGTGCCCTTCATTGACCCCCGTTTACCTATCACATCCACTGCAGGTGACCGGTGTCAGCTGCATCTAAAAGCTTCTTGAAGAGGGTCAGCTCAATAGGCTTTCTGGCTCTTAATATGTGGTGCCAGATTCAGTGGTATATTTGTATGAAGGTGGACCTTTCATTGTCTCCTTAGTTGAAGACCAGTTTGATTCAATGACATGGTTTCTTAGTGGCATTGTGAAAGAGGTCTCCTAGTTTCAATGACCTATTTACTGCCCATGTTTTAATACCTTCCTGTACAGAGCAGGATGAATGTCTGAGTTTCTGAACAGCAGAGGGTGTAAATGTCATAAATTATTGATTAATATTTTTTTTAATACTGATGCTAAGCCTTACTTTTAGTGTTGCAACCCGTGATGTGGACCTAGTGGCTGTGTCAATTCTGTCACTTTTCTTAATCTGCAGGAGCTCCCTCAGGGATGATCAAGCTGGCATGTGATGAAGGAAGCACCTCTTTATTCTATGTCTGCCAGGATCGGCTCCTGCAGGTAAGAGCGGTGAGGAAGGGTGGCGGGAGTTGGCAGCCAACGTGGAGGTAAAGTTAAATTTAAAAAAAGAAAACCTCTTACCTTATTCTCGCCACATCTCCGAGTCGGGGATGTGGCGAGCGCACGGTAAGTGGTTGTTCTTTTTTATGTAACTTTACCTCGTTGTCGTCTGTTGACTCCCCCACCATGCCTCCTCGCCCCACCGCTCTTACCTGCAAGGGCCGCTCCCGGTGTCTGCATTTGACCAATTCATATGTACTGCAGCAGAGCTGCTATGTGGTAAGCAGTAAAATCTGGGATACTCAGTTCTCCTAATCTGGGGGAGAGGAATCTTTACCTGAGTCCTCTGATTTCCCCTCTCACTATACAATTGGTGCATGGCTCCTGAATCCTGACCACAATCTCGTGGGCACACATCAGCCAAATATGGGAGAGAAACCAAGCCCACGGAAAAAAACGTCTTTTTAGTTAATATTATAAGTCCTGATCATGAGTAGTGCTGGTTATGCCGTCTTTGCACATCTCTTCATTGTCTCTAGCAAGATCAGATAATATACAGCATATTGTTTCCAACATGTCAGGTTAAGATTATTACCCGGATATTTTAGTCATGAAGCATTTTGTTCAAAGGGTACCACTCCAAGCCATGATGAAGAAAATGGGGGCGGGGTCTGGTGACGTTTAAGGCTTCTGATTTCGACATAGTTATCTTAAATAATGACAACCTGTGAAGTAGATCCAAATCCACCAGAGGCATTGGAATAGTCAAGGCTGCGTTCATCAAGGAAACTAGGATGTTGTTGGCGAATATTGTGAGTTTGAATATGTTACTACACAGTCAGAATCCCTTTATTGCCAGGTTATGACAAATCCTTTGCACCCATGGTTCTTTACATGGGGCATAGAGAAATAAGGTAAGAGGGTTGCCGTGCTTCAACCCCCACCCTACCACTATCATCTGGGAGTCTAAGTTGTTAATTTGAATTGTCACAACCAGAGCACCGTATCATACACAGACCATGTTAAGAAATTTACTGTTAAAACCTTAGGTCTCCATCATCTACTTCAGAAGTCCCACTCCACGCTGTCAAAGGTTTTCTCAACCTGAAGAGAGAGGAGCATAGGCTCCCCCTTGAGCATGTGTGCCACATCTTTCACAGGCACTACCTCACCTTTGTTGTCTATTAAAAAATATTTTTCCATATTGGTTTCATATGAAAATGATAATATCTATAGTTTCTACAGTTGTATATTCCATATATAATTCTAGGAAGTACTGAAGCATGTAATATACTTTCTTATTGAAGTCCCAGTTTGATGTCAAAACACACTAGTAGCAAGAGCACATCATGATTCGCTTGCAATACTTAATTGCAAATAAATAGTGCAATCAAAATGTCCCTGTCAACAATATGGTCGGAGAGCAGGCAGCCATCTTGATTCATGCTGTGACAGAAGATTATGCTTTCTGCACAGCACATAAAGTAGAATCTGTGCATTGGAATCTACTTCATACCGTGCACAGAGTAAGTCTTCTGGAATTTACAAGTACGATCTTTTCTTTAAAAAAAACTTGTTTTAATCTACTGCTGCCCCTTTAACCTTATAGAGTCTTGGGGGCATCATGCGGACTCTGTGTTATGCTTGGCAACCATTGAGTAGTTGAATTGTAGCTGACTCGGTGGAGGCTGTGTTACCCTTTGATGGATGCAATAAAGAATATTACTTCTAAGGAGTGTAGTGTCTACCCTCTTAACAAAACCCTTAGGGAATACCATTATTATCCTAGTCTAACAGCAAAGCCACAGAACAGAAATCCGAAACAAATGACACCACAAGCCTACAGAGCTCAGCAGCAACAGAAATAAGTAAATTAAATTTCAATTGGCCTCCAATCTAAATGAGGGGCAATGGAAAGCATACAATGACAACTAATAACAAAATGATCAGTGTGGTTGCGCTTGCCAATCTTCAGCCAAATACCTCTTTCGTTATGGGATTCGGTATTAAAAATTTGAGCTAATAAATACTGACTCACAAATACCAGCTCTTGGCTAAAATTCAAGGAATCATCTGAAAGTGTGAAATATGACACAGGACCTCATGGCAGCTGTGGAAGGAGTTGGGGAAAACAGAACCTTATATTATAATTACCAAAATACCTCCAACCGTCCCTAAAAATCACATCACAAGTGATCTTGGATTCCATGACTTTATAAATGCATTCGGCCTACGGATGCTTGCCGCTATATGGTGATGGAGCTTCTTAGTGACTTGCAATATTCTTATAATGTAAGGTTCGGGTTACTTTATCTAATACATGGCAAGTCAGCAAGGGGTTCTTTGGCCTAATAGAGACATGAGACTGAAGACTGAGATTGTTTATGAGTGTAGAGAGCTAACCTGTAATCTACCCTTTAAATGTGGTGTAGGATGCTTTATACATGATCACACCATCTTTATCTCACACTGTGTCCCTTTCATATTTAACCTCCTCTTCCTAAAGATGCAAGCTGATCAATGTACTGGTATACAGACAAAGGGTCTGGTTTAGAGTTTGCGGGAAGGGAACTCCATCACAAATGTGAATGACGAATTACCCAGTCCCCCAAACCATTGGCAAAATCATCAAGTAACATAAGTCAAAGGACTGATGGCTGTAAGGTCACTTTTGTAAATTTTTCTTTCAGTAACAGATCTAGCCATTTACTCAGGTTAATATGATTTATGAGCCCAAATAGCTTAGTTACGTTTTTTGCTTTACCGTTTACAAGCTTGATTCTGTCGCATATCTCCTCGCACTAGAATTAAATCTTGGTAAATATTTCATCATGGGAGGAATGGAAAATTATTTTGTGATGTCTGTGCTGTTGTAAAAAGTGTACTGAGCTGCCCATAAGGAGATTTTGTGATGTGCAATTTAAGAGAGTGTTTTCTTCCCCATTCTCTCCACCATCTCAGTTTTTTCTTTAAAAAAAGTAAAAGTAGCAATATAAGGATAGCTTGATCTGAAATAAAAAGCATGAATGTGGTAGTCTTTAGAACAGGATGCATTATTATACCCCCATTAAAAGCTGCTGCTTTGACATTCCTTTTACTGTTAGCAGGACGCAGCAGGACCACCATCCCGCATTCCATCAGCAGTGACTGGACTCAAGGGTTAATGCCCAAACCAAACTTATCATGGCTTTCACTCAGACACGTTAAACACACTTCGGGGCAGATTTATGTTAACTGGCGCATCCCGAGGGATGCGCCAGTTAACGTGCGCCACAGCTACGCCACCCATGGTGCGCCGCACTCATAATGCGGCGCACCATGGTGCAGAAACTGCACAGATGCGTGACGCATCTGTGCCGGAAATGTGCCGCATTGCTGGAGTTGCGTCGCAAGCGCGACGCAGCTCCAGCAAGGCTCGGGGTGCCCCATCCACACAATGCTGCATCAAGACCTACGCCTGCTTCAAGCAGGCGCAGGGTTTTGACGCAGCATTGGCCAGAAAGTGACTGAGTGAAATCTCATAGATTTCACTCAGCCACTTTCAGGAGGCGTTCCTGCGCAGGAACGCCCCCCCCTGCACAGGAACGCCTCCTTATGGCGCAGGGCTTTACAACGTGACGCATCTCCTAGATGCGTCACGTTGTAAATAGGGCGCATTGTTTGCGCCGCAGTTGCATCAAATAAAGTGACGCAATTGCGGCGCAAGGGCATCATAAATCTGCCCCTCTGACTCCAGAGGCCGTATTACACAAGTGCCCTGTGGGTGCATTTGGCTTAAGTGCCCCCGGGGCACTTTGGTATTACAGAAGGGGCTGCAGTTGCTTGTGTGGCCCCTTCTGAAATACTGACAGCGCTGGCACACATGTAGCACCAGCGCTATCTCGAGAGGGCTTTCCCTCATTTGCATGGGGCCACGGTCTCATGCAAATCTTTGACTTTGCGTCTGTGCCACATTATGGATGGATGAGCAAAGGCAAAGAAGCCTGATAAGACAAGTCAATAAGAAACATTCAATATCCCTGAGGCTCCCTAACGAGTATTTTGAATTCATGACCAAGGTAGAAAGCGCTTGTGAAATCTGAAAAACAAGTGCAACATGAAGCAAGGTGTAACTGATATGCAGTACAGTCAATCCCAGATATCCAGTACCAGTAATAGAGTAGGTATTCAATAAATTGCAGGTTTGCGAATTAATAGGTTATACTTGAATGAATCGAATTATGGTCATTCATCAAATGTTTCACACTGATATTTCAATCAAAAGCGGAAAAAGGGGGATCCCAAAGCATTCATTTCCCAAGTTAATTCCCATAGGTAACTTTGCTCTTCAATACAGAAAAATGGCTGAACAAAATTGCTCCAAATTTTCAGAAAGTTAGACTTTTACTCAAAAGTATGCTCTTTGTGATTTGATGTAAATCTGTTGTGCCAATTTTGAGAAATTGGAGTTTAAAGAGGTGCTCAAGATGGGCATGAAGGGGTGTAAAAGTTAAGCATATCTGGACGGTTGCTCCTGCTGGAATCTAAAACTTTTTTTTTTTAAGTTGCCCTCTGATTTGCTGAGGGTGCTTTTTCTCCTGTAGGCCATTTCAGCATGCGGGACTGAGTAACTTGATTGGCTGGCTGAAACTAACAAGCAGCAAAATAACTGTGCTCTCTCTTTTAACACAGTAGAAATGGTACACTCCTAATTGGCATATTTAATGTACTTACAAGGCTCTAGTTTATGGTACATTGTGTATCAAATTTCCGTAAGTAAAATGCCATTAGTGGACCTCAGCACGCTTTGTGGCATTCACTACAGTGGTAGTGCAGGCATAGCCTCAGGCCCACCACTGCAGCCTGACTGGAGCAGTTTTAAAACTGCAATTTAAACTGTCAAAATAAACTCTTTTGACAGGTCAGAACCTCCTTTTAAATATTAATAAGTCACCACTTTGTAGACCTTATTGCCCCTAAGGAGACTGCATGGCCTTAAAAAGTGGGACATATAGAAATCTAATATTAATATCTATTCTCACAGCGAATAGCCACCAAAAGCTATTTTTACTGTAGGCAGGCTGATTGGCCCATCGAGAAACACTAGAAAACGGTATGCACCTGTTACAACGCATTTTTTACAACGCACTACCACTACAACGCAGGCATTACAACGCATACCATTACAACGCATAGCGCTGGGGGGCGCTCTAGGATAAGAGGTAAGTTTAATTTACTATCCAACACCTTCCCTAGGGTCCACGGGGACTGGAGTTAGAATAGTAAATTATACTTACCACTATCCAGCACCCCAAACCGCTATGCGTTGTATTGGTATGCGTTGTGAATACCGCGTTGTAATGGTATGCGGAGTAAAAGTATGCGTTGTAACGTCATACATCCCTAGAAAACAAAATTAAATATGAATTATTTTTTTATATTAATTAACAGCCCAATACAATGGTGAAGTCAGATTTTTAATAAATATTTAGTGAAATGTGCTTTCAGAAAGTTACCTTTTCCTTGCCTAAAACCTCTGGGGGTGCTTAAGCCTTGAATAAGATGTGAAAGCTGCTCCCAGAGGAAAGATAAAAGCCTTGGTGTGGGGATATATTTTTGTTCCATTGACAGGGTGACCATTTGGGCTTTTCCCAAGAACTTAATTGAATTCAAAGGGGCCTCCCCTATCACATGCAGATGCCAGATGACCCCTGTTCCTCTAGTCAGGAAGGCACCAATCCAAGTCAGATGGGAGCTACCCCCAGAACTGGTTCAGAGTGACCACAATGGAGGAGATGGCAATCACAGTGGCCTCACCACTGGGTAGGTACAGAGGCTCTGCACAACGCAAGAAGGGTTTCACCATCTTGGATTGAGGCAGAGAGGAATAGTGTGGGATTGTTTGCGGCAGGGCACACAGGAAATACCTCAAAAGTGGGTAGCGTGACCCCTGGGAACTTTTACCCAATTGGTTTGGTAGAAGCATGGAGTCATCCTCAGCCACAAGCTGGTGCAAGGCATAAATGTGTCACCCCCAGTACTATCCTCTGAACAACTTCTGGACCGGAGTAACAACAGAAAAAGACAGACTCTGCTGTCCATGACCTGAGAAGAGGCCTGCTGAACTGAACCTGATTCCTCTTGTACACAGAGTAAAGAAGTGAACTTTGAGGGTCATACGTTTGACCTCCCTCTCAAGCTAAAAGGATCCAAAAAGCGTTAAGATTTTTTTTCTGCTGACCAGTTCCAATTAAGCCTGCCCTAGACCCTGGTGATGGCCTCTTCTGGAGTAGGTCCTGATCCCCAAGTGCTGTTCCTGAGGTCCTGAATTCCTTGGCTGTTTCTGGCCAAACTTCTCCATCTCTGAAAATCAGGGATTTAGAAACGTTTTGGTTCCAAAGATCTCCGGGGGACCAGGACAAACCTGTCAAATGCTGGATTAAACCCTGTGAAAGACCCTGGGCAGTCAAAATGTTGTGTCCACCTCAAAAATGATCTCCTAATATGTTTTATTTTATTTTATCAACCAACAATTTTAAATAAACCTATTTTATTGCACAAAACTGAACACTAACAGTTAATATTGTTATTAAACAAAAATTCATTGGAAACAATTTAAGAAAGCTTGATTGTAATTTTCCCATAGGCCGATGCCTATTTTGCTTATTTGGTAATCCAGAACTAAACATGCCAAGGAAATCTGACCAAAATGCATTGCTGCTGGGTTGAATATTCAGGTTTCTCCCACTAGAAGCTTTTCTGCAGCAGCAAATCCAATTCAGTGGGACTGCTCAGAGATAGAATCCAGTCTCATGAAGCACTTTGTGACTACAGCTTGCAGCCATGACCCGCTGGAGGAATCTGAGCTCCAAAAGAGTGCCCAAGTGCATACGTAGAAATCATGACCGGTTGAAGATACAAAAAGTATCCTGCCAGCATAAGACCTTCTCTGGGCACAAGATTCCAATTTCTAATGCTCACAACTTTCCTGCCAAATTCCAACCTCTTCACTGGGACCTCATCTAACAACTATCTGACCCCATGGAGACCTCCTCGACTTTGGGCCGCTGCCTTGCCCTCTGAAGATTTTTGACTTCCATTTTTTAAACTAAGTCCCAAGGTAAAACCTCTGACCAGGTTGAACCTGCTTTCTGTAGCTATCCCACCCTCTATCATAGTTGGTCTCAAATCATGCTTAGGTCCTGGTCTACCACAACCAGTTGACCACCGTTGGTGCTTAATGCTTTTTGGTGCTATTTTGTTTATTAAACATCAAAAAATCATATCTCTGGTTACCCATATTGAATTTTTGTCATTTTTGTTTATTAAAATGTTCTCTATTTTTCTAGATTGGTTTAGGATTTTTATTCTGTTTTGTTTTTGACTTTATTACTGTTTTGGTACTGCTTAGATTCTTTACAAATTTCCTCTAAATTCCACCTGTCTGCTGTGTGCCATAGCAACTAGGGGTTTGATCTCAGGTTAATTTAATGCCTTAATGGGTTCACCCTGACGAGGATTGTGTTGATTAATTAAGGTGGGTAGTCACTATCCTCAATGAATAACCCAAGATCTTACAATACTGAAGTTAGTGTAAAACTTTGTGTCTTCAGGGGAGAAAACAAAAGAGCTTTCTACAAAGCTCTAGAACTATATATGAAGGACCAGCACAAGGACATTTACACAACTGCTAAAATTAAAACTATTAAAAAAGTCAAATTTGAAAATGTTAAAATATAGGTATATGGTTTAAAAATACAAATTTCAGAAAATTATAAAAAAAAAGGTACACTAAGATGACAAAAGTTAGCTTGTGCTTTAAAGCAAATTTCTAATAATAAGCAAAATTACAGAAATTGAAAAAAATGATAATCAAGAAGCAAGTACCTGCATAAAACTACTTCTTCACACAGCTTCGGGTGCTTTGCAGAAGGGGTAGGCTTGAACTGAAAGAATTAGATGCATTTAGAGACTCAAGGACTGACCCCACTCACTAAGTCAGTGCACATAGATGTAGGTTGTGCAACATGGTAGTAGCCCACCCTACACTGCTTATACATGCACAAGAATTAAAATATGATCTAACGAGCAGAAATTTACTGAAGAAACCATGACACTATGGTTAGGTGTCGAAATAACACCTTAACGTATGTAAAAAAACAAAGGTTAAAGTGACATTATAGTTAGGTGGCACAGTCACTCAAGACGTACTGTTCAAAAACAAAAAAGTCTACTGAAATTCACCCGTTGTAATTCAGGGAGATAACTATAACTTCCTGTTGTAGTGCAGGGAGATAACTATAACTTGCGCTAGCATCATGCACTGCCTATCACCTAACAGATTACTTAACTCATGACATGTTAAATTACAAGCTTGATGACATTTTCCAAGCTACTACTACTAAAATTACTCTATAAACTCTTAGATAATTTTTTTTTAATGATGTTGGTAGTAAATGGCTTACAATCATATACAGCATAGATTGACTATATGTACATTTGTGCACGAATAGAAGAGAAATAGAAAGTCCTGGAGATGTCTGTTTCAGTATGATACAATATATGGTTCACACTTCAGCTAACAGTAACATTTTGAGTGAAAGCAACCCTTTATTTAAACATGGCAATGACTGAGCGCAACTAGTGGGAGATGAAGACTCACATTTCAAATAGGTTGTGGCTTAACTCAAAGGCCTGTTTCCAAATATATGTGAGAAAAGGTAAAGCTTCTGTTTACAATATATTAATCACCTGTGAATGTCAGACCACATGCTGATGATAGTTTTCATATAGTGCTACCGTAAAGCCATACCCATCTGCAGATGCAAGAGAAGACCGACAAGGTGGCAACTATATCAGCACAACCTGGCCTCAACATTCACAGGGGAAAAAACAAGATCCTGAACGCTAACACAGCCAGCACAACTGCAGCCACTCTTGACGGCATTGCACTGGAAATGTTTGAGGCCTTCACCTACCTGGGCAGTGTCATAGACAAGCAGGGCGGCACAGACACCGAATCGGCAAAGCAAGGTCTACCTTCATTCAGTTACAGAGGATCTGAAGCTCTAAGGACCTAACGCTGCAAACCAAGATCCGGTTTTTCAACACCAACATAAAATTGGTCATTCTGTATGGAGCAGAAACTTGGAGGACATCTATAGCTACCATCAACAAAGTCCACCAACAACAGCTGCCTGAGGAAAATTCTCCAAATCCACTGGCCAAACGCCATCAGCAACAGCGACCTATGGCAGCAAACATTCCAACTCTCTGCTCATAAAAAAAATCATGAAAAGATGATGGGGCTGGATGGGTCACACCTTCCACAAGATTGCACCAAACATCACTAGGCAAGCCCTAACCTTGAACCCTCTAAGGAAAAGGAAAAGAGGAAGGGTAAAAAACACCTGGTGCTGAAGCCTCAATGCTGACTGCAAGGAGTTTGGTTACACTTGGAGTCAGATTTAAAGAAAAGCCCAGGGCAGAGGTAGCTGGAGAGTCCACGTTGATGGCCTATACCCCAGGAGGGGGTAAGCATAAGCAAGTATATAGTGCTATAGTCAATTCCTGTATAAACTGGAGCTTAATAAAGTGCAGATATTTATTTCCAGTAGTTCTCTAAATATTTTGTGACATTATACATTGTTAACAAATGCATGTTGTATGGGTGACTCACTTCCATATGGGTTAAGTCACAGAATAATTGTAAGCATTGCTCTAAAAGTGTACAGTATTATGCTCATTTTAAGAGCATATGTAGAGTATTTTTTTTAACTATGGAGTGTTGTCCTTAGGGATTGGCAGTACATGCTTTATCAGTGGTTAATGCATAGCCTCTGAGATCAAATTGTATTGAGATGAGGTATGTAAAATGCACTTCCCATTAATTTACATAAAGTAAAAACACTTTTTTGGAGAGTATGCAAGACTAAGGACCTAATTACAAGTTTGGCTGTCCACCTGACGTATTACACCTACGACATTTCAACCACCACAGGATCGCTGCAAACGCCATAGATCCCTCATCCCGCGGTGCAGCAGTGTGAGGCTGTAATAGGCTGGTGGTGCCACTGCAGCATTGCCAACCATATTACGAGTTTCCTCACAGCGACCCTTTTCATGGTGGTGAGCCTGCCATGAAGAGGGTGGCAGTGAGGAAACTAAGGGGCCCATACAGAGCCCCCTTCTTGCCTCTGGGCTAGGGGGTGCATGTAGGGGGGCAGATGGTGTGCCCCCTGTCTGTTTGCACCCCCTGTTCCTACACAGCATGGACTATGAAGTCCGTGCTGTGCAGGAACACACTTTGGCAGTCCCACAGCACTGCCTTGAGCCTTAGAAGGCACCGCTGTGGGACCGTCAAAGCAACGCCCGCCAGACCACTAATAATTTCGTAATCTGGAGGGCGGTCTGAATACAGGTTTTGAGGTCTTTGGACACGGCGCTGGCGTGGCCGCCCGCTTGAAGACCGCCAAACTGGTAATCAGGCCCTTAATATGTTGGTGATCCTAGTAATGTTTATAGAGCCATTAAGGTAGTGCACATTACAGTTACTTGAATAAACTATAAATGACGAATTGCAGTGTTTTTTTTTTTTACTTTTAACTGGCATTTTCACCTAACTATAACAATATTTTAACCCTTGTTTTTTTCCTTGAAATTACTGATAGCTGTTTTTATTACCGTAAATTAAGATATCATTACCAGACCTAACTACATCACTTTAACCATTGGCTTTTTCAGTGGATAGACAGACAGACAGACAGACAGACAGACACACAGACAGACAGACACACAGACAGACAGACAGACAGATAGACAGATAGATAGAGAGATAGAGAGATAGATAGATAGATAGATAGATAGATAGATAGATAGATAGATAGATAGACAGACAGACAGACAGACAGACAGACAGACAGACAGACAGACAGACAGACAGATAGACAGATAGATAGAGAGATAGAGAGATAGATAGATAGATAGATAGATAGATAGATAGATAGATAGATAGATAGATAGATAGATAGATAGATAGATAGATAGATAGATAGATAGATAGATAGATAGATAGATAGATAGATAGATAGATAGATAGATAGATAGATAGATAGATAGATAGATAGATAGATAGATAGATAGATAGATGGAACTAAGAAATATATTTATTTTAGTATATCTATATAACAATGAGATTACTCTGTTTTTTTAAAAAGATTAGTGTAGTGAGAAATACACCAATTGCTTAGAGCATAAACAAATGACACTTACGACATGAAATGAAGTGAATGACAATTGATACAGCTCCATTTGAAACACCTGAGGCTCTTTTCCTGCAGTGGTGCCTGAGGCAGCACAGGGAGAGAACGTTCATCAGAATTGTGTAACTCGTGTAGGTCTAAGCAGTTTTTAATCACAAACCAAGGTTGACTCCAAAAATACTTTCTTAAGTTATGGACAAGGTTAAAACTAATGTGAGTTTTTAAAATGCAGTTTCTGTTGTTGAGTGAAGATTTACCGTACATTTGCAAACGTTTCCCTTATTTTTGCCACCATCACTGTGCTTACTTAAATGAGCTGTTGGTATGTTTTTTTTCTATTGAGAAAATTACCCTTTATGCAGATGTTGTGCAGTTTGTTCGGTTCAGACAAATCAGCAAAAAAAACACACGGAGACGTGTAAATGCCAATATGTGTATAGGATAAATGGTGTGCATTTATGGTGAGTTAGCCTTGTAATATTTCTCTTCAAACACATCATTGTTCTATTTTGTTGTGAACAACTAGTGTGTAGATGTGAGTGTATATTTGCACATCTATATTGCACTAGATATATAGCAAACAAGCACTGACAAAGCCAATAGGTCTGGCCTTGGCTGCCAGCTTTTTCACTTTCTCGATGCTAGTTTTATTTTGTAATGGTTTTTGTTAAACATTACTATTGGGGAAGCTGCTTGGCAGCTAAGATCTCGACAACTTAAAAAACAGTGCCTAAAAGCAAAGGTGTATATTTTCTCCCAGAAATCACACTTTGTCATATAAGTTCCGGGCAACGAAGGGAACTATTGTATATGCAGGCTTGCTCCTTGTGTAAAGGCAAAACGCCTTTACTCACAGTGAAGTTAGCTAATGGCTGAAGTGTGCTGCCCCATTGCCACAAGCTCTGTGCTGTAATGAGCAAAACAGTGAATAGCAAAATACCAGATCAATGATAGATGAAGGCTGGCTGAAAACCCCTGTATGTATATATATAATGTAAATACATTTTGTAAACTCAAAAGGTCTTGGCTAAAGCACTGTACAAAGGTGACCGTAGAGTAGTACAGAGTAGGAGAGTGAGGGAGATGGTGCAGTCAGGATTGCCAGATGGGGGTCATCATCAGGAGGGTTGCTAATTGATAAGAAAAGGCTTGACGTGTTCACTTCCATGCTGAGGAGCAGGAGCCTCGGAGCTGTCTGGATATAGTTGAAGACAGAGTTACAGATCATCTGTTGATAGTAAGAGAAGGCATGGGGACTTATTAGGAAAAAGTTCTGCACACAGGTGCAGAAAAGGTCTATTCACCTGTTTTTCAGAAATTTGTATTGTTTACAGCTCTAACCGTGCGGGCCATAACCCTGAAACTTTGCTTGTTAGAATATGAGATCCAGTAACCACAATATGCCCTCTAATGTTATCAAATGGCAGTATGCAGTGCTATAATAATGTACTTGATATATGCAATTATAGATGGTTAATGTGGAAACAAAACAGTATCCCAAATTTTGGACAACCAAATATTTTGCCTCATTTGGTTCTCTCAGAGATTGAATTTCATGTTAGTGTAGCATTTAAACATAGATTCGCAAGTTAAACAGTTAAAAAATGAATAGGGTCCACCCAATAATTAAGTTCAAAATCAGAAAAAATAGTTAAATGGTTTTATTACAGAATTGAAAAATAAGTGGTAGGGGGTAAATGTCATAAAGGCTCTCAGGAACAAAGCTAGACAGATTATGTAAAGCCAGAAATCGTTATAAGTCCCAAAAGACCAGTAAAATAAAAAAAAGTTTGATAGCATCCCAAGAAAAATCCTTTTGCTCACTCTCTGTCCCCTAAAATCAAGAGGTTCTTATACACAATTCTCACATAACAAATCAGACTAACTGCGAAATCATCATGGCCAGAGCAAAAGTAATGTTTTTTTAGCAAATCGGAATATAAGGGAAATTACATGTCATTACCTTAACACATAAGCACCATCCCATTTAAAGAAAGAATCTTATGAAGCACTCACTATGCTAATACAATCCAGAGATGTTCTAGCATGCATGAAGCATTTAAAAAACATTTAACTTTCAGCAAATGAAGGAAATAATGTACACAATGGAAGGGCCTTGATAATGTTTCGGATCATAGCAAACAGGAGAAAGTTTGTCTATAGTGTAATCATAACAGTGGAAATAAGCGATTAGACATCATTCTGTGGAGAGATGATGCACACGGGGGGAGAAAGGAGTGAGTGACAGTAATGGCATCCATCCTGTCTTTGTTAGCGTCTAACAGGAAAATGTGGCATAACTAAAACACATTAATAAGCACACTTCTATTCATCATATAAAATCAGTTTAAACTATAAACATTACATTTAAGCCTATATTTCAAAAAAATTTAATGTTAAAAGCCATATTAGTCATCATCATTAATGCACAAAATAAACCCAACAAAAACAATCTAACAATTATGGTGATTTACAAGGATATTTTTCACTGAGGAGTTCTTAGTGACATCAAATAGAAAATATGAGTGATGCTGGAGTTGTCTACGATGTCACTCAGAAGCCTGAGATGCTCTCCTTCACATGGTTTCCAACCCCAATGTGTCCTCCTTCATGTGGTTTTCATAAATTGGCTAAACAAATATCAAACATTGGAAACACTAAAGAAAGGGAATCTCACCATCCCCTCAGGGCTTATACAAAAAACCTGAAACATAAATAGTGGTCCCTCAAACTTCAACTTACCAAATCTTGAGTAATCCCAAAGTTCAGGTAGTGCAAACTTGGCAACATTTGATTTGCCTGTACTCACTGAAAACAGTGTCTCAGAGAAAACTGGTAGCCCCATAAAGGTGTCAAATCCACCTCAGCTATGGCAAATTGAACAGCTGTTAGCATTAAACACCAAGCCTACCCATCCCTCTTCCCATCAGGCAACACTGCAATGCCACAACGGTGGCCTCAATCAGTGGAAAAGTAAAAACACAATTAATAAAAATTTGCTATGTTCCTGCCTGCGGCTTTGCAACATTTGACAAAGGAGCGCATGCCATAAGTGGTCATCTGCTACTTCCTGTGTCAGAGGGAAGTACAGTATGGCACTGTTTTAATCCTAACGAGAAATTAACCAATATTTAACCCTTGTGGAGAGCCTTGTTTTATAAAAGATACTGCCTGCCTAGGCGCCAAGTAGACTTTTCAAGAGAGTGACAAGCCTCAGTGTAGACGGGTTAACGAAGTAAACTCGTTTTAATAAAGCGCATGAAAAAAGGCAGGCAAGTTTCATGGCAAGTAAGCCATTTTCACCCAGTGCTCCAGAGGAGCTAAAGAATGATGATGGATTCAACCCATATCGGTAATTGGGGATGGGTGTCTGAAAAGTTTCAATGCTTCGCCCGTCATCTCTATGAGTTTGCCAGAGAAGCTCAAAGCACAAATTATACTGCTCCAGTGATGGGGTTTTCTGCTGCCTCCACCATAGATGAGTCCACTGGTCTAGAAGATTTGGACAGTGTGTACCCTTCCAATTTAGTACCACAGTGGCATTCAAGGTTGGGGATAAAGGATCAAATTTAATTTACCAATTGGATCCCACCATGGAAATGTGGGCTGCCCCGTTTGCAGTGTGCCTGTCGTGACAACCCACCAATTACACCCCAGCAATATGTAATGGGCAAGGTCTACCACCAATTGGTAGATACTTCCCACTTAGGTAATTTGGGCCTAGATGTTACTAATTCTAAGTTCAGTAATTTATTATAAAAATGTTCTCTTACATATAGGCATTAATTGCCATTAAACCATCCAAGACGGCTGTCCTCAGTTTTCAAAAATGTGTGCATATTGCAAATTCTGCAAATTCAATCAATAGGGGTGCACAGAAAAGTTACCCCTACAATATCGCACAATGTATACATGTTAAATGCCTACACACAAAAAGGTGTTGGGGAATATCCCTGTACCTGAAGGGTTTGAGAGGTTTCTCAGTCAGAGTATGTCCTCCCTGGGCAGAATATAAATCACAAAAAATACCCCAATGGACCAACTCATGGTCAGTGGTGCCGGTTATCTAACTATACAAAAGAAAGATGGGGGAAAAAACGGGAAAAGGAAGGGGGGCCTCTCTAGTGAAAGGTTGCACCTAACTCAACCATGAATGTGGGGAAGGAAAACACTCTTTGTTTAGTTATCCTCACACACCCTAGTGGTGTCATGCTTCATCATCGGGTCACCCCGACTCCTAAACATCAGGGTGGGCTCGACCACAGTGTTGGGAGCTTTTGGATAAATGAAGCCTGTCTGAACCATTTTTTGGTTAATCAGACCAAATTCTAATCAAATCTCTGTGCTGGTGACGAACTCTGGGGAAAATGAAACAAAAGTCGAAAAACCTTATTTTGTGCAGAGTTAAAAAAAGGTACCAAACTTTCCAGGGAAGACTACTGCACCACAGCAAAGAGTTGGAATAAATTTGGCCTTAATTGCTGCAAGTAGTGGCGGAAAACTTGGGCTTTGTAATTTTCGGTACAGTTGTTGGAAAGCTGAAATTAAAGAAGCAATTTTTGGTTTCAACGTATTCTGATGGAGTCGATGTGTTAATCTATCTTATAACGAAAAGCCAAGATATTTATATGACGAGCCTCGGAGACGTGTCTTCCCACCTAGCGCCCAGTTCCTGTTCTTATTAATTTTCCTACCAAAAATCACAACCTGTGTTTTTGTAAAATTAATAGTCATTTCGTTTTCGGTGCAGTAGAGATCTAGGTGGTTTAGTAATCTTTGGAGTCCAATCCCAGTTAGGTTCAGCAAGAATAAATTATCTGCATATTGTAACAAGGTCATTTTTGTGTCTGCCAGACTTGGAGGATGTGAGTTGGCTGAACTTAAAATGGTGCTAAGATCCCCCAGAATAGGAAGAGGCGCCAGAAAGCAGCCTTGCTTCAGGCCTCTTTTTATTAAAATTTTGTCTGTCAGCTCTTTGTTTTGTCGAAGTTTGGCCTAGGCCCAGTGGTTAGTTTATAAGAGCTGGATTGCATGCATTAACTTTGTAGGGATGTCCCAGTTGATCAGCTTCTTCCAAAGCAGATTTCGGTTGACTTGATCAAAAGCTTTGGAGAAATCCACAAAACATGTGTACAGACGTTTTCGTTTTATCCATGATCATTGTGAGTGCCACCAAGGTGCCTACAGTACTGGATTTTGATCTAAAACCTCTCTGGTTGAATGGGATTTGATTTTTGCTTCCCGACCATTCTTCCAGATCAGTCATATATTTTGGAATATGTGTCCATGAGGGCATTCATGAGGTAGCTTTCTGGGGGAGAGTAAGTGCCTTTCTTATATATTGGCTGAAAGATGGAGCCACTCCATGTTTCAGGAATTCCCTATGTCACTAGGCAGAAGTTAAACAAGGAATAAAAACAGCAGCTCCAAAACTCTCTGTCTTCTTCACATATGGACCCAGGGAGGCTGTTTGGGCCAGGATCACCATTACCTCTACTTTTTCCAATCCTTCCTATAATTTCGTTTTAGGTGAAGGTGAGCGATATTTGTGGCTTTAGGAGTGTGCACGTCTTGTGTGTCATATAAGGCACTCATGTATGTCTTCCTTGATTTTTCAGTTCCGTTGTTGCCGACTGCCCCCTTGGAATTTCTGTCTAATTGATTTATTAATGTCCATAAAGAATTTATGTTTTTTTTACATGCTTGTACTATGTCTATCCAATCTTGGTCGGTTTTGGCCCATTTTACTTCCCAAATCACTTTTTTGTAAGATGTATACAAATCTCTCATTGTTTTCCATTGGGCAAGGGTGCCTGTATTATTGGTGCTAAGAAGCTTTTCATAGCGCGAGTGCAAGGGAAAACACAATGGTGAGCTGTATTCTTGTGAATATGGCGCATCCCTGCGTTTTTGAAATGACGCATCATGTCGCTGCTAAATTGCTTGCAGCTCTGTGCTGCGCCATTTCTTTGTGGGTGCTTAACTGGTACTAATGATGTGAAACCTTTTCCCAGAGAGGGTTAACATTTAGAAATTTGAGTGTGCCACCATACCAGCATAATTTGCCTCTTCTTGGCATATCATTTAGTCAACGCTCACATATAATTTGGTGCCCTGCTGTTGCATATTTCCAGATACCTTGCTCAGAAGCGAATAAAGCACACTTTACCTTTGGATTCCATTTCTCAGTAAACATCAAGCACTCTGCCACCATAGATAGGATCGTGTGAACCTGTTGCGATATATCATTAACCTTGTACGGGAAGAGGCGCTACCCATGCGCGGGAGGTGGCGAGTTTGATCAATACTAGCGCAAAGGTGTTAGTACAACTTACTTGGAAAGAAATTATGTGATATGCTCAGAAGACAAAAGCGAGCTTACCTGATATACAAGCTGGATTTAAGAGAAAAGGTGGAAATATATGTCAAAAGATCTGGCTTCCTGGCGGTAACATCTAAATTTACGGCATTGAGCAGGAGGAGCGCGCCTTAAGTTTTATTGACCCTGAAGGGGGGCCGTGATACACTGTGGGGCAGCTGTGGGAATTGATGCTCCTGTGCCGGACTGCATCAGCACATACTACGCAGACACTTGTGGTCCTTCAGCTAAATATTTTAGACTACAAAAAAGGACATTTTGCAATTGTACCTCCTGCACTGACTTGATTTAGCATAGATATATTAATGATCATGGGGCCTAAAGCGGCCCCCTGAAGACCCTGGGCTATGGTAGGGCTGCACCATTCAGGGTACGGGAAACTATGCAGCACAAAATCTATGAATATCTAAGAGATACATGGGGGGCTAACTTCATGCTTATGGAATGGCGTTTATAACCTTGGCGCGTTCTAATTTTGCACCTGCAGTTGTAATTGGTGGGGCTGATAAAAATAAAATCTCATTCACTTAAGCAACCATTAAAGCAGGCAAGAAGTCACTCCATTCCACAAACTTTGCTGTACTACAGCATTTTAGCACTGAATGACGAGAAGGAACTAGCATGGACGTAGCATGGTCATCACTGTATCTTTCTCTTTGTGGTCTTCCTGTCCGTTGCAGGAAGCCCTGGGTCCCACACACTCCCATGTGTTTTAGGCTTTTCCATGGTTGGATGGCTTGTATGTCTATTTCAGTGTTCTGCTGTGGATTCGATGCATTCCTGCCTATTCTGTGTGCCCCACCTCATTAGGATAGCTCTCTCGCTATGTTTTTTGTTTGGATGAGTTACACCCTTGCCTTTTGTTTTCTTTCTGTGGTTCCAAATCCCCGTTCATTCTTTGCAGCCTTCCTGTGGCTCCAAAGAGCTCCAGATACTCTCTTGCTCCATCCTCTTCTAAATGTTTTTCTTCCCGTCTCCTCTGCTGCTCAGTTCCGGATGACCAAATAGGCAAAGTAGGCACCGGCCTATGGGCTCCACTCCTTTCAGGGGCCCGCGACAACGGATCAAAACAGTATTGATTTGATTGTGAAAGAAAATTACATTCAACATTTCTTAAATATTGTTTCCAAAACATAGGAAAAAAATGAATCAACTCAAAGAAATGAAAACTTTACATTAAAGACTCTCTAGAGAAAATACTGTATTAGTGTAATGTACCCATTAACAACTTCAAGTACCCCAACCAGAGACATCAGATTCACATAACAGTTTGTCTCTTAAAAGCTCATCTTCTGCAGCTGCCAGTTTGTAACAAAAATCTGGTATTAGGGGATTATTTGCGATGGGGATTCCTACATTTTGACTGCCTCGGGGCCTCCAAAGGGTTTAATCCAGGACCGCTGCTGCTCTCGCGCCACAGTGGTAACCACAATTGGCTTTGCCAGTGCAGGAGGCTTTTTAAAATCTGCCAGCATTAGCAAAGCCAGTAGCAGCAACCAGTCATATATCAAAATTATACAAAAAGTTATTTTCAATACTTTCAAGGTAGTCGCTGCATTGCATCATCAAGTTGCATCACTCAGCAGCACAGGCACCTGAGAGTGTAAAGATATTTTTTTTAATACTTTTCAAAATTGCAGCTGTATTCTGAGAAACGAGTCAATGACTTACATTGCATCATGAAACACTGCGACCATCTGGAAAGTACGGAAACCTATTTTCTATGCGTGTAACGTAACCAGTCAGCCATTGGCAAAGCCAACCACATCTCTCGCTCAGCTTTTGCAGAGCAAGACTGAGTTGCTTTGTCAGTGCTTGTTTTTAGGGTTGGCTTTATGAATGCAGCTTAAGTCTTAAATACTTTAGGAGATTTAAGAAGAGGAAGGTGCTCTGGTATTCTAGGCTTTGAAAGTGCCTGAATGAGAGGAATACAAGCAGCATGCTTCAATAGAGGAGATTTATCCTGTGAGCATTCGAATTTTACATCTGCATATTTCATTGGTAGGACTAGTAGAGAAGGAGCCTATTCCTGTAACAAAGCTTTCACCGGCAAAACGTAATACAGCTCATGTGCATGCATTTGAATGTCAGTGTTAGTAGGTGATTAACATAACAAGCTCTTAATTAACTGTTAGATTTATTGCGAGACAGTTATCAAATCTGTATTTCGTAGGCATAAAGAACATTCATGTGTGTTACATGCTACTAAATGCTACACCTATAGGAAACATATCAAAGAAAATAAAATTAATTGAAATTGTAAATGCCAATGCTTAGTTAAGGATACAAAATAAACGTGTATATGGTTAATGAACGCTCACTGCAGTGTACAACTATTGTTGCCAGATCCTTACATAGACACTGTGGGCCTGATTTACAAGTTGGCAGAAGGCCCACTCTTCGCTGGGGCAACAAAGTAAATCACTCCAGCGCCTTGTCAGAGGTGCTACCATACAAATGTATTCATGTCTGCTGGCCCATTTCTAGCATTGGCAGGAACCACAGTTGCAGTAGTTCTTGACAATGCATTGTAAGTTTGTTGCATGACTCCATCAACATGACCGACTTGCCATTTGTGTTTTTCCAAAAAGAAAATCCCAAAACTGTATTTTCGTGTTGAAAATGAAAAAAAACTATTTTCCTCTCGCCATCGGAACTTTCTCCCATGGCATGATGGGCATTGAGCACTTTTCAATGCCCCTTACAGCCAGGTTTTCCCGGTGGTGGTGGGCATTGAAAAACGGCTGTATGTACACCCATCTAAATTAGGTGGGCGGTATGGGAAACGTCCATTACGTCGCAATGCCTTTACAACACAACTTTTACAACACAAGTGCCTATACATTGCATTCCATTACAACGCATGCCATTACAACGCATGTCATTACAACGCATGCCATTAGAACACATGCCATCACAGCGCATTATAAGGTTAGTAATTGAACTTTTTAAGTTTTAGGGGGGGTATAGGTTTTGGGGTAGTTGGGAATAGTAATTTTTATGCTAGCCAACACTTTTCCCTACTGTTGCACTCACTGGAGGCGGGAATAGTACATTTTACCCCATGCTATCCAACACTTACCCTACTGTTGCACTAAAAGTATTATGCGTGGTAATGGTATACATTGTAATGGAGTGCGTTGTAATGGCAAGCGTTGTAATGGTATTTAAAAACAATTGTTGTAATGGTATGTGTTGTAAAATCATGCGATGTAATGGTAGTTGCGTTGTAAAAACTGTGATGTAAAAGCATGCGTTGTAATTGATTGTGTTGTAACGTCATATATTTGCGGTCATACAGCCAAACTTCTGACAACCCTTAATCCATCGGATCATTGAAGGGGTTTAACCACAAGGGAGATGGAGTAGTCGCTGCTGTTACAACGTCTGTTTTTAAATTAGGTGTGCAGGCCATAATATTGGCAGTTAGGGAATTCCGTTGATGTTACAATGGAGTTCCCTCTCAGCCAACAAATAAATCAGGCCCGGTGTCTGCTGTTCAGTGCTTTTATGGAGTGTGCATGGATGCAACTAGGTTTTGTTGTGCACCTGAATGTGTGTCTGTATATGTGTTAACATATCAGGGCATTGGAGTTTATGTGTGTTGCTCTGTCAACTTTTGTTCACATGTCCTCTATGTAAACCTCTGCATGAATGTTGTGTATTTCTGTGCCTTCACTATATAATAAATAGCTAAACCTACTGTCTTTCTCGGGGCTTGTTCTACATTTTCGCCCACATTTGGACACGACATGACTCCAGTATTCTGTTTAATTGAATGGTCTAAATAATGAAAAGATTGAGCTAAGAGAAACATACACTTGTATAGATAAGAATAATGAAAATTAATGAAGTTCACCAGCGAGAATTGTGTTTGAGTGTCTGAGTTAGCATCCAAAAAAAGAAATGCAAAAATTCATGCATAAATATAATAACATGAGCTAAAGCAAGTTAAAATCATTTTAGAGGTGCATCTATAGTTTTTCATTTTTTCGATATTTGTACAGTGGTCTGGGCTGGGAAATCGAAGTCCAATACTCAAAAGGCAAACAAACTGTAAAATACAGTTGCTGTGTGGACTGTTAAACTACACAGACGCATTCATTCACCTTTTACCGTTAATATATATATATATGTGCATATATTTAATACATATGTAGATGTGCAGAGTGTAATATGCTATTTATTACCTTTGTTGTGTGTGGGGAAAGGCCATGACACATTAGAGGAGACACATTGAGTGGGTTATGATGCCCCTCCTCTCCATCAACAATGGTAATAAAAAGCATAATATATTAAACAAAACTGTTTATGCTATGGAATTTTTTCTGTATATTTATTTGATAAAAATGTGATAAAAAATATTTAACCAAAAGCAGGATTAAATTGATTATAGTTATGCAACAATGAAAAATCACATTGCAGGGCGTTTTGGCTGTTAGCAGAACGGTTGCCCTGTGTAAACGAATTGTTAAGTTAATTATGTGAGGAAGTAATAAGTGTTTTTCCAAAGTCACTTTTGATGTAATGTGGTAATACATTTGAATTTGACCTTTGCACTGTAGCAGTAAATGTGTGAATGTGCATCGGTGCAGTTCCATCTAAATATTATTATATAGGTGTGCGTGTGTATTTGTGTGTTTTGTTTTTGAGACACAAAACAGTCAATTCATGTATATTGTAGCATTGGTTTATTTACAGTTCATGGTGGTTAACAGTGCAAATGCATATCACTGTCAGCATTGCTCAGTGCGTGATCACGTGGCACAAGGTGCATTCTTAACAAAGTGACATGTAGAAAGTGAAAACAGACTGTCTCTTACAAAACCTCTACTCTTTTGCAAGACATAATATTCGTGCTGATACATTTGTGTTGCATGTCATATGTCAATAAATAACAACATTAGTTGTCTCCACAATTTCCTTTCTGATTTCGGTCTACAAATAAATCAATGTTAAGAAGCCCCAGTGGACATGGTTCAATGTATTCAATGATAATGCTTCACATGCTTTATTGGACAAGAATTATCAACATCACCAAACAATCATAATGGCTTTCTACAACTGTCAACTTCATCACAACATGGTATACAGAGCATTCCCATCCATAGGAACACTAGTCTGAGCGGTTTCCTAGCTTATATTATTAATGTTAGAGATGACATAGTTTGTATCCCTTAAATACGATAGAAAGCTTTTAACAAATCAAATACGGAAGTGAATAACATATGTTAATGTTATCTCAAGAAAGTTTTTTATGGACAATAATATGGGTCATCCTGCAGGCCTGTTATTTATTTCTGAGAAATTGTATTGAGTTGGTATGCATGGATTTTCATTTAAAAAGAAATATGCATCCCATTCAACTATAGCTCGTTCCTTCCAGTTATAGCATGTTTGTTATGGCTCAACATAATATTCCTTATCAACTTTCAGCTAACAAAGGGACACTCAGTTGTCTCAGTGAATCTTGATTGTATGTCACTTTAGCCCAAATGATAACATTACCCACGTTGACTGAGGGCTTAGCACTATAGAGTCGTCACTTTTAAATGTCTGAAGGGCCACAATTATGAGTAGTCAAAATTTCGAAATGGTGATTTCTTTCTTCTCAATTACATGAAATCCATCCTGACCAGATCCTTAAAGCCAGTAGTATTTTAACACGGGAGCTGCTGCACATATCGTGATTTAGATGTAAAACCACTACCAGTCACAAAGACAGTTCTGATAGCTATGGCATTCATTAAATCAAGACTATCCCAAAAATTAGTATATACTGGTAATTCTTTATTGGTAAACACGTCTGCATCATTTTTGTAAACAGGGGCCCCTGCAGACAAGATTACTTGCTAAGCGCAGGAAAGACTTTCTTGCGTATGTTTGTTTTCAAAATACTTAAACACTTCTGCATCCCCAGAAAATAGAATGTTTTACAAGTTATCAATTATTAGATCTGTTATTCCACTCTCATATATTCATATGGACTGATTTGTCCTGCTACTCGGGTTCTTAATTTATGTATCTTTTAGACCTGTCAGCCTGAGGGTGGTCTTCCCTCAAACATTTTGGCTTCCTCCTCCATTTTTAATAACCTCATTTTTCCTGGCCTTAGGAATCTGTGCACTTTACTACGGCTAACCAATAAGTGATAAAGTGCTTCTGTTCTCTCCTTTAGACATAGTAGCATTGGCTTACACTCAATTGCCATATTTAATTTACTTAGAAGTCCTAGTAAAGTAGCACTAGATGTGCACAGGGCCTGTAAATTAAATGCTACTAATTGGTCTGCAGCACTGAGTGTGCCCCCCATTTAAGTAACCCTTTAAACACGTATCGAGCCTGCCATTGCAGCCTGTGTGTGAATGCATTCTAAAACTGCCATTTTGACTTGGCAAAATAAATGTTTTGCCGGTTCCAAACTTCCTTTTTATCACATATCAGTCACCCCTAGGGAAGGTCCTGGACGGACCAGAGGGTGAGGTGCAAGATATTTAAAATGTTGGGCTACCTTTCCCATAGGATGACAAGAGTGCTACCTTATTACCTTTCAGAAGTGTAATTTCCAAATGGGAATCGGTTACCAGTTTATGTTTGGTGTCTCTTTAATTGCAATTTAAAAACCTTACTTATGGTGAAGTCTGATTTTAAATTGTAATTCTGAAAATGCCACTTTTAGAAAATGTATCAAATACGAAAGGGGGTAACCTGACACCTTCGATACTTCTGCTTTATTTCTTTATAGCATCAACCAAACAATTTATTTTTTGTTTGATTCGGTTATTTATTAAACCATTCCATTTAAGAATATTTTCATATGTTTTTAGCAAAATTCAAAAGTATGAGAAGAAGAGACACATACATTTCAAATAACATTAACAGACAAGATATTGAACAATTCACAAATTACATTCATGAACAAAAAACATTAAAAAGCGACATTACTTATATGCAACAAAAATTCCAATCAGCGTTATTTTTTACACCATTCTTTTTACCACACGGTAATCCTTGGGGCTGTCACTCAAACCCAAACTCAAGGAAATACCCAACAAAGGGAAATACTTTCTGCTTGTGGGTATGGAATCAAGTTTACAGTCCAGGTCCCTCAATAGCAAAAGTAAAATATTTGACAGTTCCTCAGTGTGAAACACTAAAAAGATAAAGCAGAAGTATTGAAGGTGTCAGGTACTCACCTTTCGTATTTGATAAGTATTACGGCCCTACCTGACCCTTGTCCTACGGGCCTAACCCCTCTAGTGGTTTCACTTTTAGAAAGTTGGCATTTTCCTGCCTTAGCCATTTAGGGCCTGTACCTGTACCTTTGTCACATGACTGAGTGTAGCTGACAGTTGATCTTTGTGTATCCTTTCTCGACAGACGCACACAATAGGGAGAATAGGTGTGCCAGGATAGGCCATCACTGGCAGGATGGCAGGAAGGATTTGGGCACAGCCTCACTTACACTTGAATAGGCTGTGTCCCGCCTCCACAGAAATGGGCTAAATACCTCCTGCAGTTAGGCTGGAGTCAGGACATGGAATCTGGCGATGCTTGGGGATTTCTAAGGGAAGCCTCAAGAAGGTTCTCCCCCACTTCAATATATACTGGAACTCAGACACCAACTCTTCAGTACACCTCTGGACTTGTGGATACTGTGCCACAAGAAGGGCTGCTGTACTGCTACAAAGACTGCCACACTGCTGAACTGCTGCTCTAAAGGAATTTCTGCCATGCTGTGTTGCCCTGTTGCTCTCTTGCCAGGGGAAAAAGAGCTGGATCTGCAACTTCATCTTGGACCAAGGACCCCAGAATGACTCCAAGGCTGGCCTCCTAATCTGAGCCCCTGGACCCAGCTTCAGCGTGTTCCTGACCTCCATGTGATGTTCTCAGGTCCTGGATCCATGGTGTGGTTCATGGGTGTTGAAATCATGCTTTTAGGCTCTTTTCTGCCATTATTAGGCCTGTTCGCACCAACACCTCGTGGCTCTCATGGCAAATCGGAATAGAGCCCCATCCGCCCGACTCTTCACACTGTAGCATCGACCACTTAAGGGGACTGCCACTGCAAAGCTCCAGCAACGCCCGCCCATGATGCCGGCCAGCTCCTTTCACTTTGCCGACTGCCTCCCACGACGTTCTTGCAGCCCTCTGCAACGCGAACGGGACTCTTGGCACACACCTGAGAATTAAAACATATTTTTATTGTCATTTATAGTTTACAATGACAAATAGCGAAGAAAGGATACATTCAGTTGGATAGCATGTTACATCTCACATCACAGTATAGTGATATCAATAAAAAGGGGTTGGTCGATAGATGTTTTGTCAGCATTGGGGTCTTAGGCTATGTGCATGCCTTATAGAACAGGGGTATAAAAACTAGGGAACGGTTCTTGGAATTTCCGGGTACTGATATCAGATGTCGGATGTGGCGTCAGGTGCTTCCTGTGATTGGCATCTAGGGGAATGGAACTGTGTGTCTGGGTAGAATTTTCGAAGGCTTGCCGGTGGGAGATACACTCTATGGAGTATGTAGAATTGTATATTTTTAAAGCGTGCGTTTCTAGACACCTTCTTGGGGTATTCCAGAGCCCTCTCCCATTCTTTCTCATGCAGTGGACATCCAATTTCTTCCTCCCAGGTGGTTCGTAAGGTCACTAAGGGTTTGTTTGTGAGTTATCGTAGGGCTTTATAGAACCATGTGGTTAAGTGTCATCCCACTCCCATATGTAAGACTGTGTGAATGACTGGGTGTGTGTTTGGTTTTCCTGTCGAGAGGTCGTGATACGGTAGGTAACTCTCGAGGAGTTGGTGGGGAAGTAGGAATTGGCCCGGGGAAGGCCGTGTTCATCCATAAGGCATTGGAACTGTCTTAGCTGTCAGTCCTCGAATAAGGACTCCATCTCGGTGATGCCACAGTCCATCCATGTGGTAAGCATGTTAGTTGTGTAACAGTTTTTGCATTTGGGCTATCCTACCAGCGGGAACAAAGGGGAGTAAAGGGGTGTCCCCAGTGACATGCGGTGTACTCTTTACATACATTTGCGTGCCACTACTACTTGTAAGGGATATGTACGTCTTGGTTTAGTGCCAGGTAGTAAGAGGCGACAGAGTTTCGGGATGGGCACCCGAATAGTCACGGTGTGCGTCTCATTTGTGTGCCTAACTGCCGTCCAGTAGAATAACTACTGTAGTTGTGCTGCTAGGAAATAGGATTCAAAGGATGGAGTGCCCAGTCCTCCCTGCGTGGTGGGTAATTGTAGTTTCTTCAGTGCTATTCTATGTCTGGTAGGTCCCCAGATTAGCGCGCTGAGAAGCGAGTCTAAGTCACGAAAGAAGGTTCCGGGCGGAATTACCGGTAAGTTTGTGAAGTGGTATAGCAACCGCGGACCAGTATCATTTTAGCTAAAGCCACCCGATCGATCAGGGCTAATGGGAGGCTCCTCCAGAATCCAATTGCTGATCTGATGGCAGCTAGTGCCTTACGATGATTACCCTCAAATATGTCAGTTTGGGAAGGGTAAAGAAGGATCCTGAGGTATCGGGGTGCTTCCGCGCTCCAGGCAACCTTCTGGTTGCCTAGCCATATGTCCCGGGGGGTAAACTCGGATGTAGTGGGTATACTTGGATTTATCCCAATTCACCTTTTGCCCGAAGGCTTCTGCTAATTCTGTTAGCGTTGCCCAGATGGGTGTTAAATCTTTAGTGATGTCTCATATATATAGCAAGAGGTCATCGGCATACATGGAAACGCTATGTATGGTGTCTGGTATGGGAATGCCCCAGTGTTTCCCTTCTTGTCGCAATTGTATAGCTAGGGGCTCGACCGCGAGGGTAAAGAGTAGGGGCAATAGCGGGCAGCCTTGCCTCGTGCCCCTCTGGACTGCGAACTCCGCCGAGATGCACCGCCCTATGCGGACACGCGAGGTGAGTTTGGTGTATAGGATTCATGGGTACGCTAAGAGGATGGGACCGAGTCCTGTTCGTTGCAGGACTGAGAAGAGATACTGCCACGTGAGGGTATCAAAGGCCTTCTAGAGGTCTAGGATGAGACAGGCTGACCTTGGATTTGTGTCTCTCACCTGGTCTTGGGCGTGGAATATTCGGCGTATGTTCTGGAATGTATTTAAACCAGGGACAAATCCACATTGATCTGAGTGGACCACAGGTCGTATAATTTGCGCATATCTGTCCGCTAATATCTTCCCAAGGAGTTTACAGTCGGTGGAGAGGAGCGTGATAGGGCGATAGGAGGCCATCTGTTGCGGGTCGCAATTTGGCTTTAGGAAGGTCACGATAACGGATTCCTGAAGTGATCTCTGCAACTCCACCTGTTCTAGCGCGGTCGCCAACATCGCTACTAGTCGAGGGACCAATTGGGGGAGAAAGTTGTGTAATACTCTAGTGGGAGCCCATCTAATCCCAGTGCCTTGTTGCGAGCTAGGGCATGCAGGGCTTGGATGATAACGGTGGATGTTATCTCCGTATCTAGAGCCGTCCTATCTGCCTTCTTAACTTTGGGGATCGTCAAGGGGTTGAGGAAACTATCAAGTATAGCCTGTGTGGTCGCAGCCGGACTACTGTAAACCTCCGCATAGTAGTGGTGGAACGCTAGGAGGATCTCATCCTGGGATCGCACTAGATTACCGTGGGGGTCAAGTACTTCCGTTATGGGATTTACGTCTGCGTCCTGTTTGGCTGACCATGCCAATAGTGTGCCCTTTTTATCCCTTTCTTAATGCATCCTGTCAGGGTTGTGCTCCGCAGGATTCGATCGATGCAATATGGGTTCCACCTCCAGACCGCACCAACACCCCTAGTATATCACAGGGTGTTCGAGTGATCAGGTAAGGGAAAATGTGTACAAAATAACAAACAGGAGGGGAAGGTAGGGAACAGCTGGGAAGGGATAGATGAAACGAGAGAACACACAGGATTACAATTCATTCAATAACCCTACTCTCATTTCATTCTCGCTATCCTATCTGATATATATTCACCTGTACCCTTTGTAGTCACCACTCTTCTCATTTCTTTAGCACCAAGTAATATCAAGTGTTTTCAACTCCCTATACAAACAAATACACAAGTTAGGGTAATAGGAATATCTCATTTGGCTGATGTATAATATTAACCACTCTATTCAGAACGTACCCTCCTGATTTGTTGTAAGTATGTGTAGTGTTTCCCCGTTAAAGATATCCACCTGGAAATAAGTCTTTCTCCATTGGACAAAACAAGTTTCCCATGAACGATTCGTTCCGATTAAAGCAAAAGTTTCACCACAGTGTATGTTCCACAAAAGAAATGTTTTCTTGCATGGTATACAACTATTATCCGCGCTATCCTGTGTTCACTGTTAAATTTCACATCAAATGATATCCAGCCTCCTGACACGGTAGAATGTAGGGAGCTACCCCACTACCCTCCGCTCAGGCAAGGGCTAAGGTTTCCTTTCTTTCCGTTGAGGCTACAAAGTATTTCTCTATCGTTTTACAAAACAATAACTAGGATCCTGGTAGGGCTCAAATACAGCTTTGAAGCCACCACTTTCTTCAGGCTGAATCAAAACAAGAAAGATAGTCAAACATTCGGAAGCACGATAGTACAGATGCTTCTCTGTTCTATGAATTATATGTTCGCGTAACAACGCGCTTGTCGGGACCTTCAGAGCATGAAGAAATAACGTTCTTACACAACGAGCCCGCTGCTACTTTAATCCTACCGCTCTGAAAAGCAAAAACGCCGACCTTCGGCTAGTCACGCATTGTTGCTGTCAGGATCCCGCCCGTGTTTGATTACTCACGCGGCAGCTTCCATGCGTCCTGAAGAAACACTGACCCGGTTTCTTCCACCAAGACAAGACGGTCGCGCAGGAGCCAGCGACCTTTCCCTTCCGAGAAACACGAACCAGAATACAAATTACACACACTGTTCCCAAGCCACGCCCCCTCATATATACTCCCAAAACCAGCAAAGAATTCTGGGAGTTGTAGTCTGGTGATTTAGGCAGGCGCAACATAGTTATCAAATCCTGACACATCCGGGTTGCATACGATCTCAAATTGTACCGGCGGAGATTAGCACAGGAGGCTTGGTATTGTGTTTTGGCTTTGGCTACCAGTGTTTCCCCTTCTGCTGATGTGTTGTCCCGCTTAGTAGCTGTGGCGAGTTGCTGCTTGGCCTTGCTGAGCGCGTGTTCTAGCGTCCATTTGACCCCTGTTATTTGTTTAATGCATTCTCCCCAGGCCACTACTTTTAATGTGTCCCACTCCACTTACGTTAAAGATGCTGTGCCTTCATTATGCGCGAAATAGTCTTGGATGCTTTGTCCCTGTTCGTGTTTAAAGACCTGATCTGATAGACAGTCCCGTGTGTAGACGCCAGGTGGGAACGGGGGGTATGGGGGTCTCCAATTTAACCTTAGGATATGGGCATCATAATCAGAAATTATCCTACTGATGTAGTCAGTGTGTTTGATTTTGGGTAGAATCGCTGTTGAGCATAGGAATCTGTCTAGTCCGACTCGCAGGTTATGTTAGATGGAGTGAAACGAATACAGCCAGGTCTGTGGGTGGTTCAGTCGCCATGCGTCCATGAGTGCCCATTGTGTGATCCAGGCCCGGAATCGTTCGGTTTGCTTGTAGGCGGGAGAGTGTGTGGATGGGGGGTGGGAACGGTCCAGGGTGAGGTCTAATGTGCAATTGTAATCCCCTCCTAAAATCCATGGAATGGAGGTAAATTGGGCTAGGATTCCGGTGAGGTAGTCCCAGAATTTGTCTTGCTCTACTTCTGGGGCGTATATGCCATGAGTACTGATTGTCCATCTAGGAGTCCCTCTAGCAGGGTGTATCTGCCTTCTTTGTCCACCACCCACTTGAGTTCCTGGATTGGAGTCCCCGGCCGAACCCAGATCAGTGCCCCGCATGCGCATGTGGAGTATGTCGTGGCATATATGGTTCCACGTCATTTAGTCTGTAGTTTGCCTGCCTCGGTAGCGGTGAGGTTTGACTCCTGTAAGAACGCGATCCGAATATTGTGGCGTTTTGCATATGAGTATACTGCATAACGTTCGCTCTGTGTATGTAGTCCTCTGACATTGAGTGTTAGAATGCTAATGTCAGTGTACTGCGTGGTTATTGCCATGTTTCGGTATCAGTGCGCATCAAAAGGGACATACATCTGCTTGAGAATAGTAACCGATAATTCCCTAGTCGGTTGAGGGGCACGTGCAACCCATAACGCCGCTCGATCTCGTGTGTCGGGTACCCTGTTGTATGCTGTTCCATGAGGGGGGTTGGGACATTGCTGAACCAGGGTGTTAAACTGTAAAACTGGGATCGGGAACCAGTACCAATACCAAGGACCGATCGTTGGGAATGATATGTCCAAATCTACTCTCCAAGACGAGGAGGGTTGGCACACACCTGAGAAGGTAAACCTCTACAGGCCTAACCTGGTGACTGTATCTGACCTGTGCTCCATCACGGCCGGCCTGAACCTTTGACTTTGACCCGGTTCTGCGCAACCAGATATCTGCGGTTAACTCTTTGTACTTTTAGGTGCTATTTTACACTTTATTCTTTAAAACATCATAAGTTCAGTTCTACTAATTGGATTTTTGTTGTTTTGGTCATATTATATTTCTTAAATTTTGCTCTATTTTTCTCAGTTGGTGTGGGGTATTTTTGTGTGGTGTTTTCACTGTTTTACTGTTTGAAGTGTTGCACAACTACTTTACAAATTGCCTCTGAGTTAAGCCTAATTGCTCTGTGCCAAGCTACCAGGGGGCTGAGCACAGGTTAATTTAGGGTTGCCTGTACCCTACCCTGACAAGGGTGTGGTTGCTGTTTGATCAGGGAACACACCCCAGTCAACTAGTAGCCCAATTTCTCACAGTATCTTAAATAGATTCAGTCTCCTAAGGAACAATTATTTGGCAACAATGTGTGTCAACATAGTTTAAAGTATGTGACAGAGAGAATGAAGGAGCTAAGCTTGGAATATTAGTTTCAGTTTGATTGAGTTTGCCTTCTGGTAGATTTATTACCGTTTTGCTCTCAGCTCAAATAATTATTTTTGGCCTCAGATCTTGTAATTCTTTTTCTGCTTCCCTTTCAATCTGGTTCTCATTGCTTTTTTGTTCTCCTTGTTTCTGTCTTCTCATTGAACATCTTGCCTTCTCTGCCCCGTTTGCCTTCTGCTGCCTCCATTTGGATGTCCACTTTTGTTAGGATCATCTGCTCTAACGCTCTGGCTCGAAATTTGTCTAAAAAGTCACTTTTTGTAGACAACTGCTATGAAGGTCTGCTTTCTGAGTGAGTGCATGAGTGGTGTAAGGGTGAGTGAGTGGGTGTGTGAGTAGCTGTATGGGTGTTTGTGACTGTGAGTAGCTGTGTTGGTGAGTGAGTGGGTGTGTAAGTGACTGTTTAGGGGATTGAGTTCATGTGTTAGTATCTGTATGAGTAAGTTAGTGGATGTGTGAATATCAGAATTGGTGAGGGAGAGGATTTGTGAGTGGCTGTGTGTGATTAGCTGTATGGGTGAGTGACTCAGTGACTGTAATTATAGCATCCAGTAACATAAGGACACATAACATGTCCACAATCTATCTTGATTTTATATCTGTAGAGTTTTATCTAACAATGGGTCTCATTTTGGTTTTAATCTGAAGATTTCCTCCCATAGTTTTAAAAACAAAAAGGCAGCGAAAAAGGAGGAATCCATATACACACTGTTAAAAATGTTTTTTTAAATATATTCTTGTATTTTTTGTGGCAATATTGCAATGGTTATAAGTAACTATGCAGGAAATAAAGAAACTTGAAACTTGAGTGTTTTTGGGTGTATGAGTGCGTGTATGGGTGAGTGAGAGACTCTGTCAGTGGCTGAACAGGAGAATAGGTGAGAGTATGAATAGCTGCATGGGCGAGTGTGGTTGTGTGAGTTGCTCTATGGGTGTATAATTGGGTGTGTGAGTAGCTGTATGGGTGAGTGAGTGGTTGTGTGAGTTATGTTGTTATGTTATGCTATTATAATTTATTATGCATGTAAATCACCTCGGGGGGGGGGGGGTATCTCAGCGCAAATACCAGGATAACAGGTGGAGAGTGCTACTTTTAGAATAGGTTAGTCTTAAACACTTTCCTGAATTGGAGATGTTCCTTGCAGATTCGTATTTGAAGAGGCACCCTATTTCAATAGAAAGGGGCAAGGAAAGAAAACTACCTGCCCACTGCCGGACTTTCTGAACCTAGGGACTGTGAGAAGATCTTTGTCGCAAGATCTTAGGAGTCTTTGGGGGGAATAGCAAGTGAGCTTTGAAGAAAGAAAGGTGACCCTTTACCAAATAGAGCTTTGTGAGTTAAACAGCAGATGTTAAAGATAATTCTGTTTCTCATCGGTAGCCAATGTAAATCATGTAAGAGAGGGGAGGATGCAGCGCCAGAAGGGAGGTTGCAAATGAGACCTGCTCCGGTGTTCTGTACCACCTGAAGTTTATATAGCAACTTCTCTTTGGCAGAGGCCAAGAGTGCATTGTCATACTCCAGATGGCTGATAACCAACACTTGGACTAAAGTTTTCCTTGCTGTAAGTGTCAATAATGGAAAGGCTATTGGTCAGCAGACGCATCATGTAGAAGCATGTGCCTGCAGTGGCCAAAACTTATTCTTTCATGGTAAGAGATTGATCAATCTGGACTCCCAAAGTTTTTAACTACTGATTTGGGTGAAGATGTCATGCCAAGTTCTGGGGCCACCAATCAGGCATCCAGAGTTGTTGCGCCTTTCCAAAAAGCATAATCTCCAATTTTGCTTCATTTAACTGAAGGCAATTCTCAGTCATCCATGTAGCAATTGCTTTTATCCCGGCAAAGAAAGACAATTTAGTTTTACCAAGAATTTTGTCTAGGGAGATTAGTTGCAGGGTATCATCTGCGTATGATATAATATCAAAGCCAAAGGCTCTGACAATTTTGGCAAGGGGAGCACCATAAATGTTGAAAAGTGTAGGGCTTAGACATGGGCCCTGTGGTACCTCTCTGTCCAAAGTCATGATACGAGACTTATAGGGACCCAGAATAACCTTTGGGCCGTGTTGGAAAGGAAATCAGCAAGCCACTGTAATGCTATTCCATGGATACCAATCTCTTGCAGCCTACCAAGTAACCTGCAATGGGATACAGTATTAAATGATGCAGTCAAGTCCAGCAGCATCAACATTGATGGTATGTTGGCATTGAGAGAGCATATGATGTGGTCAGTGACTGCTACCAGGGCTGTCTCTGTACTGTGTGATGGTCTAAAACTGAACTGTGATGAATCTATAATTCTGTTACCCTCCAGATATTCTATAAGTTCTTTATGTACATGTTTCTCTAATAGCTTCCCCAGTACAGGGAGTAGCGAGATAGGTCGATAGTTGGTAAGATTGGTCTGTGCCAAATTGGAGTTTTTTAATGGATCTGATCTGAGCTGCCTTCCATTCCGATGGAATTCGACCTGTGTTAATAGATACATGAAATAGGAAACAGATTAGTATTATTAGTGAATGAATGGGTGTGTGAGTGGCTCTATGTATGAGTGAGTGGGTGTGTAAGTAGTTATATACGTTACTTTTGCCTCTTTCTGTCATTTCTCACCTGTATGTTGTCTCCTCTTTTCTGATCTTTATTCTGCCTCATTCTGCTCATTTCTCACCTTTATTTTGCCTCTTTCTGCTTGTTCCTGACCTTTATTTTGCCTCTTTCAGCTCGTTTCTCACCTGTATTTTGCCTCTTTCTACTCTTTTCTGACCATTTATTTTTCCTCTTTCTGCTTGTTTCTCATCTTTTTTTTTCCACTTGGTGTGCTCGTTTTTGACCCCATTTTGCCTCTTTCTGCTCATTTCTTACCTTTATTTTGCCTCTTCTTCTGTTTCTCACCTTAATTTTGCCTCTTTCTGCTTCCTTCTCACCTTTATTCTGCTTATTTCTGCTTGTTTCTCACCTTTATTTACCCTCTTTCTGCTAGTTTCTGACCTTTATTTTTCCTCTTTCTGCTGTTTTCCCCAGGATCACAGGTGGAGCCTTAAAGGCCCCCACTGTCCAAGCAGACTCCCCGCCGCCTGCTGCATGGAGGGAGCTGCTGGAAAGGCAAGTGTTTCTTCTCTTTCCCTCCCCGCATGTCTGTGGGCAAGGAAAGAGATGAAACCTCTGCTTCCAAGGCGCGATAGTACTTTGACAACATCCGACCGCTGGAACAGGAATGTATGCTTTTGCTTAGTGGTAGCTGTCAAAGCTCCCACCAAGCAAAAGTAAACAGCTTTGCCCCAGGGGTGGGCACCCTGGGATATAGCAGGACCCAGTCCTGGGGGGTGGTGACCCTCAGGCCCATGTATGGCTCCATGAGGGGGACCCTCCTTCGGTTTGCCTGCCCCCTCCTTTTTTAAACAAAAAAAGAAAGCTCCAGGGAGGTGGTAGTCCCTGGGGCACAGGGGTGTCCATGCCCCCTGCTCCATATTTAGCTTAGCCCTGGGGAGGTGTTGGTGGCCCGAGGCTCAGCGAGGTCTATGCAGTCCCCAAGTCAATTTATTTATAGCCCTGGGGAAGTGGTGGTTGCTGGGGTTCAAGGGGGTCCGAGTGACCCTCTCACATTATTAAAATTTAGTCCAGGGGAGGTGGTGGTCCCCAGTACATAATTATGCCCCAGAAGGGGCACCCAGGTGTCCCCCTTCTTTTAAAAAAAACCTGCATGCCCATGGGATTTGGCTCACTGAGGGGCTATAATGTAAACAAGGGATTTGCAGCCCTGTCGCAGTCCCGTGGCAAACGTTTCCTTAACAAAGTGCTTTTTGGCCCTGTTGTGGTCACAGGGGGACCCCAGGACCAAAGTTAGTGGGTCAGGCATTCCTACCTGGCCCCCTTTTCTTTTCTTTTTGTTTTCGGGGGGACCCGAGTCCCAAGATAACTGCCAACACGTCCTGGTTGAAGTGCGGGCAGCCAATCACATTTCAGCAGGGAAACTGTCGGATCCTCAGAGGATCTGTGTCCCTATTTATACAAATTTGGATTTCCCTTAATATTTCCAAAATTACTGAACAGATTTACACCAATGAAAAAAGGGTTGCTTTCTGGGCCAATAGCTACCTTTCTGCCAAATTTGGGGTAATTCTGTTCAGCGGTTCAGGCTGTAGTTGTGTCTAAATTCCCTATGGGAAATTGCATGTGGGAAACACGTTTTGGAACCCCCTTTTTTCTCATCCCCTGGTTGATGGATCACCCCAAAACTTTCAAGACAGCAGCTGAAGTGAGTGGCAAACTAGTTTTGAACATTTTGGGAGGACACACCCACTCACTTACCCATACAGCTTGTCAACACAGCCACTCACTCACCCATACAAGCACTGACTCACTCTCACACCCACACAACTACTTACAGACCCATTCACACATTCATACTAGCACTCACACTTCTGATCACTCACCCATACAGCCATTCACAAAGACACTCACTCTCCAATACAGACACTCAGACACCAACTCACATAACCAAACATCCACTCAAACAGCCACTTACTCACACTTACAGCCACTTACATACCCTGTCACTCACCCATAAAGCCACTCACACTGCCACTCACTCACCCATACAGCCACTGATACACCCACTCACTTGCCAATACAGCCACTCACACAGCAACTCACTCACCCACATAGCTACTCACACACCCACTTACACACCCATACAGCCACTCACACATACATATGCAAAAGGATACATACAGTCACACAGCCACTCATAAAATATGTTAGAAGTAGTATCACTCAGTAGTAGTGGTCCACCTAGTATACTAATTTAACTTTTGTAGTAGGTTAGTATATATGTTCAACAATCATAAACTCTTAGAAAATACTTACACTCAGTAGATGATGTCATCAGTGATGTCATTTGAGATGTAATCAGTGATGTCACTGGCCATGTCATGAGTGATGTAATATGTGAGGTCATAAGTAGTGCTTTGCTGGGGCATAAGTTATAGTTAGCTCAGGTAACTTTAACTGCTTAATTTCTATGATTTTGTACAAGCGAAATCTGAGCCTAACTATAACTTCCCTGTAACCTTTGGCTTTTTTCAGTAAATACATATATATACTATTTGTATTTCTTTATCTACTGGCAGTCACCAGTATATACCTATAGTTAGGACTTGATTTCTAATAAAAAGCTGTTTTTAAGTTGCCTTTATCTATATATCCCACAGCTCCGGGGACAGCCACCACCCCAGGGCACTTAAATGTATGTATGTGGGCAGGCCTGTTGGGTCCTCCTGTGTCCTGGGCACCGCCACCTCCCTGGGGCAAATCAATCAATTACTGCAGGGGAGCCCACGAGGCTCCCCATATCCCGGGGGACAAACACCTACCAAGAGCACTTAAAAGTATCTATGTGGGTAGGCCTGCTGTGCCCTCCCGGGCTCTGGGGGCCACTACATCCCCAGGACAAATCCATAATGTAGTGCAGGAGGGCCTGCATGGCCTCCCCACAGCCCTGGGGACTGCCACACCCTGGAGCTGAAATAAATTAATGTAGGGGACCCCCACTTCCCCAGTGCTAAATACTACTTGGAGCAATGGATGACCCTAGGGACCACCACCTCCAGCCCTCCCCTATTAAACATTAAAAAAATTGAAAACCGGGCCACAGAGTATAGGGTCCTTGTTGCTGAAAGCAGCCCACAGAGGGGTTCTGCACAACCCCCATCCCCTATTTGTTAATGGCCGGCTCCGGGGAAAGTGGTCCACGCGGGCCGAAATTGGCCTGGAAAAGGGGGCCATGTGGACCCTCTCCCCCATATGTTAATGGTTGTCCCCAAGTGATGGAGTCCTTAGGGCCTAAATTGGCCTGGAAAGAGGGGCTCCGTGACCCCCTCCCCTATTAAAAAAAATAAAAATAGCCAGGCCCCGGGTAATGGGTTCCCTAGGACAAAAATCAGAATGGGTTGGGGGGACATATAGCCACCCTCCCCATTTGTTTATGGATGGGGTTCCCAGGACCAAAAATGGCCCAGGAAGCGGGCCAAGTAGTCTCCCTCCCCTATTGAATTCTGGCTGGACATCTGGGGTGTGGGGTCTCTGGGGCGATAATTGGCCTGGGGAGCGGGCCGCACAACCCCCACCCCATTCAAATGTGGACTGGCCCACTCACAAACCCACTTGCCCACTCACAGACACTCACACACACACTTACAGACCCACTTAGACACACACTTATCCAATCAGAGATCCACTCAGAGACTCAGTCACCCAATCACAGACCCACTCAGATACTCATGCACACACTCACAGACCCGTTCAGACACTTATGCACTCACTCACAGACCCACTTAGACACTCACGCATCCACTCACAGGCCCACTCAGAGACTAACACACACCCACTCATAGACCCAGTCAGACACTCACGCTCCCACTCACTCTTCTATACACAACTTACAGACCCATTCACTCACCCATACAGGCACTACCTTAGTATATATGTTTAACACTCAGTAACTTTAGGAAATTATATCATCAGTGATGTCACTGACCATGTCATAGGTGTTGCAATTTGTGAGGTCATAAGCAGTGCATTGCGGGGGTGTAAGTTATACTTAGCTCAGTTAACTATAACTGCTGAATTTCTATGGTTTTGTATGAGTGAAATGTACGGCTAATTCTAACATCCCTGTAACCTTTGGGTTTTTTGTCAGTGAAAAAAAAACCCATATATATATATATATATATATATATATATATATATATATATATATATATATATATATATATATATATATATATATATATATATATATATATATATATATATATATATATATATATACACATCATCATCAAAGACTTTATTTCGGCTATTGCAGCCATAAAAGCACATTATAAATGTACAACAGATTAAAATCCATGCTAGGTAAGGAATACAAGATCATAGGAAACATAAGATGTAGACATGTATTATTAATAGTGCCACTACAGTAATGAAAAATAGAAAATCGTCATTGTGGGAATTTCATTAGTTAAAACATACAGTAAGAATATAATTTAAGTTAAAAAAGTTAATTTAAAAAATATGTTTTTTTTAATATACTTATATATATTTGGTGCTCTTTTTATTTGGATCAAAATGAAATCTGCACTCACGGGGACATTCAAACATATTTTATTGTATCCAGCAACAAGCGCTTTTCTGCGGTCTGCCTACCTCGGTGTTCACTCAATGTAATCTCTGTGAAGTAAATGTAGCACTCTCTCTTCCTCAGTCCTGACCGCTCCTGATAATATTGTGCATCTGTACACTGCCCTGAAGCCTTGCCCCTCTGGCCCATGGTTGGCATTGTGCCACCATTCATGGCTTTTCCGAAAATAATCTGTAAATGCACTGATATTACTGATATTGAAGAGAGCTTTTTATAAGTTAAATTCGTAAAATAAGATATTCAACATTTATTTGAAATGTCATTGCAGTAACATTCTCATTCTCATTTTCCCCATGTATTATTTTCCCTCACCTTCTTATATTTCCCCTCTTCAGATACATGACACCTATTTAAATAATCTGTGTTCAGGCACGTTGGAGCACATTGCGTAAAGTGCGGATAGTGTAGAACTGTGCTGAGGGCTTACTACAGCGTATTATAGTTAGTATGTAGCATAACCTCCATCTAGAAAGATAGGATGCAATGCCAGATAAAGACTCTGGCCTGTGAGTTAGAGTTTGGTGATAAGTGTAAATCCTCCAATTTTAGAGGGAATGCTGAATCTGGAGTAGAATCTACCAGCTGAATATCATCAATATCTGGGATGGCCTGCTGGAGGAGAATGGACGTGTATGTAATGTAACTTTTCTTCCAGAAATATGAGTATTTTCAGTCACTATCAAAAAAAATCAGGGGCCTCATTTATGAAAAGTGACGCATCGCTGCGTGAAAACAGCGATGCGTCACTTTTCACTGCGCACTCCTTGCGACACCAATGATGCGTCATATTTATTGTATGACGCATCATGTCGCAAGGACTTACAGATACGTCAGTATTTCTGACGCATCTGTAAGCGCAAAAGTGACGCATTGCTGGAGTGTGTCACAAAAGTGACGCAACTCCAGCAATGCGTCCTTTCACAGGGGAAAGCCCCATGTGAAAGGGCTTGCGTCAGTCTTACGCCTGCTGTGAGGCAGGCGCAAGATTTTGATGCAACAGCATCCTAAAAGTGACGCAGTGAAATCTCATAGATTTCACTGCGTCACTATTACGAGGCTTTTTGCGGGGGAACGCTCCCTCTGCATACATTATACCTGACGCAGGTATAATGTGGCGCAGGGGTTTAAAAAGTGACGCATCTACCTAGATGCGTCACTTTTTAAATATGGCGCAACAAGGCGCATTTTGTACGCCGCTGGTGCGTCACAAAAAGTGACGCATCGGCGGCGCAAAACTGACGCAAGGCCTCATAAATAAGGGCCCAGGTGCTTAGTGGTTTTGGTGAGGTCATACTCATCCATCCCCACTTTCTCATCTACAGAAGGTGAGATAAATCTGTTCCTGATCTTCAGTAGAGAGAGGAATGTTAGACATATACGTCTATTGTAATAAAAGTAGACTGGTCTATGTAGTATCTTCAGGTATCTTTATTCAGATAAGATGTTACAAGATGAGAGCCCCCACCAGGAGCAGATTAAGTGCTGCTCAATCCATAACCAACTGACTCTCACACACATGAACATTCCAATCACCAACATTCTCTCACACGGACACCCAGGCTGAGCAGCAGTATTACACATCTCCTTACTTTAAGGGAATACAAAAACTCTCAGAACAGTATCAGAACAAATGCAAGAAACAAATAACATAACAAAATTCTGAAAAATAGCAGGAAAAATGAAAGGTGGCGAATTCATGCAGAAAGAATAAAATAGATAGAAAGAGACACGGGAATACACAATCTCCCTTCTTATCACAACACAATGCACACTCCCACACCAAAATTAACAACAAACAAAAGTACCAAAATCCATTCTGGAAGCTGAGGCAATAGTAGTGAGAATAAGCTCACTAGTTCAGGAGGGGAGGAAGTGGCGTGAGAGTTTGAGGCGAGGGACAGAATGACTTCTAAAGTATTTGGATTGTGAATAACTCTTACGGTCATTAGCAATTCTAGAACACCTTTTTGGATGCGACTTAAAAGGTCTTAAAAGGGTCATTTATATTCTTCATGGACTCCTTTCATAGGTTGTGTAAATCAACAGTGCTTGGTCCTGGAGAGTAATGCAAGTATCATGCATGTCTTGGAGTTTAGGTGTTGTACTAAGATCATAGTATATCTTCCCATGTCATTAATGCACAATCTTTTGAAGAAAAGTTGTTTTCAGAGATCTTGTTTAGAGATGTATGAAGACGCTAAGCTATCAGGTTTGATACTTTGATTTATCAGCACTTTATGTAGTGCGACACCATTGTGGCTGCTTCTTAGGGCCTCATTGGCAACAAGTACCACTGCTGTGCTGCACTCGATGGCTATACATCCCTACTACCAGCAGTTCGACCATCAAAGGGCCAGAGGATTTGAAGTGGCAGTAACAAGGAGATGTGGATCTCGATGGTTGAGCTTCCAACAAATTTCTCTGAACCTTTTCAGTTATTGACTGGATGAGGGGGTGAAAGGCAGTCACTAAAGCCTATTGCAACTATTGGGTCAGCTCATCACTGCAGGGTGTTGCGCTATTGCTATCCTTGCTAAGACAAACTTTTCAGATAAAACCTCTGCAGCTATACTTCTTTTCCACAGACTTTTCTACTTATTAAATCACATGCGACTGGCTGTTCCCATTGAACATGCCTGCTTTCTCACTCCACCTGCTTTTTCTCTTCTGCCATCTGTAAAGACATAGGAGATGTGTTGTCTGAGTAGCACCTTCTATGCAGCGTTAGCATCCTTGTGTAAAACATTCACTCTGAAACACACATACACACACAAGAACAATGTAGGACATTCACTCTCAAACATACATACACACACGAACAATATAGAGCATGTATTCTTAAACACACAAAGACACACACCAGAACAACGTAGAACATTCCCTCTCAAACACACACACACAAGAACTATGCAGAACATGCACTCTCAAACACACATACACACACACCCACCATATCAATGTAGGACATTCACTCTTAAACACACATACACACACACCATAATAATGTAGAACATTTACTCTCTGAAAACACACATACACACACAAGAACAATGGAGAACATCCACTCTCAAACAAACATGCACACACACACCAAACAATGTAGGACATTCACCTTCATCCAGGCACCCGACAGTATTCACATTCACCCATGCAAGACGCACACAGGCATACACATATGCACACATGCAACAAACACACAATGTAAAGGCACTCACATGCATACCCTTACACACATTTGCCTTTCATACATATTTCCATGGAAAATATGTAGAGGCATCACTGATTAATTTGCTTTTAAACTTGTTGTCTAGGTTTAGGTATGCCCTTGGTTGTGTTTATATCCTAATACATGCCTGTATGTGTTGCATGTGTGTGTTCTCGATTTGCACCTGCATCCATGTAGTATGGCCATTCTGTAGATGTGTGAATCCACTATATGAAAGTCATATCTGTTGGCTTTGTCAATACCTGTTTCAAATTGTGGGACTTGTATTATGCATTTTATATTTATACACATAGCCCAATGATTTTAAAAGTTATCTGAGGAGCCCTGCTCCCCTAAGCCTCTTTAACCTGTGAGGAGCGAATGGTATAAGCACAGACAGCACATTGGCAAAAATTAAATGCCGGTGATAGCTGCCAATGAGATAACAATGAGTTCAAGGTCTTGTAATCTTTTTTTCAGAGAGGCAGCGCCTGCTCTTGCTCGGAGCCTTGAAGTGTTTATGTTGTAAAAAAACATGATAAATTATCAAGCTGTCGCACATAAAATGTGTAGCAATCTGAAAATCCATCATGAATGCTTAAGAAAATCTTTTTGAAGCCTGCATGACCTTGATATTCAGTTTTAAAGCCTCATATTTGCTTTAAAGCCTCCTTTGTAGATTTACGGGCAGATTGATTATCTCCCCACAGCCAGAGGATAACTTGATTTGCCAATTTTTCTTTCTTCCCTCTTATCAATGCCGTAGGTTCAAGGGTTCTGCCATCCTAGGAGAAGTGGCATTTTCGCATCGACTTCCCAGGTGCATTTTTTGTTTGTAGGGGCAAACTAGAGACCCAGCCCCTCCCCCCTGTGGTGATGCTCTAGGTGTCAGTAGCATTGCCTTCCCTTGGTCTGGGGCTGTTCTTAGCACTCTTCCGGGCAATCATTGAAGCACGTCCTAATTCATAGTCTGTCTTCTCTGGCCATGTGTGTGTTTCTCTATCATGTTACTTGTTATCATGGCCTATCTTTTGTATTCCATTCCCCCGGGTCTCTTTCTTTCCAACTGTGCATCCACTCAAGCCAATACCATGCATCTTCTCTTTTGTCCTCTTTCTATTTTTTTGCCCCTATCTATCTTCACTCTTCTGTTCTGTTAGTGGCCTCCTTGTGGAGTTGTCCTCGATTTTCTGTAGAATTCCCCAATCATTACCCTCTAAATATCTGTCGCATTCTCCTTTTTAATTGTTTCATCACTTCTGTCTTCCTCGTGACTGGGATTTCTTAACCACATCGCTGCTGCACATTTTCCCCTCCGGTGCGGAAGAATTCAGATTTACATCACTTCATGACGAGCTCAGCTCGTCATCAGCACAGCTCCACTGTGCCTCATGACGAGCTGAGCTCGTCATGAGCATGGAAAGGGTTAATGACGAAGAGCCGGTGTGGCGTAAGAGAGACAATGAATTAGTGAAGGGAGCTGAGCATCCTCTACAACAATCTGTGCGAAACATGCAGGTTCCAGATTTGAATCTTGGCAGACTCACCCTTTCACCATTGTGTATGCCAATGACTTGAGCAGTGGTATCAATTTGTGGTAGCACTATTTAAATTGTTACTATAATAATCATTACCATTATCATGATTTGTTGTGGTTTTATTCTGGGAAAGGCTTAGTGGTCCAGCCAATTTTACACTACTGTAAATGTCTACATGGCTCTTATCACTTCCACCCATAACACTAGAGTGGAACTCTTGGCAATGTCAATAGAGAGGTCATTCACTGATTGCCCACACAGACTTGATTTGATTTCATTACCACGTACTTCTGTAACCTTGGTCACAGTATTAATGTAGCAGACAAAATTCAGCGATGAATCCTTGATTTTGGAAGATGTGAGTATCTGGGTCTTTCAGTTTTGTGATGTCCTTGCGTACTGTACTCACACCTCCCGGCTCACCTTCTCCGGATTCATAGTCACCAAACAAACAAGCAAAATACCTCAACATCAGTGTTTTCACCCGCCCTGAAAACTACCCTCATCCTCCAAAATGTTTTTCATTTACTCTGGTTTCAGTGGAATCACCCTCTATAACTACTCGATCTCATTCTCATTATAGTCTCAAAAGAGTGGGAAGTATGCTGTATCTCCCTTCTCAGTCCTCTTGAAAATTCTGATGAGAGAAGCTCCAAAATAGATAGTAAGGGGAGTACTGAGGCTACAAGGGCTTGTACTGCTACAGAGAGGCAGGCACGCAAAATGACAATGTGCACTGACAAGCACAATCATGGTGCCTGTTTTGTAATGAAATGCTCTGCACTGGTGAGTTCCAACACATTGCTGTATCTAGCGCTAAAATGAATGCTCCCATTGTTCCGTTCATACTGATGTATACATATTTAAATATTTAATTATTGATTTATTTATAAATAAGTGTTTATGTACCGTGACCATGATCCTTGAGGGTATCAGAGCGCTTTACTTATGGTCAGGAAAGAAGAAACAGGTAAAATAAAAAGAACTGACTCAAGAACGATACAGGATGTAGCAGCTCCCAAGGCGAGGAAAGAGATCACCTCAAGATTCCAGCCGACAAATCAACAAACAAGATCCTAACGGATCACTGAAATAATATCGACTGACAAAATATCGACTTGCCAAAATATCGTGGACAAAATATCGACAGTCAAAATATCGAGTTTGTATCTACAAACAGGTAAGTACAAAAATATTGAGTTAAAAATATCGTTAACAAAAATATAGATGTAAAAAATATCGACTTTATTAAAAACAGTGTTAAATTAAATTAATATTAAATTTTAATTACTAAAATATACTTAAAACGACTTAAATTTAATTATAATAATTAAATAATAAATGAAAATAATAAAAATAATTTTTTTAAATCTTATTTGTTGACCCTGAACCCTAAAAATACCCCTTTACCCAAAAACCCAAAACTGACCCTGAACCCTAAAAATACCCCTTTACCCAAAAACTAAAAACTGACCCTGAACCCTAAAAATACCCCTTTACCCAAAAACTAAAAACTGACCCTGAACCCTAAAAATACCCCTTTACCCAAAAACTGAAAACTGACCCTGAACCCTAAAAATACCCCTTTACCCATGAACTGAAAACTGACCCTGAACCCTAAAAATACCCCTTTACCCAAAAACTGAAAACTGACCCTGAACCCTAAAAATACCCCTTTACCCATGAACTGAAAACTGACCCTTAACCCTAAAAATACCCCTTTACCCATGAACTGAAAACTGACCCTGAACCCTAAAAATACCCCTTTACCCAAAAACTAAAAACTGACCCTGAACCCTAAAAATACCCCTTTACCCAAAAACTGAAAACTGACCCTGAACCCTAAAAATACCCCTTTACCCAAAAACTGAAAACTGACCCTGAACCCTAAAAATACCCCTTTACCCAAAAACTAAAAACTGACCCTGAACCCTAAAAATACCCCTTTAATTTAACATAATTAACAATTAATCTATTAAATTAAATTAATTACCAATTACATTTTAATTAAATACCATATATTATTTAATTACCAATTAATTAATTATTACTACCAATTAATAAATTTACATATTTAATTAATTATAATTAAATTACTTCCCACCCTATTCCCCTATAAACCCACAACCCGCTACAGAAAAGACATTATTTTAATTTACATAATTAGAAATTAATCAATTAAATTAAATTAATTACCAATTAAATTTTAAATAATTAACATATATTATTTAATTACCAATTAATTAATTATTACTACCAATTAATGAATTTACATATTTAATTAATTATAATTAAATTACTTCCCACCCTATTCCCCTATAAACCCACAACCCGCTACATAATAAAATGACACAATAATTAAAAAAATCATTAATTAAAAATAATTATAAAATAAAATGACACTTTTCACACATATTATTACATAAAAACACTATAAATAATTAAATATTATTTTAAAAACTATATTTTTTACTATCTAGATTATATACTTGGATATTTTCACTGTCTATATTATTTACAGTCGATATTACTTCACTTACCTTAAAAACGATATTTTGGCTGTCGATATTCTGTCTAGTCGATATTTTGTCCAAACGATATTTAAAACTCGATATTCTGTCCAAACGATATTTTGGAGTCGATATTATGTCTGTGCACCGATCCTAACAGACAAGTGATAAACATGGGTGTAGACACTACTCCATATCAAGACCCAGAGAGTAACGTTTGTGTGTTCTAGAGCACAAATGTTTTACAAAACAGCACTTTAACTTCTTTTTTGAATGATGCAGTTGAGGGGCTCAATTTGATTTCAGGGGACAGGGAGTTCCAAACTCTCGGGGCAAGACCCAAGAAGGCTGGGTTGTAGTTTTTGTTCTTATAACATTTCTCCTGTTTCAATAATAAGGTGCTGGTGCTTCTAAAGGAATTGCAGCCACCAGGTAGCTACAGTTTTTGTGTGATGCACCTCGGGGTGGTGAAGTGTAGGGCTTTATGGATCTTGCAAGAATTTTTAATGGTGTCCTTGCCATGTATGGGAGCCAGTTTAGAGATTTCAGATCAGTAGTAATGTGGTTGTTTCTTTTAGAGTCTGTGATGAGCTGTGCAGCAGAGTTAAGAGAGGTCCTTAATGGAGCCAACTTAGATGCTGCAGACGGTTGCACTTCCATGTCCAACCTGGAAATCACTAGAGCTTGAACAGCAGACTCAAGTTGTTGACGGGGAGGAAGAGTTTTATTTTTCTTAGGATTTTCACATGGATGTTCACTTCTTTGGTGGCTGTACTGATGTGCTCCTGCATGTTCAGGTTCTTGTCTAACGTTATTCCCAGTGATCTTGTGGAATCTATAACATGTGGTAAGCAGTTAAGAGCTGCTAGTTGCTTCATCCATTCTCTGATATTGGGTGAATGTTTGGTGGTGCAATTAAGAGAAATTCATTTTTGAGAGCATTTAGTTTGAGGTGGTTGCAGGTCAGCCAGTTGTGGGTTTTTTGTAGAGTTATGTAGAGTTATGTTAAGAGACCTGATATATTTGAGGGAAGAGAGTTTCAAGTACAGTTAGGTATCATTGGTGTACATGTGATACTGGTTGTTAGATCATTTTAAGGTTTCATTTAAAGGTTCGATGAACAGGTTAAAAAGAGTGGGTGAGAGCGTGGACCACTGTGGGATCCCTAATGTGACCGGCTTGGAATTGGACAGGGACTGATTCACCTTGAATCTTTAAGTTCTGTTGTGTAGAATTGAGGTGAACCAGTTTAGGATGGACCCTTATATCCTCATCCTACATTCCAATAAGTCTAGGAGGCTGTTGTGTTTAACCGGGTATGCCCTGACATGGGTCCCTTGCTCACTTTGCCAGTGGATTCAAGCTAGTTTGGCTGATGAGGGGTGTTACCCCGAAACTGGTGCCATGATGCTTGTTTCTGGTACAGGGAAGACATGGCTTGGCAGTTTGGGCTGGACTGTTCCTATGAGGCGCAGGGTCAAGACTGATTTGCATATAGCTGGGTCTGAACTGGGGTGTCGAAGTGAGCTAAAGAACGATGATGGATTCAACCCAGATCTGTGGCTGGGGGTGAGTGTTTGAAAAGTTTCAGCACTCTGGATTAGTGCTACTCTTCCTGTCACCGAGAGAGGGAGTGTCTTCCAAAACTCTGTGCTCGCTCTGAGGGCTCAGATCGCCTTCACTACATTCCCGTCTAGCAAATCCATTAGTGTGTGGTATATGTTTATCCCAAATATGCCAGGCGTCTAGGCTCCCATTGTAGCAAGGGCAGCACTGCCGGAGGTTCCAGATCAGTGGTCGCTGGGAGTAACTGTGGCTTCTTCCAGTTGACTTTTAGTCTGGAGAAGGCCACGGATTTCTCCAGTAAGCCTTCAGCGCCCTCCACATCTATCATCATATTTCTTAATAAATTGAGAAGGTCGTCCACGTATAAGGCAATGTGATGGGTTTGTCCTGAGACTTCTATCCCCCAGTAACAGTCCTCCATTCTGGCCAAACAGGCTAATGGTTCCATCGCTAGGGTGAATATTAATGGGGAAAGGGGCAGCCCTATCGAGTCCTGAGGCCCACTTTGCAACTCTTGGAAATGTAGCGGCCAGTAGGAACTCTAGCTCTGGGGTCCGTATAAAGCAGTTGAGTCCAGGCTATGAATCCCCACCCCAGATGGAAGCACTCCATCACCAAGGCTGTCAATGGACTTCTCCATGTCCACTGCAAAATTGCAGCGGCAGCTCAACTGTAAGTATAGGCTTATATGATTGTTAAAAATCTCCCGATATTGAGTGCAGTGTTGCACCCCAAAATAAATCCTGTTTGATATGGGTGAATCAAGAGCATCATGTGCAGGAGGAGTCTGGTAGCTAGGATACAGCTACGAATTTTGTAATCTATAGCAGGGGTCTCCAAACCGGTCCTGGAGGGCCAGATCCATGCCAGATTTTTAAAATAACTACAGGTATCTCAATGGGGATATCCCAAAAATCTGGAATGGATCCGGCCCTCCAGGACCGGTTTGGAGACCCCTGATCTATAGCAAGCATTGATAAAGGCCTATACGCTTGCAAATCATTTGCCTGCTGCCCAAGTTTCGAGAGCGGAACTTCTAGAGCCTCCCTGGTGGAGTTTGGTAGGGAGACTGGCTCTTTGCTTGCCTTGTACATCAAGGCCATTTCATTCAGACTGTGGTGTACAGTTCAATCGATTCCTGGTGTTTTACCTCTGACCAGGACCTTGATAGCAGCTTAGATGTCCTGGACTATAACATTCCCTCCCAGTTCCTCTGCCTCCTCATGGTTTAATAGTGGAAAAGGCAAGTGTGCCAGGAACACTCTGATAGTATTCTCTGTTTGTGCAGATGTGCTAGTAAACAAAGTGGAATAGTAAATTCAGAATTGTTGGTTTATTTAAGCTTGTCTAATAACAGATGGCGTATTCTTGGATTTAGGATATTATCAATCAACATGTGTTTCGTGGCGTTTAAGTGAAATAATATGGATTTCTCAGAAATTGGTATCCTGCTGTATCATTCAAACTTCCAAATAACTTGCCTTCGCTCCGTGGGGGTTGTGTTGTCACTTTTCACATTCGTATCCATAACACCTATGATACGAATGTGAGAAGTAGCAGCGAGATGCCGCTTGGAGCGAAGGCAAGTTATTTGGAGCAGTGATGAGGAAGCGTAAACGTAATGGCAATTCGAATGATACAGCAGGATACCAATTTTGAGAAATTCATATTATAAATGTAAATGTAAATGTACCAGATGATATTTTATATTTCTCTTTGTCTATCGAAAGTTGAGGAGCACATTATAATCTGCTGAATCAGGATATTAATGGTGTAGAAAATGATAAATTGAATCCATAGAGTATCAAAAAAACATGGAAAGGGGATTGATGTTACAATACTATGAGTAGTATTACTTGAAGAATCCTGTTAGACTGATATTACTAGCCCTGAAGAAGCGGCAGTTAAACGCTGCAGAACACGTGTTGGCAGAAAATAGCCTATATCCAAGAATAACTCATCTGGGTTTTGATGTGGCAGAATGCCATAAGTGAATTTGACTGTAAATTGATGCGCTATATTTGCATATTTTTAGTGGTGAATTATTTGTTTTTAATAGCGTCCTGTAAAAACCTTATGTAATGTATAATGCACAACCACAAGAAGAATCCTAGAGAAGATACAGATGTATCGCCTAACTAAATGTAGAAGCATACTAATTATAACTTCATGTTTTACCAGAACGCAAATTGTCGCATTCAAGAAATGTAAAAATGTAAACGGAAACAGACATATGGAAATATTTAAAACTATATACCACTAAAAGGGAGCCTTGATTAATTTGTGAAGAGCACTTGTTAGGTAGTGTATTTCCTGAATGAGATTCACTTGATGGGGTAAGTGAAGTATGCATTTTCCAGGGCATAGCATGGAAGGAGTAGTTGACCACAAACCTTCCTGAACTGAGATGCATTCCAGACTTGCCTCCCACACATCACTTCAGTTCCTTTGAAACAATACTTCTTGTACTGTCAATCATCCTTCTTCATGCACCTTCTTGACTTTCCTTATTCACCCCAAACATTATAAATCATCCGTCCACTGACATGCATGTGTAAATAATAAATATGCATTTAATCATCATGTACCTATGTATTCCAAACTACACTACCGAGTATGTGATGAGTATCTGTAGAGCACTATACTGCCCTTTAGATCTACTCCTGCACAACACACATATCTTCAATATAGTAAATGTTAAATATTTCTTTCTAAGCAGGCATGCAACACAAAATGTGTACAAAGCTGTTTGAAATCACAACATTTTACCACGGGCATTGTCTCCAATTTGCATTGAGCTTATGGCAACATTAATTTATAATGCCCATTACTAACTATGACCCCCAACCATATGCCAGGCTATTGCCAAGAGCGTTGATAAAATTTGAAACCCTCTTGCTTTGAAACAAAGCCAGGAAATTAGCATCACTCGAGCTGATTCCTATGTCAAGGGGATATAGTAAATCTCTAAATAGACTTAATATTTAGGAAAATTGTAATACATCAAATATTTATGCCGTAAACATCTGTATGTAGTTACAAAATAGTACATAAAAGGAACAGTTGGTTCAAAAATGTCCTCGCATTTATTTTAGTTCTAACATCACTTTTCAAGAATTTCCTCATTTTTTTAATTATCTGGAATTGCAGAGAAAGCACAGATTAAAGAACACATTCAATGATTTTCCCATTAAATTACTTAACAGACGATGGTTTCCAGAGTCTGCAGATTAAAGGGAAGCATCAAAGCCTACATACCTTTTACCCTAAGTATTTTAATTTTAGTAACATGCATCTGTTGGTTCTAAAATGAAGTGGCTATGTGTATATCTGCTTAGAATTCAGAAGGTGTACTCTTACACTGCAACCTATTTCTTATATGGCAGAGAAACCATACATTTGGACTTTCATGAAAAGTACCCAAGTGTAGGAAGTACCTGTGTTAATAAGGGAGGAAAACTGTGTCCCATTTAGACCAATGTGGATAGGCAACATGTCTGATTCCATCACCCCTCAGGTAGTTGCAGCATGAATATTGACCTTATGTATTTCCTTGAAGAAAGTGAAGGAACCTACATTTTAATGAAAGATAAGGGAGAAGGATTTTAGGGTGAATGGTTTGCCATGCTTCCTTAGATTCTGGAATTAGAGGAATACATGCAAAAATAGGTAAACTAGTACACAGTGCCCCAGTTAATGTATCTACATCACATGAAGTCACTTACTTTGGAACAGCCAAGATTATATGACTTTTGGATGCAAATATCTGTAGCATTTATTACAAATATTGTCTCAAGAGTACACATGTAATGCTCTCCATATACACCCTGCAATAACAATCATCTCAAGAAAACATCTAATTTGCCTACATTTTTATATATAAAATAATTGCAAATAATTGAAATAATTGAAATTCTGTAAAATATTTAAAATCCTTAATATGATTTTTAGAAGTCAAAATGTAGGATTGTTAAAAACACTCTTTACAGAAGACAAGATTAGTGATCTTTTGCTGTCTTCAAATATTGAGTAGGTGAGTAGGCGACCAACATATCCAAAATTGCATCACTAAATGATGTACAATCTGGGCCTTATTCCTAGAGTATCATGGAATGCACTTGAGGATCTCTCTTCCATGAATGAGAAGTAATCCACTGAAGTAAAACCCAAGAAAAGTGTGGGAAGTGGATGTTATAAGTATGGTTTACCTTGTACGTTTGTGACATCCACAAATGTGTGTTTGTGCCAATTCACAAATTGCAATCCGACCCCTTTTCAACCCTGGAAATTGTTGGAAAGATACACCCTCCCAAGAAGACAAGCGGAATAATGACCTCTAGACTTGGTGGGGGTGTAGAGAAAAAAATTATTTTTGCAGAGCAGATTCCAATCTCACTCTTCAGATACCCACACTATGAAGATTTCTGTACAGGGGAAGTAGGAGTTTATGGGACACTCCCATTTCTACACTTGGCAACCAGCACTTGTCGCAGCTTTCGAGGCATACTTCTGGTAATATTGTGGTTTAGAAAAAAGACATAAATGCACAGTCAGGCTGAGATGTAGTCTTCTCCTGTACTTCCCACGAAGAGGGCACACAGTGGCCAATTAGCAAAATCATTTATGAGTAGGGAAAGTAGTACTACATGAGTAGTCTTATATATACTCTTACATTGCTTTGTGAATCAGCTTCAAAACCTAATAAAAGCGCAAAGAGGTCACGTCCTCTCTATTTGTACTAATTGTATATGAATATTTCTTGAATGTTTCCATTTTATTCCCATTTTATATGTTTTGGCAATTCACAATTGCATAAAATTGTACCTTAAAAAGAGGACTGCTAAAGTACTACTTTACATACTTCAAAATGCCTTTTGGCTAGATCCCAGAGTTACTAGGGGAATATTCACAGACTGCTACTCTGGTCTAAGGTAACAGTTGAAGAATTATGCTTGACTTTTATATACCTAAATGAATGTCAAGAGTACCTTTGACGAACTAATCAGATGTATCAATTGCGTCATTTATTGCATCCCGATGAAGGCATTGTGTTGTTTTTTTAAACGTGTTGATTTAGCAGGTTCTTTTGCTGCATGCTATTATTTTGTTTTCAGCTGGCTGAGAACATTGTATTTATTGTCAATGCTTAAAAAAGTGAAAAAACCTGCCTTTGCAATCTATCCATCTCTAAGCAGTTTAGCGGCTTACATCTGTGTGTTCCATACTGTAATGAAAGTCCAAATTGAATCAGTAGTTAAACAATTAAATATCGTTTATGGTTAAGTTGGTCACTAGATCCAGTAAATTAAACTAGACATCAGCCTCCCACTCGGCCTGGAAAGACTGGGAAACTTATAATGCATTTGAGATTGCAAAGACTGATTTTTTAGTGATGCAGTACCTAATGCAAAATCATACAGTAGAATATATAGAATATATAGAAATTTGAGACCTGATTACAAGTGGGGCGTTTAGTTTTGACCTATGTGTAAATCCCAGTTTACGTAACGGTTGGTATTACAAGTTTGAAAGTATCTAAAACATCCAGTAATAATTGTATGTGTTAAATAACTCAACCTTCATTATATTTCAGCAGGTCAACCCTGCAGAAATTTAGTGGGGGGAAAAGCATACACATGATTTACTGTATCGTGGATTTTGGTGCATTAAACACCTAGGGGCTTATTTACAAGCCCCTTGCGCCGCCAGTACTTCCCTTTTTCCAATATAAAAAGTGATCTACCAGCGGCACAAGGGACTTGTAAATAAGCCCCCAAATCTGCAAGTTATTCCCCAATGACTCGTAATAGAGGGTTTCTGGTATTCTCAAGGTAAACTGTACATTTAAAAATTCTCTTAAACTGTATTTAAATACTCTGAATTTGAATCTAGAACCTTAAATATTGAAACTGGTAATTTGTAATAGGACTGTAGAATATTAGCCCCAATAGGCCAGCGATGGGTATGCTATGCCGAAAGTGGTAAACTCCCTAAATGTTCACTTTCTGTGGCAATAGTGAGATAAATATACCAGATGGTTCCTGGCAGATTTTCTCCTCCTCCCAACAGCCACTTTACACCAGGAAAGACGTACTGTGTGGATTAGGTCAGGGTTTGTACAATGACCGCTAACACCTTACAGGTAGTTAACACCTTACGGGTAGTGGCATTTGTCACCTCATTTTCTCAGCAGGCCCAGAAAATAGAATAGGCTATGTTGCGTTGCTTGCCGGGGCATGCCTGTTTGTGGAAGCTTATGAGCTAGGACCTGCTCTATTACTGATCCTGGGAGAGGTTCCTGTAAAAAAAAACAGTTCTGCTGCTCCTACTAATTCTAGTAATACAAATCCCATGAGTGAAGGTGATTGAAGTTAACAGTTACAAGCTATCCCCCTTGGAATTATATTTAAAAAGTTGCATTGCTCTCAGTAGCATTCAAGCTAGTGGTCCTCGGTTCTTAATTATTTACTTACTGCTTTTAGATCAACTGGACATTTTATTCTCAGAACAAATGTGCCCTCACCTGAATTCTTGTGCATTATTCTTGTTTAGAAAAAAAAGCGGCAAACCTACATTCCCATTTATTCTAAATTTAAGGCACATGAAAGGGCCAGTAGTAACGACCTCTGACCACTACAGTATATGTGGCATGGAAGGCAAGGGGGTCATTTTTAGTCACATTGCACTTGAAACCTCAATACAGTTACTCAAATAAATTTTCCACATAGTTATAAACTTATCACAATCTCAACATAATTGAGTTTCAAGAACAATTTGTAGCTTTTATAAAAAAAACTTTGCAGCTCAAAACATAAAAAAATACTAATCAAGCTCTGATAAAAACCAAAAGGTTGGTTTGGCATGAGCTACAAGTGTTTCGGCTTTGCCAATGCTTGCTTTTTCTGGGGCGTTGTAAGGCTTTATTGTGTGGTCTTTCAGAAACTATGCATTGCCACAGAAGCCTTTTGCATTGTAGTGAACTACCTTGTGTGTGGACGTGCTCTTTGTAAATTGGTAGAATGCTGTAATTCAAGATGAAGTAAAAGCTGAAGAGAGCTTACATAATTGCACCCTCCTGTATGCTGCGCTGAGGAAAAATAAGTAAATGGAACAATAATAGGCCGATGGATGAAAAGAGGTGACTAAAAGCCTATATAAGAAAGTACATTATACAAATACTTTTACTGAAATCATATCTTTTTGGCTAACATTGGAACTAAAAAGAGTGCCACTCGGATGCCAAAGATTTGGCGACTATTTGCAAAGGTTAACTAGCTAGGTTTCAGCTGCTGATTGTTGTATTTGTATGCCAAACAGGTACTAATAAGGTGAAACTTTTGCTCAGCAATATTAACACAGAATTACCAGGTGGTAAAATCACAGGGTGCGTTCATTCTGTTACTGCACCCTATGTGTTTTTTCTGCTGGGCAGCTTTTCTCTGGATCTCGAGATTTTTAAGTAAGAATGAGAAAAAATGTGCGTAAAGTTTTATAACACCCAATTTCAACACATTTCACCTTGTTCCCTCATGATTTCCCCTTGCGTCATCTAAATAGTTTCTGGGAAAATGTGTGTCAAAACTATCAGAGTGTCTAATTTGTAATTTCGATTACCCGCATATCTGAACAAGAGCTAAAACCATGAGCTCCTTTCGTAATCAGAATCTGACATATGCACACCACTTGTGGCCAAAGTACCATTAAAAAACAGAGAAATATACCCCAGTGCTTAGTTTGAGCTGGTGGTTTGGGTGACCAGATTTTAGGAAAAACTGATTTTGAGACCTCCTTTTCCTTAGGCCTCACTTGACGAATCACTCGAAAACTATCAAGACAGCAGCTGACGTAAGCAGCAAACTAGTTTTGAAAACTTCATGAAGGTTCAACAAGCAGCTCTGAAGTTATTAGCAAAACGATAAATGCTTCTTCTATAGAAACTAGGTACTAACTATAACTACTTAACCCTTTCGATGCTGATGACGAGCTCAGCTCGTCATCACCCACGGGTGTCGTGTGCTGATGACGAGCTGAGCTCGTCATGGTGCCACTAAAATGGCATTTTCCAGCACAGGGGGGGGGGGGAAACGCCCAGCAGCCATGTGGTTAATGGTAGTCGGATGCCGACGGCAAACTCCCTGCCGAGCACAGGGTTGAGTGCGTGCAGGGTGGTGGATTAACATAAGGTACTTAAACATTACTTAACATTATAAAAACCATTCACTGAAAAAAACAAGGTTACAGGGATGTTATAGTTAGGAAGTAAAATTGCAAAAACCTTAGAAATTCACCAAAAAAACCCAAAGGTTATAGGGACTTTATAGTTGGGTTCAGATTTTACACGTACAACACAATAGCAATTCAGCAGTTATACTTTAGTTATCTGAAGAAACTATTGTTCCCTAAGATAACTAGAACTAGCGCCCTCGCAATGCACTGCTAATTAACTCACATCAGTCCTAACATCTTCTATGACATCATTGATAATATCCCTGCAATATTTGCAATAAAATTATTGGTGAGAAAACTGTGCATGGCAGAGGTGCTAGTCATAGTTACCTTAGAACCTGAGTTGTAATTTCTTCAGATATGTTCTATGGTTTTGTGTGTGTAAAATCTGAACCTAACTACAATGTCCTTGGAACCTTTGTTTTTTAGTGAATGTGTGTGTAATGCACATGTGGCATTGATTACATATGAAAAATACAGGTAGGTCACACCACTATAGCAGATTCGACTAAGTGTCTAAAGCTAGGGATGTGTGTGCTGCTCTGCCTCAGATATGGCCCCTGTGCATACATTAGTAGGGAACGGCCCCTGGCAAAGTGGTTTTAAATTGGTTCAAGGATCCTGTTTTGCCACTTCGAAAGTTTAACACTGAATAGATGATTGCTACTGCCATTTGTGGCAGGATGGACACAGTGGTGTTTAGGGGCCTTCAAATTACATGTTCCTACTTTGGCTTTTATAGTGTAGACATGTATTTATGATGGGCTTATCTTTCACTGGAGCATTTTTTACAGTGCTATTTGCTTGAGTGGGTCTTCCTTCCCTGATTCCTCTAGTCTTTCTTTTATGTTTTTTCAATTATGCCAGGACTTTCAAGCATTCATTCTTTGTCTATTGTATTAAGGGGCCCTTTTGTTCCAGTAAAAGATACAGCTGCACTATCTTTCCAGTGCACATAGTATTTGCACTGGGTATTGTGTGTGATTTCCTGCTAGACTTTTGTGCAAAAAAATGAGGTGGAACAGCAATACCACTTTTTGCACTTCTATTGCATGACTTGCAGAAATTGTTACATTTTAATGTTTTACTGTTGGTGGATCTAAAAGGCCTTGGGTGTGTTTTAAAAAGGAGCCAGCCTCAAGTGAACTTAAAAATTCTGTATAAAGGAAAAATAGCAACAACAGCAAGGTTTATTTCCCATTGGAAATAAAACGTTTTGGTTAGCCAGCAGCTCAGGTCTAGTGATGACAAATAGGAAACACCAAGGATGTGAGAAATAAATTTGCTTTCCAAGTTAATTAAACTTAACATTGAATCTTATACACTTGATGTTCACAGCTACCTGTCTTATAAACTTAACTCAACATTTCTTTTGACTGGACGAAAGTGACCGTTCTACAGTGATATCACTAGGGCTAATCCGCAAAGGCATTTAAGAGTATCTGAAAGAGTACTTTTGTTGGTCACTTTTACGTTCTCCTATATGCCTTTGTGAACTGGCACCAAAGCATGTAACATAGGAATGAAATGGTACTATTTGGGTCACATTCATCCCCAATTCCCAGAAGTGGGGCGGGCTGCACCCTCTTTTGACTTTTACAAGTAGTGAGTTGGAACTTTTAGAACCAATTGACAAAACATGTAAAGGTAATTGAAAGAGCATTTCTGTAGTACTACTTCCCGTACTCACAAATGCTTTTTTGAACCAACCCCATGAGGTTTTCAGTGATGTTGTTCCTTTGAATGTGGGCGGTAGGCACTTTCTCTTCTATGAAATCAATTATGTCCTGCAAGAAGCATGACATTTTAGTTCAATATGATTTGCAGGCTTAAATCATTTTATTGGGAATAAGTGCATGATCACAAAAAAAGAAAAACGTTGTGCCTGATTCACAAAGGTAAACTAAGACGAAAGTCTAACTTTACGACTTTCTGTATTCACAAATGGCATTTACGAGTAGTAAAGTAAGACTTTTATTTAGCAAACGCGTATTAAAAAAAATCAGATCAGGAATAGGGGTCGGGCTTGATTCCCATAATTACATGTAGCTAATTCCATGAGTCGTAATCAATCAAAATTACCTAAAACTCATTGAGAATATGCGGGATTACGCAAGAAGAATCACTCTGCATTTAGAACTATTTCTCAGCTCAAAAATGCCCCCTCATGTCCAAAATGGATGCATTTTGCGCTATGAAACAGCGCTGAATGCAGCAGAACACAAATAGTGAGCTCGAGCAGTCGCTCTCACTCTCTAAATTTGGTCTTGGGGTAGGATTTTCCCCAATTTAATCCTGGCATTTAGTTCAATTTTTTAGCACAAAATGTACCCTTGGATCAAAAATTGATGCAAGGATGCATTTTGTGCTAAGAAATTGCGCTAAATGCAGTAGAACATGATTGGGGAGCAAAAGCGACGGCTCATGCTCGCTAAGTATGCTCTCAGGATAGGATTTTTTCCCCCCAAATTATTCTTAATTATGTGAGTTGGAGTAATCGTGTTATTATCAGTAATACTGCATCAATGAGTAATGCAGAGTTACCCAAATTACTCCGATTACCCCCGCATGATTGAAATTTTGCCCAGGCCTAGTCAGGAGCTGCTTTAAGCCACTCCACAGATTAGTAGCTCAAATGTCTATTGTACCAAAGAATTAAGAAGGCCTTCTTGAAATGTATCTGTTATTTACAATAAATATGTATGGATTCTCTATTCCTTCCAATAGCCCATCCGGTTCGTATCTGGTTTTTGTATAGTAGTGCGCCTGTTTTGTCAAATAGATGCAGTACGGTGGGCTCTTTCGCTGATAGTAGTCTGGCCCTGCTTTTAATCAACCAATACATTATTTATTATTTCAGCGTTCAGTCTTTCAAGTTAAATGCAGACCGTAAAACCATATACAAACACGAATGGGAATAAAAGCTCATTAGGCTACGAAGCACGGATCTGTGTTTGAGTTTCAATTATAATATGATTTTAATTTTATATTGGATTTTCCTGCCCCCTCTGTACAATTCACATTTGTGCTTGCCAAGAGCAATGCTCTTCTTCTACCAAATCTGTGTTACATTAATAATCTACAGTTACGTTTCTGTTAGAAAATTGATGTTAAATGTCTGCCACGGTCAATATGAAATGTAATAAAATGCAAAAAGTGGGTTGTTAACCCTCTATAAAGATAGTAACAGAGGAGAGTATTCGCCAGGCAGAAGAGCAAGTGCAAGTATTAAAGTCCACAATGCAATAACGCAGTGGATGTGGGTACCCTGTGGGTGTCTTGGTGCTTTAAGCGTATGGCAGTAATAACAACACCACTAGCTTCCCTGTTCATTGTGTGTGATCCTAGCTCCCTTTACACACACCCTGCATCAGCTAGTGACTGCACAAAAGTGAGATTGGAGAGGATGCTGGCTAGTGTAAGTCGCTCATTTGCAGTGCTTAACTTGACTGGGTGGTTTCCTGTGCTCAGCACTGGCACTTAATTGTCAACACCACACTCATGGTAGTCTACCACATGGTGGTGCTGCTCATCTAATTTAGAGAGATGCAGAACAACGGTTGTTTAGGAACACAATACACATTTAAAAAAAACAATACCTGCCTCCCCAGTCATTCCTTTAGCTTTGGGGACCTGTAATAATCTTAACTGTCGCACTTGCAGGTGAGAGAGATGGTTAGTAGTTGTTTTGGCAGCGATGACAGCAGCAATGTCAGGGGCAATGGGTGGTGCAAGCTGCAGTGGCCTCCTGATCAGGACCCTGGCACTAATTATTTTACAAACTAAGCACTGGTCGGATGTCAGAAGTTGAGCGAATTATTTCAATGCCTGTAATGGAAAGAGCTCTTAAATCCTTCAAAATCAGGGTGTTAATGTGACTACAGCAGCTCACTTTAATAGGAATAAAACAATAAGGAACGTCAATAAAGGCTCTGCAACTATTTCTCACACACTTGATTTGTTTATTTGCCCAGGAACATATACCAGTGTTCTAAGCTGGTTGTGCAAGCTCATGTCTGATCTCTTCATAGCAGAGTCCACTCACAGAAACATTAGGTGAGAAGTCGACTTTCACAATAATCAGCTATAGGAATGAATGGGAAGTTATTCTCAATTTGCGATTCGCAATTTGGGAATCGCAAATTGAGAATAATTTCAAGGGTGCAAGGGTGTCATAAGGACACCCTGATGCACCCCCTGAAATTTACATGTCTGCGCATATAGCGCACATACATGCCCTAAGGGCATGTATGTACGCCACATGACACCTTTACAATTGCCCAAAAATGCATTTGTGAAAGAAATTGCAAATTACCACCAACTTCAAGTTGGTGGTAATTTGCGATTTCCTAATGAGAAATCGCACAACTTGGGGGCTTCATACATAGCATTTAAGGAATCTCAATTTGCGATTCCTTAAATGCTGACGCAAAATTAAGGAATCGCAAATTTTGCGATTCCTTAATTTTGCAATAAAATTTTAATCATACATCGCATTTTCCATTTTTTTTGTCGCAAACGCTGCTTTTTGGCGAATCGCAGCGTTAGCGTTTGAGAGGCGACCCCAGTTCCCCAGATTTGAGGTTAAATGCCTTAGCCGCTAGATCACATTGTCTCACACTTAATGTGAATGAAAAGGTAAGATGTCATGTCACTAGCGAGATCATTTAGGACATTTCTGAAGTCATCTGTTGCATCAATTGTGAGATCATGAGGACTGCATTTAGTGTGTGCGTCACATTTTCAGAAGTGACCATTATGGGGGATCTTCACAGGATTTTTTGTTTAAAAGATACACTTTGCAATGCTCATTAAGTACTGTTGGTCTTTACAACAAACACAATCATTGCTTCCACCCTCCATAGGTATCTCTGTCAAGAGTCAAATAGTTGCACTGAGATTGGATTTGAGTTCTATTATCACCCATTCTGAGCTCCACTTACAGAATATACATATTGACTCAGAGCGAGTGATATGTTATACCATCACAGTAGCGAGGTCCAATATTTGGCGTGCCTGATAGCCCCATCCATGGGCCAGAGCACCACATTCAATTCAGTTCAATTCAGTCGTTTTTATATAGTGCATAGCTACCCAACCGGGCCTCCCAGCATCCGCCCCCCCCTCCCACCCCTCCTCCTCTATTACCCACGATTTAGAGAAGGTGAGTTTTTTAAAGTTTTCTGAAGCCGAGTTCTGCCTGCTTCAAAGGGAGGCGGGAAGGGAGTTCCAGAGCTTGGGAACAAGTTATGCAAAGGAGCAGCTGCCGCTTCTCTCTCTTTTGATCTTGGGCAACGACAGGAGCCCTTGACTACTCGATCGAAGAGACCTCCCTGGAACGTAAGAGGTATGTTCCGGAGGATGAGTGGGCCTTTCCCATGGATGGTCCTATGTGTGATGCAAAGAGCCTTGAACTGAATTCTCTTTTGAACCAGAAGCCAGTGTAGTGCTGTTCACTAACTCTGCGAGTAAAGTTGAGCCTTCGCTCGTAGTGTTAGCTGGTAGGTATTTGGACCATGGCACTATTAATAATACTCATCTGGTGCTGTACCACTTGCTTTTTATTGCCATGTTTGTTATGTGTGAAGTGACCTATCTGCCGGGAAAGGCTAACCCGGCTATCACACCACTTTTATTGTACATGTATATTTTCTATTTGTCATTGATAAGTTCTGGCTGTATTGTGAAGCAATTTGATGCCTCCGGTCCATGTCTCGACTATTTAAAATCACAAAATAAATAAATAAATACTTTGGCCATGTCCACACACCAATGCAAATGTACCACTCCGGCCCGCAAGCTACCACTCTGAAACTCCACAGTGAAAGAGGAGTGAGTGTATCAACATCGTGCACCACTTGCAGCTCGCCCTGTGGTAAAGTTATGCAACTACAACTAGAGACACTTTCCACCCCTTCACTGATGGTATATGAAGGGATGGTTCCAGAGTACGTATTCCACAACTTTTTCTTTAAGTAGCAAAATAATTAACATGTTCCCTCTGTCTCTTCTTCCTCTCACTGCCATGTTTGCGGAGAAGCAGCTCTGCACAGCCAGGACGTTTTTACAGCATTTAAATACCTCTTATCATAAATATTCAAAAGTAAAAGCGTCTTCCTCGGAGGCGGGCTGGCGGTGTGGCAGCTTGGGGCGGCGAACCCCAGCAGACACAGCAGCGCAGCGGCACTGAATAATGCTAGCTCGCTCGGTTCCTTTTATTCAGCCCCCCAGCAAATTGGAATTTTAAACATTGGGAAGGCTCCGAAGGCTTTTTCGATTTAATTAGTGATCAGTGTATTCCTTGCAAATTAAGTGGTTCTTTAAAAATTCTCTCGAATCCCAATGTCTTCCGAGGCTGGCCATGGTGTGAGTGTATGTTGCGTGTCAGCAGAAGGACTCGGCTTTGACACAGACCTGCTTAATCAGTATGCCAGGCTGCCATGATGGTGGCTCGTTGTATTCTTCATTAGCATGACAACTCTGCAGCCAAATAGATAATGGAACCTCCCAATTTCATTTTAATATTTATGAGCCATTTTATCCAGAAGGTTGGAGACCCATGTCAGGCAGTCACCAGCGGGACAGCTTCTTTAGAATTTCATTTTCTCGGTGGCAAATGTCACTTCGGGCTAAACAGTACAATCTGCAACAATTTCTGTGAGGGTGCGTCCGAGAGGCGACAAAGAAAGGCAGCAAACAAGCCTTGCACCCTGTTCAGTTAATTTTTCTTTTCATTAGAGTGTTAAAATGGAATTTGCCTAAAAGTGCCATTCTATGCGAAACATTTGAATGCATATTGGAACACAGACTTTTAAGCACTTAAAAGGACTAAGTGGCAACTTTAAAATTGGCCAGGGAGAAATTTCTGTTTTGTAGGCGTAATCTTGGTGATTTCGCACTACGCTTATAAGGCAAAATTCCCAAAAAGTATGCTATTACACCATGTTGCATAACTACGCGCCATTCACAGCAAATAAAATTGCACAAGTGCACAGGAACAACATAAACAACCAGAATGCGAATGACTGTTCCTGGTTTTTTTAATGCCAAATGCGTCATTGTGTCAAAAAGGAAGCAAGGACACATTGTTCGCTAACCTTCTGGTGATGCATTGTTTTGCATAAATATGAATTCTTTCTCATACTTTTTCCAAAATATCCCATAATTACTCAGAAATCCACGGGTGGGGTGGCTTTCCAACCTTCTATGTTCGAAAGGGTTTCTTCATAATCCACTGGGAAGGGTTCTTAAACACTAAAACTACAACAGCGACTCTCCCATTGAATTGCACGTAGTCGTCTTCTCACACTGCACCTGACCTCCGTGGGGTCCCTCCTTATTCACCTTGGGTGAATCCTTGGGGTCCCAGCGATTCTACAACCTCTAGACACTGTCTTGACTCGATTTGTGGTTCTTACAACTATTTTAGTATATAGTTTGGTCTCCTCCTGGAGCCCACTGTGCATTAGTACGACTTACATTTGTTTCTGTGCTATAGTATTGTGTGTTTTGTGTTTATCTCCGTGTAGCAGACACTGTGAGGTACTTAAGGTGTGTTAAAATAATAAATACATATGTTTATAACTACTGTGTGGTTCTCCTTTAATTTAACCAATACAATAAGATAGCATTCTGGTAAAACAAGCTGCTTAACATTCCTTCAAGACTAAGCCTGAAGGCTGCTCTCCGCAGCTATCACTTGGATAGCTTTCTAAGGTTATCTATGACCTCTTAAATCACAATAAGGATTGTTTGGACTAGTACAAGGTGCCCATTTAATTAGTGGACATCATATACCAGGCCAACTTCTCACAGTTATCATGCCACAAACCAATGACTAGGTGCCCTTACTATATACTGTTTACATCACATATAACACCAGGAAGCATTAATAAATGTGCTGTTGTCTCTTCTATGCAGTGAAACTATCATCTTTCCTTTCTGTTTATCTACCTCTCTTTATTTTCGATTTATTTATTCATGAATACTCAGAGTGAATTAAAAGGCACATCCTATTGATTCAGCATCTGCTCTTCACAGTGTGTTTGACACTGTTTATTATCGATGTGGCCACTTATTCTGCCATCTAAGTGTATGTCTTTTCATATTTCCCATCTTGTAAGAGGCTGGTGGTGAATGTTTTGGACATTCCTTCACTGCCTCTGGTATCTGCATGAGGCACTTAAGCATACACGACTGTGTGGTCTGACTGTACCTGTGCACACTGCTTGAATGTTGCAAGAACATGCTATTTGCTGATGTGGTAGAAAGTTGAGTGAATTGACTGGTGATCTGTGTTACCCTCCTTGCTCCTTAAATGTTTTAATGAGGATGCCTGCAGTAATTTGATGTATGGTTCATTAAAGTGCCAACTTTATGTACAAGAGAGAACCATTGTGTTGACTTGATATTTTTGGGGTTATCTTGGCGAGAAGAGAAAGGCCTCATTGATTGTTATGAAAGGGTAATTGTGCCGTCAAGGGTTTTGTTAAACTGTAAAGTATTCAAAATTATATATTATTTTGTGGTCCTAAGCATTTGACACCACTGATGCACAATTTGTGTCAGACAAAGTTTTTACACAAATAGAGCTAATACCAAACGATAATAAAAAGAGAGAGCAATAGCAGGGTGTATGGAAAAATTCTGTTTGTTTTAATTATTCACAAAACAAAAAATAAAATATACATGGGTATACCGTTTGTTGCAAAAGCTACAATAGGAAAAATATCAATAAAACAGCCTATTTGCAGCAATTGTTGTAGCTTATCCACCTATTTACAAATTATATCATTAAAAGCAGTGGAATAAGCGCAGTCGACGTTTCGGTCTCTAGACTTGCGTTATGGAGACCATCCTCAGGACAGACAAATCAAATCATGAATACCCTTTCTCATAGATAAATGAAGCTCATGGAGTTTTAATGGGCCTCAAATTCAAGTAGATGGTAGCTATGAGTGCAATCATCTGTATAGACAGGAATCGACTGATTTTATATCTCCCTGTGTGACTTTGGAAGTGGCGCTGCTGATGAAAACGCACAGATAGTCTATACTTCAGTTTTCTGTGTGTTTAAGCGATTTGCAGGCCCTCGATCACTTTTAAACGAAAATTAACTTAAAACGGCGGTCCTGGTTAAACAAAGGTCGAAGGCGATCCTCGCAGTTCAACAGGCAGCAGCAATTCGGCAGAGAATTGCTGCTGCCTGCCTGTAGAGACCGACTGCGCTTATTCCACTGAATTCTAAGCAATGACCACAGCTTCAGTTTGAGGAATGAAAGATCCAGAGCAAATGTAGACCCAACTATTCTACTACCTTCTATGTCCTTGAGGTGCTGTAATATGATTACTAAGGTAATTTGCTACAGCATGGCCTAACTGTGTGCAGCACATTTGGTGCTGCACGTGTACCATTCCCAAACAAAGGATTAAGATTTAAAACAAATGAAGGTGTTGACCACGGTGCTGAATCCCACATGTTATCACTTATGCCAATAACAAATGGCAAGAATCCCTTCCACTCTGTATACCCAGAAGGTTTCAGAAATCTAATTGCTCGGAACTTGCATTTGGCCCCCAGGTATGTTGCTCGACATAAATTGGGCTCTTTCACTGTATTAAAATTGAGTTTCTGTGGTGATACCCATTGCCAGAGAATCCACATTTCATGCAGTAGGGATCCCTTGGATGAGCATACTTATCGATCTGTTATGGTCAGCCCATTAATTTGTCTTTTTAATCTATCAGGCCAGGCAAGAAGAAGCAAGGTGGGCTCCTACCAGCTCAGATGTGATAGTTCTCACAACAACCCCTCACCCAGCCACTGTCTTTATTGTTTATGGTTTAAAGTGACAGCCAGGGAGTGATGTAATGCTAGCTGGAAGAGGCTACAGCATCCTATCACAAAATTCTGAATAAGGATCTAGGTCGCTGCTTTTAGAGAGTCACAATGGTTTATTGGCTTGACACAAGGAACAAATATCATGTCAATTGCTAGTTAAAAGAGTTGGTGATGTTTGCCATCCTCTGAGCAGGAATGGTGCAATGTTTTTCTGTACTTCAGGCAAAATATATTTTCCTCCTGATGTGCTTCCTTTACACTGCCAAGGGGAATTTTGGGGACATGTTTCAATAATTGGGCACCATCTCTAGAAGGTGCCAAAAGGCTGCTTTCCCTATTCACTTGATAGAAATATTGGACCTGCATATTTGCAAACTTCTGTTTGCTTCCAAAGCAGGATTACAGTGGGGGTGCAATTTGTGGGTGCTTGCACCCATGATTTGAGGCAGGTCAAACTTAGCACAGATTGCAGGCCAGATTGCGCACAGGAGCTGTTTGCATACATTGGAAAGAGAAAAATTGGCTGCTCTATTAGTACATTATTCCTCATTCTGAGGTATCCCACACCTAATTAGGCACAAATTGAGAACACACTATTTCTAACCCAGATAAATCTCAAATTAGCAGGTGCACAGTTTACTTCCAATTTTACTGGGCCAATTGTGATTGAACTACTGTTATATGGCATTAATTACACATAGCAACTGAGTGCATCGTACGGGCTACTTTGACTTGCCTACAGGCACAGCAGCTGTGCATGAGTTTAACATTTGCATAGATTTAACTTCTGTGGGCGCTCATTTTCTTCCTTAAAAACCATTCATGAGCAACCAACAACTAGGAACGGGAGTGATGTAGACCATGAGGGGACTTTAGTGCTCCTTTATTAAAGTTGCCACTCTCTCTGATTCAGTAGCAGGTGATAAACATTCTAATAAGAATTGCAGACAAGGATTTTAGGTTTAACGCTTTATTATAAAGAATTAAAGGCAGGTTACAAACCATATGCCATCAAGAAGTTAGCAGCAATGCATATAAATCATAAGTATAAAGAACTCTGTACAATTCTCGGCGAAATCAGGTATAGGATTGCCTTCTAAGAGTGGGATATGGATGGATGATTCCCATAGAATTCTACATCCTTTCATAGTACTTTAGACCCAGACAGTCATACAATCTACATGGTACACGTTTTTCTGGGTATGCACCAATAGAGACTAAGCAACAAGAAACAATTTACCGCTGAATACATTCTCTCATGATAGCATTACTTTGAATGTACAGCCATTCCCATTGTTAGCTCAGCAATCCAATGTATACATTGAATGCCCATAGCCTAGGATACTTAAAACGTCCTTGGAAGATAGCAAAGGGGTCTCTGGGAACAGTTTTCTGTTTATTAGAGTGAATCTTACATCTCTCAATTTGGAAAGTAAGAAACCATGACAAAAATGTAGGTTTTGATGATATCAGTACAAGATTAGGGTGATCAGGCGTCCCCGTTTTGCCAGGACGGTCCCCGTTTTTAACCAGCTGTCCCAGCAAATGTCAAGAAATTTAGCTCATGTCCTGGTTTTTAGAGAGGGTCGACTGAAAACGGTGGGGGTGTTTTTTTATGTTTTACAAAACAGGGAAAGTTAGCAGTTGTTGCTAGGAAGCAATTTAATTAACAGGCAAGCTACTGGGCTTAAAATTATGTTTTATGTATGTTCTTTCTGCCTGTGCTGTAATTCTATGTCAGGACTGGAGGCTCTGGTTATTGCTTCTCAATTTTCTTTACTGAAAATTCTCAGCAGCCAATCAGAAAAGAAAACAAAAAAATTACATACTACAATACCCATGAACCCTAGAGGGAGTCACATGGTAACCATAGAGAAGACCCCTATAAAAGGAGTATGAGACTAGAACATCCTCTTTCTTTGCTGCTCCGCAGCCAGTTAAGTGCAATTTCATTTCCTTAATTGTGCTTTTCTATGATTGATTAATTACCTGCTTATGAGCTGTGAATGCGCTCTTTGTTGCATGGTTCTGGTCGCGCTGCGGGCGTTTGAGGTGTTTCCTGATTCAATTGCTTGCTTGTCCGCTTTGCTTATGGTGCTTCTTCGTGCCTGAAGACATTTCAGTGAATTCAATTCCTGTCACCGGCGACACTCGTCTGAGTGCGAGCGCCTCTGGTTTCATTTTTATTCGCCTTTCATTTCTTTTCGTTTTCTTGGCGTTTCTGTGTGTTTTCCGCACGCCGCTTAGGAGCGCGGCTAGCCTCCCGGTTCGAGGGCACTCTGTTTCCTCGGCTTGTCTGGTGGAGTGGGAGCCGGGGAGCGAGGTCGTGCACATACTGCTTGCGCTGACCTCGATGCTTCTGACGAGGGTTTCGGCTGTTCCGCGCATGCGCGGCAGCCGTTCTTTGAATGTCAGTATTTAAACACCTGTATTTCTGGTATTTCTTGATGCGCAGGAGCGGCGCTTTTCCTGCTCAATACCACATTTTACTTTTGACTGCACATTTGGTTGTATTTCTTCCAGTGTTGCTTGGCTTGCTAGAGGTCTCTACCACTCCCCCTTATTTGTCACTGCCTATATTTCTACGTCTATTTGCACTATTGGCAGTGTTTATTTTTTCTCCTTCCTCCTGTGGGTATATTATTGCACTTACAAGTGCATATCATGTCGGAATACTATTATGATGATGCTGAGTATTTTGAGGAGGAGCCCTCTGGGTCTTTGGAGAATGAGCTTGTTGAGGCTCTAGATGTGGGTGTCCAGCACTCCGTCAACAAAGCTATGGTCAGGGCGATTGAGACCCTGAAGCGTCATCTATGCAATTATGCAATTCAGCAAGGCTGGGTCCTTGGCGTTAAATCTCGTTCTACTACCACTGGTGTTAAGGCTTCTAAGAATCCACATTCATCAGACTTTACTAAACTTGTGCAGTCCCTGTTTACTGATCATTCCTATGTTTCCACTAGCAAAGATGCATCTGACAAATCGCCTCGCAGGGACGATGATGACACCTCTTCTTCTGCCTCGACATCTGAGTCAGAGGCTTCTCCTCCCCCTGCCAAGAAGCAACGCAAGGAGCGGTACGTTGATGCTCCTTCCCATCCAACCTTGTTAACATTTGACCCTACTTCCATTATTCACCCTAATTCTACTTCCTGGCTAAGATCTATAGAGGTTGCGGATTACGTCCAGTCACACTTGCGACAAACTTTTGACAAGGATGTCAGGGCGCGTTTGAGGTCAGAATGCCCCCGTCCGGATTTGTAGGTAGCGGATACTCCAGAAGTTGATCCTTCTATGCTCACTTATTTAAAAAAGTATACAAAGGACCCTAAGAAGGGTATAGATCGTGCATGGAGGTCCTGTCAGGACAAATTGCTTGATTTGATCGGTCCTATTACAAAAATCTTGTATTTGGGTTTCAGAGCAAATGTTACTGGACAGATAATTAACCCTGATGACTTAATTGGTTGGGTTCAGCGGGCAGTTTGTTTATTGGGCAATGCCAACTGCGCAATGTCCGGCAAACGCGGACGCTCTATGCTCCTGAAACTTGACCCAAAAATGGCGGAGTTATCTTCCTCAGAGTCAGGTCCTTTGGAGCAGGGTCTTTTGCTTGGCCAGCCATTCTTGAAGGAATTGACAAAATTTGTCGCTACCTTCGTTCGGCCACGGGTACCAGCAAGGCACCCTACGAGGATTTAACACTCAACGAGGGAAGTATCAGGACTCTACTTCCTCTGCAAATTCTACCCCACACGTGGTTCCCGAAACTATAACAAAAAAGGACGCTATGGTGGTAACCAGGGAGGCCAACACGATGCCGCTATTTCAGGTGAGCCTAATTCCTTTTTTGTAAGTTCAGTTGGGGAGCAGGCTACAGTTTTTTCTCCACAAATGGCAAGAGATCTCGCAAGATGCTTGGATCCTAGAATCGGTTCAGGGATACAAAATCAAATTTCTTCATTCCCCTTCTCAGTCTCTGCCCCCACGTCCGATGATCTTTTCTCATTAGGATCAGGTCTTCATTTCCAGTGAAATTGAGTCTCTTCTGCAGAAGGGGGCCATAGTGCAGACGGCTCGTCAGCCTCAGAGTTTTGTAAGCAACGTCTTCCTGGTTCAGAAGAAGGGGGGTGTATCGAGGCTTGTTTTAAATCTCAAGGAGTTCAATGGATGGGTTGTATATCGTCACTTCAATATGGAGGGAATCCATCTTCTTCAGGAAGGGGACTGGATTGTCCGTCTGGACCTGAAAGACGCTTATCTGTCAGTGCCCATCTACAAACCACATCGTCGCTTTCTTCAGTTCCAATGGCAGGGGACATGGTATGAGTACAAAGTCCTTCCGTTCGGCCTTCGTCAGCACCTTGGTTCTACACGAAACTTCTAAGGCTGTCGTGGAGTCTCTTCGTTGCAGAGGCGTTCGCCTCATCATTTATCTGGACGACATTCTCATCTTGGGTCAATGCCCTCAGCTGGTATCGCAACACCTTGCCTGGACAATAGACCTCTTGCAGAATCTGGGATTTCTGGTCAATTCTCAGAAATTGGTATTGGTTCCCTCACAGACTATGGAGTTTCTGGATTTTCTAGTCAATTCCCTTTCTTGTCAACTCCTTCTACCCCAACAACAGATCAGATCAATCAAGAGAGAGTTGAAGTTGATTTTGAACAAGCTTACTGTGTCCTTGAGGTCTGTAGCCCGAGTTGTCGGGTTATTAGCTTCTTCTATACAAGCGATCTTCCCGGGTCCCCTTCATTACCGAGCACTTCAGCAGCTCAAGATACGTCATCTCCAGAAAGGCCTCCGGTATTCCGATCAGATTCCTCTCTCAGAGGATGCAAGGTGGGAGATGTTGTGGTGGCTGAAACACATGAAGTCGTGGAACAGCCGAGCCCTGTTTGGTCACACGCCGGAGGTAGTCATCGAATCCGATGCCTGTCGGTGGGGTTGGGGAGCCCAATGCAGCCCACTGTCCACGGGCTGTCGCTGGTCTCAGGAGGAACTGTCTCTCCATATCAGTTACCTGAAACTCCTAGCGGGGTTGTTTGCAATTCGATGTCTCTCTCCCCGTCAGACGAATTGTTGCATCCTTCGCCGCATGGACAACGTGTCTGCGGTTCGTTTTGTCAACAAATTGGGTGGGACGCGATCCCGACTTCTAGTGGAAATTGCGAAGGACTTCTGGCACTTTTACCTTCAGAACAAGTTGTTTGTAGTGGCGGAGTACCTTTCAGGGTGCAGCAACCAGGTTGCCGATTGGCATTCCTGTCACCTTCCGTACTTCAGCGATTGGCGGCTTCACCCTCGAGTGTTCCGTTGGTTGAACAAGTTGTGGGGGCCTTGTCAGATCGACCTGTTTGCCTCCAGGCTCAACACTCAGATCCCGGTATTCTTCAGCTGGCGTCCAGATCCAGAGGCCTCAGCCACGGATGCTTTCCTGCAGATATGGCCTCAGGCTCCGGCTCTTTGTTATGCGTTCCTTCCATTTGCCTTGATTCCAAGGTTCCTGGTTCGGACCAAATGGTATCCGACGGAAATGATTCTGATCACTCCTCTTTGGAGGGCTCAAGCATGGTTCCCGGTGCTTCTGGAAATGTTGTGTGAGATTCCTCTCCTTCTTCCCCATGGTGGAATCTGTTATTGGAACCTCTCCAGTCTCCAAATCCGTTGATCACATCGGGTCAACTCATGCTGGTCGCCTGGGTAATTTCGGGGATCGCTGGAAAGTCCCAGGCCTTTCGAGAGACGCTGCCAGATTTATCAACGAAGCTTGGTCGCCCAACACCCACAAACATTATGCTACAGCATGGAAACGTTGGTGTGATTGGTGCTCCCAACGGGACGTGGGTCCCACTTCAGCAGATGTCTCTTTAGTAGTGAACTTCCTAGCGTCTTTGACCGCTTCCGGCCTTGCTTATCGTACTGTCAACAATTTCAGGTCAGCCATCTCGGCGGGTCACGTGTCCGTTGACGACAAACAGCTGGGGGAGCATCGTTATTATGCAAATTACTTTGGGGCATCCGGTTGTTCAAACCTCCATGTTCTAAATATACGGAACTTTGGGATGTCTCCCTTGTCTTACGTCTCTTGGATTCCTGGCCGGTTAATCAGTCCTTATTTCGCAAGCAACTCTCTGCCAAGCTTGCTATGTTGCTTTGTCTAGTCTCCTGTAAACGCGTTTCTGACATCCGCGCTCTTGATTTGGCAGGTCGAGGTTTACCCCAGAAGGGGTTATTTTTTTGATCACAAAACGCACTAAATGTAACACTTCTTCCGTTTCTTATCCTGCATTTACTGACAACCCCAAACTCTGTGTGGTTCAATGTATCCGAGACTACAAGGTGAGTACTGCAGGTTTTTCGTCAAGATTTGATAGGTCAATTGTTGATTGCTTTGCAGAAGCCTTTTCGCCCAGTGACCCCAGCTACGTTAGCAAGATGGGTTCGCTGGTTCATGGGCGAAGCCGGCATTGATGTTTCCAAATTTGGTGCTCATTCTGCTCGTAGTGCTATGGCATCCAAGGCTTTTTCTCTCGAAGTCAGTTTAGTAGACATTATGAAAACTGCTGATTGGTCCTCTGACTCTACATTCAAAACATTTTATTTCAAACCTATTGTAAATGCTGCATCTGTTGTGGTGGCTCAGCTTTGAACAAGCATAATCGGAGCCTCCGGTCCTGACATAGAATTAAAAATTTGTGAACATTTGTGACAAGAATTTTCCTTTCTATTAAGGACACGGAGGAGAGGAATATCCCACCCATAATTCAGTACTGTAATTTCTGATTTTATGTATTTATACTGCAATGTATATGTTATACTCTTGTTTACCCTTCTCTTCTGCTGTGCCTCCTTGTTTGGAGTTCTGGTATTACGGCTTTGCCTTTCGTTTCCAGGTTCTGATCCCAAGTAAGATAGGGTATTCTTCATCTCTGCAGAGACTCTTCGTTGATTCCTGCTGGATGCTGTTTCTTCGTCATTCACTTCGAGTTTTGTGGTTGCCTGCTGGCCGGTGTATTTCCTTCTGATGGATGAACTTTGTTTCCTATGGTTCCAGATCTTGAACTGTTTCTCTTATTATTTGGACTTACCTGTTATTATACACAAAGAAAGAGGAATTTCTAGTCTCTTATACTCTTTTTATAGGGGTCTTCTCCATGGTTACCATGTGACTCCCACTAGGGTTCATGGGTATTGTAGTTTGTATTTTTTTGTTTTCTTTTCTGATTGGCTGCTGAGAATTTTCAGTAAAGAAAATTGAGAAGCAATAATCCTCGTCTCCGCGTCCTTAACCCCTTAGCTGCTGCGGCTATTCCGTACTAATGAAGGAACCGCTCCATCACGGCCCTCGGGTGGGCTGTGCTTGTGACCGAACGCTTCCGTCACGGCCCCACCCGCTCTTTAGAACGTCAGCGTAGGCGCGGAATTCACGCAGGCCCGGCGAATGGGCCGTGATGGAACCGTTCCGTCACCAGCACAGCCCAACCAGGCTCGTGACGGAACAGTTCCGTCACGAGCACACAAAGGGTTAATAGAATTGAAAATTCTTGTCACGAATGTTGTCAAATTTTTAATTCTCAGCTCAGGAGCGCTCTCATCGCTTGAAGTAAAATTGTAGTCCTTCTTCTATTTATGTGAAATGCCCCCGTTTTAAGCTTCAAAATTCTGGTCACCCTATTCAAGATGGAGGACATTGTAAACACAACTCGAGTTAGCACAAGCCTAAATTGCAATGCATTTTAAGTGAAAGGAGATCAGCTCCCGCACTGCTGATGCTGAGTATTTACTGTTCCTTGAACAGTTCCACATAATGCTTTCAGGCATCAACATATATCGAGAATGTGGCAAAATAAAATGGCTGCCGCCTGCTTCCTCTACTTGGCTTCCAATGGCTGACACATCCACCAATGTAAAAAGAGCACCACACACCAAAACCAAAGACAGAGATCAACCATTTATGCCTTAATTGCTGTTTGCTCATTAGCATCGGGCACACTCGCCCAGATTAGCAGTAATTAAACTGTGAAATCAGACCGATTGCCTCCAGTCGAGACGCCATACTAGGCTGTCAAGAGAAATCACAGGGGATAAATCGAGGGTCTCCGCGCATCGCGTTCCACCCTTGGCACGGGTGAAAGTGAGAGAGGCGGAATAAATAAGGCGATTCAATCCCTTCCATCCGGCGGACACCCGGCAGACAAGCCTCGCGAGTGTTGTCATGACAATGACAGAAGCCAGGATAAACTCTTACTCCCACTAGCTGTGGTTAATGAAAATGATAATGAAAAATTATGGCAACGTGAATGCAATTTTTTTTTGTTCTGACTGGCACTTGTAACCTTAAGCCTAATGACACAACACAAAAGTGACAGTAATTGCGCTTTGATAAATAGGGGACCGACCGATGCTGCAGGAGAAAAAAAAGGCCTGACTCGAAGATATTCAAGTTTGGTTGGCTGCGCGATTCCCTCCACCAAGCATCTTCTTTGTTCTTCCAGCCCTTGCTAGGTGGTTGTGGGCTGTGTGTGCCAAACACATCTCTAATCACTTCCTATTGTCTGCCGAAGAAAAGGCCTGGCAATTACAGCAGGGACGGCGCGTGCTGCGTTTGCTTGTGCTTCTGCTTTTTGCTCCTACGCTGTGCGGGTGTAATCAGGAGAAAAATCATAAAAAGGGTCCTTTTTACACATTTTAATTGAACTGTGTTTTTTTTCCCGAATAATGTCACCGCCCTGAGCTTTTCCGCAGGCCCCCTTGGCGGCCTTCATTCTCAACAGTGGCAATGCAGGCAGGGTATGAGCAGAGCTGTAAGTTTCTCATGATTAGAAGAACAGTCTAAATGAATTGTTTTCAGAGAAAGCACAGGAATGGATCAGCTGGAAACGCAAGTTTCAAGACTTTTAAATTGAATCATGCTATAGAGATGATTCTCTTTCTTCACGTTTGCCGGTCTTTCATCGCAGTATTTTTATGGCTTTCCTGCAGATTCAATTTTATAGGGAAAATGTTATCAACAGCATTTTCTTTAAAGAAAAAAAAAAGGTTGAGCTGTCACGGTTACTGTGTGGTTCATCCTCGTCACTGTTCTGCACCTGATGGGTTGTCAAAACGTGGGTGACCTCAACTGTCGGTTACAGGGAAAGTGTGTGCATATTCTATAGAAGGAACTTAAATGTATTGAACAAGATATCACTCAGATGCAATTTTAAAGTAGGCATCATGTGCCCCTTATCCCAGCACCCACCCTTCTACAAATGACCGAACAGCGGTCATTACATACAAACAATGGTATGTCCTCATCTTTCCGCAATATGCATGGCGTATGGGGCGGGAAGAAATCATGCACCAATCTATGAAAGTCATAGCATTTGCACATATCAAGAATTCTGGGGGCAGATGTATCAAGATACCCATTTGCGATTCTCAAATAGCGATTTTTTGAGAATCGCTATTTGAGAATTGCGAAGTGGTATGTATCTAGAAATTCGCTATTTTTTAGCGATTTCTTAAAATTCCTTAATTGCTATTAGCAAATTGATAAAAGCAATTAAGGAATAATTTCCCATTCATTTCTATGGGCCAGGAGGCCAATAGGAAGGAATGGGAAGTTAGTCTCAATTTGCGATTCACAACTTACTGATCGGAAATTGAGAATAATTTCAAGGGTGTCTTAAGGACACTCTGCTGCACCCCTGAAATGTACATGTGTGCGCATATGGCGCACATACATGCTACGGGCATGTATGAGCGCCACATGGCACCTTTACAAATGCCAAAAAGTGCATCTGTAAAAGAATTTGCAAATTACCACCAACTACAAGTTGGTGGTAATTTGCGATTTCTTAGTGTAAATTCGCGAAACATTATTGTTTCTTACATAGCATTTAAGGAATCGCTTTTTTGCGATTCCTCAAATCCTTGCGCAAAATTAAGGAATTGCAAATTTTGCGATTCCTTAATTTTGCGATGCGATTTTTTCATACATCGCATTTGCCGATATTTTTGTTGCAAACGCTGCTTTTTTGCGAATCGCAGCGTTTGCGACAAAAAAAACAGATGATACATCTGCCCCCTGGTCTCTTGGCTTCCACTTTTCCTTTACATAAGAGTTTTTTAGTTCATTAGTGTGTTTCTTTACTGCCTTTTAACACAGCTATGGTGGCCAGCCCACGTTGGGCAGGGGTGTCGGATATAATACTTAATGTGGTGGACATTGCTGGCAGTTTTTCATATGGAGAACTTTCTTGCATCTTAGCCCTGTAGTAAAAGTAAACTTTTTAGACAGGGTCAGCTCAAGGTAATTTGAAGCATTAGGCAAAGCATATTTCTTGTACCCATGTGGCTACATACCGGTTTAATGGTAAACACCTCTCTGACGTATGCACAGAAGTGACGTCCAGATCAGGTGTCTGGGTACCACAATGTTAGGCATATTCCTCTGAGCACGGTCATGCTAATATAACTTGACATAAAAAGATGGTTGTTTGTAGATATGGATTTCTCATAGCTCTGGTGAAACATCTGTTTAATGCAAAGGATACATGAACTCTTTTAGTTACAGCGGACCTGAGGTACTCAATCATTCAAAATACTGACATATTACCAAGGCTACTAGTCCTGCAAAGGGCCTTGCACCAAAGTTGGACAATGTCTTTTGTGATGCATTCAGCAAATCTTGAATTTTTAGGCAAAAAACATGTTTCATTTTCTGACTTTGCTTTTCAAGTTAGAGCTATGGGCCTGCAGTTCCTGCCTTGCAAAATTTGATTCACTAAAAAGCCAGACATGCTTGACACAACCTGCTTGAAAAGCACACATACAGGGGACAGACACAATTCCAATGGCTGCCTCCCTCCGCCCGTTTTCTTGCCCCTATTCAATCCAGAATAACATGCTTATTTTTAGGACCTCAGGGCTCAATTCAAAGGTCATACACTAACTGTCTCAGTCTTTTACATGGAATAGACTGGCACTGCAGATTCTCCGTAATGAATCTGTATATTTTTTACACAACAAAACACAGCCCTTCAAAGCACCCATCTTCACTTGGCACAAGCAGTCAAACTGTTGACTCTTTCTACCCATGTCAAAATATAACCAACAGGGTTACAAGGGCAAGACCTCTTTAACAGTAACATTACAAAGTACATAACTTGACACAAACACTCAATACCTAGCCACAAAGCACTCAAATCGAATACCAACAGAAACATCAACAAAGAGTACCATCCCCCACAGGTGAGGGACCGTCACAAGACTGGTGTGCTGAAGAAGGAAAACCGAAATTACCCTCCCCGACCAGAACAACATTACAGCTACACCATTCTCTGGCCTCATTTATTACACAACATTAACATTCAAAAGTTGTCTTCATAATGCATAATATTTCCATATATTTACAAAATTCATACAGTTTATACAGCAAACTTTTTACTAGTACAACTGATCTCCTGCACGCATATTCTCACACTCCATTAGGAGTCATGATTGACCACCTCTCGGTTGCTAATGGCATGGTTTAATCAATCAATCAATCAATCAATCAGGAAGTTTATTGAGCGCGCTACTCACACGTGAGGGTCTCAAGGTGCTGGGGGGGCAGCTTTGGCTCAGTTGAAGAGCATGGTCGTGAGGTCCTTCCAGAAGGCGTGCGGGTTCGGGTGCGCCTAATGCTTACTGGGAGCTCGTTCCAGGTCTTGGCTGCGATGTAGGAGAAGGCCCTTCCTCCTGCTCTGCTTCTGCCAATGCGGGGTGTCTCTGCTAATGCGTGGTTGGCGGATTGGAGATTTCTTTTGGGTGCGTGGAAGCAGACTCTCTCGTTGAGGTATTTGGGTCTGATGTTGTGGAGGGATTTGTAGGTGTGGGTGAGAAGCTTGAAGGTTATTCTCTTCTCGACGGGGAGCCAGTGTAGGTCTTGAAGGTGTTGAGTCATGTGTTTGTGCCGAGGGGTCCAGAGGACGAGCGTGGCCACAGCATTCTGGATGGTTTGGAGTTTGTGTAGGAGGGTCCTGTTGACATCGGCATAGAGGGTGTTTCTTTAGTCCAGTCTGCTGGTTATGAGTGCATGGGTGACGGTTTTTCTGTGTTCGGGGGTATCCATTTGAAGGTCTTTCGGAGGATGCGGAGGCAGTTGAAGCTGGTGGAGGCAACGGCATTGATCTGGCGGGTCATGGTGAGGGAGGAGTCGAGGATGATGCAGAGGTTCCGAGCGTGGTCTGTCGGGGTGGAAGGACTCCCGAGGGCGGAGAGCCACCATGTGTCGTCCCAGGCGGAAGTCGAGGGTCCCAGGATGAGGATCTTTGTTTTCTCTGTTTTGAGCTTCAGGCAGCTGTCCTTCTTCTAGGCCACAGCATCCTTCATTCCTTCCTAGAAGCTGAGTTTGGTGTCTTCGGGATCCTTCATGAGGGAGAGGATGAGCTGGGTGTCATCGGCATAAGAGACAATGTTGAGCCTATTCTGTCTGACGATGGAGGCGAGGGGGGCCATGTAGATGTTGTAGAGCGTGGGGCTGAGCGATAATCCCTGTGGTATTCCACAGTTGATCTCTGTAGGTTCGGAGATGAAAGGGGAGAGTCTGATCCTCTGGGATTACAAGACAAACTCTCCAGTCCCTCAAGATAGAGGGAGCTAGGAACAGCAAGGCAGCTGGCCCCCCAAAAAGAATTATGCAAGAGCAACCCAGTAAAGGGACACCCCCTGGCACCCAATCGGGGGGATGAGCCTGGTCAACCCGGCCATACCTTGGTACCCTGGCACAGCCACCATCCCCTCCCCCACTCCCACTGGGTGTATCACTGGGTACCCCCTACGGTCAGGGACAAATGCAGTAGCTGATGCCCCCAGCCCTTCACCAATGACCATGTCACCACTGCCCCGGGTTATTAAAAAATCGACAACATCTTGAATCCGCCTGCGCCTAAATCTGTGATGCCCTACGTTGGCAACCTGATTTATGGTCAAAACATAACTCCCCAACCATATGTAGAAGCTAAAGGGATAGGAGGGTGGGTAAACGAAGACTCTCTCGCGGTGGTGGTAGCACGGAACCGGGAATCCTCAGGGGGCAGGCAGGCAGCAAGGTGATCATTAGGCTTATCAACAGCCTTTTAAGCTGTCCTGCCCCCACCCTGCGAGCCGCACAGGCAGCCCCGCTGCATCCCCCAGACAACCAATCGTTGCCACCTGCGGGAAACTTACCCATGAAAATTTGAACATGTGGCCACCATTGAGCCGCAGCCATCAACTGGTCCATACTGGCCCGCACCTGTCTCCGGGGCCTGCGAAAGGGGCTGTGGCCCCTCTGTCCAAAACCCTTACAACATGTACATAGGTAGCATACCTGATAGCGACCTTCTCCTACTCAGATTTGGACCTTCCAACTGATTCCCTCTATTTCCACACACTTCAGAATGTTTTAATAGGCACACAAGAACCACAATCCCAGGCCCGTTCTGCCAAGGCTGCGGATGAATCCACAAACTGGTGGATGATTGTCTGCCATATTTCGAGATCTCCAACTGCCTGGTGGAGATCACCGTGTGTTCAGAGGAGTCAGCACTAGGGTGCCTCTGAAGGTACTGTATATATAGGAAACAAAAATGGTCTTGGCTCCTATACTCAGCAAGGCTGAGCCAATATAAACTTTTGAAAAACAAAACACTTGCCAGTGCTGAGAAATTAGTTTACATACACTCTTGGACTGGTGTACATGACAATAACATGGACACTTGCTTTACTAATTGCAACTTTTTTAATTATTCTTTTTTGTATTGCATCTATTCAGTTATGCATCTTTTTGCATGGGAATACGAAACATCTTATGTACATATACTTACACACAAACATAACATACAAATATACAAGTGATGCGGTATTTACAATTGGTGCACAACTTACATACAACTCATTCGTGGCCGTCCATTCAAACAAAACATTCAAACATACACACTGGTCCCAGTGTCAAAAATAAACTTTTTTTACAATTAATGAATTGTTTGTTTTTGGCTTTCTCTAGCATTGGATGGTACACATTGTGAAAAAAGCAAAACAGTCTTTGTGCTAGTTCATCATGATTATAAGAACTCAATCAGGGGAATGACCCGGGACCTGGTCGGTCGACGCGTTTCGAACCCTGTAGTTTGTAGGGTTCTCTTCAGGACCAAATTACAGCTATAACGAGAAAAGGAACAAACGTAACTACTAAAATCCTGAGAGCTCAACACCTCCTATGTCACCTAACCACTAACAGCCTACCTTAGATGTTGGGTCGTGGCTCCAAAATGTAGTGGTATTCCCAACAGTATAAAAAGTGGTGTAGGGAGAGTGGAACTGAAATAAGTAGAAAGAAACGAAACAATAAATGTGCTGCAAAAAAGACGTGCTCATCCTGCACAGTTTCACTCGTTCTGTGAGCGTCGGTTAATGTGGGGAAGTTCTGAGGTTCGAAAATTCTGTTCTGTTTCTGCGGGAAATAATTAAAGAGCGTGTATTAACACTTCATGTCCGGCTTGTCCTGACCTTTATGTGTTTGCTCATGTGTGCGGATGGTCTGCTCCTTACCGATGGTGGAGCTCCGCTTCCAATATTCGATCTCAAATGTTGCTGGCGGGGAGGCGACCTCCGTATGCGCCGCTCTAAATCCAATTGTAGTTGTCTGCTGCTGCGCGGAAGAAGAAGCGTGTGTCAGCGCTAACCATTCGACATTGCGTAACAAACCCGCAGCCCGTGTCACACCCGTTCATACCTTTAGATGCGCTCCATAGTAGTGATCAGAGAGTCCTGCTTCTAGCGCTGCTCGCTCCAGCCCTCTCGGTCTGTTGTGGCTAGGAGTGCAGGCTCTCTCTTCCTGTTTGTGGGAGTGGTTGCAGTTGGGGGGATTGTGGGAGATGTAGTCCATACTGCTGTGCATTGGCAAACTTACGTGGTGGGTTTGTAAATTTCCGACATTTCATTAAGTCCAGTTGTTGCAGTGTTGAACTTCATTATAAGCATGGCTTCCCTTTGGTTTAGCCTTGACTCGATATTGCCTCCTCGTGGATCGTTCTCAATTTTGGACAATACCGTCCACTTGAGCTTTGTTTTTTCATGTTTCTTGCCTAGCCAATGATTAACTAGTGGTGCATTTTCCACTTCTCTCCGGAGTCGAGATTTGTGTTGGGTGATTCGCTGTCTGACTTCTTGGGTGGTTCTTCCTATGTACAACATAGGGCATGGACATATTATGCCATACACGACGTTTCTGGTTTTACAATTGGTAAAACTGTCATGTTTCCAGTTAATGTTGTTGAAGGAAAAGACTGACTCTTCTATCGTTTCATCGCAGCAGACACATGTTCCGCATTTATGGTGGCCAGTCGTTGGAGGAAAACCAAATAGGCTTCTTATATTTGGACTTTTTTCAATGGGTAAAGCGGCTCTAACCACATGGTTAGCCACACTCTTGTCCTTTTTGTGTGCAAATAGAGGGGGTGTCTTGAAGTCCTCATGTAAGTCCTTTATTAAATGCCAGTTGGATAACATCAGTTTCTTCATTTGGTTAGTGGCTGGACAAAACGTGGATACACAAACTAGTCGTTTCTGTTCCACTTTGTGCTTTTGTTGTAAAAGGGTTTCCCGCGGTGTCCACCACGCCCTTTTCAATGAGGTCTTTAGTATTTTATTGGGGTATCCTCTTTGGAGGAGTCTTTCTTTGAGTTGGTTAGCCTGTTCAAAATAGTCCTCTTTCCGCGTACAATTCCTACGGACCCTGAGGAATTGTCCAAATGGTAAGTTCTGTCTGAGGCTGCGTGGGTGGTTGCTCGAGTAGAGTAAAGCTTTGTTCCTATCTGTCTTTTTCCTAAAGAGAGTGGTAGCTAGACCTCCCTCAAAAGGTTCAATTTTGACATCCAAAAAGGTGATGGAAGTGCTGGATGATGTACAGCTGAACTTTATGTCATTGCTACGAGAATTCAGCCAATCGACGAACTGATTTAGGGTTTCGGGGCTGCCAGTCCAAATCAGAAATACATCATCGATGTATCTCATGTAATGGGAAATCTGCTCTTTAAAGGGGTATTATTGTAGACAAATTTTTGTTCATATAGTCCCAAGATGGAGGGAGCTAGGAACAGCAAGGCAGCTGGCCCCCCGAAAAGAATCATGCAAGAGCAACCCAGTAAAGGGACACCCCCTGGCACCCAATCGGGGGGATGAGCCTGGTCAACCCGGCCATACCTTGGTACCCTGGCACAGCCACCATCCCCTCCCCCACTCCCACTGGGTGTATCACTGGGTACCCCCTACGGTCAGGGACAAATTCAGTAGCTGATGCCCCCAGCCCTTCACCAATGACCATGTCACCACTGCCCCGGGTTATTAAAAAATCGACAACATCTTGAATCCGCCTGCGCCTAAATCTGTGATGCCCTACGTTGGCAACCTGATTTATGGTCAAAACATAACTCCCCAACCATATGTAGAAGCTAAAGGGATAGGAGGGTGGGTAAACGAAGACTCTCTCGCGGTGGTGGTAGCACGGAACCGGGAATCCTCAGGGGGCAGGTAGGCAGCAAGGTGATCATTAGGCTTATCAACAGCCTTTTAAGCTGTCCTGCCCCCACCCTGCGAGCCGCACAGGCAGCCCCGCTGCATCCCCCAGACAACCAATCGTTGCCACCTGCGGGAAACTTACCCATGAAAATTTGAACATGTGGCCACCATTGAGCCGCAGCCATCAACTGGTCCATACTGGCCCGCACCTGTCTCCGGGGCCTGCGAAAGGGGCTGTGGCCCCTCTGTCCAAAACCCTTACAACATGTACATAGGTAGCATACCTGATAGCGACCTTCTCCTACTCAGATTTGGACCTTCCAACTGATTCCCTCTATTTCCACACACTTCAGAATGTTTTAATAGGCACACAAGAACCACAATCCCAGGCCCGTTCTGCCAAGGCTGCGGATGAATCCACAAACTGGTGGATGATTGTCTGCCATATTTCGAGTTCTCCAACTGCCTGGTGGAGATCACCGTGTGTTCAGAGGAGTCAGCACTAGGGTGCCTCTGAAGGTACTGTAGCCTTGACTGAGTAACCACCATGTTTCATGCAGTCACTCCTGATGCAAAGTTTGTTTTATAAAAATAAAATAATAATAGTCCTGCCACTCTGGGAGTTTTCACCCATGGTTTGGAGGCCTATTTTCGGGGGAAAACAGGTTTTTCTAGCGGCCCTGAACATGAACAAAATGTATTTCAGAATATCCATCCTAAGAAGGGTGAACCGTCTGAGGTACTTAGACCAATGGCTCAATATCCGGTGGGCCACTCATTCTAAGATTTCCGCCAGCTGAGCCAGAGGAAGCTCTGCCGGCAGAAGCATGATGGTACGCTTAGGACTTTGGCAGAGTACTCAAATACATTTAATGCAGAGTACCATGCCCCCCAACCTCTAAATAAGGCCCTTACCCTTCTAAATGGAAGACACTACAATAATAAGGCTATTGTAAAATGTTTATGCTGGTGCCCTGTGCTGGTGCCCTGTGTTCCTTGTTTCTGTGCTTTTGTGTTGAGCTCCCTTCTTCTGTGTATGAGTTAGCAAGTGTGCAGAGAATCTATCACACAGATGGATTAATCCATATCCACCACTCTTTCTCACCAACACACACAAACTGAGACCCACGATTAGTTTTTTAAAAAAATCTTCATTTTTTTTTTTAGTACATTGAAGAAAAATAGTCATGAGTGGTATCTGTCTACTAGCAAAGCATAAAAAGAATACAGTCCAGAGGGCCCATCCCACCACATGAAGAGCAAATCCCTCCCCCACAGCAGCCAGACCACATGCCAACCCGTTCCCAGCCACCTAGAATCAGGTACTACAATCCAAAAGACAAACAAGAAACCCTTCGAGGTGGTGTGAAGTAAAGGAAATCAATCAGTCGGAAAGAGTGAAATTAAATTACCCAACCGCTGTAGGGACAATGCCCCGTTCCAGTTGGGAATCAGTGGCCCATCTAGCTTTTTCCACATAGGTCCTGTAGGGAACCCAGATGTCTTTGGGGTGGTAGGAGTCGGGTAGCGTGCTTGAGAGACCCACGATTAGTTCATAGGCCCAATAATTGCCAGAGACTTGGTGTGCTGCTGCTCTACACCCAATGAGGAAGAGGAAACGTATATGTGGATCACTGGTCAAGTTGGACCTTCAATTCTTCCAGAAGAAGACTATTTGGTGGCGTAATTAAGGTGGTGAATGGAATTGCATATTTCATTTTTCATACATTAAGTAAATAATTGTAAGAAGAGCCAAAATGTAGTACTAAATAAATATTGTAATGAAGTTCAAAACCTGATAAGGATATTTCAATAATGTCAGGAAAACACTTGTACACTTTTGTTCCTATGCACATTTTATTCTCCTAATTTTTTTGATCAGATTAGTTTGGGAAAACAAAACACTATAGCTAGAAATGGCAAAATATTACTTAAGAAAAACTTTCATTTCAATCAGTTACAATTATAATGAAACAAATTAATTAAAATGGTGGCCCTATCACAAACGGTACTAGTAAACAAAAAGCCACAATGGCCATTTTGTAATTCTGATTCAGAAGTTCTGTTCAAAAAGCTGCAAACTGAAACATCACGTTCCTGCATTAACATGGGCTGTTCTCTATAACATCCAAAAAATCCCTTCACTCCTGCCTATGAGCATACACAGGGGAAACAGGTTCCCAGAGAGATGAAATGAATGTCACCAAAACATTGGGTGTGGACGTTTTGTATCTCTACAGGGCCTTATGAGGAGTCAGGGAAGGTCCCAGATACCCTGCAGAGCCACCTATCCTGTGGAGTTGCATTTGGTCTGTTTCAAAGTGTGATTTTGGTGTGCACATGTCTAAATCCGCTCAAGGAAGCCACTGTCAGGATGAAAGAATTTGTGTATCTGCATCATGACCTGTAAAAGCTACCCCCAGGCGCCTTTCAAATTTTTGGAATACCTGTTACAAACATCCCTTGAGCAGTGGGATGCCTAGTGTGCTCTTCTGCATAGATACACCCAGAGAGTGTGGTGTTTCGTCTGTGATCAGGTGCCTGTTTCTGGTGTCAATTGTGAAAGTTGCAGGCTCTGTGCACATGCTTATGCACATGAACGTGGCGGTCTCCCCTTGATTGCAACGCCAGCACACCGCACATGACTGTGGCGGTGACTCATTCATTGCCGCGCCGTACCTCCGCTATTCAGTAAGGACACGTTCAGTAGGTATTGCGGCCACTGATGCTCCAACGATGAAGTTTGGACCACATTCCCTAAGCACTGCGACAATCATACAACCCAGTCCTGATGATGATCCGTAATACCTGGATCGAAACGTCGTTGACTCTTCAGCGCAACTAAAGGCGCAGCCTCAGTGGTTCCACGGAATCATAAGCATTTCTTCTCCCATTTGTCAATCTATGTCTGGAACCACCTCATTCACTGTATATAATTGTTCACATTAGCACATTTTGCCGTTCCCTTCAGCTGACCACTAATTGTCACTTGCGTCGCCACTTATTGTGTCACCTTCACAAAACAAGCACCAAGTTCAAATCGGGTTGTTCACACATTTTTGCTTACAGTGCTGTCATAACTGTATGTTTATTTTTGCCCTTAAATACATGATGCTGAATGCTCATTCAAAAAAATCAACCTAGAGTCCCCTGGTCTCTACTTTCGTGTAAAGTATTGTCCTCACATACCTAACCGTCCTCCTTAACTATACCAGTTGAGATATTGTTGTTTGCTTTTCGTTCCTACCCTAAACTCAACTTGGTTTATGGGTTACACTCCTCTTGTTAAAGACATGACTATGTAATCAGGCACCATACATATTTTTAAATATGCAGTGTTATATATAGTATGTGGAAATTGTGACAACGTAAAAAACGTTATACACACTGCATTACACCCTCATGTTCATGGATATGTATAATTAATTTCCTAATACTTCTGGAACACAAAGTTTAAAAAAATTACACCAGCAGAACGTCTGCAAAATGAGTGATACATGTCTGAAAGAAAAAACAACAAAAGAGAAGCGTAAAAAATAGTTTTACAACTTTGAGCCACGTGGAACTCCAGCTAATCTTTTTTAACAACCCAACATGAAATCTTAGCCTGAAGAAACATTACAAAGCAGGTGAGCCTGATTTTCAAAGCCATTTCTGCATGCTAATCTGACGTACATTCACAAACTGCTGGATTTATAGTGGAAGTCATTTACAAAACTTTACAATACAATTGTAAATCTTTTTACACACTCGCATTTTCACCCCCAGTGGAATATTACTGTTCCCTAAGTAAATCCTTTTTTTGGGGGAGGGGCAATAAGCATCCAGGTCAAGAATTCCCTGGTAATTCCCTGTATGGAGTGGTGATTCCATTTCAGCATGCATAACTGTACAACACCTCCAAGGCCAACGCACAGGCAATGATAGGAACTCACAATAGTTTTCCTGAAGTATGCTTAGCAATTTGAGAAATGCATTCTTTCAAGTGTATATATAGGAAATGTTGTCAAGTCACCAAAGTCATAAAGGTGACTCCACCCAAGGGTTCAAAACCTGCAGCTGCCTATTTATGACGTTTCTCGTAAATTGGGCCCCTTGTCCTGAGGAGAACCATTGGTGCACACCTTTATCTACTAAAATACATGTTGGTTGATTCTGCTTTGAGTTACTTTTCTGAAATGGCTAGTGCCTCTTGAGCATGCTGCTCAGCTGTCAAGTTGACCCATGAGATGTCCAGGCCTTGCTACTGCAGTGACCCTGGAGAAAGAGACATTTGATTACACTTTTTTTGGTGGGGGGGGGTCTATAGTGTGAACTAGACTCGAAGGTATTAAAGAGCTTTACATGAGGACCAGTTGCTTTACAGACGGACACCTTAATTTTGAGAGATTTAAGGGCAGATTTACAAGCCCCTTGCGCCACTTTTGCGTCCCTTTTAATATGGGAAAAATGACGCAAAAGTGATGCAAGGGGCTTGTAAATCTGCCCCTAAGTGATTTGCCCAGAATCACAGAATGTTGAGCGTCCCTGCCGAGACTCAAACCCGGCGGTACCCCAACTCTTAGGTCGACCCTCTAAGGGCAAGGCCACATCCTCCCCCCAACTTGGCCAAGCAGCAACTCTACGCATTACTTGCTAGAAGAAGGAAACAAGTTTGTAATTAGTAAACAATAATTCTTCCTAAATGAGTTGCGCCTAATGCAGGTACCACGATGTAAGGATCTGTTGCTGCCGCTTTGAGACAAATTGCTTGGAAGATAATGCTAATTGCCACCATTTGCAGTGATCTGAAGGTCACAAGTTCAAATCCCAGCAAGGTAGACTTAGCCTTGCATCCATCTGAGGTCAGTAAATTGGGTGCTATAAATTGGACAGTAGTAGCATCTATTATTTACAATACTTACAAACGACACAAGTGCAGAATGGAGTGTTATATAAAAAAACACGTTTGTATTATAATTATTAATACATGCCTGTGCCAGTGCTGCCACCGCCTTAATTATATGCTTCTACAGGCAGCAGTCTATTGTAAGAGAGCTTTAGCTTGCCTCCTGTCCTATCCATTAAGTATTGCCGTTGAAAGCAGACTAATTGTCTGTATGCTTGAATGTATGTTGGGGTTTCTCGCTCTTGCATTAGGAAGTCTTTGTGGCAGGTGTCCTTTGTGGCCTGGATGTTAGTTGAAAGGACGTTAGCAGTGGATTTGGAGTGTAACTGTTGGTTTCTTCATTGTTACATTAAAGCCTTTGTAAATCTATTGCAGTTTTCCTTATGCTGAGAGAGGAGATGTGGTCTAACACTAAAGCTGCTGACCTTAAAACTGGTAAGGCAGGTTCGAATCATGGCTTCGGGTCAGCATCCTGTGATTCTGGGCAAATCACCTAATGTTATGTTATGTTATGTTACATACTCTTATAACGCGCACAGCTACTCCGAGGAGTGTCCCGGTGCGGGTCACCGTGTGCCTAGAAATGTGTAATGTCTGATTCTCATGTAAAGTGCTCTAATTTCCTTGTGCTATATGAAAAGCCAAGAACAAACGTTTGTGACAAGTACAGAAAAGTTAGGTAACACCAAGGTCCAATGGCAAGGCCCTATTAATAGGGTACGGGAAAGTTCTCCTAACATGTATCCCAGATGTCTCTCTGTCAATTTGTGCGTTAGTGAGGTACAGTGCTACTCTCCCTGCAGTTTCTGTGGAGAGAGCCTGATTGCTGTGCTGCACACTCTGAGGAATTGCGTGTCTCGTGCTGCACTTATTACAATTGAGCATGTGACCATTAATACAGTTCTCACAACATCTTCTGAAGATGTCTTGTTTAAGGGGTAAAAAAGCAAAAAGGACAGAATGATGATGGACGGAATGCTGAACAATGCAAACACTCACCCCCGTCACAGATCTGGGTTTAAGTTATCGCAGCTGAGGGACCGTTATGAGTCCATTGTGCTGAAAAGAATTACAAGTTTAACTCCACCCACAATACACACATACCTGTCAGATGATACCACACAGACAACTGCACTTGTGTTAGAGAAATGTCAGCATTCTCAGGCCGTATTTATTAAACTTCATAAACACGACGTTGAAATTCAACGGTTGTCTTGATGCTGCATTTAATTTCTGTATACTTAAAATACAACATTAATCCAGACATTTTATACTTCAACCGAAATTTTCTCACCTTCCATCAGGAGTCATGATTGACCACCCCACGGTTCCTCATGGCAACGTTTACAAGGCGCACTCTCCACCCTCTCAAGCGGAGAGGGCTAGGATCAACCAAACATCTGGCCCCTAGAAAGAACCATTCCAGAGCAACCCAATAAAGGGTCACCCCCTGGCACCCAAAGAGGGGGGATGCAGCTGGGCAACTGGGCCATACCTTGGTCCCCTGGTGCGGCCAGCATCCCCACACTCCTACGGGGCGTATTACGAGGTACCTTCCAAACCAGGGCCAATTTCAGTAGCAGATGCCCTCTGCCCTTCACCAGTGACTGTGTCACCCCTGCCCTGGATTATTCAAAAATTCAACACTATCTAGAATCCGCCTGCACTTAGATTTATGATGCCCCACATTGGCAAGCCATTCTGTGGTAAAAAACATGACTCCTTAACCACCAAGAGATGATAAGAGCTAAAGGGATAGAAGGGTGGGTAGAAAGAGCTTTGTCCTGTGTAGGGGGGTGCAGTCCGGCAGTCCCCAGGGGCAGGCAGGCAGCAGGTGCTTACAACAGCACTCCCACACCCTTTCTAAGGGCTAATCCGCTGCCCCGGCAACTCCGCCACCCCCCAAGCAACCAATCTTGCTCACTGACGGGAAAGGGAGGCCACGAAAATTCAAAGATGCAGCCACTGTTGCCCTCTAGCCCCAACCGGTCAGTACCGGCCCCCACTTATCTTCAGGGCCCTTGAGGTGGGTGCTGCGGCCCTTTGCCCATTTTTTGCTCACCACGCCACCAGAGTTCGGACCTGGCCCCATGATGCTTGTTTCTGTTCCAGGAAGGATCTGGCCTGGCGGGCTGGATTGTTCTCATAGGGAGCAGGGCCAAGACTGATTTTCATATGGCTGAGTCCAAACTGGAATGTTGTGGTGAGCAAAAAATTGATTAATTTAACCCAGATCGGTGACTGGGAGTGAATGTTTGATTTGTTCAGCATTCCATCCTTCATCTGTTCTTTTTGCATTTGTTGCCCTAAGTGGGAAGGGTATGCCCAGACATGGGTCCTGTGCTTGTTATGCCACTGGATTCAGGCTAGCTTGGCTTCTGCTCAGCATCCTGTGATTCTGGGCAAATCACCTAATCACCCTGTGTCTAGAAATATGTAACATCCGATTCTCATGTAAAGTGCTCTAATGCCTCGTCCTATATGAAAATACAAAAACAAACGTTTGTGAAAAGGTACAAAAGAATTGGGAAACACTAAGGTCCCATAGCATGGCCGTATTAATATGGTAAAGGAAAGTTCTCCTAACGTGTATCCCAGATCTCTCTCGGTACATTTTTGCGTTAATGAGCTTACAGTGCTACTCTGCCTGTAGTTTCTGTGGAGAGAGCCTGATTGCTGAGTTGCACACTCTGAGAAATTGCGTTCCTGGTGCTTCTCTTATTGCAATTGAGCATGTGAAAAATATTACAGTTCTAACAATATCTTTTGAAGATGCCTTGTTTAAAGCGTAGTTAAGATTACCACTGGTGTAGGACAAGCAACCACTATTGCACCTGCAGGAAGAATCTGGAACTGGTTTTCTGGTCTGAGGGTGCGTGGATGTGCTTGCTCATTGGAAATAGTTGTAAAATATTGAACTTCACCTCGCCTGATAATGGAAGGGCAGCTGCATACTTAGGGGGATGGGCAAGGGGTATCCATAGTATGGCGAGTCCTGCTGTGGAAAGATATTGATAAAGCTAACTTGCACTTTGATAACAATAGATGATGTAGTAGTTGGCATCAAATTGTGTTAGAGAGAGACTGATGAGTGTGGTGAGGACCAGGAATTCAATTCTTAACAGTGAGACTAATGTTGTGGTTACCATATTATTCACTTTCGTTTTAGTGCTATGTATAGAAGATAGGTCAAGTAAACAGCATTATTAGTAGCAGCAACTTTGCCATTTTTAGCTATTTGATTTTCAAGTGGTGTGATCAAATTTTGCTGCTGAGTACATGGCACTTTGGAATAGTTGTTATGATCCGCCAATTCTCTTGTTGCAAAAGATGTGATGTGCAAATATGTGAAAGAGAATTTCTGATCAAGGAAAAGATTCTGGGTGTTGTGCTCCCTGGAATTATTGTGGTGACCAAGAAAGGAGAGTAGAAAAGAGGTTGGGGACAATGAAGAATTGAAGGTTGTAAATATGTTCTTGGTTGAATTTTGAGAATATTGCATAAGTTCTTATGCCTTTTTGGAACAACTGTTCATTGGATTGTTGAGGGTATTTATGTCATGGTGAAAGCCTGGTCTCTTTAATGGCCATCATACCCAGGTTAATACATGTGTCTCAAAGGGGCACTTAGGTTGGAGTATTAGAAAAAACCCTTAGTAGCCTCTTTTAGATTATCGGCTGGAATTGAAAATGAAGAACTTCCCATTGATGTTCTGAGGATAAATCTAAGTTTCAATAATGTGTGTGACCAGGAATTTGCATCTGGCTCCAAAAGTGACTGCAGGCGAGTGTAGCACACTGAGAGAGTCATTGTGAATGCCTCATAATCTCCCTGTTAATTTCGCCCCCGAGACTTCACCTAATCCAGTCATTCCAGTAACTCCAGGATGGCGAAGTTAATGGGGATGAAAAGGTGGACCTTAATGACCCATTTATACACCATAAAACTGCTGAGAGAATCTATTATTCCAGTACTGATTTATTTGGTTATTCCTCATTTCTTAATGGTATTTCACCTGGCGAGTTCGACTGCATTCAGTGACTGATATCTTCCCGTGAAATACAGAGGATCCGTGGTATTTTTGCCCACAACATGTGGACAAACAGAAAAATCAGAGTTCACAAACGTCTCCATGTAATCCGGTCTCCATGGATGAAGTCCCATTGAAGATTAGGGGCCAGATTTACTAACCTTTCACACAGTGCATTGTAGCAAGGCAACTTGCTGTGCTGCTCTGCCCGAAAGAGAAAGAGCAGAATTATGCCATTTCTACTAAAATATGGCTCACTTCTGCTCTCTCATAGCGCTGCCACATTTCAGGCAGCCTAGCGCCACCGCAGGTACCAACGGTGCAAGGGTGTCTGCGTTACAAGGAGAATTGTTTTTGTGCGGGAAGGGATACCTTCCTATACAAAAACAATCCCTCCAGGTCTTTTCCTCTTTCTATGGGTGCTGCACACATAGAAAGAGGAAATAATGAGGAGAAAAAAAGATTTTTCTCCTTGTGACACCGTCCTCTGGGAGACATAATGATTTCACGCAATCCCGGGTTTACAAACCTTTGCAAATCTGGGATTGCATGAGATCCTTGGGTGGGTGTGTAGGAATGCCCTTGTTCCACCCATGGATTGCCTCCCATAATGAAATGAAACGCAATGCAGCTGAAGCTGCGTTACATTTTTGTTTACAAAGCCACGCAAGGCGGAGTTAATCGCCCCTTGTTTGGCTCTGTAAATATCTACTAGCATTTAGTGTTATGGGTGCTAACACGAGCAGTAAATTGCCAACAAAACTTTGATTGAAAACAGCATCCAGTAACAGTTCAGAGCGGTCGGTTTTAGATCACTATCGAGCTGCTGATCATATGTTCTTCCAATCATGTTGTTTTGAATGAATAGTGTGTAGTCTCATCAATGGCCATCAATGACATAACTCCAGCTTTGAGAACCCTGCAAAAGATAAAGGGGGTTACAATGGAATATATGCTCTCCATTTTTCTCTCAAAACACTTTCTTTGCCTTTTGTGCTAAACTCCTTGGCCAGACTGTGGTCTCTTCTGACCACAGTGGCAGATGCCATCTAGTCAAAAGACATCTCCCTTATTCTTGATGTCATTCACTTGCTACAACGTAAATACCTAGGCAGGCACTGTCACGCTCTACTACAGTAGCCGCTAAGTATGGTCCTCACAACCCAAGGCAGTACCTGAAAACGATATTGTGGTCATGCATCATGTTGCGTCTCAAGTCTCCAAATGGAACTAAGATGCAAGGAGATAATCGAGCAAGAAGTATGAATTCCAACTTCTTAAATTTTCAGAGAGCTGCTGAAGAATCACTTGAATGATAATTGTTACGCTTCTATAGAGCACCCTGCCATTTGTCTAGTCCCTTATAACAGGTTTGTTACCCAGATCAGTGCTACTTATTTTATCACCCTCAGAAAGTTGTAAAATTGAGTGGCATTTAAGATTCAAGCCTGTGGCCTTTAGTTTACACTCACAACTTGACAATGGATGTATTTGTCCACGGACATATCGTACCAGCATGGCTCCCGCAGTTTCTGACAAGAATCATTAACATTTTAAATGAAACATTTAGAATTTGTGATCTTTTCCCTAATAGATCAATGTGTGGCAACAAAATGTACATCTGGTGCACATAAACAATGTAAAGGGTGCTACCATCTTACATCTAGAGGCAAAAAGGAGAATGCAGACCTGCCAACTTACATGGTGCCAACGTGTGTCACACCATACCGGCTCCTTTCGCACGGCCACCCAGTGAGGAGCAGATTTCCAGCTCATTGTGTGGAGGCGGAGCACAGCTGACGTACATCGGGGGTTTTCAACCTCCTCAGGGCATCAGTAGCAGACTAGGAAGCCTTCGTTTTTATTTTTTTTAGGGGGATTTGAGTGGCTCTGGGGCAGTGACCCACACAAACCCCTATTCCCACTCAATAGCCCCGCTACATGGCTGGAGAGGTAATGGACTGAAGGACTTTCCCCCTTACCAAAGTCCGCGCCCCCTTAGAGGTCCATCCCTTACATGGTGAGTGTATTTTGGAGGTTGGCAGATATGAGAATGTGCCATTCTTTGAGGAATATTGCCTTGTTTTCAAGAAAACAATCTCTGATGCCTACGAAATGAAAATTTACTGATGATCACCTTTCTGTGCATTTGGGAACTCCATGTCCCAACTTGGAAGCCGGACTTTGACATCATATCCTGTGCTAGGATGTTTACTCGCAATACCCTCTGTGTCAGTGGCCCGAAGGCAGCTATAAGAAGCGTTGTAACAGTGGGCCGATATCAGCCCTTACAGAGCCCTAGCTCGCAGGTCACTGAACATATTAAAGAATTAAAAAATACAATGGTGTATCCAGGTTCCATGTGCCTAATACAGCGAATCGCTTCAAAGGGCAAGAGGTCAAAGGCCATGAATCTACGAAGGAACTGTTTATTTATTTATAAACCACTCCACTAAAGAAGCGACCTACTTTTCAGGATTTTACTCATGCATCAGAAAGCCATCTCTGGTTATTAGGAGAGGCAACATTTAACTGTCATTGGTCCGGTGCTCTCAAAGTGCCAGAAAATGGCGAACAATTCAATTTGTATAAACTTTTACATTCAGTACTTTCATAGTGTGCATGTTGTAACTGTCTTTAAGTATTTTGTAAGCTGAAATTGATTTGATGGAATGCCTGTTGCAAAGAGCCTGCATTATTGTGCATACAAATAAAACACAAACACATAATAGCAGAGAGAAGACTCCACTCCAGCAGCTTCTATCTCAAAATGTGTAGCACAGTGTACAGTTGTGACTTTCTCAACATTTCAAAAAAAATGTTTTAAATGTGGCAGGTTTATCAGGCAACTTTTACTCGCACAGAACCTTGGTGTTCCCAACTGCACCTTTTGTTATTTTCATATAAAAACGCATTATTTAAAGTCAGACAATTTTTACCTGGTCTTTCTTCTTTTACGTTTCAAAGGGGGCTCAGTGTGTTTCAAAATTGTGATGTGATTTACATAAAATAGGCTATGGTAGTGAAAAACTATAGGTTTACTGCTAAATGGAGAAAGAATTATATTTGCCAAGTTCATACAATATCTCAAACCCATAGGAGTGTATCAGATTGCTCTATAAAGTTACGTTGAAACATATACTGCCTAATGTGTCATGTTACGGTAAGCAAGCCTGACATATCCTGCCCATAAAATGTGGCCACATAATATTTCTTCTCCACCCCGAAGGCTTCCGCTGCCCATCTGTATTTTGCGCGCTCTCCGGTGTGACACTTGCCCGCGGTCCTTTGGAGGTGTTGTGCCGTTAAATAGTCTTAAAGCCTGACATAAGTCTATGCAACCGCAATCCTTTTAAGCCTTCGAGAAGTGATGGCATTGGGATTCAGGCTGAACAAAGGAGAATTTCTGATGACAATATGGAGCTGTGAAAGCCGGGGACAATTCAGAAGCATTAGGCTGAGCAAAATCTCATTATGCTTCCCAGTGTGCGTCTCCGTGTCAAGCGGGTGTCCCTAGGCCAGGGTAAGCCAGCTGCGGCCCACTTCTGAGATAGCGGACCTGATAACTCTTCAGCGGGCTCTCATTAATATGCATGTCATGGGAGAAAGGCGCTCGGCTCAGAGCAGGGTGTAGAAGGAGAGATTTAAGTTATTGTTTGTTGTCCATGTTTCCTAAGGCAACACTAAATATCCAACGCGAACAACCCTAATTTTGCATTGGGCGCATGGCAGTTGAGTTGTTTTGTATTTGTTTCATCAAGACAGGCGTACAGGGCTACTATTCCAACTTGAACCCCGCTCATTATCTTAAAAAGAAAATACTGCAATTATAAAATATCAGAACTTTTCAATAATACTTGATTTGTTCAATGGGTTTCATGAAAAACTACTGTTATTCAGAAGCTAAATTTTAAAGCAATGATTTTACTATTGAACTTTTCTGGTGTGGTTAGGTAGGAATGAAAAATAGGGCTGGAATTGCAAAATAAAAAAATTGAAGAGGGAGTCAAAGAGGGTGAGAAAAAGCAAGTTTACATAAAAATTAATAAGAGAAGTATCCATTTTATGAAATTGAGATTTCAAGTAAATACATTGTTGTTTTCGTATATTCGTGTAGTCTCAAGATTTTGATCATACAAATCAGTCCAGATTCGATCAAAGGTCTGCTTTTAATCAGCCATGGAATACAGAATTTATCTGGCAGTAGTGGGAACATATTTTGTTGAGCAGTCATGCCTAAGACAATGTCAAAATGAGAACAGGGTGCCAAAGGACCAAAGTCTTATTAAATGTAGGTGACTGAATGACGTTGTCGACACATGTCATTTTTGCAAGTTTATATTTATCTGTATAGTATAACCTAAAAATATACCAGAAAACAGTAAACCTTTTGAATTCTTTTTCTGAAATGAACATATCCATTTTTGGTGTATAGATCAATTGCAGAAATATCAGCTTTAAATGTGGCATACATGTCTTGGTGTCAACAAAATGTACAAACAATTTTGTTTGTGTTTATTAAGTTCATTTGTTACTGATTTCCATACACTAAGCACATAAGCACACACATCATCTTTGACATGAAAAGACATATCTGTAATGCTTAAATGAGAATGCAAACACACAAAAACAACCCCTCATTCTCCACATTAGCAGAAAGAACATGTGCATGTGTCTTCCCACTCTAAGCGTGTGATTCTGAGCCCAGAAATGGGCATAAGGTGTCAAAAGTGGGATGGACAAGTTACCAGCTGGGGTGCCAGTCACTTTGCTAGCCAATCTACTGACATGACACAGCTTGTTTGCCCCTTTTCTTTCATCCACATTGAAAGCCTTTGTGTCCTGATGCTGAGGGTGAGGCTTTGTTGCTATTCTGCCTGGAAATCCTTTATGTGACAGACTCAGCTTCTTAAAGAGAGAAATCTGTGTGGAGAACACCATTGGGTGGAGAGCAATTAACCACTCACAGGGCCTGTCGCTTTCCCTGGGAACAGTCAGCCCCTTCATGTTGTAAATGTTAAATTATATTTGACATTTAATTTAGATCCACGCTGCCTTAATTCTGAAATCCTCGGTCTATTAGTACAGTCGGGGAGAGGAGGAGGGGCCTTCATTATGCTGTTATTTTTCTGACTCCCCTTTGGATAGAAAGTGTCTATTTTGTGTCTGTGCTCGGCTGTCAAACTACACAATATGCATGACCGCGAATGTAATTCATGCTCCATGTATACCTGGAGCTTTGAAACTACATTCTGGAGAGGAGGGGAATTAAGGATGTGGGAAAAGATAGAGGTAGGAAGAGAGTGCATGAGTGAGAGGAGAGTGAGAGAGAGAGAGAGAGAGCAACCACAGGGAAATCCACATTCACTCTAAGGGAAAAAGGTGCAATCTGAAATATTAATTTCGCTTGTGGAGTATATTTTGTATTTTACAGAGTTTTATATAGCGCAAACTTGGGTATCAGAGCGCTTTACATAGCATTGGTTGCATTACATGAAGACACATTCATTTTTTTGTTAGGCAAGGGGAGATTAAGTGATTTTCCCCGAATCACAGGAGTCATTGCTGAGACTCGAACCCATGTCCCCAAATTCGAAGTGACCGCCCTAGCCGTTAGGCCAACTCCTCTCCCCTAAATGAGTGATGGTTCAGGTTGAAAATATTGGTCAAAGGTGTTTTTTAGTTAACACATTACAGACTTGTCTATACATTTAAGTGTTAGGTAATCATTTGCAGGCTATTCCACTGTAAAGGATAGCTTTCATTTTGAATGTCAATTTACTATTGTCAGATGCTTGCTAGTTTGAAAGCATGTAACATGTGTCTAAGCACTGCGGAAGGCACTTGAGAGTGGACATTTCAAATTCTGATAAAAGGAATGAGAATAGCTTGGTTTGGACCCTTGCAAATGGCTTTTGGGCAGTTGCAGTTGATGTCTATGTGGGGGGGCGGGCGCGCATGTAAATATATTATTATTAAAACACAGGTAGCTAAACCGACATTCTCAGCCCTCCGCTCCAGAACTCTTATCAGGAACTGGATGCAGTGCGCGCACCAATCCTGGTACTGCTCTCATGCTGTGAGAGCCGTGCCCTGATTTGAGGGAGCAACCCCACTCACTGCTCCCAAGGACACTGGAGCCCTGCACTTACTCTAACCAAGCTATCTTAAAAGTGTCTCAAAGTGTGCATTTGTGGCTGGCCGTCGCAAGACAGCCAGCCAAAGGGACATGCGCACTTTGAAAAGTGCCCAATCAGCCCACCCTCCTCTCTGCTGCTGTCATTTAGCAGTGGCCCCACCCCTGTACTGGCACTTTGTTCAGGATGGGAGGATGAAAAATAAAATGGTAATGAATCACCATTTTATTTTTCATCTTTGGGGAAATTTAAGTTGGGCGATGCTCCTCCGCTGCAATGGAGGAGCCGCCCTTGATTTGGGGATGCAGGATCGTCACATGTATGGTGAAAGTTTCATAACCACAAATACAGGGAAAAGGACAGATTTGTGTAAATTCCTTCTTGGATCTATCCCCAAAAGTAGGTAAACACAAAAAAACTCAAAAGTTTTGGGATTTTTCAGTTACCGCTTGTTGGTAGTTCCTGGAAACACACATATATGTACCCCTTTTTAGGTCTCGTAGCGATACAGCGCGTCAGCGCTGTACTCGCCGAGATCTTATGTCAGGGAGCATGCTTCCCAGGAGACAGTCTGGGTCGCGCGCTTTGCCTTTTCCGCCGGCCGCGCGCGCGCGAACGCGCTCGCCGTGTCTGTCTCCTGGGAAGCATACATACACAGGCACCCTCTGCACGCATGCGCACACACAGACACACACACAAGCACACATCCACGCACGCACACATACAGAGACCCCCGTCGCGCACACACACACACGCTCCTCCGTTGCACACACACACACGCTCGCACACACAAGCGCACCGCCCCCCATCCCACTTACCGCCAGTCCGGTCTTTCCCCTCATCTCGTGCACAAGCTGCGCAGGACACCAGTTTATGCATCCCCTCTCCTCGCGCGCCACAGTCCACGTCATCACGTCATCACTTCGCCCGACAGAAAACGTGCCACGTGACGTCGCTGGTGGTGTTGTTATTCTGTCCCAATATGGCGTCTATCATGGAAGGTCCGCTAAGCAAATGGACGAACGTTATGAAAAGTTGGCAGTACCGCTGGTTCGTGCTGGATTACAACGCGGGTCTCTTGTCGTACTACACGGTAAGGGAGCGGCAAGTTCTACGTGACTTACTTTTTGGGGGTGTCTAATGCATGTGGGCGGGGCATCTAATTTACAGAGGATGACTTTTGGAGAGAAGCAGAGTGGAGGTCATGTGCGATAAAGTGCCTGGCAGCAGCAGAGAGCGCTGTGCTGACATCAGTGACAGTTCTGCCTTCGTAGCACCCTCACGCAGGCCCCGTGGTATGGACAGCGCCTTGCAGTAATGGCAGATGCACTCTCGGCGCTGCACAAAGCGTCACTACCTCAGTGTGCATTGGAAGCCGCAACACACACTAGACCGCGCCTAGAGGTAGTAATTAAGTGCAGTGTGCCCTGCCAGCTTACAAACACACTGCCGCCATCAAGGAGAGTCACCAGGCACTGCGCTGCTGCTCGCTTCAAGGCACCTAGGCGTGTACAGGCTTGAGCAAACTGGGAAACACCCAAGGCACAGGCAGAAGAGTCGATCAAATCCTCAAAACCCCCTGCTTCTGCTCCCACCCCAGCCTCTCTCCATGGAAAGTTCTGTCCTGACGTCCCTTTCCCCTTCAGATACAACTGCCCTCAGCCTGGTCTCCTGAGCCTCCATCTCTGCTCACCACCCATACTTCAATGGTACATTCTTAGACTTTGGTACATCAACAGATGTTAGATTTTTGCCTCACTCTTTAGGGTCTTGAACCTCAGTGACATCATCCAAAAGAATATAGCATCTCAGGGGCCACAAACACAAGCACAAAAACAAAGCAGGGAAAGAGGACTTCCGACCATTTATTGAGGGCCTCACCCTTACCCACCACTATCCGGTCCTACCCTCTTCAAGGGAAACTCACCTGATTTCCAAATCTCCTCAACAAAGACATTCTTTTGAAACCATATTAACGTATAATACTGATTGGCCCAATCCTTCTGCTATTAGTAACACCAATACAGACTTTGCTAAAAATTTAATGCAACCCATTGTCATATACAATGCCAAAAACTCAAACTTTAATGCTGCGAGACCTATTGCATTGCAAATGCTTGTTAACATAGGAATAAGTGTGTTTCCAGGTTCGGAACGAAAAGGATATAAGCCATATTTAGTTGGGGGTTGGGGATATTTTCCACTGTGAAGAAAGAAAAGAATAACTGTGAAAATGCACATTAGAGTCAAACTGATACATGTGAAATCCTCACCTGGTAGAAATTCATCATTCATGAACTTTATGCAGATGAGTAATGCTGGACATCCATGACGGGTGTAAGCATCCAAGAGTAGTATACTTGGTATTCTTTTGGAATCCCATAAAAGTTGGAAATGTATTCTAAACATTAGAGAAGTCCTACAGAAACACATTTTCAGTGCTGCAGGCTAGCAGGTTGTGCAAAGAGCTTAAGAATATGAAAATGCGTAACAAGATTTGTGAGCATGGCGAAAGGCAGTTCGTTTAAAGTGAGATCTCCAAAATGGCCTAGAGCTCTTCCAGGCAGATGAAACATTTTCGAAGTGATGTGGTCAATTTACAGCAGTATGCATATTGACCTGTAAAGTACACACAACATTATTACATGTATGCTTATGCATAGTTTACAGCTTTTTAGCTAATCACTTACATTTCCTAATGACTCATGTATATGCATGATATTCATCTACGATGGTGATTAATGCTGAACTTTATTCTTCAAGTGTGTCATGTGTGCAATGTGATTATTATTCATACCCAGAATTTAGAAGTTTGTTGAATCTACTATATATTTTTTTACAGACGCTGCATTTTACTACAGTAAAATATTGTACATACCTGGCATCCCTTGCTACAAAGCACATATCCAAAAAATTAGGGTTGATCAGTGTGTTTCTCCATACATGCTGCATTAAGTTCAGGTGGAAGGTACTTGCTCATATATGTCAGAAGTGCCTTCCTTTTTTTAAACATTCTTTTACTGAGGTCTTGTGTTATCTAAATGAGATGCAATAGTACCACAGTGCAAAGTTTTCGGTAACAGTGAAGAAATTAAGTATTACAGCAATCTAAAAGGGATGTAGCTGGATGAACAAAAGAAAAGGGGGGGACAGAAGAAGGGAGTATAACAAGAAATTAGATAACAATGGAAGTATATGGTCATGACCAGACTGAAGCTCCAAGAGGAATCCCCTAAATTGATTCCATATCTTCCTACGCCAAGTGTGTCGCTCATCATTATCCATAATCAGGTACTTGATAAATTTATGCCACCAAAACATAAGATTAGGAGCGGTAGCGGCCCGTGGTGGTGGGGGTAGTTAACTACAGAATACGGCCGATTGGAGGTATGTAAACATATAAATAAATAAAACAAATTTCGTTGCATGCGCTGCATTGCATTTGGCGATGCAGCGTGTGCAAAGAAATTCGTTTTATTTATTTATATGTTTGCTTACTTCTAAATGGCCGTAATCTGTAGTTTACTACCCCCCCCACCGTGCCCCTCCCCACCCAACATCAGCGCCCAGCAGCACTCCCATCACGGGCCACTACTGATTAGGAGTCTGAGCAAATAGCCAATGATGGGACACGATCAATTGAGCTAAAAAGATAGGAAAAAGTAAATGGCGCTTAGATGATCACGCACAAGAGGTGAATAGCCCAACACAATTAGTTTGGGGTCCCACCTCAAGGTGATCGGACAGAACCGATTAAGCTTCCCAAAAACTGTCTGCCAGTAATAAGAGCTAACAGGACAAGCAACAAAAATGTGAACTGATTCTGCCCGGCCTCCGGAACATTGGAAGTACTTGGAATTCTGCCTAATATTCATAATAAATATACAATAAGAGGTGTAGTAGAAATCATTAATACATTTGAACTTACGTGTTTTGACCAGATGTATGACGTTACCATGTGAGTCAGTACAACGCGTGCCATAGCATCGCGGTCATTACAACAACTACGATGTTACCAAACTATGCGATTACAACGCAAGTCTTTACATCGACTTGCGCTAGATGGCGTGTTAACATCAGAAAAGTGTAATTTACTATTCCAACTCCAGTCCACTTAACAGTAGGGAAGGTGTTGGGATAGTAAACTACACTATTTGTAACGTTAGCATTCCATCTAGCGCAAGTCATTGTAAAGACTTGCGTTGTAATGTTATAGCGTGGTTACATCACGGTCGTTGTAACGACCGCGATGTAACAGCATCGCAGTGTACTAATCGCGATTTTAAGGATGTTTCCCGTTTTGACCCGGGAAACATTCAGAACTGTATGTAAGAACATTTTTGTACATCTCATTTCAACAGAGGTAACTTGAACCTCGAAATGTCGGCTCCACTTATCGGTTGACAAGATAGTTTTGTAGGCCAGGCTGATGTCCTTTTTAGGCAGGCCGCACCGCAGATATTCAAGGAAGACAGTCGACATCATCAGCCTTCAGACTCCAGAGAAAGTGCCAGATTTGAAGACAGCAGAAAAAGCCAGAATAGGGAAGAGAAAATCTCTGAGATAATATCTCAAACGAAAGAAGGCATAAAAGAGCCCAATGTAAAAATATGGATTGCCTGGCAACATTCTATAAAGGTCTCATGTACTTGCCGGGGAAAATCAGGGTTGTAGCCTAAATAAGAGCATGTTTTAAATAGGGAAATCCCCAAGAATCGCATTTTCAGAAAGGCCAAGATAGAATGGAAGACCTTTCAGCGTCCCAAACCGAGTCCTCTTGAAATAGACTGTATCGATTACACTGCTATGTGGGGTGAAATTTGCCCCCCAAACGAAAATATTCTGGAAACAGACAGACTAACCCCATGATTCACACTCCAACACCGTGACAAGGCGGGACATGAACGCCGCTAGGTAGTATGTTCGTAAATCTGGTAGCGAGAGAGCACCCTCCATCCCTGGCCGCTATAGCAATTGAATACAGGCCCTGGGCATTTTATACCCCCCATATAAATTGTTGCCTGAGGCCTCTATCTGTGTAAAAAGCTTTAGATAAATACAGGGGTATTCAGCGAAAAAGATATTAATTGTGAGGCGGAACAATAATTTTGATGAGATTTCACCTACCTATTAGGCTGATATGTAAGCGGTTCCACTCGCTAAATATCTCTGCTGTTCTTCAAGGAAAGGAGCCTAAGTTAGACTCGATTACCTCTTCCATTTTCAAAGAGATTTCAACCCCTGAATAAGTAGCTTAATCCAGCACCTATTATACCAAGAAGGAGCAGTATTCGCTAAAACCCGGGTCTTATCAAGGTTGGGTTTAGAGCTAGAGTCTCCCCATATTTGCGTGCCATTTTTTTGATAGCCGTTAACGAGCCCTCTGGGGCAGAAGTCAGAATAGCAAGATTGTTTGCATAAGCAAGCACTTGGAGCTCAATTTGTGAATCCCCAACTGAGCAATGTCGTTCAAACTTTTCAGGGCTTCGATGTAGGGTCTGATATACAATGCAAAGAGCGGGGGTGAAAGTGGAAATCCCTGGCATGTACCTCTCCAAAAGAAGCCTTAAACCTGACATCACCAAAATGGCGACGCTGCACTAGCTGTGTGCCGGAGCTCTCCCCCCAGAGGCCCTCCGGCCAAGAATCAGAGATATGCCCTTAGAGCCCATGTGACCATTGGACTGATTGACTACAGCCGCTTACCTTAATGGCCTACCCGGCTGCATTGCCGATGCATGGGGACACAGTTTTGGAGTGGAGTAAGGATGGTCATTGGTCTGCTGTGGCCACCATTGGCCAACCTGCCAAAATCCCAGTGAGGGGTGGTTCCTGAGGCATCTGTCTTGCTTGCCTGGCTCATTAGGTGGCTGCATACTGAGCAGTCCCGAGGGTCTCCTCCAGTTAGAGGCAACGGCAGTAGCTGGCATGGTACGAGGCATTTTCCTTTTCCACTGCATCAGGGAGGCAGCACCAGGAGACACAGGTACTGGCTGCCATCTTCTTCAATGTTAAGTTGGGTTCTGTGGAATGTAGGGGTATGAAGGAGGAAGTTTTGGTTTGGTGAATGGTTAGCGTTTATATTTACTACTTGGATTCTGCACTTGGGTGGGTTGGGAGGGAGAAAGAGACAAAAATAAAAATGAGGCCTTTTGGCATCACTTGTTGGAAAAGTTGTAGATCAAGCAAGACTTCGTGTTTTCATTATTTTGCCGCATGTGCTAGGATGTCAGATTGATTATGTCAAGGTCTAGCTCAAGGGTTGTCAAGACCAGTTGATCCACATCTTTTCCTGGAATATTAATGGTCTGAAGTCATCTCATTAGCGCAAATTAATAAAAGAGGAGATTTATTATTTCCACCCACATCTAGTCTAGCTTTCACCCCAGAAGTGCATTCCATGTTCACAAATCTAGATATTCTTTCGCAGTATCTTAAATTGCATTGCATTTAGCTCCTTGTGTACATTAGACATATGTATGCCACACTTAATTATCCATTTCACTATTATTTACGTTTGTGAATCAATACTGTACTCATGTATAGGTTATGTATTTTTCTTGGAGTAAATCTAGCATGAAGAAAAAGCTTTAATAAATAAGCTCAATATGAAGAGTGAATATCTTCAGGAGATAATGCCTGAGTGATGTAAATAGTTGTGCATTACTCCTAGCTTAGTTGTGAATTGCTCTTGAATTTGTCTGAATCACCAGTGCTTTCTGTACACAGCTGTGTCAAACTTGGCGTGTGATCTACTTATACATTTTCTGGAGAAAGACATACTTACTCACAGACCTACTTCATAAAGATTATTCATGTCCAGTGGAGGTTTTAGCCCTAGGGATGGGGCTACGCCCCCACCAATCTGCAGCCCCCTTTAATATTTGTTCAGCTATTTTAAACATATTCACTATTTCTGCAACATATGGCCACCTAGCTGTCTCTGACTCTCGCTTCGAGGCAGGGTTAGGCAGCCAGGCACTGTCAGCTCAATCCTGCACATATGACATGTCTAAAGAAGCAGAGGGCTGACATCATCCGACAGGGCTTACCTTCCTACAGTCCACGATTCACAGAAAAAGATGTAGTAGCCTCATAGAGGTGCATGGCATAGTCGAGAAAAAGCCTGCTGGGGCGGTGCGAGCTGTAGCTCTGAATGTTGCGCATCACGTTTTTTGTATAGAATCCACCTTTGTTTTTCATGCACCTCTGATTGGAAGATTGTCCCCATGTAGCAGTTTGTCTTCAGTGTTTACTAGACAGACTTCCTCCAATGACTGCGTTTGCCATGAATCAGCTATGATGTGAATAGTTGAATAGTTGAATGTTCATGTCGTCAAAGCAGCTGCCAGCAGTATAATCAGAGCGGAAGAATTCGGAGTGACTTGGATTCAATTGTGCATGTGCTTAATTTCGCCTGGTTGCAGCAAAGTACAGTTTATTGGCCGTGCCGATGTTACAGTGTTGCCAGAGCAAATGCTTTCAGCGGAATGTCACAGATCCAAAAAACAGCAGAGTGATGCTTTAGAAGAAGCCTAGAGTCTGATGTTTGTTTGATTTTATATATCTCCAGAGTTAATGGCATGTGCAGCCATTCCAAGTGAAAATCAAGTAGAAGCAGTACTTGAGGAAGAGAGAGGGGATTAACTGTGTGAAATTGCTGAGGGGACTAGGGGAAAGAAATGCAAGAAGGAACAGCTGAGCGTGAGGAAAACACAAGTGAAGCAGGGGACTGCTGGGGGAGGCTAGGGGCACCATAGTGTATGAAAAGTGTGCGGAACATGACATACTCCCAACAGTAGTCACCCCACCACCAGACTCATGTCCAAACAACAGCATGGTTACCAAAAGTGCAGCAGGTGCAGTGGCACCAGGCCCAGATGTTATAGGCTCCCTTTGCACCTCAATTATATGTCTAAACTGTGTGTACATATGTATATAATTATATATCTATATCTATGTAGATATAGATATATTCACTGAAAAAAACAAAGGTTATAGGGACGTTATGGTTAGGCTGACATTTTACTTGTACAAACCCAGTGAAATTCTGCAGTTATAGTTAGCTGAGCTAACTATAACTCGCTCCTCGGCAATGCACTGCTTTTGACCTTACATATTACATCACTCATGACATGGTCAGTGACATCACTGATGATATCTCAAAAGACATCACTGATGACATCATCCAGTGACTGTGATTGTTTTTAAGACATTTGAGTGTTAAATATATATACCAAGGTGTATCAGTGAATCAGTGGGTGAATGAGTGCCTGATCGGATGATTCAGTGGATGCATGGCTAACTGTATAAGTGAGGGTAAGGTGTCTCAGTTAATATGGGTGAGTGGCTGGTTGTGTGAATGTCGGGATCTGTCTGTCAGATGGTTTCCAAGTGGTTGTATGTGTGTATGAGTGGGTATGTGAGTTTCTATATGGCTGAGTGATTGTTTGTCAGAGTACCTCTATGGGTATTTGAGTGTATTTGTGGGTCGGTGAGGGTGTGTGTGACTGCCTGTATGGATGAGTAACTGGATGAGTCAGTGGCTCTATGAGTTAGTGTGTATGTGTGTGTGTGAAGGGCTGTATGGGTGAGTGAGTGTGCATGGCTGTGTTTGTGGCTGAATGCATGCGCCAGTGGTATATGGGTGAGTAACTGGGTATGTGAAAGGCAGTATAGGTGAGTAAGAAGTATGTGAGTGAATGTAAGAATGGTTGTATGGGGGAGTGTGTGCTTGTATCAGTGACTATGTAGGTGAGTGAGTATGTGTTAGTATCTGTAAAAGTAAATGAGTGACTATGTGTGTAATTGTATGGGTAAGTGGCTGTTTGATTGACTGTATTGGTGGGAGAGCAGGTGTTTTAGTAATTATATCAGTGATTGAATCAGTGTGTGAGTGGCTCTATGGGTGTGTGAGTGGATATGTGAGTTGCTGTATTAGTGAGTGAGTGGGTGTGTGAGTGGGTGTATGGATGAGTGATTGGATGTGCGTGTTGATCTATGAATCAGTGAGCAGCTATGTAAGTATTAGGATGGGTGTGTGAATGGGTTTGAGAATGGTAGAGTGGAAGTTGGAGTGGGTGTATGAAAAGTTCTATGTGGTGTGAGTGGGTGCGTCAGAGATTCTGTGGATGATGTCATCAGTGATGTCATTTGAGATGTAATCAGTGATGTCACTGAACATGTCATGAGTGATGTAATATATGAGGGCATAAGCAGTTTAGTGCGTGGGTGCAATTTATGGTTAGCTCAATTAACTATAACTGCTGGATTTATCTCGTTGGTATGAGTGAAATTTCAGCCTAACCATAAAGTCCCGGTCACCTTTGCTTTTTCCAGTGAATTCCTAATTTTTTTTAAATTCTATTTCATATCTATAACCTCCTTGTATTTTTTCTATATTTAGATATTGATCATTACATATGCATGGTACACCACTTGTTGTTTACCATCTATTTATTTAAAGAGTACATGAATCATCTTATTTCAAAATATTTTTGTTTTTTTGTGGCAATGTCGCGATTACCGGGGACACACAGGTAATACCACATGTTTTTGACAAAGTGTAAAAAACATATATAGACATATTTTATATAAAGTCTGAATCTAGCTGTTTAGTAGCATATCCATCTCTTTATTACATTTTTTTTTATTTACCAGACCCAATCAGGCATCGTTTTACTAATCATTTCCAAATGCACCTACTTTTTTTCACCTGCATATTCCCTACACCCAATCAATTTTTTTTTCAAACCACCCGCACACATGCATTTTCACAGTTTTTCATAGTACCTTGATATTCAGCTGAAGACCTGTCCTGTCTGCTACTCCTCCTTCTCACACAATGCTTAGAGTGTGGATTGTGGGTCACAGCTATGTCTATTGGGCTGCTGAGACTGCAAGAAAGATAAATATTACCAGGGACTTTGGTTTGACTAATGTGGACATTTCTTGCATTGGCAGAGAGGATTCAAGTTTCATCAGTTGTTATCATTGGGGAAAACCATTGTGGATTCACCAACCCTTGATCTCATGATTGTGCACTGTGGTGGCAATGACTTAGGCACATTAACTGGAGTAGGACTGGAAATCCTAATGAAGGATACCTTTGCTGAATTGATGATGCTTTTTCCCCACACTGTCTTGCTGTACTCTAACATAGCCAAAGACAGAAAGGGAAGTGGTCTAATTCTGTCAACTGATTGACATAGCCAGGAAAAATGTTAATAAAACTGTTTCTGCTTTCCTCAGAGACCACAACATGGGCTCTATGTACACAACAACCTGTGTTTTATGGAATCTTTAGAAGTGATGGAGTTCACTTTACAGATGAAGGGAACAGGGTGTTTCTGAGCAACTTGAAACTCTGCATACAGTCTTAATTATAACTGTCTTATATACACTCTCAATACAAAGGCTCTTGCCAGAGCCACCCAAGAGGCCAAAATATTGTTCATTTTCTTGTTAAATATATATTTTTTTAAATTGTGACAACATTGCAATGTTCCCGATCACGTTGCAAAATTGTAAAATAAAATCAGACAATAAATGAGCACCACTACATCAAAAAATGTTAACTCAAAATAATCATTCTAGGTATTACAATCCACACATTACTAATTATATCACTGCTTAAAAAAACATTTGTACATATATTTTTCTAGGAAGTCTTTTCATAAACGGTGTTTGAATCCTACTTTCCATCTTCGCAATTACGTCGATAGTCGCAATGCCTTTCGTAACTGCGACAATCGCGCATTGTAGGTGTAAAACACATATGCACAGATTATACAGTATTTTAGATACTACGGGTTTATTACTTCACTTTTTAAAGTTTATATTTTTATAGGGAGTTTGTATAAAAATAATCTTTTAAACTGCTTTTCCGTTTTCGCGATTACCTTAATGGGTATGTGAGTGGGTGCATGGGTATCTGACTGGATGTAAGAGTCTGTGAGTGGGTATGTGAATGAGCGTATAAGTGTCTGAATGAGCTTGCAAGTGCATAATTGAGTCTGTGACAGCGACTGGCGAGTGTTTGCAAATATATATATTTTTTATTTTTCAACCAATATTTGTGGTGTCGCTACAATATTCGTGACATTCCCATGACGGTACACGGGGGTGCGCTGGTGGTCGCGACGTCATCATGCATGATTAAAAAAAAACAATTTTGGACACATAACTTGTGTCTCTAACACCCCCATTTCTCAACCATGAGGTCAGAGTATCTCCACCCTGACCCAATATATGAGCTTTCACAGACATTTTCAGTCCTGGTAACCGATCCTAATCTGTAAAATGGTGGCCGAAACTTTCTGTTAAGGTTGTGTCCAGCGAATCGCATCGTTCACACTGGCATGCGCATTCGCAATTTACCGTGAAATCATCACGACATATCAGCGAGCTTCACAAAATCACTGCTAAATGTCTGCTGCCAGATATATCACTATATTGTTTGTCTTAAATTTCTCAAAAACTACTGAATGGATCTGCACCAAATAACATAAAGCACAATCTGCGTAACAACATCTACCTTTCTGCCAAATTTGATGTGATTATGTCCAGCGGTTCGGATAGTGGGCTTGACAACGCATTCCTATGAGAAGTAGCTATGCAAACACACCCTTTTTTCGTGCCCCTATTTCTCGCCCCCACTGCACGAATCACCCCCAAACCTTCCATGGCAATTTGGCAGACAGCTAGATGTTGTTCAAGAAAGTGTGTTTTTTGTGATTTGGTGTAAATTCATTCAGTAGTTTTAAAAATATTTAAGTTAAAAAAATATAGATATCTGGGGATGCGTGTCCTTGCAGTGGAATTGCAGATCCTGCTGAAATTTGATTGGCTGCCAACACTTCAACCAGAAAGTGTTACCATCCATTTTAGGACTCAGCTTGAAGCTGAGTCCCACAAACAAATTGACAAAAATTGAAAAGGGGGCAGGGTAGGAATACCCTGACCCCCCAGATATGATGGGGGAGTCCCACATGGACCCTGTAGAGTTAAAAGCATTGTTTTATTACATTTTGTGGGATCAAAATGTAAACAAAAGACGCACTGCCTCCCACTCATCTTTTTCATGAAGTCCCTGGGTGGACCAAATCCCGGAGGCAGCATTTTCCCTTCCTTGCTCAAACCAGAGCACAATTGCTTGGACAGAGAGGGAGCTGCATGTTAGCAGCTCCCTTTCTGTAAAAGCAGTGCCCGCTCCCACTGGAGGCAGGGAGCCAGCAGTGACCGCTGGGACCTTCAGGCTCCCCCGCAGTCCCCATTAATTGAGGGACCAGGGCTCTCACTATAGAGCCCGAGCCCCGGGGGATGGGGCCCTTTTCATTATTAAAAATGATGAGGGGCACGGGGATGGGGTCCTGGGGCCAAAATTACCAGGGAAGGGGGGCCCGTGCCCCCTTTCAAGAATACATATTTTTTATTTAAAAAGAGGCTCGGCCTGCAAGTTGCCGGAGGCCAAGCCCCCTTTCTCCACCACTCTGCAAATGCAGAAATTGAAAAAACACACAAAGGGGAGTGCCCCATGAGTCCAACAATTGTACTTTAGAGTTTGTGCCTTTGTTTCTTTTCTGTTCCTTTCATGAAGTACACATAGTTCAATGGTGTCAATATCAATGTACTCTTCTCTGATATCAATATAACATGGGAGCCATGGTATGAAGTTTTAAATCAATTCCATTTATTTTTCTTCAATACATCAAAGAAACAGCCTGGCCAATGCGTTTTGTCCTTCGAGATGACTTCATCAGGGTTAATATATTTAATTATAACAATGTCACATCGAAGTCTAAGTGTAAAATGGATCAGTTCTCCCCGAAATTCTTGGAACACTCGTTCTGCTCCTATATTGTAGCGAAATACCAGGTGACCATATATAAATATCACAGTTTAATATCCTCACCCCATTGGGTTCTGTGAGCTCAGACCATATAATACGACACATCACCACCACAGTGAAATTGTTTACTTCCCAGGATGTGGGGCCCCAGTGCTTTAAGCCACATTGTCATCTTCCACATCTCGGGACGCACACTGAAGAGGAGAGGTGCTAGGACTCCAAGGCCCAGCTTACACTGCTGTAATTTGCTGCCCAGGCCGCGTGGCCCACCGTGCTTTTAAGCACACTGTCATATCCCCCAGTGCTGGATGCATACCAAGGAGGAGAGGGGACAGGACTCCAAGGTCCAGCTTCCACTGCTAAAGTTTGCTGCCCCGGAGCTGTGGATAACAGCACTTTTAAGAGCACTGTCATCTCCCACAGCACGGGACGTATGCCGAGGACGAGATGAGCCAGGACTCTAAGGCCCAACTTGCACTGCTGTTGTTTGCTGCCCGGAGATGGAGTCAGCAGTGCTTTTAATCACACTGTCATCTCCTGCAGCATGGGACACACCCGGGCTGCACTCAAGCCAAGAAGGGCTAGACTTCGCCCATCATTGCTTGGAATAGGTTGGGCCTGGCTACCCTTCTTGGGCCCAAGCCAAAGTATATATGAAGGATTGGGGATGTATTGTGGTCCTATCACGATGGTATTAATGTGTTACTGGTAAATGCATGCTCTTGTATGCTTTTCTGTTTATCTGCGAACTCTGCCATGCTTAGCACCTTAATTGTATCAATGAGAGCATCCCCTGAGCTAGTTGCGGGCCACCAGGTAGTCCCTTAGGGTCAATGGGAAAAAGGAAAGTGCCTGTGACTTGAGTCGAAGCTAAAACCTCTAATGAACCTCATGGTACTACTTCGGACACTTTCCCAGCTAGAACGATCAAGGTAATCTCCAAGACGATTGGCCTAGCCAAAAGGTGGCTATCCCTGGACCTTGGTGAGCAACTAACTAACTTACCAACTAATTTACCTCCACCTGTTATGACGGAAGAATCCATGGCCACCTGTAATGTACCAGTTGAAGAAGTTGCTGCCTTGGGGAGTACACCCTCCTTGAAATAATGTAAATGATTCAGAATCATCACAGCTCAGCGAAGTATGTTCTTTGGCCAAGAAAAAAAGAGAATTGAGCCACATTTGTAGCAAGAAGACTTGTGCCCTAAAAATCCAAACAAGAGTATCTTGGCTCATAAACAACACAAATCTCCCATGTGTCCAGGGGGAGAATATAATAATCCTAACTGGGACCTGCTCCTTGCAAAAATAAAGGTCCTCGTTCATGTTTGTATTACACATTTTGTTACACTTTCAGTGGAGAGAATAACAAGTTTGGCGAATATAACTATAAAAATAACCAATTGTCACATGGAGCCTGCACTAATTGCCAACAGAGTCAATAGAGACAACAAACCTCATAACAGCACTGACAGGTCCAGTATCCACACAAACACAAGGCCCTATAACCACTATCACAACCAGTCACTCAACAACCATATTCCCACACTTGGGAAAGGTGGGTAACACAAACACCGAGTGAATGGGCACCCCCTCCAAGTGAAGCTCAGAAATTAGGGTCTACAAGGAGCCGTTACTGCTTGGTCATACCTTAAAACAACCCCCTCAATCCGAATGCTTCCCTTTTATGGCAGTTATGTCCACCATTCCACACTTGCTTGTGTCAGTGGTGAAATCAACTTCACAACTAAAAATAAGATGTGTTACTGGCTAACCAGAAACAAATCATTTTATATTGCAGAATACAAAGTTATTCCATTTGTTAGGCGAGTAAACTGGATTGGCTTGGCTAAGCAATTTAGGGGGGTTTGTGTAGTCATCAACTGCAAAAGTCCAAACTTTGCCTGTCACTTGATTTAAAAAAATGTTCAAAGTTCCCACCCAAACTCTTTGAACAACCACATCAACTTATCGATGGGCTACTTTTATAGACATCTAATATGCAGATCGAAACATTTGCCTACCTTGGCCCTTCCGAAACCTCATCCAATTATCTACAAATAGATTCTCCCCACTATTAGATCTGGAGGACCTTGATTGACTGGAAACAGATCTTATCACAGCTAGGGGCGGGATTGTTCAATCAAGGGAAGCCATGACCTGTAGGTGGCAAACCAGACTGTGGACTGTTCAAATGGTTTATGGACAAATGTGATTATATTCTGAAGTTTGGCATTATAAATATGGAAGAAACTTGGTTCTTGATAGACATAATTTGGGATGGGTTTGAAAGATTTCGTGTTCCAGGTATTCCCTTTGTTGGGGGAAGACCATTGGGGGGTATGGGGGGGATTGGTCATTATGATTCATATCTCAAGTTTGTCAAGGTTATTCCTATTGTTTGCTATCATATTAGAATCCAAATTTTATGGGTTGTCCTTTGGAATATGTTGAATTTTCTTATACATTTTTATAACTCACTACAGGCATGGGTTGCCAGATTGACTCTATTTCACGTGTCAGCCACCCCAAGGCATAAGTGGGTTATCAAATTATTTCAACATGATTTTTGTGCTTGAATGTAATGCTAAATTGGGCACCAACACACCCTGGTGGACCGCTTTTTGACAAGAAATATTATGCCCAGATAGTAGACAGTAGGGGGGAGAAATTATTGCATAACCGACTTAAGTTTGACCTCCATAAGTTTTGGGTGATCTTTCAGACCAAATTCTTAATTTGTTGGTTGCAGTCAAGGCACAATAATTGACTACATATTTATCTCCAAGGATATGAAAAAGTATGCCCACAGAAGGGGTTTAACAGAAAATGGATACAGTGACCATAACCCTAAGGAGCTAGTACTTTGCCTGGCAGCTAGCTCACAGCCCCCTATTTAAAAGGTAGTTCCAAATGATAAAGGGCTTAGGATATTTCAACGTTGATAGCCACTATTATTCTTAATTCTTGACCATCTGTTGATTGTGAACCAATTGCTACCAGACTCGGTTGTGGCTTTTGTAAAACTCACTTACAGCCTGATTCATCAAGCTGAAATCGGCTCGCAAAGGGTCAGATTCTGAGAATCTGGCCCTTTGCGAGCGCTATTTTTGCATTTGGGATTCATCATCCCAAATGCAAAAATCGGTAATTGCTAATTCGCTAAATTGCGAGGAATTACATTTAAGGAATCTCTATTTGAGATTCCTTAAATGCAATTCATCAACCATTTTTAAATTGCTAATTCGCAATTTCGGGCCGCTATTTACCGAGAGGTCAGACCTCTCGGTAAATAGCAAAAACTTAGAAAAATGCTTTTAAAAGCATTTTTCTAAGTTGCATGTTGCGCACACACATGTCCTTTGGACATGTGTGTGTGCAACACCTGTGTGAAATTTCATTTGAGGGGTGCTACAGGGTGTCCTGTGGACACCCCTGGCACCCTTCAAATCGCAATCTTATTTGCGATTAGCTAATTGCTAATCGCAAATAAGGAATACTCCCCATTCATTCCTATGGGCCTTTTGGCCCATAGGAATGAATGGCGAGTTATTCCTTATTTGCGATTAGCAATTAGCTAATCGCAAATAAGGAATTGTAAGGAATCGCATTTTTATTGCATATTCCTACATGAATCCCGTTTTGCGAGTCCTTAATAGCGATTCGCTATGAATCGCTATTAGGGCCTCGCAAAACGGGAGCATGATGAATCAGGCGGTTAATCCTTTAAGGCCTCCATATTGGACACTGCCAAACATGCATGCAGCCAGAATGGTTCAATAAGGAGTGCAGGCTAGTGAATCAACGGTTATGTACTGCCCTTAAAACCAGACCTAGTAGCAAGACCTGTATAGCACAAGTGAGGTAAGATTGCAAATTCTCCATAAAGCGAAAGAAGTTTGCAATTAATGGAGAAACATGGGAAAGTCCAATAGGATCATGGAGGAACATGCAAAGGTAAAGATACCAGAGTTTTTGGAAGATTGTGGATGGAAACAAATTAAACACTGTTAAGACTGATGGTTTAGGGACTAACATTACGGCAGACAGATGGGTGGAGTATTTCAAACAAATGTAGTCATTTAGGCATAGTAGTGCAGAACAACCTCTGGGGTGTGCCCAGCTATTCCCTCTTGACTTTAAATTTGAGCTTGTGGAGGTTATTGCAGCTATTTCCACCAGTCCATCTTGTTAGGCACCTGGTCTCAACAGAGTCCCTATGGACCTCTGTAAGGAGAATATTACATGGGCTCCCATCATTTCCAATGTTCTGAATGCTGCAGTACTTTCCAAGATCCCTGCCTCTTGGCAGACTGCAAGCATTGTTCAGTTTTTAAAAAGGGTAACAGACAGGATCCTCATGGCTACAGACCAATGTCCCTGTTAGACTCTATAGTCAAAGTAGCGGGCCACATCAATTTGCATTGGACAGAGTAATGGGCACAGTTTACTGGTGTTATTAGTGCTGTGCTATAAGGTTCATTTAGTATATTCAGTTGCCACTTCATTAGAATACTATTTAACGCCTTCCCCGTGGCGTCATGATAGAAATGGGAGATGGGGTCTCCATTATAGTTTACCACCCTACATTGATCCTCCTTAGCTCAAGGGCACATCTTTGTATTAAAGTCACCTGTCCAGATTATGTAGAAAGGTTTGGAGTGGGACTCTGAAAGGTCCTCTAGAGCCTCATCTAAGAGCAAGGGTACCAGCTTCGGATTTTGAAAATTGTTGTTATAATAATTCACAAGTAATAGGTCCCACGTCTCATTCCCTCTGATAACCAAGATGTGAAAATAGGTGAGGTATTTATTAAACTTAAGATCTTAAAAGTCGCCACATTAGAGATTTGATCTACCTCATGAAGAAGGCACGGCTGAGGTTTGGAAGGAACGGAAACCATTTATTGTACTAGGGGCAGTCGCCCATGTTTCTTGCATGGTAAGGATCTGAAAATCAGCCAAAACAGCTAGCCACTCCTCATTATTCCGCTTGGAGTTATAGCCTGCTAAATTCCATGACAACAAGGGATAAGCCTGTTTAACTGCACCAAGGGTATCACCCATCATAGCCTTATTTAAGGTGTCTGCCAAGATCCGGGGTGGAGAACTGGGGACATCATTTCTCTCACTCCTCTCACATACCAGTCTGGAAATCAGAACAGGGCTCTGGTGGGTGTCCTCGTGTCAATCACACAACTCCATCTCAGATAGTGCGGCATTCCTATTAGAGATACCCAAGTGCGTAGAGTTGGTCAAAACAGGCCTGCCAACCTCAAGATCAGGGGTCTTAATGCCTACAGACTCGATGGAAACAGAGGGGTGTGGTTTATAGAAGTAGCCCAGAGGCACTGGGAATATCTTTGTCACTGATTTACGGGGTAGTATGGGCAAAGAAAGTAAATCACCTACAAGTTGGGGAGAGTCAAAATTGAGTACAACACAATCTCCTTCATATACCTTTAGGGACTGATCTACCCAGGGAATTCTGCGCGCCATTAACAAATGATTCTGAATCAAAAGCCATGACCTGCTAAGGTTACCTAACCAGTCCCAAGCTTTGGCCATAAGCTGTAGTGTTGTTTCGCTTTGAAGAGGTCTAAGAATTGGCACATTTACTAAAATTAAAACAAAAGGGGAAGATGCTGGAGGCAAATTGAGGGTTTTATTAATAAACTCCCTATCATTCACTATAGATACACTGTGAGAATGGATGGTATGAGTGAGTGCGTTGTAACCCCCCCCCCTCCCCCGACAACACCACTGCCCCCCTTTCCCTTGCTGAAAAATCGCCCCTTTTCGATTGGAGGATTCGTTATCTATAGGCCCTTCTGATTGCGTGGCATATTCTACAACCCGCCCTAGATTAGGTCAGGTGCCAGGATAGAACTTCTGGGCTGAGGCTGTATTTGAGAAGCACATTTAATCAGGGGGTCGTTACTCCCAACTGGTAAAGTTAACTGTGAAGGAGCACTGTGGTTATTAAGAAGTACATGTAGTTTCGATTCTATATTATCCAAACTAAGCAAAAGAGGTTTTAACATAAGGGTTAATTTCGCACACATGTCATTAGGAGAGATTTGCGCCCATAATAGGTCTAAGTTATCCACTCCCGTCTCGTCGCTAGTTTGATTTGATCTTTCCTTCCTTGGCTTCTTTGACTTAGAGGAGAGGAGTTCAGTATCCAGACCCTTTTTTTCCCTTAGTAAATGTTTGAAGAGCAGGCTTTACTGTGTTCAGTATTTCCCCAGGCTGAGGTATAACCGGTACAAAGGCGGGAATAAGAACAGAGGATGCTTTTGTGTGGCTACCAGCATTGCTCTTGCAGGTTGTGTTACTAGTCGACTCGTTCGTTAGATCACCAGTTTGAGCTACCGTTCTAGCCAGAGCCGCGGACACACAATCCCCTAACTAAAGTCTACGCTCAGTTAGGGCGATCTCCCAGGTAAGCACATTGTGGCTTTAATTAAAAACGAGTCCATAGTAAATATAGATAATCCTGGCGTCAAAGATGGGATTTGTTTCTTCTTACCCATTGTACCCTGAGCTTCTCCGTAAATGCTCCCAGACTTCAAACCTTTGAGGGGGCCCAGCCCAGCCTCTTTCCGGGCTTTGACGGGCGTGAACAGGCCCGCCCTTGGCCCGGGTGTGGCCCGCGCACATCCTGTGCAGCGGGAGCACCCAAGTTGATTTAAGCGCCTCCTGGTGCAGGAGAAAGTGACGCCAACAATGTAGCAGGGGAGCCTGAGGATTGAGGTCTCGGCCCCCGGCTCTCTACCCCGGTTCTGTCCACAAAATCACGGAGCGTCCCGCGCAGCAGAAGCACTCAAGTTGATTTAAGCGCCTCCGGGCGCGGGAGAAAGTGACGTCAACAACGTAGCAGGGGAGCATGGGGATTGAAGTCTCGGCCCCCGGCTCTCAACCCCGGTTCTGTCCACAAAATCAGGGAGCGTCTTAATACAATTTGTTTACATAAATAAAAATGCCAATTAAGTTTTTTTTGGTTCCATGTAATAAAGGTAGATATTATTATACATTTTATTTTTTTTAAATATATAACTTTAAAATGTTCTAACTTAAAATTCGATTTGGGGAAGGGGGTTCAGGACACCCAGGCACTACATGGTGCCAAACTCGGGGGCTAAAATCGTTTACCACTCGTGTTTCAGGATCCATCCTACTGTTGGTCTGCAAACTCAACCAAGTAATACACTTTTGGTACTTGACTCTCAGGGTAGTTAGGATGAGTAGTCACAGTCCTCTCAGGAAGGTATTGTGGGGTGCATGTCACCACAGCAATTGAAGAATAATTCAGTCCATCTCAGTCGTCATAGCACTTGTAGCCCGATTAGGCCAATGCAGTCAGTTGTAGCCAGGATCAGGCTGCAGGTAGTTGTAGTGCAGACGGAGCTGACGCAGACAGTTGCTGCCCAGACTGGGGAAATACACTCATGAAGCCTTAAAGTTGTTCCTAGCAGGGGCACTGTTTGAAAAACCAGAGAACCCATTACAGCACGGTCTCTCCTCGCTTCGTTCTCTGGTAGTCCATTTCGTCTTGTGTTGCTAAGTCCCTGCGACTCATTGATCTTCTCCTCTTGGGCAGTCTCACTTCCTGCAGGACCAGACACTCTCTTTCCCCCTCTCAGCAGGCAGGCAGACTTCAAGGCACTCAGACAAAATGTCAGCTTCTCCAGCAGAAAGTGTAGACTTCAGGTGAAATCCCATCATCTCTAAGAGACTGGTTGTAAAGACACACCTGCCCTGGACACATCGTAGTCCTTCAAGTACTCTATGCTGCTCTCCCTTTCTTGGTGATGAAAATAGTACCAAGTGATGTTCTTAGAGTCCCATTTTTTACACAGATGGTGTGGATCTAATGTCTGCAACGTCAGTCCCAGTTTTGAGTGGCTCTCCCTTCAAGTGTCCTTCTCAGCTGCTTTCAGACACATCCTTTGCTTAGAGTGATGCTCATACAGCAGATAGAGCAGGGGCTATCTCTAAACTGGAACAACTATAACAAAGACACAGTGAAAAACATATTATCAAGTTAGGAAACACTTGAGGCCCTCAGTAAAACAAATATTACTGAATATAGTGATGTTTAGTATTGCACTTACTTACAATTGGCATGCCACACAGCCACTTTATTTAGATGAATAGTTATACCTGTTACTAGCGAACTATGGGCCATATTATCAAGAACCGCAATAACAATATCGCCGCTTTAGCGGCAGCAAACTGCAGCTAAAGCGGCGATGAGGGGCTTGACAATATGCCCTTGTGAATTCCCATAGAAGCCTAGGTTCTGGTGTGAACCTTGACCTCTATGGGAATTCACAAGGACATATTATCAAGCCCCTTATCGCCGCTTTAGCTGCAGTTTCCTGCCGTTAAAGCGGCGATAATGTTTTTGCCGTTCTTGATAATATGGCCCTATGGGTGTCCCTGAGAGTGTTTTTTAAGGTGAGAGAAACATTTTAGCACAGCCTACGTATTTACGTGAGCAAGATATTGTAAAGGGTGTTAACTGTTGCTGATTAAAGGTGGCTGCACCTGGAGTACTATTGTGCAGCTGTATGAAAAAATATAGGCTGAAACATGTTGCAATCCAAAACTCTGCGAAAACATATCATAGCCCAAACGACTGAATCCCTTATTCTATAAAGGAAATTTAAAAAAATCCCTAAAATAAATTATTGTTAGGATCACAGGACTTAATTTACAGAGGGGCCATTAGGCATCAGCGTAGTTGCTGCTACTGAACCGCAGAGCTATAAAGGTTCTGCCACGGGAGGAGACCTTGGTAAAGAAGTGAGAAGAATTTACACCCTTAGCACTACAAAGTAGGCTGATCATTTTAGTGACTTCCGTGTCCTAGGCTACTCCGACCGTGTTACCGTGCTCCACTACTGAGTTGAAAACATCAAAATTGCAACGGTCAGCAGGGCAATTTGCCATTACTCATAAATACGCAAATATATAAATATATTGCCAATTATTTCTCTGCCTCCCTCTCTTTCTCTCTCACTCTCGCTCGCTTGCTCATACACGCTCACACACACACTCTTTCTCTTTTTCTCTGCACAGAAATAGAGCTTTACATACATTTAGACATTAATCTACTTAATCCACCTTCAAATTAATAGCTGATTGATAGACTGTGGTTTTAGATCCCCTCAACCACCACAATGGCTATGCTCAAGAGAATAGACATCTGCTGGGCACAGTTTAGCACAAGGCTGCTCATCCATGGAACTGAGACTAAAACTAAAGATTCAAACTTCAAGAAAGGGAGAAAATTGGAGAAAGCAGAAGCTGCCGTAGCAGTCCTTGCTTCCCTAAACCTCACCATATCCCTAATTGAAATTTCCTTCTGCGAGGGACTGAGGGGCATATTACCAAACCAGCGATATTTATTGAAAACTATGCTTTGCAACGATTTTTTTATCGCTAAGCATCGCCGGAAATTATCGCTGAGATAACTTGCTATTAGCAACCTTTATCTCCAAAGCGATAATTTTTCCGGCGATAGCGCGAATATCGCTGAGAATACAGCGATATTCACGCATTAGCGACAAAATGCTCTTAGCCATGTTATCCACCTCCCATTGGATAACCTGGCTAAGAACTGGTCTGAGCAGGCGTTAGTTTTTGGCGATAGCGGGAATATTTCCATCGCTACGCCCGCCTTGCTAATAAGCGATAGTGACGTTAGTGACTGCTTTCAGTCGCTAACAGGTTGGGTACGCCCACTTTGCATGTCATTAGCGATAAATATCGCTGACATGCAAAGCGGGCCCCAAACCGCTCTCTATCGCCTCAAAGCTGTCGCTAACATCAGTTAGCGACAGCTTGCTAATAGAGCGATAGAATTATCACAGCTTAATGGCCGAAAACGGCCACTAATCCGGCGATAATTGCCTATCGCCCCCCTTGGTAATATGCCCCTGAATTCTTACAACATGTGTGTATGCTCAGGTGCTGAAAGAGGCCCCTGACACATCAATCAGGCCCATTCGGTGGAGATGTGCTCCCATTTTGTCCATGCCTAGCAGGGCATCTGTCAATAGAAATCTGTATTTTTGCAAGGTAGCCAGGGCATAGCAATACCATAGAATTCACTCGCCAGGAACTTCTTATCTTTGGAAAAGGATTGTGTATCCCCCACAGCAGAAGGTCTTCTCACCTGTCAGGTGAAGCCCACGCAGCTGACTGTTGCACTGAACCTCAAAGGCTGATCTCAAGTTCAGGAGGGGCTTTCATCTACCAGGAAGGCACTTCTTGAAAGTCTCGCGAGACACCCTGAAAGCACATTATGAATTAAAATGTGAAGCAGCAAGATGCTAAAATGAAGGTAAGATTCTATGGCTATCTGTACAACTCATATGAAACCGCATTGCGAACAAAAAGGCAAGGGCTGCAGAAATTGGAAAAAAAGAGTTTTTGTACTCTTGTCTTTGGGCATCTTATACACATAAAAGCCCCTTTTGTTCTGAAAACGCAGTGAGGATTAAAGAACATAAAAGCAGAGAGTAAATACAGCATGTATCGATGCGCGCATGCACTCGCCATTCTTCTTTCTGCAAGTTGCATCAACATAAATTGGGGCATTTTATAAAATTGAATACACCAAGTTCTGTCCCTGAGCAGCAAAACTGAGAATATTGATTTTTCTTTCAAAAATAGAATTTCATTTTTTCCCCACGATTTAAGTATAGAAAAATAATTTGATGGTACGATTTATGACGATGTTTCCATTCCATACTTAAAATGAGAGGCCTGTAATTTTCTTCATCTGACTCTCACTGAAAAATCACAAACAAAAGGAGCAAGCATTATTTGCTTGAAAAAAGTCACATCGTTGTGAAGTGTGTTAGAGCGGAGAAGCACAAATCTTTTCATTCTGAAAAAAGTAAGCAGCCGGAAATGTAAAAGACCCTCCCCTGTGAACCAAACCTCCATTGGCACCCCTGAAGCAAATCTCGACCCGTCCCAGGAGAGTTCCTTTAGACTTGTCACCTTTCCACTCAAGAAAATACCTTCTGCCTTTTACCCATTCTTCCTTCCAGCATTCCATCCTCTTTTCCTTTCACCATTCGTCCTTCCTTTCTTTCCCCATTCGTCCTTCCTTCCTTTCACCATTATTCTTCTCTCAGACCCTCTCTTTCACGTTCTTTGCACCATACCTTCCTTTCGCCCTTCCCTTTGCCTGTGACCCTACCTTTGACCCTTTCTTTCTTTTACCTTTCATCCCTTACCTCTTCATTCTTTCTTTCAACCATGTTTCTTTTTCTCCTCTATTTACCTTTCGGTCTCTCGCCCGCTCTATTTCTCATCTCTTTTTGTCCTCCTTTTGCATTGTTTCTCTATCATAGTACTTGACTGCTCTCAGTCCTGCCCCCGGCTTGTCCTGATATTACCTTATAGCGTCATTAATGGTATTTTACCTACAGATAAGCAGGCAGAGGTGGCCCAAAATGAACCTGTAAACGTTAACGTTACCCAGCATAGCTACTACCAATTTGTTCAGAGACAACTGCCAACTTAAGCCGCTAGAGTGGGGTTTTGTGAATCCACTGTCCTGAGGAGTTGGGACCTCTGTTTTAAATTAACGCAATTCAGTACATTAGTAAAATATAACGGTGAAAAGCATGTAAATCAATTTAAAAACGGAGGATTTCATTAAACTAAACAATACAGAAAAACTTCAAAAGTGCTACACAAAGGATACACCGTACTTAACCTAGTTGAAATGCTAGGCGGAGACGTAGAATAGGTGAGAAAAAAGCCAACAATTTCTGAGAGTGAGATACCACTTTCTCAAGACTATACAAAGTTCACTGGGACAAACCCCTGTTTGTTATGTTATGTGTAATTGTAAAGTGCATTATCAATCGCAAGGGTAGCCTGGCACTAAGAGGTGTGTGTGCCTAGCCCTCTCTATGGTAGGTTGGTCAATTGAAAAGCCAGGTCTTCAGCTTCTTGTGGAATTCAAGAAGAAAGGAGGAGGCCCTGATGAGGAATAGAAGGTTGTGCCACGCTTTAGGATCGATGTAAGAGAATGCCTGTACTCCTGATCTGGTTCTATGTATGAGTGGGATGTGTTTGAGTAGAGTCCTGTACAGCAGATGTGTATGGGTGGTTGTGGAAGGAGATGCAACTGTTCCTGTATTGCCTTGAATGTGTGTACGGAGTCTGAATTGAGTGTGTTTGTGTATCTTTAGCCACTGTAGTTCCCTGAGGTGTGGTGTGATGTGAGTTCTGTTTAGGAGGCTGAGGATGAGTCTTGCTGCTTATCTCTAGATCGTTTGTACTCTTCAGGTGAGTTGCTTGGTGATCCTGGCTTAGAGGGTCGTCCCATAGTCCAACTTCCTAGTGACCACGGCATGAGTGAAAGTTTTTCTAGTGTTTTTTGGGAGCCATTTGAAGGTCTTCCTCACCATCTGCAGAGTGTCTTCCACGTGGGTTCTGGGTGTAGGTGTGGGTTCGAGTTTGGCCGACCTTCAGTTGGAGTCCCATGGTGAGGTGTTCTTGCTGAAGAGCGCTACTTCCATCTAGTAGGTTCTGAGCTAGAGGCAGTTGCATTTCTTCCAGTTAGCGACTTCAGTCATGTAAGCAGTGAACTTGTTCTTCTGTTGGAAATTTTGTCCGAGGGAGATGACAAGTTGTGTGTGCTTTGCACAGGAAAGGATCTGTTGTTATGTGCATGAATGACACTGACCACTGAGGAGGCTGGTGCTGAGCGATAAACCTTGGGCCACTCCGCAGATGAGTTTGCGGCTTCTGAGGAGTAAGGTGCCAGGCTTTCAGCTTGTGTTCTCACCATTAAGAAGGAGCAGATTCAGGGAAACCACGCTCTAGGGTGACACTCTCATGCAGGCACCTGATGAGGATGGGGTGTGAGGCCGTGTCAAATGCTGCAGAGAGGTCTAGGTTGCCATGTCTCATCAGTCAAGGATCATGCGTATGTCGTCTTTGGCAGCGACAGGTGCTGTTTCTGTACTGTCATTGGGCCTGAGACCAGACAGTGTGGTCTTGAGGAGCTAGTGGTTGCTGAGGTGATCGGTGGTCAGTTGATTAGTTTACCTAAGACCTTTGCCAGGTATGTAAGGAGGGAAATGGGTCTGTAGTTGGAAAGTGTGGCTGGGTCAGCTCATGATTTCCTGGGCAGGGGCCTGAGTGGCTTTTCACCAGGTGAGTCGATAGAGGCACTGAGGTGTTAATGCTTTGCTGATCAGTAGGAGCCCTTTGGTGAAGGGGTGTCATGGTAAGGGCCAGATATAGCCTTCAAGGGATTGATCTTCATGATAGCAGCAATTTTCGACAGTGGTGACATGAGGCCATGAGGTCAGGATTAGTTCATTTGCTGGGATGAGAAGTTCATTTGTGATGGTGAGTGGGACTCATTTAGGGTCAAAGTTGCTTTATATGGAAGGGGCATTGTTACAGAAGAATCCAGAGAGCTTGTTACAAAGGTCTTCTGATGGGGGGATGTTGCTGGATGTGTCAAGAGGCATGATGAAATCTTTGATAATGGCGAAGATTTCCTTGCTGCTGTTAGTGCTGGTGTAAGTGCTTGTTGTCATTCTATTAGGAACTTGAAGAGCAGGCTGCTTCGAAATTGACTCCAAATATAGTTTAATAATGCTCTGTATAGTGTTAGACATGCAAGTATTGGGTAATAAAAAGTAACTTACAGGTTAAGAAAACAAATAGGATTTTCCCACCTTTCAAATGGTGAACTGATCCATAAGGTTCACCATCAGGATAACATGTGGGAATATAAACAAATGATTTGACACTCTGCTGACCACATAACATTGATCCATATTGTTGATGGAGCACAGATTGTGCAGTGGATATTATAAAATCAATCTAACATTATGACTTACAAGATCAACTCCTAGATGGCATTATGGGTCACCATTATGGCTTTGAATTTTATTCTCCTGCAGGTAGCAAATCAAGTGTACCCTCTTGGCAGCCCAGGTTCCTACTCTTTCTACTAGCTTTTTCAGCGTGTATTGGTGATGCACCAAGTCTTGTGTCAGCCTCCAAGGAACTATAACAGTAAATTGTAAAACAGATGTATGTCCCTGTTCATTGTCAGTCATTTTATTTTTACATAAGACGAGTAATGCCCTTTAGATTTTTCATCTTGGTTGAAAGCTTTAGCACAGAGTTAGGGCCTGATTTAGAGTTTGGCTGACAGGGTACTCTAGGTCCACCTGCTTTAGTTATAGTCAGGTGGACCATAGGCTTTCTATTGATGGAGCCCCCTGTTTTCTCTATGGGCAGAAAGCTTCTTCCGATGACACGAAGGAGTAGGGGGGCTTGCTTGGGGGTAAAGGTATTACACCACTATTAAGGGTGAGAAACAGAAAAAACAAATAATGATACCCACACCTCCATCATTTTGGGAGTTTGTTTTTAAAAAATTGGTAAACAGCCGTCAAAACCGATGGCAGATGTTTACCGAAGAGTTTGTACCTTTAAGGGAACCACTGTGATGGAGTCTCCTTTCAAAGTATAGAGATGACCACTGGCCCAACTCAAAATTTGGTCCATCAGGGTGACGGAGGTAAGGTGCATAATGGACAGAGAGTCCATCCGCCAAAGCCCAAATCAGGCCCTTAATATTTTATGCAGAATGAAGTGACAATGCGTCCTATGGAGCCACACTTGGAATGTTCATAGGTTGGCTGCTTGGTAGAAAGGTCATTCAAAGGCTTGGGTCTGTTAAAAATTAGTTCATGGAGAGAGTTGTTGGAGAGCAGAGTTTTCAATTTTTGTTTTACAAATTTATCCATATGATACACTGAAGATGAGTAAGCTGGTTGAGGTTTCTCGGCTAATTTACACCATGATGGACTTGTTTTCTGGATTAAATTCTGAGCAGTTCTTTTTTTAAACACCTTTTATTTGTTTTTAGACTGCAATAGACAACTTGGCCCACATGGCCTATATTGAATATTAAATTGACTGAAAAGAAGAAAAAAAACATCAAAAAATGCCTGCCCACTATAACTTTCCCCTTCAAATGCCCTCATTGCTTCCACAAGACAAAGATAGAGCTGAAATGGTACACTAATCATCCCACTCCTACTTCTCCTACTTGCCCTCCTTCCCGCAATGTTCAGGTGATTATCATCAGATGAGTAGTTGACGTGAAGGGCTGGTCCCAGGTATACACCGCTATCATCAGCCCATCCCTGCCATATCTTGGGGTGTTTATGGGGGCAACCTCTTGCTTTATATACTGCCACCTCAATTCATATACAGTGATCCATCACATTCTTCCAGCCTGCCAAGGATGGTGGGGTTGCCACTTCCATTCCCTAAGGTCTGAGCAGGACTACATTGCACTGTATATGTACTATAATAATTGTCAAAAATCAGTTTACAATGGCCCTTTGTGTTAGATGTGCTTTCACTGACTATTTCCTATAAGCACTAAATTCTGAAAAAACTTGCTGGGACTTAGGTGGGGTTGAGTGCTTTTTCTCATGACACCTATCTGCTCTGCCTGGAATTTTTGCATGGTCACTGGAGGGGGTAGATCCAATTTCACATTATATGGAGGCTCTTCTAGTTTTGTGAGGACCCCAACAGCCTGAGTTGTCTTAATAAACAAAGGAGTCGGATTTTGGTGTTACTTAAAACAACATTTGCCTACTTGGAATTAATTCACCAAGGGAATGCTTAAATCATTTGTGAATGTCTCTGCAGAGGTAAGGAATTTCTTAAGCTCTTCATGATCCCAAAAAGACTTACAGTAGCCTTCCAAGTTCCAGTTTTAGTGCATTTATTAAAAAGTTGAATGGACTAATCAGAGATTCACATTAAAATTGACCTCAGTATCTATGCTGGTAAACAGGACAGGTATTTCTCATAGATGGTTTATACCAAGACCTCAAATGGATTCTCCCGATTCAAACTACCGACCATGACATGCACAAAAGAAATTTAGGATTAGGAAGAATATTTCTGATAAACGATGCACAAACAGTGATATCCTCAAAGGCTGGGAAAAGTGGCAAAGCGACTGTTAAACAGCTCTCTGTGCAGGAGCTAAGCAGGGATATAATGAAACGGAATCTACTTCAAACTCCGGCTGTGCCTATATATATGCATTCACCACACAATTAAAAGCATGAGCGAGATAGATCAAGAAAGAGAGTATGTGTGTGTGTGTGTGTCTGTATCTCTGTAGGGCAGTGCATGTGTGTGTGTGTGTGTGTGTGTGTGTGTGTGTGAGAAAGAGTGGTTGTGCCGCTGTTTGCCTGTGTGGTTTGGAGTTGTATTTGCATTGAAATAGCTCCTGGTCACACTATCACTACAAGATCTATCAATGTTCATCATTTGGATAGTGCATGCTTAAAATCAGGATCTGTCAGTTTAATAATCATGTTGACAAATACGTAGTTTACCGCAAAAGTTTAGGTGTTAGCCAGCTAGCCCAAAAAAATGGCCAAAAGCCTTGTAGGCACCCATTTTAGAGACCTCTTCTTTACAACACTGAGAATAGGGGATGAGAGGCAAGTACAATAATAAATGATGAAACAAAAGTCATATAAATTTGTGTGATCTTCAGCATACTACATTAAGTTGCAGTGTAGAATTTCACCATAGAAGGAAGGTATTCATAATATTTTATTTATAAAGGTTGACAAAGTTTTAAGTTATCTAAAGGAATATTGATACTGGGTGTGTTTCCTTTCATTCATCAGAATTGGTGGGATAGCCTTTAAAAAGCTTTATGTGGTGCAAGATGACTTCAGAGTCATGGTCATACCTCGACAGGAATGGAGTCTAGTGAGTTATTCCTGAATTGAAAAATCACTTGGGTAACCCGTGTCAGTGAGTCACTAAAAAGGAGTCAGGGACTTTGATTGTTCATATTGAATAAACCTAATTGTGAACCCTCATCAGTATTAGTTTTGAGCAGGAATAGGTTCTCTTTTGGATTTCAATTCTATGAGGTCATCGACTTTATTAAAAAGAACTTTAAATTTAATTATGCTGATGCACATATTTAACCTCATGCTGCAGAAGTAGATAAGCCTCACCATGCACAGTCTGCATTCATGGGGCTTGATCTACAGATTGGTGGATGGTACTTCATCTTTCAGGGTGGTGGAGGACATGACATTTGCCGCGGTTACGGACTACCATTCACCAACTTTTGAAATCATCGCTGGCCCTGCGGTGATCTCTGAACCTTGGCAGGAACTGTTGTTAAGGCGCTTCCTGTCAAAGTACATCTGTTTTCATCGTTGAGTGTTTTGACCTTTTCATCCTGCTCTAACCACTTTAAGAAGATCACAAATCAGTGAAGGATCTAAACATGAAAGGCAAGGGATGGAAGACTCTACTGCTTTCCTTCAAATGTGGAAAAAAACCTGAGAAAATTGCTGGCATACACTAGACCCCCAGCACATAAGACAGCTGAGGTAATGACCACGATGTGGGGATTCCCACCAGTGACAGGGCTTTATCCATGCAGCATATGTCCATTCATCACAGCCACCAAGACTATTGATATTGGATTAGATAAGAACTGGCAAATTATAAAACAGGAAAACGTCATCTACATGATATCTTGCCCTACTGAACTGTGCTATAATGGAATGGAATCCAGAAAGGTCTGTCTCCGAGTTGGGGAACACAGAAGTAACACTAGGTGCGAGTGTAACAATACAAGTATGACTGCCCATTTTATAGACTTAAAACACTGCGAAAATGGCATAAAATATGTTGTGGTACAAAAGATATGCACCAACTATTAGCATATACCTATCCAATGTCTTCTACTTATAAAAGAACAAGAGGGATTTGCAGACTTCAAACAGATATAACCGGTCTGAATGATAAAAAACATTGGACTCAAGTTGAGTCTGTTGACCCACCCTCATAATCAGAATAGCGATTTCCAATTAGCTATTTTATCCAAATTGCCCTTTGGAAATCGCTATTCCTTATGTATAAAATGCTTTGTTTCATACTTGCGATTCCTGGTGAGTCACAAATCGATCTACCTCATGAATATTGATGAGGTCGGTCACAATTTGTGATATATTAGGAATGCCTGCCATCTCAGGGATGGTGGCATGATGAGGTCAGCAGACCGGATGTCTGTGATTGCCTTTGAATAAAGTTTTTTTGTGTGAAATGCAACCTGTTTTCCTTAAACATTTCAATAGTAAAAAATGAAATGTTTTGTTTTCATTGTTTTCAGAGCAGGCAGTGGTCCATGGAACCACAGTCTGCTCTTAAACAAGTTTTTGTTCAGCTGATATCTATATGCCCCCAGAATTATGCCTGGTGTCCACAAACAAGAAAGCTTGTGGATGCACAACAAATCTAAGTGCCTTCTCCATCTGTATCTCAGCACCCATTCCCCACCCTGGAAATAGATCTACTGTCACAAAAATCTTCCTGTAAATACATCTTTTTACACGTAAAACCACAATTTGTGATTTGCAAAAGGGGCTTATACTCAGCAAAAGGCTATTTATGCGTGCAAACTAAACATACATATGCAAACAACTTTGTGAATTGGACCCCAAAGGTTTTCAATATTGTTAAATAAAGTTTCTTCCTTTCTGTTCTCAGCACAAATGTACATACCGTCTTAGTTCACTAACTGAAACAATGTAGCATCCTGATATAATCGTTTGCATTTAATCAGTTCACCAACGACTTCATTTGATGACCAACACCGGGATCAGACCCAACCACACAAACTACAAGGTCAGCCTCATATAGGTCACTGACTATACATAGGCTGTATCAATGTAATACCTATTCATCTGCTTCATAAATCCCTCTCCTAATCCAGTATCATCCGTGTTAATAGGAATAATCCAATAGAGCAGACATTTTAACAACCAGCCTGCAACTAATGCCTCCTAGCACCTGTTGCATGTTACAAAGGTGGCGTTGGTGTGGCATCTCTGTGCTTTCTATTTCTGTTTACTCTACAACCCTGTGGTTTATGTTTTTGGCAAAATGCCTTGTAATACTGTTTTTGATAGTTTCACTGCAACCACAACATGTTTTTGTCTGATAGACAAAACAAGTGCTCAAGCCAAGGCAGACATCAGATTGTCACCATGCTCTATAATAAATAGCTTTTTATACTGTGTGTCATCCAGTACTTTTAAGTGTACATGCTGTTACCATTATGCAGTTTAATGGTAATTACTTTTAGGGAGCTAGGAAGGAAGAGTTGGCTTTGCTAAGCCTCAAACTCATGACCTACAGATTGCAACATATTTCAGTGAAAAACGCCTAACTCACTGTTTACCGGTTCAACATTATTGTCTGTCCCAAACAACTAGTCTCTGCCTCATCACACACAGGATCACCTTTATCTCAATGCCAGATGCCTGTGCTATCTACAGACCGCAATTGCGTGGAAACAAGCTGACACATTTTGAGTGGGCAACTAAATATGTTCTCCTTCTAAGTAATTGTTTGGCAAAACTAGATCTAAAATTAGCCTATTCTGACAACATTGTATTAAGTATTAATTTTTTGAAACAGCTGTTGTGTTAGCAGATAGAGCCACTTATGGAACTTTGGAAAAAACAGCTCAAGTGTCCAAAAATTGGGTAAACATAGGTACATATTGACTCTTCTCTCTGAATTTGAATTATGACTTGCAAAACTGCTGCACAACCTTTGGTTCCCCTTCACCAAAGTCCCCAGGTAAAACGTGGTGAAATGTGTGTGGGGAAAGTGCAATATTGCGAATGTTGTATCTCGGAAAAGAGTAAAACATTGCAACCAAGTCTTCCTAATAATGCACTTAGGGATAACCAAGCTCTATGGTATTGGTGATTTCATGCATGGTAATGCAGCATCATTTTATCCGATTACTCAGACTGCTGCCCTAAGTGAAAGTATAATTGATAAAAAAGCACTCGTGAAGCTCTTCTTATTGTTAACTGTGGTGTGCAGTAAAGATGGGCCCTGTCTCGCTGTTTATGGGGGTGGGTGAGGGAAAGTCTTTAGTTAGGGGGTCATTTAGGGGCAGATTTATGAGGCCCGTGCGCCTCCTTGCGCCGCAATTGCGTCACTTAATGTGACGCAACGGCGGCGCAAACAATGCGCCCTATTTACAACGTGACGCATCTAGGAGATGCGTCATGTTGGAAAGCCCTGCGCCATGAGGAGGCGTTCCTGCGCAGGGGGGGCGTTCCTGCGCAGGAACGCCTCCTAAAAGTGGCTGAGTGAAATCTATGAGATTTCACTCAGTCACTTTCTACGTCAATTCCTTACGCCTGCTTGAAGCAGGCGTAAGGGTGACGCACCATGCATTGAAGATGTGGCTCCTGTGCATTGCAGGAGTCATGTCGCACTTGCGACATGACTCCTGCAATGCGCCGCCCGTACGCCGAGAGATGCGTCACGCATCTTCACTAACTTGCACCATGGTGCGCCGCATCATAAATGCGGCGCACCATGGGTGGCGGAGCAGTGGCGCACTGTGGCGCATGTTAACTGGCTCATCCCGGGGGATGCGCCAGTTAACATAAATCTGCCCCTTAGTTTTTTTTAGTTTTAGCCTAGAAACATCTTTAATGGGCTCACCAGCATCACATTTCCAAAATATACAGCAATGGGCAATGGGTCAGTCCAATTCAGACATTGCTCTCTTCAATGTGAATAAAGGCCTTTGCGAAGCACATGTGCTCATCCACATTAAAAAAGTAGTTCACTTTAGTACTAGGGTAGGTGGACCAATCTCTGCTTTCTTTTCTACCTTAATTTTCTGCTTTTGTAAATATTTTTTGATGGGTCATGTTTTACTTAATATTTTACACAATATCCATTCCGTGTTTCAATGGCAGCATTTTAACATTTTATTACTCGTGCAATGTTTATTTCATGTGTTTCCAATAAAGCTAAAGTTTTAAAGCTAATACACATTTTTCCAACTTTTTGATTGCTCTTCCACATCCTCATTCCTGCAAATATTAATTATAAACTTAGCTTACATAGTTCAGAAACATTTTACTCCATTTTTGATTGCTTTGTTTTTAATTAGGCCAGTGTTATCTTTGTCCAGGGTATTTCACGGACAGAGTGAGATATTAAAGATTTACAATAATATTTAGAACCCTGGAAAATGAAATAGGACAAGCTAAACATTGTTTTATAAAAACATTTGGTGGGTAGCAGATATCTACATTTAAGTGTTCAATGACGGTATCAGGGTATCATCAGCACTGACTGATCAAAGAAGAAACTTGGAAAGACATTCTCAAAAGTGTGTTTTTTCCATTTCTAAATGTTAAAAGTGTTTTCTTTAGTCGTAGGTCAAGTAAGAAGGCAATCCCTGGTAATGTCCCATGGATCAACTTAGCCTATGTGGAGGTTTTGAGGGCATTTAGATCAGTGGCTTTATTTGGAGTGGAGATATCGAGTTGTTGTGGCTTTCTGACATGACTTACTAGAACATTCTCAGTTCAGCCAGTTGATATTGGGTGATTTTTGAGCTAACATTGCATGGACAGCTTTCTTCAAGTTTGGCTGCAGCTTTTTGATAAGCGTCACTGTTATCTGACCACTGCATTGAATATGGGGAGGAAGGAGACAGTACGGTCCGTCTAAAGTTTCACGTCTTTGTGATGTTGAATGGAACAAGGTATGTATCATGGCTGTAAACAAATCAAAGGGGATTGAAAGATGACTATAGAACACTTGAGAGGGTCGCAGTTTTTTTCTGTTTAAGTAGTCTGTTTTCTCACCCGTAGTTGTGGCTAAGTGTGTACGAAATTGAGTATTTTGTTCACTAGAAATTTTGCAAACTGCATTCAAATAGAATAAAATATACTTTTGCTGGTATCTTGCGTCACCTTTTTTAAGCGAGGACATACTTCATTTAAAGAAATCATGCAAGAGACTGGCAAGAAACTGGTTTAAGCAGGAATGAACCATTCTCCTGTGGACAAAAATTACACAACATTGTAATGTAATTTTTTTTTAATTCATGAGTTTCACTTAATGAAAAATTCATGAATTTCTCAAATTTTGCCTGTGAATTTAAAATTTTGGCCAGGTCTAGTAGCCTGTCTGTTATTCCATGGAGCTTTGGGCACGCTGCTGTTTAGCCATGACAGTCCAGAGTAAATCACCAGTTTTTATCCGTTGTGGTCTGCATCCTGAGATTTTTTTTCTCTATTTTAATGACTCATTAATGAAGTCTAAAATGAATCATCCTATATCCTGAAGTGCCCTCATTCACACAGAAAATAAATGTGATACTTGGTATTCTGACATCTCGTCCAGAATAATTACTTTTGAAAAGATTATATTTTCAGAGATATGTGATATTTCTATTTACTAATGTTGCAGAACTACAAGAGTAAAATTACAATTGTTTTGCTAAATATAATCTTGTTTTGCTAAATATAATTTAATATATCTTGTTTTGCTGAATATAATTTAAATTTAAATTCTATTACATGCTGATACACCTTGCACTTTCCATGAATATTTGTGTGTATCATATGTGAACAAGTAAGTCAATATCTGCCACACATTTAGAGGAATAACACGAATAGAGTACTGATATTATGCGTTCTTCTTCAAAATAGTATGCAACAAGAAAATTAAAACAAGGAAACCATTCCTTGACAAGAAAATTTCTGTTCGATGATGTAGCTCTGAGTTAGTGAAGTACAAAAATCTGTACTTTGCATGCTAGGTAATTGATGTCAATTAATGTGTGAGTGCCAAGGGTGGGTGGTATCATTTTTCAAAACCCACCTAAACTCGAAATTCTAGAAAACATGTAATTTCTAATTTCTAATTTAAAACATTTATAAAGCGCAGCGTGCACCGAACGGTTTCTTGGCGCTAGCATTATCTTAACATCATTTGCAGCATTCGCCTCCTCTGCCCCACAACATAAAGTAACAATAAATTAATTGCCACAAACGGTCCACAGTCCCATCTCCCAAACACCTCCTGAAAAACAGTTTGGTGAACAGCCGTAATTTCAATTAATACAGAGACAAGTACTATATTTAACTTTCTTCGTTTATTTCTAAAAGCTGTCACAGATCAAAACGCATATTGGTGTCATCGAATGTAAAGTAAGAGCGAAAAACTATAACTTCCATTAACACAAGGGCCTGTACTGCCAACAGAGACCCTACACGGGCGCTGATAATCACCGTCCAACACTATTAAGAAAAACTCACAATTATCTTAAATCCTCTATCTTAATGGGAAATAGAGTCTTGACGTTCTGTAAAAAATTGGGCAAACAATGAAAAAACTGTCTGTTGCAATCAGAAGAACTGTAGTCCATTCCTTATCTTCCGATCTAACATAATAAAAACTGCAGTATTGATGGAGAAGTGTCTCAAAGAGAAGGCATGTAGATGTTTAAGTGAAAATATAACTCTAATCTAGAAAAATAATTAAACAAGGGAGAAGCATGTTAGATAAATTCAATGTGCTTTTGAAACTCTTTGAACAAGTAGTAGGATAATAATTACCTTTATGTCTTTAGTAAAAATGTCACCTTCCGCAGTAATAAATTGGAAGAGCCACGTCTTATTACAAGACCGGAGGAGCTTCATAATATGCGTAGTCAAAATGCATTAATAACAGACACTAAAGTGTAGGTAACTGGCTATGATAAAAAGTCAGAAAAGTATAAACTGAAGACCAGTTTGAACCTTCTTGGATATCTTCCTGCACTTTAAAGTAGGGCGTTCGATGACACAGCACCCTTGAACATCATTTGGAGGTAGTCAGGGGTCGCAGCGGAGACCTAGAGCTTGCTCCATGCTAATCCTGGCACTTACTTTTTGACTCTTGTCCTCAAAAGAGGCAAATATTTTGCTTCCTCTGAAGACAGGGGTAGCAAAGGCAGTACCAGGTGTAGCAGGCAGCAAGCAAGAGGTCACAGCTGCGACTCCTGACTACCTCCAAAGGACTTCTATAACAGCACCCCTAGAAAACAGGGTAACCAAAAGCATTTATATCAATCTCTGTATGAGTCATGATGCTTTTAACCTAAATAGACAAAGCTAAGGTAGAACGTGAATGAAATGAGGAGTTGTGTAGCAGAGTTTCTTAGAAAACTAGTCTACAATTTGTTCTCTTTATGACATTGAATGACATACAGAGTTTTGGAAGATTAGAAAACCTGAAATATTCAACACTAGACAAATGTGTTGTAGTTTTTCTAGAAATGTGGAACAAAACCTCTGAAGGAGTAAATTGTCTGCTTGATGCATGTAAGGAATGGAAGTGTTAGTTGAGGATCTTGGGAACCCACCTCAAATAATAACCACAATCCTTGTCAGGGTAAAGCACTAAACTCATTAAATAAACTTGTGGTTAACCCTCTGGTCGGTTGGCACAAAGTAGTCAGGCTTAACTTAGAGGCAATGTGTAAAGTATTTATACAGTACTCAAACAGTAATAAAGTGAAAACACAGCACAAAAAATCCTTAACCAATGTTGTAAAATAGGAAATATTGGAATCAATAAATCAACACTAAAATAAAAAAAAATCAATATTTAGGACAAGAGTTAGGAGTTTTTAAAGTTTAAATTAAAAATTGTGCCAAAAAGCACAAATCACCAGCCTCAGTTATCTGGTCTAGATCAGTTCAAGGTCAACCATTAGGGCCAGCTGCAGTGGCTCACCAGTTGAATATAGGAACCAGGTTTATCCCAATTGAAAACCGTTACCTTCTGACTTTTCTGGAGAAAAAGTGGCCATCAATGTTTCATCAGCGGGGCAAGCTGGATCCGAAGCAGTGGTTGATGATGGCAAGCTGCTGAAAAGAGGTGTCTTTGTGCAGTTATCGACAAAGGCGGAAAAACTCCCAAGTGGGTGAGGTCCAAAGACGTACCTGGTAAGGCCCCGAGTTCAACTGGATGCTGCTCCACATGGGTCCTCCAAGTTTGGATTTGAAAATTTCTCTGGAAATGTGATCTCCTTCAGCGGGGCAAAGCAGAAATTTATGACCAACTGGCTTTTTGACGGTGGTGGCTGTGCCTTCGCCAGTGACCCTGATTTTCATTAGTTCACCAGGCAGAAAGTTGGCAAAAAGTGTCTAAGTCCCAGATCTAAAATTTTAGGGATGGGGGGATACTCTAAGACCAGTCAAGGGTCCAAGACCTAGGGACACCAATGGATGGCTAACACTCACTCCAAAAGAGGCCAGTAGCAGGGTCCAGGGTAGGTCTAGTTGGTACTGGTCAGCTGGGCAGTTTCAGGGAAGGGCCTTTCGAAGCTCATTGTGTCCCTGTAACTGAAACACAAGGTAAGCCAGCTGACCAATAGAGTCACGTCTAGGGTTCTAGGTTCAAGGCAAGCAGGTCCAGTCTTTCTTCAGGTTCTTCAGACAGCACAGCACTGCTTCCTCTGAGTCTTTACAGGTCCAGGAGTGTTCTCAGGAGAAAGCGGGGATGCCCCATTTATGTCCCGTGCTAGTCCGTGGGTGTGGAAAACTCCTGCATCCTCTACCTAACCAAAGGGGTAACATTTCCCAGGGATGTCCAAAGCCCCTTTTGCAGCATTGCCTATGCGTTTTACTGCACACTATCCCTCTGTCCCTAAATCCAACATAGCATAATCTTTTTTCCTCTGGTCAGCGCTCCCCGTCCGAGGCCAGAGGTGTGTCTATGGTAATAGACAAACCCTCCCTTGTGGTCACTCCAAACCAGTTTGGAGGAAGCTTCCCATCCCATTGGGAAAACATAAGGGAAGCAGACCTAGGTGTGAGATACATCTGCTAATGACAGAATAGGCATCCTTTGAAGATCAGGAAGGGGCTTCCTTGAGCAGTTAGGTCTCCCTGGCCAACCTGCTCAAGGACGAAAAACACGCCCCCACACCCAAGCCTTTTGTCCAGTTTAAGGTAGTAATCCACTTCTTTCCACTTGGAGCCATCAGCAGTCAGGTGACACTGGACACTGGTGGAAAATCCCTTTTGGCTTAGCTAGAAAAATTGCAACTTTCTAAAAGTGTAATTTCTAAAATAGTGATATAAAATCTGACATGACCATTAATTTGAATTTTACATTACTGTTAAAATGAGCCCTTGGGCATTTTCTAGATGCTCCCAATCTGAAATAAAGCATTATAAACTGTTATAATGTAACTCAGTGTTTCCTACTGTGCCACAGTTAAAAACTACGTTGAAGTTTTTTCACTGCCAGGACACGCACAACTGAAATACACATGTCCTACTTTTGAAAAACCATGCACCCTGCCCTGTGGGCATTTAGAGCCTACCATAGGAGTAACTGATAACTATTAAAAAATGTTTAACAAAATTTTTTTTAGGTCAAACTGGAAGTTTTAAACCTGTGTACCCAGGATGCTGTTGCAGGCCTGGAGATAGGTATTACAGTGCTACTTTAGTGCGTGGTACAATGAGTGTTGCAGCCCACTAGTAGCATTTACTTTATAGGCCCTGAGTACATGTGGTATCATATACTTGGGACATAAGTAATTTAAATGTGCAAATTAAGGGTATAACAATTCCAACATGATTAGAGAGGCGAGAACAGGCACGTTACCATTGGTTAGCAGGAATAAAGTGTTGCAGAGTCCTGTGGCTACCAAAAACAGATGAGCAATACATTCAAAAATCTGTTGGGAATACCACGCAAAAAATAGCCATTTCCAACATGCATCCAGAGCCTTTTTGGCAGAAACTCTTTTTAAAAAATCAAAAATAGTAAAACTGTCAACTTAGCAGATAAGGATTTTGGAGACAGACAAAGGTTGTCATTCCCAGATTCAAACATTTGCAAATCCAAATTAAGATTCCATTGAGTCAATTCTCTGAAAGATGGAGGAATACCTAGTTTATTTCCCCAGAATAATTTGCTGATTAGGGAAGCTCGCCCACAATTTCACAATTGACAAAACAATACTATAACAATATGGCCAATGAGTAAATATTAACTGTTTCCTTGTGAAGTCAAAGACGTCAGCCAGTTTGCAACATGTTTGGAATCTGCTGAAATGGAGACAATTGCAGATTCCAAACAGCAGCTAACTCATTTGATCAAGCTGATCTGTATATTTTCTTTATGCCTGGAGCCTAAGCCCTTTTGATGAGGGAAACAGATTCTCCTGAAAGTCTTGTCCCAAACCAACAACTGTTTCTGAACTAAGCATGGGCGAATTTTGCGAATCTTGCGTTCGCGAATTTTGCGGATTTGCGAACTCGCAATCCGCAAAATCCGCGAATTCTCGCGAATTTGCGGATTTTTTTTTTGTGTTCGCGCGGGTTTCTGCCAGTTCGCGAGGGTTTTGTACAATTTCGCAAAACGCGAACTTACCTGTCGGGTCGCAAGTTTCGCGAACTTGTTGTTTCTACGTGTCCAGCCTGTTTGGGACACTCTTCTTCATCACTGCCACTCTCTGTCACCACTGCCACTCTCTGACTACTCATGCCACCCTCTGGCCCACCCATGCCACCCTCTGTTTCATCACAGCACCCTCTGGTTGTCCAGTCAGTGTACATTATTGTGGCAACGCAAGCACACCTTCCCTGCCTCAAGTGACCTGAATTAATTTGGGGCTGATTAATGTGTCACAGAATATTTTTTTAGCTGGCACCTGCTTCCTTAGTGCTTCCTGATTAGTGATCTTTTGCACTTGCTAAGTGCTTTCATTGTTGCAAAATTAGTTACAACACCTGCCCTGCCCCAACTGACAATAATGAATTAGGGGCTGATTAATGGATTTGAACTTCCAGCCTGGCTCCTGCTTGTCTCCCTTAGCTGTAATTCAGGACCTTTGTGGCATATGTGTAACTATTCTGAGGTTCAGAGCAGGGTCACATAATAGTTGCAACTGGCAACTGAACTCTGGAGGGGCCCCTCAGGAAGCACTACAGGAAATGGCTACTAATGATGAGCCTGAACTTTTGAACCTGGTAAGTAGTTTCAGTTTTGCTAAAATCGTATTTCTGCAATTTAGCGCTTATTCGCGGGGCGCGAAGTTGTACTGGGAAGCCGCAAACTCACGCGAACAGTGAGAGCAAAATCCGCTGCTCGCGGATTTGCGGATTTTTGCGGGAGATTCGCGAATCTCGCGGATTGCGAATTTACCAAAAATCCGCAAAATCCGCGAGCGAAACGGATTTTCCGCCCATGCTTATTCTGAACAGACATAATTAGCTGTCCCGGGGAAACAGAGGTAACAGGATTGGATAATCCATTGACATTTCCAAATTATCCAGAAACCAAATGAATAGTTCCAAAAAGGTAACAATATTTGTTTTTCTTTTGATCCTATTAGAAATAAGAGCAAATAAGTAAAGATTAATATGAGCCTGTGATTGTTTCTACCTTTGCATTTGGCAGTGGAGTAAGGTTTAAATTTTCATTAAACTTTAATCCATATCTAATCCCAGAGTTTATCACAACAAATATGATATTTACCACGTGAGTCTATGCTCTTACTTAACCATTTTAGTAATTTTTGATTCCTTAGTAGAGACCACCACCTTAAAATGGTCTCCCATTTAAAGATGGTAGTCTCTTCTAAGAAATTGGTCCCAAGGAGTTAATATGCATCGAAGCCGGCTTTTCTATAATGAAATGTTTCCATTAATGAGTGTGAGAAAATGTCCCTTTTTGTATGGTCATTCCAGTTTTTCTGTGGACTGAAGTTGCTGGAGGACCTAGTGCATGTGCTCTGAACCCTAAAACATGTTGAAATTGGCTTACGCCTAATTGGCATATAATCTTGCCTATAAGGGCATTGTATATAGTGTCTCAAAATACACCAAGGGTATGGAAAGTTGAATCTTACCTGCGGGCTTCAGCACTACTGTGCTGTCCACTAGTGTGGCAAGACAAACATGACTCCAGACCTACCACTGTACTCTGGCTGCTAAAATTTTAAACAGCCGCCTGACCTGTCAAAATGGCCCTCTTTGACAGGAGAAAACCCTATCTTTTAAACATTATTATACCACCCCTATGTAGACCTTGTAGCAGGCATGTCAGGGTTCATGGTATTTAAAAGTAGAACATGTAGAAATGTAAAATTAGCATGTTCTAACAGTGATTAGCATCCAAAAGCTAATTTTGCCTAACATGGAGCCCTTCTCACATACAGCCTGCTTTCTGCCTTGCCTCGCTGAAGGACTTGGGCTGCCAGAAAAAAACAGACGAAGTCTCAAGGAAAAACCTCTGATCAGGTCAAACCTGGTTGGTGTATCCAACCAGAGCTTCATCATAGTCAACTTGAAATCATGACTTAATCCCTGTAAAATGTGATTAGTAGCCTAGCATTGGTGCTCAGTGCCTTTTGGAGCTATTTTTACTTAGGTCTTCTAAAATTCATATCTCCGGTTACGCTTATTGGATATTTTTGTTTTGGTGTAAGTTTGCTCATTACATAATTATATATTTTTATTAATAAGAGTGGATTTTTATTGTGTTGTGTTTTAGACTTTTTAACTGTTTTAGTATTACAAAATGCCTTACATGTGTTATCTAAGTTAGGCCTTTCTAACCTGTGCCATAGCTACCAAGAGTTGAGCTCGGATGTATGACGGTACAACGCGTACCGTCACAACGCATACCCGTACCACGCGGCCGTGACAACGCAAGTCGTTACCACGACTTGCGTTGGGGGCGCGGATTTTGAATAGTATAGTTTACTATTCTAACACCAGTCCCCGTGGACCCTAGGGAAGGTGTTGGGATAGTAGATTAACTATTTGTAATCCTTTAGCGCCCTCCAGCGCAAGTCGTGGTAACGACTTGCGTTGTCACGGCCGCGTGGTAAAGGTACCGCGTTGTAAAAACATTGTGGTAAACGATGTTTACCGTTGAGCTCAGGTTTACATTACTGAAACCATTTCCTGGATTTAACAGGACAGTGCCTTTATTATTTGTGGTGAACTACAATCCACACTAACTAATAGAAATAGTTTCTCACTTTCTTTATATCGTCATATTACGCTTTTCCATTTTCTCAACGGAATGTTTTAGCACCAGGTCTGACAATTTGCCTAGATATAGCTTCTCTAGCTATCTGTTTTACCTGCTGTAGCTTTTGCATTCAGGTACTGTTTGCTGATCTCAACCTATGTAGTTACAATTTAATAACATATGTCAACCTATCATTTTAGAGTGGAAAGGGTTACATTATCATACTGCCTTATTCCAAAGAAGCAATCAGTTGAGGGTAAAATGTCACCATTCATGGCAATCATGTATGGAAAAAATGATATCTTCCCATTAATCATTAAATGCTGTTCAATTGTGCTTCTGTAAATAACTAAAAAACTGTCAGCTCATAGCAAAGTATCTTTTCAGGAACAGTCACTACTGGAAAGTTATAAAACTAGAGCCCTTTTATGTATCTATTTTATATTTCCATAGAGCACAAACTGCCACTAAATCGTGCCAAGGGTATCCACAGGTCTCGCAGGCACAAAAATACTTATTTAAAGAGCGGAGCCTAGCCTACCTTCTGAAAAGAAGTCAATCTTGTCACCCGTGGTTTTAGCAGATGTCAATTGACTAATCGGTTACGCATGATTGGTTCTCTGCTGGCTGGGTATATCTGTATCTATTCACAAAGGTAGGAAGGAGCTACAGTGAAATCAAATTTAAAGTTTAAAGAGAGGATCTTAAAGAAGACTATTCACTCCACCAGAAGACAGTGACCCAGACAGTGAGCTCACCGCCACAGCACAGACACTGTGACCCTATTCTTCTCTAAGAAGATCAGTTGACTGCAGCATTGTATCCCAGGTTCATGTGCCAGAGCTGGGCAGACAGTGAAAGTCCACCCAAAGCATTTCCATAGTCAAACTCTAGTGGTCTACGTCATGTTGAATTTACAGGAGTTACTATGTAGTTGCAGTACCTTAAAAGAGGCTGCCTGCAATGCAAACTTTATTTTAGTCTTCTTACTCAGAATTGAGTCCCAATGAACAGAACCTTTTTGCTTCATGGTACACTGAGTTGAGTGCCCAAAAGAACCTCAGTTGTGGTCAGTTGTGGTGATGTTCAGCAGGAGCTCACTATTATACTTTCCCAATGCCCCACTTGATATATATATATATATATATATATATATATATATATATATATATATATATATATATATATATATATATATATATATATATATATATATATATATATATATATATTATATATATATATATATATATATATATATATATATATATATATATATATATATATATATATATATATATATATATATATATATATATCAGCAGGAACTCCGCAATACCACCTCCAATCCCTCAGGACCGGCGAAGCAGGAGACAGACCACAGCTTTTTCCAGGTAAGTTTTATTCTTCCAGTTTTTTCATAAACCAACCAACCATGACGCATTTCGGGCTTTGCAGCCCTTGTTCACATGCAGGGTATAGCTGAATTTTTGTGCTATTTAAAGTGCTTAAGTGCCCCGCCTGCCGCCCTCCTCCCTAAATGGTCATGTGACCAAACTGGTACGGAAAACAGACTATCACAGTGGATGTATATCATTAAAACTAGAACATACAATGTAATGCGTAAATGCATAATGCGTACACCAATATAATTGATAATCATACATAAAAACAAATCTCGGAATAAATTCCATACACTGATGTAATAACTGGTTAAATCCAGTAGATCGTGCAAACATAAATCTTTGGACAATATCATACATATTATAAACTGATGATAATATGAGTCTGTTTCCTATCTTTATAGACATCAAACAAGGGGGGAGTTGAATCGTGTCAACAAAAGAGGGCCAAACAGTGTTATAGTACTAACAACCAAAAAAGCTAAGGCAACCCTGCCTAGTGTGCAAAGAGGCTAGAAAAAAAGTGCATGCTGTATATTCTAAAAGATAATAAAATACATTATGTTATTAAATATGAAAGAATGCACTATGAAAAAACAATAAGTTACCCGTCATAAAATCAGGAACTATTATTCAATTTAAAAATGCAATTCTAAAAACAATTATTTCATCATAATGTTATTTTCCCTAAAATAATATATCAGTCAGTGTATAAATAATTTAAATAGTGATAAAATGTTGATTAAAGAGAGGGAGAAGTGAGCATACCATTGATCTAAAAATGGTTAGAGGGGCGCAAATCGAAAAATTGCACAAAATGATGTAACACATGGATAAATAAAAATTCATGTTATTTTACATATATAAAGTGCAAACAGTCATAAATATCAGACCCTGATAGATAACAGGGAACCTGACTATCTATTATTTGTCATAAATAGTGATAATAAGTACATTTCCATACTACGGTGCGAGAATGAGCAACAGGGAACCTGACTACTCATTAAGTCAGAGAGGTGTGCGTAACAGAGACTGACTGCGAAATGTTCCATACGGTTACTGCTGGAAGAGGGGCAATTGAATCCTTTAAGACATATAGAGAGAATTCGTAGTACCTTTACAAAAAATTGTAAAAATCTTCGGTGTTGTTCTGGCCATTCGGCCATTTACTATCGAACTCTAGGATAAAACGTGTTTCGAGTTGTCGCAATAACAACTCTCTGTTGCCTCCTCTCCGTAAGGGCAATACTGATCCTACCACAAAGTACCTGAGGCAGTTGAGATCTTTATTGTGCCTAGCTGCAAAGTGGCGGGCTACAGGGTAGGAAGGATCAGTATGCAATATTGCCCTAAGATGTTGCAGAATTCTGACGTGCACCTGGGCTTTAGTACTTCCGATGTAATGTAGCCCACATGTGCACGTCAGAACATAGACTGCAAAATCAGTTTTACAGTCGTAGCAACCCTTTATTGGAATCTCTGTAGGGCAGAATGGTGTACGGTAATGTGTCTTGTTTTCACCAAATTTGCATGCCCTACAGTCAGTACATTTACGAAACCCAGATTTGGCCTTTAACCAGGTGTCCTTTTGTTTTAATTCTGGACTGCTAACATCTAATGATACACCCATATTTCTAGCCCTACGAAATGTTATAGTTGGTTTTACTGGTGAGGTAGGACTCAGGATGTTATCAGTTAGAATAATAGGCCAATATTTTTTGATAATTCTTTGGATGGCATTTTCATCACTGCTGTAGGCCGGTATGAACCTGGGACAGGTGTTCGTAGGTGTATTAGGATGCATAGAAGACTCAGCATTGTCTGAGTCAGGATCAGACATCTATAACAGACTCTCTTTGCTTCTCAACCTTGCTTTAGCCAAAGCTTGGTTGAAAATCCGATTGGAGTAACCACGTTCCTGAAAACGGGTTCTAAGGTCATTGACACATTTATCAAAATCGGATGTTGAGCTACAAATACGCTTGATTCTTACGATTTCACCAAGAGGGATACTATATATGGTGTGTTTGGGATGGAGACTAGAGGCGTGTAGTAGGGTATTGCCAGAAGTGGGTTTACGATATAAAGTAGATGTTAATCGGTTGGCTTCCACATATATCAGTACATCTAAGAATTTTATCTGGCAAGGACTGATGTGTGAGGTGAAATGGAGATTGAGGGAATTTGAATTAATTTCATTTATAAACAAATTAGCCTCCTCCTCACTGCCCTGCCACAGAATAAAAATATCATCAATGTACCTTAGATATTTGACAATTCTTTCTCTGACCCATATTGCATGCGTAGAGCCAAGGACCTGCTCCTCCCACCAGCCCACGTGCAAGCACGCGTAGCTGGGGGAGAAGCAGGAACCCATGGCCACGCCACGTAATTGTCTCCATACTTCTCTACCAAAGGCAAAGTAATTATTATTTAAACACCAATTCATTAATTCCAAAATGACTTTGTTATGTTCATATAAGTCAGCAGATCGGGTGTCCAAAAAGTGTTTGGTGGCCCTTAGTCCCTCTGTGTGTCCAATACTTGTATATAAGGACTCTACGTCCAATGTAATGAGCAGCATATCTTCTTGCCATTCTAAATCTTTGATTTTTAACAGGAAGCCACCAGTGTCACGCACATAACTAGGTAATTTGGTGACCAGTTCTTGTAAAAAATAGTCAATGTAGCGACCCACATTTTCTCCGGCACTATTGATCGCCGAAATGATCGGTCTTCCGGGAGTAGGCAAGATGTTCTTATGTATTTTGGGAATTAGGTAGAAAACAGGGAGGACAGGAAATTCTTTATACATAAATTTATATTCCTCTCCTGAGATCAATCCTTCTCGCCGATATTTGCTCAAAAGTTTTTCCAGCGAAATTTTAGCATTAGAGTATTCTTTCTTATTGGCTTTGCTGTAGCAAGATGTATTGTTGAGCTGACGCAAAGCTTCTGCAACATAATCACTTTTCTCCCAAATTACAAGGTTTCCACCTTTGTCTGCCGTCTTCACGACTATGTTTGGATAGCGCTGAGCTTTTTCATTAGCGCTATATAGTTTGCTTGTTGATGGTCATAGTTAGTTTTATTTCTTTTGCGTGATTTAATATGTAATTGCTTAATTTCGTTGGTTATACAATCGTGGAATGTGTCAATGGCATCTTTTACCATTAAAGGGACAAATTTGGACTTGTTCTTAAATGGCGTTATATCTGCCCCCTTTTGAATAATGTTAATCTTTGACAGTCTTGTTTGAGTGTTGCTCTCAGTATCTGGACCCATGGGCTGGGAATCAGTAGCTTGGCAAAGGTCATTAAGTGTTAAATAAGTGGAGACATTAGCAGCTCTTACCTCTGGCACCCCGTCCGGGGCGCTTTGATCATCAAGTGCGATAGTTTCAGTGGCTGATTTCAAACATTGAGTGGCAAAATGTTTACGCAGTTTCATTTTTCTAATAAAGCGGTAAACATCAATGCGGGTTGCCGCATAATCGAAGGATTGGGCCGGACAAAAGTTAAGCCCCAAGGAGAGCAATTGTTCTTCAGCTTTATCCACCACACTAGAAAGGTTGATTACTGAATTCTTATTGCTTACTTCCTTCGTTGCCATGGCGCTTTGGTTTTCTTTGTTTGCGCTTTGTTTTCTGGCTTGTTTCCTTCGTTCTCGTCTTTTTTGGTTTTTGGTTTTATAATCTGCCCTTGACTGTTGAGCCGAGGGCGCAATGTTCTCAGTCTTTCTGCAACTAAAAAATTGAGTTCCTCAGCCACATTCAAGATAGGTGCTGCTTGTAGATCTCTGCCAGAGTCATCACTAGAGACACTAGATGTAGATGGCGTGTTTCTGCTTGCCTCTTCATTAATTAACTCATCGTCATATTCATGGTCATTTCGCACGACGGTGGGTGTCGTTTGCTTTTTAGTATTCCCACTATATTGCTGTCTTTTTGCTGCACTGTATTTCCGGGCGAAGGTGAAAATTTGCCTGTGTGCATAGTCAGCCTGGTCGCGAGCAAATTTACTGACCTTTCTCGCCTTTATTTTGTCTTCGTGTTTCTTTAGGCGGTCATTCATGGCTTCTCCAAGATTTTTTGTTGTTTCTGACTCCTTGATTTTGCTGATGTCTTCATTGAGCTTATCGATATTTAAAAGGATTTCAGCTCTATCGATGGCAGCATATTTTATGAGTATATGAACCAAGTTCATCGAAGCTGCCAAATTACTTTGCCCCCATTCTTTGAGCTTCATAGGGTTGGGGCGGTTATATATATATAATTTGTTAATGGGTTCTCTGTATGGAACGTTTTATATGGAGCGGTTTGAACAATCAGCCCCGACCACTGGTTCCTTAACCCTTTCGATGCTGATGACGAGCTGGGCTCGTCATGGTGCACAGTGGTCGTGTGCTGATGACGAGCCCAGCTCGTCATAAAACAATGAAAATAGCAATTTCCAGCACAGGAGGGGAATTGCCTTAGCAGCGAAGGTGTTAAATGGCACTTCATCACTGAAGACCCACATTTCTGTCAATAACCAGTTTTCCTATCACTCAACTTAATGATACTCAGTTTAACAACCTTAAAGGGTGAGAGTTTTAAATGCATCAATAAGCGATCAAATCTGTGACCTAGTAAATCACAAAAGATGTAGTCCTGATTAATTATTTAGCATTTTCCAGTGAAATCCCACCTAATTATTAGTTGTTCTGGCCGATCATAATCAAGGGAGGCCATAGGACTTGTGAGAATTAATTTAAATGTGAACACAATCTGAACTAATTAATTACTTTCTTCGTCGTGTTACTTCTGATGGTACTATTGCTTCTCTACATAGGATATAAAATTACTAATGACTTATTACAATTGTAGAATTTTTCTCGATTTTGAATTCAGGGACAAAATTTAAACTGTGTTAGGCTGTTTGTTAACCAGATGGCTTTGTTTCATTGTATTGTATATCAACGCTTCTTGTTCTCTTCAAGAAACCCTCGGCGGACCCCACCGACCTCAAAAACTACAAACCCATCTCCCTGCTCCTGTTCCCAGCGAAAGTCATTGAGAAAGCCATCAACAGCCAACTCGCCACATTCATTGAAGAGCACAACATCCCCGACTACTCCCAATCCAGCTTCAGAAAAACCACAGCACGGAAACTGCCCTCCTCGCCGCAACAGACGTCATCCGCACCCTACTGGACAAAGGAAAAACAGCAGCCACTCATCCTCCTCGACCGCTCAGCGGCGTTCAACACAGTCTCTCACCGCACTCTAATACGCAGACTCCACAATGCAGGGATTCAAGACAAGGCCCTCGACTGGATCCCCTCCTTCCTCTCCTGCAGAACGCAGAGGGTCAGTCTCCCCCTTTCCTCTTCGACCCTACACCAACCCCCTCCATCTACATGGCTCTACTCGCCCCCATCGTCGGAACCTACAGATTCAACATTGTGTCATACGAAGATGACACCCAACTCATCCTCTCCGTATCCAACGAACCCAACCCCGCCAGACACAATTTCCGTGAAGGCATGGAAGCCGTCGCCAAATGGATGAAAAACAGCTGCCTTCAACTAAACACCAATAAAACAGAAGTACTCATCATGGGCCCACACCCCGATGCCTGGGACGACACCTGGTGGCCTCCCGCCCTCGTAAGCCCGCCCACCCCCACAGACCACGCACGCAACCTGGGAATCATCTTGGAGTCCGAACTCAAAATGGGCCGCCAGATCAATGCCGTCTCGTCGTCGTGCTTCCACACCCTCCGCCTCCTACACAAGACCTTCAAATGGATCCCCCTCGAACACAGAAAGACCGTCACTCACGCCCTGGTCACCAGCAGACTCGACTATGGCAACGCACTCTACGCCGAAAACAAAAACCTCACATGCAAGCTACAGAACATCCAGAACGCCGCCACAAGACTGGTCCTCAACCTGCCAATACACTTCCACAGCTCCCAGCACCTGCACACATTCCACTGGCTCCCCATCAAAGCTAAAGTAACCTTCAAGATGCTCACCCATGCTTACAAGGCCCTCCACAACACGGGACCAGCATACCTGAACAGCCGACTCAAATTCCACGCACCCGAAAGGACCCTATGATCAGCAGAGCTCTCCTACGCCGTGGTCCCCCGCATCAGAAAGACCAGATAAGGCGGCCGCTCCTTCTCCTTCCTCGCGGCCAGAGCCTGGAACGCCCTCCCTCTCCACCTCAGACAGACAACATCTCAACTCCCTCAACTGGCTTCCCATGGAAGGTAGCTGTATCTACAAACTGGCCTGCATCACACACAAGGCCCTTCACGCACATTCCCCAACTACCTAAACAGCAAACTGGTAAAAGCAGAACTCTGAGAAGCACCAACTCACTTCTTCTCATCGCTCCGAAATTGAAAAGGAAAATGACCCAGTGCACGCCTTTTCTGGTAATGTACCCAGGATGTGGAACTCATTACCTATAGACCTCATATGCAACCCCTCCCTCTCCTGCTTCAAAAGGGACCTGAAACTCCATCTCTTCAAAAATTACTTTACCGTTCAAGCCAACTAACCTAGGCTTCAATAACCTAGTGGACTCCCCTCTCACTTGACCTTCAAGGATGGGTGGTTATCTGACTGTTCCAACCACCTGCGTTGTTCTCCCCTTCACTGCATTCATAACTTTTATTTTTTTGCTTAAATATTTATGCTCCCTCTTATCCTGTGATAGAATGCAAATTTCCTTTGTGTATGTAATGCGCTCTGATACCCACGGGTCAAGCTAGCGCTATATAAAACTTTATAAATAAATAATAAATAAAGCTCTCCCCATCTTCACAAGAAACCTCAAAACCTGGCTCTTCGACAGACCCCCTCCTTGATGGACTGGAACCTGAGAAACCCACCCTACCCAAGTGCCTTGAGACCCTCACGGGTGAGTAGTAGCGCTTAACAAATGCATGATTGATTGATTGATTGATTTGTTCTTTGTTTATTATGACTGTTGTGCATTCCTATGTATTTTTGTTGTAATTTGTACTTCATTCTTGTGTGCCATGAGCATGTATTACAAAAAAACTGGTATATGATGAACCAAAGAACAATAACAAATCTACTAGAGAAATGAAGGAAAATATGTTTAATTAAAGTTCGTAAACTAAAGGAAGAGTTTAGAGAAATAGTCATAGAGCATAGCATATTTACGATTAAACATTCTTCAAAAGTGCCTTTATGAAATCAAATTTCCCAGATCACCGACAAAATGAGACTGCTTGTACAATTTGAGAACAAATGATGTAATATATAAAAAAAAAATTGTGGGGTTGGGGGTATCCAGGACACTAACATTTTTCCAACACTTTTCCATAGCTTAGGACACCCCCCGCGCCGCACGGCCACCAGCTGCTGCGTGTGCCTCCCGCCTGCCTGCCTCGCTGCCCCGACCGCCGCCGCCGTGTGACCACGCCCCCTGCCACGGTCTCCCACGGCGTAGCGCTGTGCTCGCCTATACCCCGCTTTCTCGTCGTGTGACCCCCTGCATTGTTTGTATTTTATTACACTGTTTGTATTTATTTCATAGTCCTTATTGTTTCACTGTTGTAAATTCCTGCCTGTTTTGCCCCCGTATCCCCCTACCCGCCTCCTGCTTCCCGCCACCGCCGCTGACCACGCCCCCTTTTTTCTTCTGTACCCTCCCCGCTCCCGCCTCCCAGCTGCCCCGCCCTCCCTCGCACTTGGCCATATATGGCGACCGTGCGACGCAGGTGAGTGTGACCTAGCTTAGGACATCCCCCGCGCCGCACGGCCACCAGCTGCTGCGTGTGCCTCCCGCCTGCCTGCCTCGCTGCCCCGACCGCCGCCGCCGTGTGACCACGCCCCCTGCCACCGAGCGGCGTGGTCTCCCACGGCGTAGCGCTGTGCTCGCCTGTACCCCGCTTTCTCGTCGTGTGACCCCCTGCATTGTTTGTATTTTATTACACTGTTTGTATTTATTTCATAGTCCTTATTGTTTCACTGTTGTAAATTCCTGCCTGTTTTGCCCCCGTCTCCCCCTACCCGCCTCCCGCTTCCCGCCACCGCCGCTGACCACGCCCCCTTTTTTCTTCTGTACCCTCCCCGCTCCCGCCTCCCAGCTGCCCCGCCCTCCCTCGCACTTCGCCATATATGGCGACCGTGCGACGCAGGTGAGTGTGACCTAGCTTAGGACACCCCCCGCGCCGCACGGCCACCAGCTGCTGCGTGTGCCTCCCGCCTGCCTGCCTCGCTGCCCCGACCGCCGCCGCCGTGTGACCACGCCCCCTGCCACCGAGCGGCGTGGTCTCCCACGGCGTAGCGCTGTGCTCGCCTGTACCCCGCTTTCTCGTCGTGTGCCCCCCTGCATTGTTTGTATTTTATTACACTTTTTGTATTTATTTCATAGTCCTTATTGTTTCACTGTTGTAAATTCCTGCCTGTTTTGCCCCCGTCTCCCCCTACCCGCCTCCCGCTTCCCGCCACCGCCGCTGACCACGCCCCCTTTTTTCTTCTGTACCCTCCCCGCTCCCGCCTCCCAGCTGCCCCGCCCTCCCTCGCACTTCGCCATATATGGCGACCGAGCGAACGCGCAGCGGTCACGCGCAGCGGGAGCGCCGATTGTGCGCCGAAGGCGCGCCAAAGGTAAGCCCGTCTGCGCCTGTCCGCGCCTGGACCGCGCCCAGTGCCAGGACCCCTGGCCCCCACCAACGGAAGACGACCCGACTGTCCTACGACGCCACCGAACTCATCGCTCTCAACACCGGCGAGATCCCTGGCTGCCACCGAGCCACCCCGAGGCGCACCCACGGACCCTTCAGCTGCCACGCCTGCAAGTTCACCTGCATCCGGACCTGCCACACACCCGCCAAGCCGAAGTCCGGCAGCAACCACCTCAAGTGCATCCTGATCAACCCCCCCTCCATCCACAGGCACGCCATCGAACTCTGGAACCTCCTCGACACCACAGCTCCTGACGTCGCCTTCCTCACGGAAACCTGGATGAACGACTCCTCCGCGCCCGACATCGCCATCGCCATCCCGGACGGATACAAGATCACCCGGAGGGACCGCGTCGAGCAGATGGGAGGAGGCATCGCCATCATCCACAGGGACACCATCCACATCACGACCAACACCGACGACACCCTGAAAACCGCCGAACACCTACACTTCCAGATCCGCACCGACCCGAGGACCACACTCAGAGGCACCCTGATCTACCGACCCCCGGGACCACGCACACAATTCAGCGAGGACATCGCCGACTTCGTCAGCCCGCATGCCCTCCCCTCCGCCGACTACATCCTCCTGGGGGACCTCAACTTCCACCTGGAGAACAACAACGACCGCAACACCACCACCATGCTCGACAACCTCGCCAACCTCGGACTCAAGCAGCTGGTTTCCACCCCCACCCACCTCGCCGGACACACCCTCGACGCCGTCTTCTCATCCAGCAAAGACATCGCCTTCAGCCACGCCACTGGACTCCACTGGATGGACCACAGCTGCGTCCACTTCACCTTCAGGAGAACGACGATCCACCACCACCAGGAAACCGGTTGCTCGTAGAAGCTGGAACAAGATCACAGCCGACCAGCTCGCTGCTTCCCTGAGCCAGCACCCCCCCGCCAGCTCAGCGAACCCCAGCCAGGCCGCCGACAACCTCACGAAGTGGATCAACAACTGCGCGGACGAACTCGCCCCACTGAGGACCCCGCCTAGCAGACCCGGCAGCAAGAAGGCCCCCTGGTTCACCGACGAACTAAAGAGCTCCAAGAAGAACTGCCGAGCCCTCGAGAAAGCCTGGAGAAGGGAACCAACACCGGACAACATGACCGCCCTCAAGCTTGCCACCCAGAAGCACCACCAACTGATCCGCGCCACTAATAAAACTGCATTCAAGGACCGGCTGGACAACAATGCACACAATAGCAAGGAACTCTTCAACACCGTGAAAGAGCTCTCCAACCCCAACGCCGGAAACAACGACATCACCCCATCGCAAGACCTCTGCAACTCCCTCGCCTCCTACTTCCACAACAAGATCGCGGAAATACACAACAGCTTCAGCACTCAACCGACGCACGCCACAACCGAACCACCGCCCCCCACCACCACCCTCCGCACCTGGACTCCGATCAGCACCGAAGACACCATCCACATGATGAACTCCGTCCACTCCGGATCTCCGACCGACCCCTGCCCTCACCACATCTTCAACAAGGCCGACGCGGTCATCACACCCCACCTGCGGGACATCATCAACACCTCCTTCGACACCGCCACCTTCCCGGAGAGCTGGAAGCACGCCGAACTCAGCGCCCTACTAAAGAAGCCTACAGAGGACCCCACCGAACTCAAGAATTACCGCCATATCTCGCTCCTCCCGTTCCCAGCCAAAGTCATCGAGAAGACCGTCAACAAGCAGCTGGCCGCCTTCCTCGAGACGAATGGATCCCTCGACCCCTCACAGTCTGGCTTCAGAGCCAACCACAGCACCGAGACCGCCCTCATCGCTGCCACCGATGACATCCGAGCCCTGATGGACAACGGAGAAACAGCGGCCCTCATCCTCCTAGACCTCTCTGCGGCTTTCGACACTGTCTGCCACCGCACCCTAGTGCAGCGTCTCAGCAACGTCGGAATCCAGGAGAAGGCACTGGAGTGGATCATCTCCTTCCTTGACGGAAGAACACAGAGAGTCCGCCTACCACCGTACAAGTCAGAGGCCACCGAAGTCATCTGCGGCGTCCCTCAAGGATCCTTCCTGAGCCCCACCCTCTTCAACGTATACATGAGCCCCCTCGCAGCCATCGCACGCCAACACAACCTCAACATCATCTCCTACGCTGACGACACCCAGCTGATCCTCTCCCTAACCAACGACCCCGCCGCCGCCAGAGCCAACCTTCACGAAGGGATGAAAGACGTAGCCGAGTGGATGACGACCAGCCGCCTGAAACTGAACTCAGACAAGACGGAAGTCCTCATCCTGGGTTCCTCGCCCTCCGCCTGGGACGACTCCTGGTGGCCCCCCGCCCTGGGCAGCGCACCCAAACCGACAGACCACGCACGCAACCTGGGCTTCATCTTGGACTCCTCCCTCACCATGACCAGACAAGTCAACGCCGTCTCCTCGTCATGCTTCAACATCCTGCGCATGCTACGGAAGATCTTCCGGTGGATCCCCGCCGAGACAAGGAAGACGGTCACCCAGGCCCTCGTCACCAGCCGACTGGACTACGGCAACGCCCTCTAAGCCGGAACCACCGCCAAGCTCCAGAAGAGACTCCAGCGGATCCAGAACGCCTCAGCCAGACTCATCCTCGACATCCCACGACACAGCCACATCTCCGGACATCTGAAAGACCTGCATTGGCTCCCCGTCAACAAAAGAATCACCTTCCGCCTCCTCACCCACGCACACAAAGCCCTAAACGACCAAGGACCTAGCTACCTCAACAACCGCATCAACTTCCACGTTCCCAACCGACACCTCCGTTCAGCCAGCCACGCCCTCGCCACCGTCCCCCGCATCCGGAGAACGACAACAGGAGGACGATCCTTCTCCTACCTGGCCGCCAAGACCTGGAACTCCCTACCGACCGACCTGCGCCTGACCCAAGACCACCTCTCCTTCAGGAAGAAGCTCAAGACCTGGCTATTCGAGCAGTAGCAGCACCCCCCCTCCCCCCTAGCGCCCTGAGACCCTCCGGGTAAGTAGTGCGCTATATAAATGTCTGTGATTGATTGATTGATTGATTGATCCATCCTTTGACATTGAACACAGTTCCCATGCTAAGATATTATATGTACCTAAACATGCTTCAAGTCGTTCACATGGGTGCCAAAAACATAACAAAAGCACCTCAATGAAAATCTACTATTACATTTCATTCAAATCTACGCGCTATTCACAAAACTAATCACTGAGATAATTTGCATGTGCTTATTATACGGGCTGGCAGGTACAGCTGCAATTAACGCAGGACCTTCACGTTTGCACTGGCATGGGTCAAATTATTGGTGTGCCCAGTGCTTCTGTGCTCATATCCCTAATTCACAACAGGAAGTCCATTCTGTTCGTTATTCCTAGCGTGTTCAAATGTTTTTCAGAAGTAAGTAAAGGCAGTGGGTAAGTAGGGGGGGATGCGATACCTGTGTTCTTTGATGAGACGCTAATGGCCATGTGATGCATATACATAATTATACGTCTCCTTTTCTACCCCTTCATTACGGGGGGAAATGGAAAATGATGCCCCTTTATGACTCCCTCCTCTGCAAAGTGCCCACATAATCAATTTCAGTTGAGGGACCTTATGATGTCACTCTGCTTTAGTTACTCCATCAGTGCGGTAGATGGCAGCCAATAAATAGCTGAGAATTGGACACCTGCCCTATACTCAGTTATTCATGGAGGACACACTTGCACGGTTTATATTCAGACTGGCCGTCCTCCCATAACATACTAGTTCCTATCAATAATTAGGGGACCTGTGTACATTTTATGCAAAGCTCGAACACTTGATAAACAATACTGCACAATCAGGCTGTTTGTGACTGAAGCCCCATTTCGAAGCCACTCTTCACCCCTAGCACTCACCCAAACCGAGAAGCCCCCTCCACTTAATACTTAAAAATGTTGGCATAATGATGTGATACACACTCATATGGATGAGTGTTTGTTCACTGAAACTGCATGGTTAGGTGCTATAAGTCACTAGCCTGGCATGTGTCATTATCTGCTAAAACTGGAGGTTTGATCATTATTTTTATAGTTTTCCTTTTTTGTTGTGGATTGCAAGTTGAGCGGAATGCCGTTCCTGTATGGCATTCCACTCCGCCCAATCATTAGTGGGCTTGTGTTTACGAGGAGGGGACAACACTGGAACCGATTTTACAAGCTGGAAATTCTGGGCAGTAAAAGTGCTGTGAAGACAGTTGCCATTTGAGCGCCACCTGTTTTCCAACCCTTGACCATCCCTCAGCAGTGGCAAAGGGGAGCATATAATTCTGTCCACACCAGCCCCCTCCCAGTCACATTAGTTACCTGATCAGAACCGGTGGCAATTGAAAGTTTAATCCCCAGGGATTCCACCCGGTGAATGGTCAGACCTTGTAATTGAAGGGATTCCTTCAGCGACTTAGTGCCAGTATTGATGAATTCTGGCTGTATGGAATTTCCTCATAAAATGGCAATACTAGTAATGATGCCCATGGATGGATAAAAGTGTTACGCTTGTCAACCCATTGAATTAAAAAAGTACGTTTTTGAGAATATCCATAATGAATATGGAAGAAGTGATTTGACATATATTGAATTTTAGTGCAGTTTATTTGCTTATTTGTTTACCACTCTGGAGATTTGATTGCGTATTACTATTCAATTGGTCTAAAAACTCACCTTATATACAGAGCCGAAATATAGATGCTGCTCACAAAAAATCATGAAAAGAATCTAGAATTTGACCAACATTTATAGATGGATCCACCTCTTTAAACTGTTTTGCTCACATAAAAATGTCATCATAGTGCCCAAATTGCTCAGACAGCAAATCCAATTTCCAAGACAAAAATCCCATAATTTATTTTAATGTTAATCCAAAATGGGGTTTTGTCCTCACAAATTCCATTATTTGTTCAGCTAATTTTACAGTGAGACTCAGACCCATTGTTTTTGTTTCTAAAGTATGATTTTTTCCCCTCGATATTGTCTCATGATGTATAATCACTTTTGCACGGTCCCCACATACTTTCAGAGTAAAAGCACTGTAGAGGTCTCCCCTCTAACGCAATCATATGATGCAAGCGGAGTTTAGAAGTACCCAGAGTCATCTTCCCAAAGAACTCCACAATCTCCTTCCCAATGTCTCCTTAGATGTCTCTCCCTTATTAGTGGAAGGATAATAGTCCAGTTCTGTGCATCTGTTCACAAGATGTCAGACGGCATCATAAATTGATATGTGCCATTGCCCGCTACATGTCTGATGTCAATATGATTTTTTTTTATTTCTACTCATGTCGAGTACTATGATTTGCGGAGTTGTGTATTTGCACATCTACATTTTTTTTTATTCTTCTTGTGGAGAAGCCCATTCCCTTTCTCATCATGGAAATGCACTTGCTTCTGCTTTTCACTGTAGTAGCCTGCCATGTATTTCCATGGTAGGGAACTATTTGCAAAATGTTTGTGTATATACCCAAATGTACACATTTTCTAAAGTAGCTCACTCTTGCCACCATTACCCATATATCTGCAAGTAGTAATCCACAAGTCCTTATTTTGTGGTTCATATTTTGAAATGTGACTGTCCTTTAATTTATTGTGAACTTAATTTGCCTGCAAAAATGTTTGTGCAATGGAAGGTAAGAAACTGGAGATCTAGGTAAGTAAAATTCGCAATGTGTCCCCTTATTTCAAAAGTTTGTATGCCATTACATTTTATTTTCAATTCAAACTCTAAATTTAAACAAACACATCCAGTGAATTAACCTGCATCAATCTTGATAATTTAGCTATCACCGACGCCATACAATTTCTTTTATCACGGAAAAAGAGAACAAAAAGTTTTCTCTGATATTAAAATGTTCTTGTACATTGACTTTAAAATGTGGCCACTGAATGTCCCTTTTTTCTAATAGTGAGACCAATATGGTGAGTCTCTAAAGTGACCCACTGTATATGTGCCAAACAGTTAGAAAACCCTTACAATTTGTTAAAAGTTGCACCAAAGCATGGCGATTCACAACTACTGATATATAAGGCAAGGATCTATGGACAGATTAAGTATTTACATTGTAAGCAATCGCACATTGTGGAGACCTGGCTTAAGGCCAAACAGCATAGCCTCTTACATATTTTTGTTAAATTGACTTTTTGTCCTCCATAACATCAGAAAGTCACCAATATCCTTTTTGTATTGAGGATTTCTATAACAGAGTCCTAGGGGACATTTGTACACAAAAGCCAAAAGTATTGCATATTCATGATCTAGGCCATATGTGGGCCATTGCACGGCAGGACTCCGCTAAGCGACAAAGGGGCTGCTGTGCACAACCGAGCCCTAGCAACAGATAATGAATCAAAGTTTAACCTCCCTGTTTTCATATGCATATACCTGGAATATTTGCCCCCTGCGAAGCCTACATTTCTGCAGTTGGGTATTTGAAATTTACAACATTTGAAGATTCCCTTCTTGCCATTTTTCTTAGTATGTTTAATGTCTTGTCAGATTCCAGGAAAACAATAATTGTGCCCGTGCTGATGAGCAACCAATTGTGTATGTAAAAGGAGCTACAACTCATTACAAGTGTTTCAATTACGCAGTTTCTGGGCATGTGCTCACACAAATAAAGTTCTGGGTTTGGAGACATTCCTTTTTTATGGAATGTTTATGCTATTTATTTCGTTTTCAATATACAACATCAAACATGTTGGCTTGTACCCACTTCAAGCACAAATAAAATGAGGCCACAGATAAATTAGGCAGTCCACAATGAGCGGAGACCACACAGAAAGTCGCGAGCCCTCTTGAGTCTAGTGGGGTAGAGGGACAGGTCCTCAAGCCCAAGGCTTCAAGAGCACTGGCCAATGTAGCAAAGGTTTGTATGAAAAAATGTGGATTTCGAGTGTGTCCTACTCAGCAGATGACTGAGTTGAGCTCTTAGGTTGGATTGTTGGGCACTTATGAGAGAGGCTTTGTAGCTAAGAAGTTCTTTTTCAGTACCCGTCATATTTGAACTTAGACTCAGTATTGTTAAGCTGTGGCAGGATCAACTAACAGCAGGTTTCAGTAGGTAGCTATAGCTGTGGCCAGAAGACCCTATGCGTTGTGTTTATTATTTAGAATATATTGCCCATGGTTCTCAACACACAGTCATTAGTGTGAATAACTGGATTCTAAATGCAGTAATTGAATACTATAATGTAGAAATGGTGGGCAACAGAACTTGTTACCCACTGTTGCTATGTCATAAAGGAATTCCTGGCTGCTCTGGCTGGCCTCTTTGAGTGCCTGTCAGAGATATGCTGGAGACCCATGAGCATAATGTCTGGAGGGAGGGAAGGGAAGGCACACAGAATGGTTATGGTATGTGGCAGGAGGTCATGTATTTTTTTGTTGTTACATGTGGTATAGGGAGGAGAGGCCAGGCTATGTATTGATCCCCCATTACTCATCTGCCCATGCGCATCAGTTGAAAGCAGGCGTCAATATGTCACGCCATACAAGACATCAAATCATTATATATATATATATATATATATATATATATATATATATATATATATATATATATATATATATATATAAGAGACAACAGAATTCTAATGATAAAGAATCCAGACGAGCCCGTAATCCTTTCTTCAATTATTTATTTCGGCACAGCAAACAGACGAGGATAACGCGTTTCGAACAACCCTGGTTGTTCTTGGTCACATAAACCGCGTTCCTCACACACCACCTTTTAAAGGTGTATTCACGTTTTTTTTTTTTTCTCCCTCAATTTGTGCTTTATTGCTCTATGGCACAAACAAAAATGATTTCCCCAAGGCGCAAATTTATCCACCTCATTTAACTAAAGAGTAAAACGTGAAGATAAAAATATCATTAAAAAAAATCATGTGATAAAGTGCAAAGATAAATAAACCAGCTCTTAATTTCAATTTACATTCTGTTTCAATACAGTGGGCTGTCCGTCAAATCAGATTAAGGTTTAGTACCAAAGAGTTCATGTTTCCCAATAAACCAAAATCTCATTACATAGCAAATCATGCAAAGTATCGGTATAGTACCATTATATACTTTTCTTCCTCGTGATACACATCGGTATTAGATATACAATTCATATTTTTCAAAATTGAAGGTCCATAACCAGTCTTTTGAAATCACTTCATACTCCACCTGTGGAAACGGGAGAAGACAAGGTTTTGGTATACTGCAAAGTTTACACTTCATACAGTACTATTTACACATGAGACATAACTCTTGATCTTATCATGACAGTATGTAGTTGCTAGCCCTACATTGCTTAGCTGGTGTATGTTTCGTGAGAGTGTGAGGGTATACGGGATAGGAAATTAAAAACAAAGATGTTTTAAAGATATCTGATGGGTAGTCAGTCTAGTGTCCTCCAATCGTTTTGTCCAACAGGGTGTCATTTAATTTCCCTCTAAATGGGAATGTAGTTCTTCATCCATGTTCATGCCCCCCGGGAAGCGAGTTCCTGCCAGTAAGATCAATCTTGACTCCAGTTTGCGTAGTGCAGCTAACCTATCTCCACCCCTGATGTTGCTTTTAACTGTGGCAATTCCCACATACTTAGCTGTTGATGTTTTGCCCTGATGGAAATTATTAAAATGCCTTGCGGTACTATATGAGAGGTCTTTGTTTGTGATCGCGCGCCAGTGTTCTAATATTCGTTTTTTTACTGGTGCCGTTGTTGACCCTATGTACCATAGGTCACATGAGCATCGTATAAGATATACCTCATAGTCGGTGGAACATGTTATATGGGGTTTGATTTCCCATTTTCTTATATTATATATATCAAAAAACACCAATTCCGGTTTAGTCGGAGCTGTCAAGTCGGGCGGTCTGGATCGGGTTACTGGATAACCCCAATATTTAAAAAAAGTTCCCTCCTAGTCCAAGAAGGAAACCAGACTCTCAGAATGCTACAAAAGTGTTCAATTTATTGGCAAACAGCGAAGCGTTTCGGATTACTCCTTTGTCACAGTCATGGCCGTGACCGTGAAGAAGGAGTAATCCGAAACGCGTTGTTGAAATGTGATTGAATGGCAAAGTCATCTTAAACAGTGATCCAAAAATATTAATTAACAGTGTGAACTTTTGATGCTCGGGGGCGGAGCTAGCTGACACCTTGCAGGACGGGTCAAAAGGTATTTAAAACCGGTGCCGACGCCCAGTTCCTGCTCAAAACCATTTGGCGCTGAAGAAGGCAGATTTGAACGCCGAAATGCATTCGCCCTGAATCTTGGTTTTACCTGCAATAAAGAAGTCTCAGCTGTCTCCCCTATTGTGGCCTCTTCTTCTTGCTCGTTGAGGAGGTAATGTGTACACAGTCAGCGCGAGTGCCAGAATCGCGCATTAAGAGGCCCCCACACCGAAAGTTGGCCCGACATGCTGGCTTCTGCTTCGGTGGTGATGTTGGTTCCCAGGGGACTGGGAGTATCGGGCCCACCCTGTGACTCGGGAAGGATGATGCAGTGTTGGAGTAACTTTACGCCACATCGGGCTAGCTGTATTGTCAGACTTGCCCCTGCTGAATACTATACCAGGACATGGAGGTTGGTGCGGTCTGGGGAGCAGAGGAGGCATCAGCATTGCTATTGGTGGCAGTTTCCCACATATTGGTTTCCCCCGATGTTTTCCCATTGGGCGTCCTACATGCTTGACAATTAACAGTGTGAACTTTTGCTGCTCAGGGGGCGGAGCTAGCTGACACCTTGCAGGATGGGGCAAAAGATATTTAAAACCGGTGACGACGGCCAGTTCCTGCTCAAAACCATTTGGCGCTGAAGAAGGCAGATTTGAACGCTGAAATGCATTCGCCCTGAATCTTGGTTTTGCCTGCAATAAAGAAGTCTCCGCTGTCTCCCCTATTGTGGCCTCTTCTTCTTGCTCGTTGAGGAGGTAATGTGTATATATATATATGTATATATATATATATATATATATATATATATATATATATATATATATATATGTATATATATGTATATATATATATATATATATATATATATATATATATATATATATATATATATATATATGTGTGTGTTTCAAAAAAGTTCCCTCCACATCCAAGAAGGAAACCAGACTCTCAGAATGCTGCAAAAGTGTTCAATTTAATGGCAAACAACGTTGCATTTCGGATTACTCCTTCTTCACGGTCACGGCCATGAGAACTTTTAGGAGGGAACTTTTTTTAAATATATATATACTAGCAGCCCGCCCCAGCGTTGCCTGGGGCAGAAAGAGGCTAGGGGCAGTACACCCGCTCCCGCCCCGACTCCCTCCCGCACCGACTCCCTCCCGCCCCGACTCACTCGCGACCCCCTCCCGCCCCGACTCACTCGCGCCCCCTCCCGCCCGACTCACTCGATCCCCCCTCCCGCCCCGACTCACTCGCGCTCCGACATTTTCATTTACTGCTGCCTCCTTCTTGCCTCCCCCTGCATCACACAGTCTCACTTTCCCTTTCCTTACCTGTGCCGCCGCTCCTCACTGCACAGCCGCTCCTCACTGCACGGCCCTCCTCCTTCGTCGTCATCATGCACGTTGCATCGCGGCCAGCGCTAGGTCCCGGCTGGCGCTACTTTCAGGGGACTACTTTGTTTACAAACTTAATTTTTTTTAATTACTTTTTTTTAAAATTTATATAGCCTATGTCCATCTACACACCCTGACATTTTCATAGATGTATCGGTTGTGTAGATTGGCGCTGTGGTTCCCGAGTTTACCTGGCCAAAAGGTGCAAGTTCTCTCTTTATAATGGTAGTATAGATTTAATATTTTTGGATCACTGTTTAAGATGACTTTGCCATTCAATCACATTTCAAATGAATTTCTGCAAACAATTCAAATTAATCTTTGCAGGTAGCCTCAAAGCATTAGCAATACCTTAGGAATTACTCTGATCTCACTGTTAGAGATAAATTAAAGGACCGGGCCGCATTCTAAATTGAGTCTACTAATGGTAATTGTCCCTGATCATCTGGATAGCTGCCAAGTATTGAAAGGCAAAATATTTCTTACAGCTGGGGCAATTATTTCAGTTCTCTTGCAGACCATCCCATGCCACTGAAATATAAATCATCTACCTTATCATATAACGAGAGCTGTGTACGTTTGGACTCAGTTTCTGACACAGTTTTGTGCTGACTAGTATCTTAAGTAGTTGAAGAACTGCAAAATCACTATTTTATCTGCTTTGACAGTGGTAAAGCTTACCAGACACAAGAACATTTAAGGAATATGCTGCTTTTGGATGGAAATGGAAATATATATATATATATATATATATATATATATATATATATATATATATATATATATATATATATATAAGAGACAACAGAATTCTAATGATAAAGAATCCAGACGAGCCCGTAATCCTTTCTTCAATTATTTATTTCGGCACAGCAAACAGACGAGGATAACGCATTTCGAACAACCCTGGTTGTTCTTGGTCACATAAACCGTGTTCCTCACACACCACCTTTTAAAGGTGTATTCACGTTTTTTTTTTTTTCTCCCTCAATTTGTGCTTTATTGCTCTATGGCACAAACAAAAATGATTTCCCCAAGGCGCAAATTTATCCACCTCATTTAACTAAAGAGTAAAACGTGAAGATAAAAATATCATTAAAAAAAATCATGTGATAAAGTGCAAAGATAAATAAACCAGCTCTTAATTTCAATTTACATTCTGTTTCAATACAGTGGGCTGTCCGTCAAATCAGATTAAGGTTTAGTACCAAAGAGTTCATGTTTCCCAATAAACCAAAATCTCATTACATAGCAAATCATGCAAAGTATCGGTATAGTACCATTATATACTTTTCTTCCTCGTGATACACATCGGTATTAGATATACAATTCATATTTTTCAAAATTGAAGGTCCATAACCAGTCTTTTGAAATCACTTCATACTCCACCTGTGGAAACGGGAGAAGACAAGGTTTTGGTATACTGCAAAGTTTACACTTCATACAGTACTATTTACACATGAGACATAACTCTTGATCTTATCATGACAGTATGTAGTTGCTAGCCCTACATTGCTTAGCTGGTGTATGTTTCGTGAGAGTGTGAGGGTATACGGGATAGGAAATTAAAAACAAAGATGTTTTAAAGATATCTGATGGGTAGTCAGTCTAGTGTCCTCCAATCGTTTTGTCCAACAGGGTGTCATTTAATTTCCCTCTAAATGGGAATGTAGTTCTTCATCCATGTTCATGCCCCCCGGGAAGCGAGTTCCTGCCAGTAAGATCAATCTTGACTCCAGTTTGCGTAGTGCAGCTAACCTATCTCCACCCCTGATGTTGCTTTTAACTGTGGCAATTCCCACATACTTAGCTGTTGATGTTTTGCCCTGATGGAAATTATTAAAATGCCTTGCGGTACTATATGAGAGGTCTTTGTTTGTGATCGCGCGCCAGTGTTCTAATATTCGTTTTTTTACTGGTGCCGTTGTTGACCCTATGTACCATAGGTCACATGAGCATCGTATAAGATATACCTCATAGTCGGTGGAACATGTTATATGGGGTTTGATTTCCCATTTTCTTATATTATATATATCAAAAAACACCAATTCCGGTTTAGTCGGAGCTGTCAAGTCGGGCAGTCTGGATCGGGTTACTGGATAACCCCAATATTTAAAAAAAGTTCCCTCCTAGTCCAAGAAGGAAACCAGACTCTCAGAATGCTACAAAAGTGTTCAATTTATTGGCAAACAGCGAAGCGTTTCGGATTACTCCTTTGTCACAGTCATGGCCGTGACCGTGAAGAAGGAGTAATCCGAAACGCGTTGTTGAAATGTGATTGAATGGCAAAGTCATCTTAAACAGTGATCCAAAAATATTAATTAACAGTGTGAACTTTTGATGCTCGGGGGCGGAGCTAGCTGACACCTTGCAGGACGGGTCAAAAGGTATTTAAAACCGGTGCCGACGCCCAGTTCCTGCTCAAAACCATTTGGCGCTGAAGAAGGCAGATTTGAACGCCGAAATGCATTCGCCCTGAATCTTGGTTTTACCTGCAATAAAGAAGTCTCAGCTGTCTCCCCTATTGTGGCCTCTTCTTCTTGCTCGTTGAGGAGGTAATGTGTACACAGTCAGCGCGAGTGCCAGAATCGCGCATTAAGAGGCCCTCACACCGAAAGTTGGCCCGACATGCTGGCTTCTGCTTCGGTGGTGATGTTGGTTCCCAGGGGACTGGGAGTATCGGGGCCCACCCTGTGACTCGGGAAGGATGATGCAGTGTTGGAGTAACTTTACGCCACATCGGGCTAGCTGTATTGTCAGACTTGCCCCTGCTGAATACTATACCAGGACATGGAGGTTGGTGCGGTCTGGGGAGCAGAGGAGGCATCAGCATTGCTATTGGTGGCAGTTTCCCACATATTGGTTTCCCCCGATGTTTTCCCATTGGGCGTCCTACATGCTTGACAATTAACAGTGTGAACTTTTGCTGCTCAGGGGGCGGAGCTAGCTGACACCTTGCAGGATGGGTCAAAAGATATTTAAAACCGGTGACGACGGCCAGTTCCTGCTCAAAACCATTTGGCGCTGAAGAAGGCAGATTTGAACGCTGAAATGCATTCGCCCTGAATCTTGGTTTTACCTGCAATAAAGAAGTCTCCGCTGTCTCCCCTATTGTGGCCTCTTCTTCTTGCTCATTGAGGAGGTAATGTGTATATATATATATGTATATATATATATATATATATATATATATATATATATATATATATATATATATATATATATATATATATATATATATATATATATATATATGTGTGTGTTTCAAAAAAGTTCCCTCCACATCCAAGAAGGAAACCAGACTCTCAGAATGCTGCAAAAGTGTTCAATTTAATGGCAAACAACGTTGCATTTCGGATTACTCCTTCTTCACGGTCACGGCCATGAGAACTTTTAGGAGGGAACTTTTTTTAAATATATATATACTAGCAGCCCGCCCCAGCGTTGCCTGGGGCAGAAAGAGGCTAGGGGCAGTACACCCGCTCCCGCCCCGACTCCCTCCCGCACCGACTCCCTCCCGCCCCGACTCACTCGCGACCCCCTCCCGCCCCGACTCACTCGCGCCCCCTCCCGCCCGACTCACTCGATCCCCCCTCCCGCCCCGACTCACTCGCGCTCCGACATTTTCATTTACTGCTGCCTCCTTCTTGCCTCCCCCTGCATCACACAGTCTCACTTTCCCTTTCCTTACCTGTGCCGCCGCTCCTCACTGCACAGCCGCTCCTCACTGCACCGCCCTCCTCCTTCGTCGTCATCATGCACGTCGCATCGCGGCCAGCGCTAGGTCCCGGCTGGCGCTACTTTCAGGGGACTACTTTGTTTACAAACTTAATTTTTTTTAATTACTTTTTTTTAAAATTTATATAGCCTATGTCCATCTACACACCCTGACATTTTCATAGATGTATCGGTTGTGTAGATTGGCGCTGTGGTTCCCGAGTTTACCTGGCCAAAAGGTGCAAGTTCTCTCTTTATAATGGTAGTATAGATTTAATATTTTTGGATCACTGTTTAAGATGACTTTGCCATTCAATCACATTTCAAATGAATTTCTGCAAACAATTCAAATTAATCTTTGCAGGTAGCCTCAAAGCATTAGCAATACCTTAGGAATTACTCTGATCTCACTGTTAGAGATAAATTAAAGGACCGGGCCGCATTCTAAATTGAGTCTACTAATGGTAATTGTCCCTGATCATCTGGATAGCTGCCAAGTATTGAAAGGCAAAATATTTCTTACAGCTGGGGCAATTATTTCAGTTCTCTTGCAGACCATCCCATGCCACTGAAATATAAATCATCTACCTTATCATATAACGAGAGCTGTGTACGTTTGGACTCAGTTTCTGACACAGTTTTGTGCTGACTAGTATCTTAAGTAGTTGAAGAACTGCAAAATCACTATTTTATCTGCTTTGACAGTGGTAAAGCTTACCAGACACAAGAACATTTAAGGAATATGCTGCTTTTGGATGGAAATGTAGTAGCATTTATTGACATTTTTAAAGTAAATAGAACTTAAAATACCATACAGAAAGCAACATAACAGCACCTTTAAAACATAACAAGGCACATCACAGCAAACAGTCAAAACTGAACTCAACCGAACAACTGCAGTGCATTACAACAAAATACCATGGAAATAATGCAGCAAAAAAAACACAGTGGTATACAAATAAAAGAACACATCACCACCAAAACAAAATACTACACATAAAATATGCACCAAAGTTCGTGTCACACATTACCACCTTCAGAATGCTGGTTTCATAAAATTGTGGTAAAAAGGTGTTTGGAGCAAGAACTGCCCTAACTTTGCATCACAGACATAAAACAGAACTAGTCAAACATGTTTTGTGATCCGGTCCCATGTCTCCTGGAACGGGAAAACTGTTGACCAAAGTTTGGCCACCAAGGTAGTTTATGAAAAGAAACCATTAATTAGATTTTGGAGACTATCTTGAACCAATCTAATATACAATTTAGTCTACCACCCTAGATTCATAAGTAAAGAGATACAAATTGAATCAAAAATAGAAAACATGTGTTTTTAATAGATTCTGTGGCATGTGGTCCTGTACAAAAGGATAAAGACAATATGTAGGGAGAACAAAATCATGTACATAATTAGTAGAATTACAACTCACTGCAGAAGAGCACAACATTCTTTTGGAATTCAAACATGAGAATGGGCCATATAGCATGTGGATGTGAATACCAAGTTCTGACATCTAAACCAGCACTCATGTTTTCCATTAGTTTACTGAGATGCAAACCATTGGCAACCACAGACCTACTGATAAACGGAGTTGACCACACATCGATCCAACTCCTGAAAAAAATGCAGTCATATTCATGGCTACAGAGAGAAGGAGAATGGAAGTCGAAAGAGAAGATTTACTTTGTTGATGCAGGGACAAAGTGATATTCAGGGAGCATAGCCATACCAATCTTACAACCATAACAGGTATATACATCAGGGTTATATGTCCCATCTATGCATGATTTTACCACTCATGCCTTTACAACGTGCTCAAAACCACAAATGCATCTTCACAATGCATTCCTTTACCACACAAGTTGTTACAACCATTTGCCTTAAGGAAAGCGCTGGACTTTGGAATAGGAGGATTTACTATTCTATCTCAAGTCTGCGCGACAGTAGGGAAAGTGTTTGACTTAAAGTCCAACATTGGTCCAACAATGCTTTCACTAAGGCAAGTCATTGCTATGACGCATGGTAAAGGAATGCGTTGTAAAGATGCATTAGTGGCTCGGACCACTTTGTAAAAGCGCAGCATGGCTCAAGCCGCATGGTAAAGACTGTTTCCCATAAATCAGTACTAATGCCTTAGAAAACCTCATAGAAAGGAGCAGTGAAAATCACAGAATAATTAAGGTCACAACTTGATTGAAGCCATCCTGTATCACTACTTGTTAAAAACTAGACCTGTTTTTTTTTTTTTTAGTTTGGCAGACAGAATATTCAGTCAAAGCATGACGGATATTACATCCACTTTATTACAAATGCATAAGCTATAATGGACTTGTAATACGAAGGGCAGGACATTCATCATGTGTGTGGCTGAGTATCCCGCCCACCAAACTCTAAGTAAAGCCCTTGATACTTATGTGAGCTTTATGTTTATTTCGCCAAGTTGCAACTGCGATAGGTTCAATGGAATACATCCATACATGCATGTCAGTACATCCTATTTTCATGTGACTGCAACAACGCGTGGAGCATGAATCCCATAAACTTTCTGTAAAATGGTAGGACTAATTTTTAGAAAAATATACAGCTCAGACCATCTTCTGCTGACAAGCATCTATACAGAAGTAAAATAAATGAGCGATCACACAACATACAAGTGATATGTGCTGCAATGAGTATTACCCCAAATGCAATAGCCAATTACTCATTATATTTGCATATATTAAAATAGCAATTGCTGCCTACATCTGTGTCAAAGTAGACAAGTATATGTTAGTTTTTTTAATAAATCTTTCTAGTCCACAAGTCTTTTTAGAATGCAACCTACTTGTAACGTCTCCATGCCCAGTGGCTCGTTTCATGCTGATTTTGTGTCTGAAACAATGTTTTGTGAAATTCTCCTGTGATTTTGTTTTGTCTAGGGGAAATCATGGCCGATGCCCCATTGACGAACAACGGCTGTTTTTTGAGTTTGATTTAAAATAATTCCAAAGAATATTGCGTTTGCACCGCAGTGTGACTGATGTGACGAACGTATATTTTATTAACTTTTTGGTTCACAATGTGTGTTTTTGTTTATTTTTCATCTTTTCATCTTTGTTGTACATGGGTTTGGATGTCTTTAAATTATGGGCTTGTTATTTTTAACAAAGCCACTGAAATTACCACTCTCCTTGTACGTGTGTAAGCAGCAAAATATAAATTGTGCAGGTCCAATTATTTTCTGTCATTTTCACATCCAGAGTTTTTATATACTCGATTTATGAAAATACATAATTCTCACTTCAAAATGCATATTTATCTGCTCTATCATTGTGCTATCAGTTGGATCTCCCTATGTGATAGCCGCTCAATATCAGATTGTCTGCATCTCTTTTTATAACATTATGATCCACTTTTATTGCTTTATCCAGAAGCTTATTAAGTTACTACACCTTCCAATGCCAACAACATAATCAAATATCTTGTTGAAATGTAATAATAATCAGTTTATAACCTCTCTTCTCTTCATTTTGGTATATAAGGGAACTAAAGCAAAGGCAGATAGTGGAATTTAGACTGATTCTCTTAGCTTGGTTAAGCAAGGAAGTTTAGGTTAGAAGTGACCCTCCCTATTCTTCAGCCAACAACTTAGGGCCTCATTTGGATGTCGGTCAGAAGCTTTCCGCCCGACAGCCATGGTTTAAAGTCCGACCACCTAATTACAATGTAGGTAGTCGGAGATTAAAATGGCTGGTCGGACCGGTTGGCTTGCGATGGGCTCAAGGAGCCCATCTAACAGTTAGAGGCTGCACATAATACGGCGTTTCTGCCATCTGGATTATGATCTAGGTTTCTGACAGGCTTTTCATGTTGGGCTTTCCAACATAAAAAGCCTGTCAGAAAATGAATTTGGGGGCCTCTAGCAGGGCCCCCATACCTCTGCAGCCTCCGGTTGGGGGCCTGGTGTTCCCCCATGTAAATCCATGCAGCGCATGGCAGGCACTATGAGGTGCCTGCCACATGGTGCAGGGATTTACAGAAACTCCTATTTCTATATGGGAGATTGTGCTGCGGCTGGTTTCCGACACGCACACAAGCTCCCACTGGGAAATGAGAGTTTGCGACCGCACCATGTGCGGTCGCATTGTGATACAATGTTTGGACGCACTGACCAATGGTCGGTTGGTTCCCACTCCGAGATGGTGTCGGTCGGAGGCAACTCCGACCGACATTCTAATCGGGGCCTTAACGTCTAGTCTACAACTCCTACTTATGGGTGGAACATCCAACTGAAAACATGATACTACACCACCATCCTGCTGAAAGTACTTCAAGCCTTTAGGTATTAACTTCCTAGGTAAGTGAGATGATACTGAGAGATTAGCTAATTTTTTTAAATAAGACTAAAACCTTTTTTTTTTTAAAAAAACACGGGTGAGTATTAGGTTAAGTACTGAAACATTGTGAAATACTACTTTCCATCCTTCTAATAATAAAACATACAACTTTCTATATTCCTAATTACCGAGCTACTAAAGAGTGTTTACCTTTGACTTGGTGGTTGGCTCTTCTATAGTATGAGACGCTTTCATTTTAATTCCTTCCTGTCCTGGTAACTGTCCATCCCAGTGTGGGCCCCACTACTCATTATGACACAGAGACTTGTACGTCATTGAGCAGAAAGCCATTTGGAGAAGATAGTGCTGGCTAAAGTTGGCCAATAGCTCAGTTTACCAATGCCCCAGAGCATCAAAAACGTATTTCTCACAGGCCACCCTTAGCCCTTTGCCTGGAGATGGTGGAAGATATGTGAAGATTTGTGAAAAAGGCATTGGACTCAAAGGCTCTCATTATGATGTCGTGCGGAACGCCACTGACAGGCCGTCAGTCCATCCGACATACACGGCATCAGTCCAACTGCTGCCTCCGACAGCTCCAACATCTCGTCGGGGAGGCGGTTGGACTCCTATCCCTATAAAGGAGACAGTGTCTGCGCATGCACTGCCGTAGGGAATAGGATGTCCCTTTCTGACCGCTTTGTCATGGTGGTCCCACTGCCATGAAAAGGCAGACAGAAATGGACTTTGGGGGCCCCAAGAGAGCACCGTCCCCTGGGGGCCACTGCTAAGTGACCTGGGAGGGCACATGTAGTGCCCCCCAAACATCCATGCCGGGCACCACATGGGGCCTGGCACACGGTGCATGGATGTTTACAAAGTGCCTTTTTCTACTGTGGCTTGTGCTGCGGCCCTTTTCCTGGGCCACAGTACAAGCTGCAGGGCCGGACTGAGAACCAAAGCCGACCCTGGCAAAGTGCTCGGCCGGCCCCCTGGAGGTGCGACCGAGCTCTTTGCGGGGCCGGTTTTCAGCTGATTTTGTTACAGGGCCGATTTTGAAGCTATGCTGCAAAAAGGCCCTGTAACAAAAACGGCCCCCAGGGCCCAAAACCGGCCCCCACCCTTGCGGCGCACCGGGGGGATTGCCCGGTGCCCGCAACGGCCAGTCCGGGCCTGACAAGCTGCAGTAGAAAAAAGCATTTTACAACTGCCTGCATGGCGGTTGTGTATGCTAATATGGCGGGCGGGTCCGCAAACTTATTGTCAGACGGTTCCTGCCCAAAAAGATGGTGGTTGATGCTCTGACCGACTGCCATCATAATAAGGCCCAACGTATTCATACATTTCATTGCACCTCATGAGAACGTGGACATGCCCTTTTCTGTGATGATTTTATAAAACAAATCAGCGCCCAACTGTGCCTAACTTGCGAGGGAAGAAAACGAAGTGAAATACAGCTGTTCGGCAGTCATAATGGTACTTTGATAAATTGCAATTTCTCTTTGTGATGAGATAATAGTTTCCATGTTTTCCAAGCCCGGCATGCCCTATCACACACACTTAATAAATCTTATGATCCAGGAACGTAAAAGCAAGACAGCAGGCTGGCTGCCGTTCCCCATTACCGTTATTGTTTTGTCGCGGCTCGCTTATTTGGAAAGCCAAGCTATGTACTCAAACCACCACCTCAGCCCACCTCACCTTTCGTCATTAAAAACAAACCTCTTTTCCATGTTCTAAATCTTTGACAATTTGTAAAGCCGACTGTTACCTCTTGTTCTTTCAGCGCCAAGAAACCACATTGGTGCATGAATGAGTGCGTCACAAAAAGCTTTCCAAAATACCATGTTGGATGGGGATTAAGCATTACTAGCATTAGCTGCTCTTTTATCCTATTTAAATGGTGTTCTAGGGCGGTTCTCACATCAAAACCCTCATATGGATTGCTAATAATTTGCTATACTTTTCAAATCTGATAAAATGGCCTCTTGATAACATCAGCGCGAAAAGCCCTTTCCTGGTTAAAAAAAAAAAAGAGAAAAAGCATCATTGCATGGCCTTCTCTATGCATTTCCAAGATGTGAGATGTCGTTGTTAGGGAGTGGATGAAAGGGTGAGCCTGTATGATTTTTTTTTTATTAGAGGCCTACTTCTTACAGTGCATGGGAGAAACCGTGGATTTACAGTCGCATACTGAAACCGAGTTCACAATGGCATTTCGCTGCCACAAAAAATATATATATTTTAGTCGGCCATTTTCAATTCTATTTACAACCCCTTTGTGTGAGAATAAGAGGGGCTAGCTTTCTGTGGGCGCGCGAAGAAAGGCTGCGCATTATGCTGGCGCCTTGTGATTCCACTCTTTGAGAAAAAAAAATTGCTTTTGGTTCGCCTGCTCGCCCGACAGTGGCTCTCTGAGAAATCACCATTTTGTGCCCAGAAAAGAGATGATTAAAATGTTTCTCCCTTTCTTCCATCTCAACAGTGACCCCGGTGTCATCCCATCCCATTTACGCTATGCTAAATTACTGGAATATTGAAGGCGCTCAGGATTACCTACTGGGATCTGAACTTGTGCCCTTCAGCGGGAAAGGCAGGAATTCTAAATGATGGTGTCTTGAAGGCGCTGTTCAGAAGTGAGGTTCGGTTTCTTGCAGCCCTGCCACATAAATATATTCATTTTGGTCTACTTGTGGCTGTGCTGTGGCTCACACATTTGTAATTTCGCTCCCTGTTTCACAGAATCCACAAAGGCAAAAATCCACCCTTATGCAATTTATGAAAAATATAAAAATATGTTTTTATTTCATTGCCATATATTGATGTATTAGCGCCAACCGTGTAATATACCGATGCACTGCCTTAACAAGTGTTTTCATCTGAATTTCTTGCCATTCTGTTTTAATATTTTTTTGTTTCCTAATTAATTTGTTATTAAAATTTTCAAGTACAATAAAAAAAATCCAGAAAATTGATATTTGTGCAGTCTGTGTAAATGCAGAAAGCACATACACTTCGTTACAAATACTAGCTGCCTATAATTACATTTCTTTCAACCGTGGTACAATAATATCTTAGCAACACATATACTCTTGAAAAGTCTTGGATTTAGCCTGAATAGTTAATTCCTCTATGTGTTACTGATTTCTGAGCAATATTATCCACCAGTACATTTTTCGTGGTTCATGTTTAGTGTTAGATATCTTGCTTATCATGTGCTTTGCTTGCCCAGCCTTCCTGCTGTTATTAAGTAATGTTAAGCACCTTGACGTCCTATTACGTGGGTGTAGGCCACAATATATACAAATAGAAAATCCTGTACATTTTGTGGGTACTTTCTGCTTCAATTAAGCCCAGAGATCTCCGTAGTTCTCTTTTTTAATACATATCCTTAAGCATAGCTGCTAATTAATTATTTCGAAGATATTTTCATCCAATGTGCTGTGTCTTTTTTTTTTCATCTGACCGTGGATTTTTTTCAACTGGAAGTTGAGATATGTACACACTGATTCTGGATACAAGATAACAGGAGCAGAGAAAACGTTGAAAAAGTACAGCATAAAGTTAGCTGATTCGTCATTTAGTTGTAGCAGGTTGTGTTACATATATTTGAGTCGTCAATCCACCTTATTCATCAGAATTGTTCATCAAAAAATATTTTACAAAAAACATATTTAAACATGGGGAAAAGCAGTTTATAAATCCACTTCCATATCTGCTTAATGAAAATTATAACTATGAATAAACTCTTCAACTGAAATTTCTCAATTAAAATAGATAGACTTTCTTGAATTTATTTTTACCTTAGGTGATCTCTTGTTCTTTTGAAGATTAACTGAGTTGTGCATCATAATTCTAGTTGTTTCAGAGTTAAGAATTTGACTTCTGAATATACGATTTTCTGAATTTCAGCATTATAAGCAAAGGTAAAATGTTCCTATCTATTTGTAATATCTTTTTCCAGGAGAACTGGTTTAATCTACCTTCTTGTAACTGCATCATAATGGTGATATAGCCAAGAAAAAAGCAGCATAGTGTATCTCTCTTACAATTACCTAGAAATATCTATAGGTGTCTCTCAAGGAGTCCTCTATTTATAGGTTTTGGTGCCTACTGGCAGCTTTGTTTATGGCACTACACCTAACCATGGGTGGCTGCATGTTATCTTTATAGACCTCTTTCCGAGACGGATATCTACTTACATTGTAATATGACAATAAAGACACTCTCATAGCCAGTGTCAAGTCGATCCATCGATTATAAATTCTCTTACATTTTTATGTAGACTTTGTTGAGCACATTTTGCCTTCTCATGCTGATAGATACTGGCACCATCTCCAAGTGCTGGCAATAGTAAGGTAAGAGTAGCCATTTTAATAAGTATTCAAAGAAGATTATTAGATACACTTCTCACCAAATGATTGATGTGCTTCTGTTAGAACATAAAATTCAGATTCACGCACTGTCAGCATATTTAAAAAAAGTCACTTAAAATTTCTTGTAGGAGACTCCTTAATGTATGTCTGTGAATGTATTACAAGTTTAGATCAATAAATCATGCCATTGTGTCCCCCTTCCTAATTGGCCAGGTAACATGCAAAAGTTCTGATGTAAAAATAATTTTTGGGAAAATGGCATGTAAAAATGAGGCACCTGTGTTTTTGAGTAATGATTCTACTAATTCAATCTAAGAATCTTCATATTGATGCAACTTCATGGTGTCTGGGGATAAATTTGTTTTAAGAGCATAGCTTTCTCAAGATGTCTTTATTTTTCTTAGGGTAAGACACTTAGTATTGAATTCTTAAGGGATGGCCCACTTTGAATTTCGTTTATGGTCTCGCTTGGTAATACTGCAAGGTATTGAAATATTGCGGATTAATAGTGTATTTTAAATTATTGGGAAGGCGAAGTCCACTCTACAATTACCTTGCAATTTGCTATTGGTTACTGAAATATAAGCCTCAGTTTTCCCTCCAAGATAAAATTGTGCACTGTGTTACATGCTTGTATCTTTTAACAACTGTCAGGTAAATGTAAATGTAAATGTGGGATATTTGTAAAGCGCACTGTTACTCTAACCGAGTGTCCTGGCGCTGTAGACCGCTGGGGAACCCGTCCTGGTTTTCCCTGTGAGATGGTCCCTTACTGGGTATCTCCAGGGTGAAACCAGGCATCCCTGGCGTCTGTGGGGGGCTGTTGTAGAGATGAGGCAAGCTTAATGCCCAGAGTTACCAAGTGTGTTCCCAGGTTAGAGTAGGCACTGAGGCGAGAATTATCGAGTCCGTTGACCCCTGGTCCACGACCCTGCCGCGTCGGGAATTGAACCCTGGTCCCGGGCCGTTCTCTGCTTACAGGTCTGCCGCCTCTAACCAGTGAGCCACACCTCTCCAAGGCATCACCTGATGCGTTAGTTCCGATGAGATGGGAGACTGTGATGAAGGGACCTGCATCGTCATCAAGGCTGCCATATATGAGGAATTTGTGATGCAATAGCCCATGTCAATGAAACTTCACACAGTAGCGGTTCTGATGTGAGCTGTGAGGTCAATACAGAGTTCTTGCATTCGGAGAATCATTACAGCAGTGGTGATGCAATGGATCTAAGGAGCTGCGGAGTTGTGATGCAAGGTCTGCGTTGTCTTCGAGGATCCTACCGACAAGGGCTTGCAATATCCTATGGCTAGGATGGGTCGCATTGTCAAGGCGATCTGTCAGTTCCGAGGAGATAGGAGGCTGTGATACGACAGCCTGCTTTGTCATCAAGTCTGCCCTCTATGAGGGATTTGTAATGCCGGAGCCTGTGTCAACGAAGATTCATAAAGCACCAGTTCCGATAGGGGCTTAGAGGTCAATGCAGAGACGATGCGCTGGAAGAACCCTTCTAGCAGAGGTGATGCATCATTTCTGCTCAGGATAGCGCCATGCTACAGAGGTGATGCGTTTGTTCTGCTGGATCCACAGATGAGCTGGCAGAGCACCTTAATGCCCACTTCCAATGGTCCATGATGGGGGTAGCACCACTTGGTGGGGCATGTCTCACAGATAGCAGAGTCCAGGAATTGGGTTCAATGTTTTAGGAGCCTTCGTCAAGAGGCCAGCCAGCAATCCCTTGGAATCACTTTGGGGTCCTGGTTCTCAACAGATGCAGGTCCAGCCCTTCTCACTCAAGCAGGAGTGCAGTAGGTCAGCACAGCAGGACAAATGTTTCTTCAGAGCGGTAGCAGTCCAGTAGAGTGTAAGTCCTCTCAGCAGCACAGCAGTCTTTCTTCCTGACCGAGTATCCACAGGTCCAGAAGTGTACTGAAGCATTGGTTTCTGGGGTCCACTATTTATACCTGGGCCTTCATTTGAGGTGGGAGAAGCTTCTAGAGGTTTCCCTTTGAAGTCCACAGGCTTCCAGCCTTCCCTGTCCTGGCTCCAAACTAAATATGAGGGGTAGGCAGAACTTTCTATGGAGGCATAACACAGCCTATTCAACTGTAGGTAGGGTTGTGCCCTGCTCCGCACCCCCATCTTGCATGGGAAGGCCCAACCAGGCACACCTAAGCTCTTTATTGTATGTGGCAGTTTAGGAGGAATGCAAAAATCCCAACTATCTACTATACCAAGTCATGTGACCCAGAGAAAGGCTGCAGGCACTAAATGGCTAAGGAAGTAGAAGTGGTGTTTTTAAAACTGTGATTGAAAAACCAATTTCGCCATAAAAGAGGGTTTTTCATTACAATTCGAAAGACCCCAAACATGATCTGGTCACCAGCTCCCATTTGGAAATTATCACTTATTAAATGTAATAAGGTAACTGCAATGTTATCCTACGGGAGGGGCAGACCTTACAAAAAACAAATGTTAGGGTGTTTCATTACTAGGACATTTAAAGCTTAAAAGTACATGTTCAACTTTGTAAATACACTGTGCTCAGCCCTCTGGGCTGCTGTAAGCCTACCATAGGGGTGACTTATAAATGCATGACACAATCAGTGCTGCAGGCCCACTAGTAGCATTTAATTTACCGTCCCTGGGTACAGGAAGTGTCACTTTACTATGGACTTACAAGTAAAATAAATATGTCAATTGGGTATAAGCTGATTTTACCATGTTTTAAAGAGAGAGCACACCAGGTTAACAGTGGTAAAGCGTGCAGAGTCCTATGGCCAACCAAAACAAATTCAGCAAAAATAGGAGGAATGAAGGCAAAACGTTTGGGGATGAGCCTGCCGAGAGGGCCAAGTCCAACATACAGATCTTTACTGACAAATTCCGCTATGGGCATAGTAATCTCTCCAATGGACCCTATGTGGAATCTATCACCAGTGTATCCCTAAGGTGTGTGGTTACATGCCCTCTCATATTGCTCTAAATAGCACTAAGATATTGCTTAGGTGTGGGTGAAATTTGCTAAATTTCCTTTGTGGAAATTATGATACATTTTCCCAAAAATAAGCGAACTTTCCCAAAAACCTGTCTGGGATATTGTGCTATTTTTAGCATGAAATGCATTGTTGTTATGTTCATTTTGGGCGTGGGGATGCCATAGCAATAAAAAAACCACAAATGTGTGTATGACATAAACAATAGCCAATCACGTTCTGTTCAATCCCGTTCTTCCTGTGCGATAGGATTTTTACCAAATGAAATCCCATTTAGTTTATGTGGCATAATACCAAAGTTTCAGGCATTTCACATACCACATGGAATATTATATGTTGGAAATGACACAATATTATGAAAGCGTAAATGAAATGTTGCCATTCCTACTATATATGTTGAAGGTATTTTTACTATTTTTATGAATTTCACCCAAAAAAGTAAGTATCGGTGTTTTCAAGTAAAGAGTGTAAAAATAATTGCTTAGGATAAATTGTTTCAATTCTTGGAGGATATATTCTTAATAGATCTTTGATAACGCTTGCCATAATTATTGGTATGTGGATTTCATATTTGTATATATGTTTAATTCAGTATTTTTTTAATATCATATTTATGAGCAATTAGAAAGAACAGCATGAAAAATTGGCTATACAAGTAATCTAGGGAAAATATTCCTAGTTTTAGCGAAGATATCAACCGTATAGTTTGTACATTTATTTTAGTTAGGGGAATATTCGAGAAGGATGCAACTTTATGTTGCAATGGGTAATTTTATTTTGAAAGCATACCTTTCTCTAACTGTTTGGTAAGCTTCTGTTTGTTTCCAATGATAACAGTGTAGCAGCTTCTTTAAGGATGGTCCGATTTGAGTTTTGTTTGGTCTCATTCAGAACTACTAATGATAGGTACTGAGGAATTATGCTCTGTGGTATATTTCAATATGTAAGAGGGAAATCCCCCTCACCCCCACACCAAGTTTGTTGTATTTTGCTGTTTGTTTTTGTAAATTTTTTCATCAAGTTCAATTATAGCAGAAAATTGCTTTATGTGTTAAAAATCTTAAAAACGATTTCACAATACGCTATGTTCAATACATAGTTTCAGGAGGTTACGTATGTTGCAAGGGGGTTTTCCAATAAACAACGGTAGCACACACTCAGCCACATACACAGATATAGCCACAAACAACTTACATAAATTCAAGCACATATACACATAGTTCAGTATAGCATTTGATCATACAGAAAACAGTGCTACGTTTTTACAAATATGGACTTCAAGTTGTTAATCTTATCATATACAATGAGCTTTTTATTCATTACTTCTTGCTCAATAGCTCATACAATATTTTCATTTTGCTGTTTTATACAGACCTGCGTGTCATTTTTGGATTAATTCAAAGTTCTCAGGACCAGCTGTACCAACATTGCATTTTGCGATTCTAAAATAGCGAATTTTAGTGATTCGCTATTTTAGAATCACAAAATGTAATGTATGTAGGTTTTGCAAAAAAATAGCGATTCCCACATATTCCTTAATAGCGAATCGCAAATTGCTATTCCCTATTAAGGAATGCATTCCCATTCATTCATATGGGCCTATCGGCCATAGGAATGAATGGGAAGGCATTCGCAATTTGTGATTGCCAACTAGGTAATCGCAAATTGTGAATGCAATTACAAGGGTGCCAGGGCACCCCCAAAAAAGGTAAATGTGCACATGTGGCACACACTATGTGCTACATGGCACTTCGAAAATTTTAATTTTGTGCATTTTTCTAAGGATCGGAAATTACCACCAATTTACAGTTGGTGGTAATTTTCGATTCCTTAGAGCAAAGTTGCATTCTGAGAATGCTTCTTGCATTGTATTTAGGGAATCACCATTTGTGCTTCCCTAACTGCATTCTCAAAATAGGTGATCGCAAAAATTGCGATTACCTATTTTGCTAATGCCTTTTGGGTTTAAGTCTTTTTACCGTTCGCAAACGGGCCACTCTGCGAATCGGCCCATTTGCGACCGATAAAACCCTTAATACATCTGGCCCTTAGATATACAGAATTGAAGACATAAAATGAAAGAAAATGTAGTGGCCATTAGAACGCATCCTTATATGGGTTTAGATCCAATCCAGTGTCTTCAATCATGAGCCAAGGAAATGGTAATCAGGTGAAAGAACATCTGATTAGTTCAGGTTTGAGTAGTATCCCTAATCAGAGATGGTTAGTCTCTACTCTAAGGAGAGGATCCAGTGCAAAGCAGAGTCTAGGTCATATTAGCCCATGGGCACATCCTGATATTGTGTTCGTTTCAGGGACATTAGATTATAAGGGGCTCAAAAGAATAGCTTTCTCATAGGGAAATAGAGGGAGGAAGCTTGGAAGCTAAGAAGGACCTTTATTCCAAAAAGCCCTATTGATAATGCAGTGTTTAAAATGCTATTCTCAACTTCAGTGGCCTGCTCTTAATGCTTGCCTGAAATTGTCATATTGTGTGGGTTCAGGCACTCCTTTACAGCATGATTTTAAAATCTTTGGAGTACACATTACAAGAATCTAAACATATCATCGAAAAATCAATGTGTAGAAAATGGCAAAATAGAAGGAGTTTCATGGCCATGGAAAGTTGCATTCTGACACCCTGGACCATGACACTGATTCAAGGGTTGGGGCATAAGAAGATTATAGCTCTGCCTCAAAAGTGATTCCCGGTTTCTTGACTCTCTGAGGTGGAGGTGTGATTACTAGCCTCTGGGTCTGGCTAGGGTTACTTTAGTCCCTCTCGTGGGATGTAACCCTAATGTCACAAACTATTTGTCCATTTGTGTTGCAAAGCCATTCATTTGTACATTGTAATCAATAGAACGAGCTCAGAGTTTTTTAATGTGCATGTTTTAATACCATTCTTTGATAAAGTGTCATCAGCTAATGTTCATTGTTTTCTTCAATGATTCCATATTTTATGATACAAAAATTTTCAATATATTAATCGAAAGTAAACACTATGTGTTTACATAGTAAAAGGTTTCATAATTGAATTCAACTAAGCGTATTCAGTTTTCAGCCTTAGATTGTTTCTAGAGCAAGAAATAAATTGTTCGGGAAATCTGTAAGCGAATGGATATGGAGTGCATGTTTTGAAAGATATTTGTTTCTTTACACATTGTATTACATAAACCAAATTGATGTGTGTTTATCATCTGTGCGTTGATGCAATTGTATCAGTTCTCTTTCTCTGAAGTGTGTTATAATATATTTTGCACAAAAGGTATTTTTTTAACTCGTTAATACTATGCAGTGTTGTAAATTCATTTGAAGCATATGGAATCACAATGCCGTTGATATTGTGAATGTTGGAATAAAGTTTAGAGGATTTCAATATCGTTTGTGTAGGATGTGAGAAGGTAGCCTGATATATGCTGTCCACTAATTAAAGTGGGCACCCTGTGACAGTCCACACGACCCTTATGATGTATAAGGTCAAAGATAACCTTATTCAAAGCTATCCTAGTGGTAGCTATGGAAAGCAGCCTTCACGCTTAATCTTGAAGGAATGTAAAGCAGCTTGTTTTACCAGAATATCACCTCCTAAATGACCAAATGAAAGAGAACCACACAGTGTTTATATAAAGATTTGTATTTATTAATATAACACTCTCTGCTAGTCTCGATGTGAGACTAGGGCACAAAGCACACAATACTGAATCAATAGAACATTTGTAAATAGCACAATACACAGTGGGCTCCCGGGGGAGAAGGAACCATTTACTAAAACATTTTTATAACAACAACGACTTCACTAGAGCATGTAGAATCGCTGGGACCCCAAGGAACTACCCAGAGGCGTGACACAGGGAGCCCAAGCAGGACGGGTGCAGTGAGGAAACACAGACGCGTGCTCGATACAACTCGCGGTTGGAAAATTACAAGTTGAGGACACTTCTATTTTTTTTTTTAAATATTTTTATTGATAAATTTTTCCCCTCGTTTTATTCCCCCCCCCCTCCCCCATTATTGAGGACACTTCTAAGAGGGCTTCAAGCAACACCTTTGGAACTTAGAAGGTTCTAAGGCCAACCCACCAGTGAGTAATGAAGTACCTGTGTTACCTATCCCAGAGAAGCCGGGTGCATAGGGGTCAAGTGGTGTCGGAAACCTTTGTTGTTTTCAACAGAAAGCTGCAAAGAAGTACTGCTGCCAGGAGGGCGAAGAGTGTCCAGTGGAATCCAAGCTTGGATTCGAGGTGAGAGGAACCTGAAAGCCGAGGGGACAGAGGCTGGGTCACTTCAGGTGACCAGGGGCTCGGTAGTTGAATGCCCACTGATGTCGGGTGCTTCAGGTGTGAAGAAGGGTTAGCCATAAGAAGCAGATACTACTTTCCTACATAGGATGTCTGCATTTATATCGTTATAGATATACGAATGAATACACTGAACGAGGTTACATAACGTTTATTTCCTTCCTTGAGCAAGGATAGGTGCTTAACGTACTGGAGGCAATGCCTTGCATGAGTCATGAACCTCTTCCAGACACTGTAATAGTTGAAAATAGGCAGTCAAAATAAAACGAGAGAATACAGATCACTGGTTTGTATCGTGTAGGACTGGCAGCTGTATGGCATAGTGGTCAATACATCTATGCACTGAAATGCAGCTTCAGTTAATTCAATCACTCACTTTTTTGTTTTTTAAGTGAGACACCCCAAGTGCGAGGGGTATTTACAGATGTGGGTCTTCTGCTTACTGTGCCACAGGACTCACACTACAACTGAGGAGGGTGAATAGTGCCAAACTGGAATAGTAGGGTAATCTTTTTCCCTCTTTCAGAGAGGACCTGGCCAGGCAGTTTGAGCTGGACTGTCGCTATTAGAGCAGGACCAAATCTGATTTCAGGAGGGGGAACAAGTCATATTTTCATATGACTAGCCACTGTTTGGAGTAGCATAGCAGGCAAAGCAAATATGTGTGTAATTCAGCCCTGGGTAATTAATAGTGGTTGAGATTAACTCAAGCATCCCATTCATCACTTTTTCTGTTGTTATGTATTATACGTTTTATTTACTGTGTACAGAATGTGTATTCTGTAACTGTGTGAACAAAATAAATCCTGGGCAGGACAACCCATCCCAAATGTAACAAAATTGAGAAGTAAACAATTATCTTATATGACATCAATGATTTCCTTGATTTAAAGGTAATCTTGGAAAGTTCAGGCTGGATTTTGAATCTCCACCCTCTATGGAAGGGGCACTGCAGATTGGCGCTTAACAGAGCACATTGTTAAAACATAACCTACAACGAATGTTTGTTAAATTAGAAAATAAGGTAATGCAAATGTGTGTTGGAAAAGTACCTACCAAGATAAACTATTGGCTTTTGCTCAATATTCGTACTCAACCCTCGATTAGTGACATAGAGCAGACTACCTATCAAGATAAACTTTTGACTCTCACTCAAGATTTATACTCAACCCTCAATTGGTGGCGTAGAGCGGAATACCTGCCAAGATAAACTATTGGCTCTTGGTCAAGATTTGGACTCAACCCTCAATCATAAATCAGAGCTACTTGGGAGGATTTAAGCGTTTACAAATTTTGTCACATGAATACTATCTGCAAATGATGTTCTCCTAATAGCCTGCTGCATTTTCCCAACCAGGTAGTTTGTGGCTAGTTGAGCACTTGGCAGAAGTATAGTGTCTGTTTACCGCCAAGTTCCACCCCATACTTCTCGACAAAATGATCAGTTTAAGGGCTTAAGTAGAGAATAGATGCCTTATTCAAAGTATGTGTGAGAGTGAATCACAGATGTGGTAGCTGAGTGGATATTAGTATCACTGATAACAGAGTGACAGGGAAAACAGGTACAACCCTGATGATGTATGGGGCAAATCCTATAGTGGCAATACAGCAGGTCCTGATTGTACAGCGTCCATGCTCCTGCCAAGAATTTACATACAGCCATAAACATCATGGCTCTGTTGTGTTGTTTCTTAGAGAAAACACCTCACCCAGCAGACTAAAACTTCTTATAAAAATCATAAACACCTTGGAGCCATTTTACTAGAGCATTTATGAATAAATGAATATTTGCTCCACATACTTATACATGCTTTGGAAATTAGCCCCCATAATCTTTAAATTGATGCTAAATTAACATTTGCTTTCGGAGGCTTGCTTTAAAAAAAAAAATCTGTTTTAGCACACATGGAAAACTGTTTTTCAATCTCGTCTATATTCCAAACCATGTTAAATCGGCCCCTTTCGATTTTCAGTCCCAGACAGGATGCGGTATGAAATGCACTTGTCAAAAGTGACGTCTGACGCCCATGAAACGGGTGACATCCGGTGGTATGATGGTTTCACACAACCACTGACTAGGTTGTCTCTGTGGTGGAGTGTTCTGCCCTGACAGCATAATGTATTAAAACATTGTCAGACCTCAGATAACAATAAGGGATCCTGAACTGAACTGATGGGACACTTTTATTTGATGGATTTTCATAATTTTACTGTCACAAGAAATCACACCAGTGCATAAGCCTTAACAGTTGACAAGCACTTGAAAGGCTTTTTAGCAGCGACTTGCCTCCTGGTGACAAACCTGCATGGCGCTAGTCACGCACCCTATGTCGATGCTTCTGTCTTTTTCTAGAATGATTAGGAAAACGGTGAAAGGACTGGAGGTCCTAGTGAATGTAAATGTGCCTTCATAGGTTGCCATCGTGAATAAATCAAATTTCATAAGGATGATTTTATGAGAATCAAAATTGCCCATATTACAGAGCATAAAACTGTTTAATATTTTTCAGACTTCCATTTCTAAGTTGATCTCCACGCTATCGAATGGAAACAAAGAGACCCAACAGTTAGCAAAGGTGTCATGCGCATTAAAGCAATCAAAGAAAAGTCCAGATAGCACCTAGCTTGCCAGTAAATAAATAAAAAAATGAGGGCGCCGTGGCCTCCCACAAGCCCTGTTCTCTTGGTTCTACTCACCCGCTGCAGTATTAATAGTAATCAACACCCCGGCATCTGTGTGATTTCCTTCACCCATAACGCTGCACATTGTCGTGGTTACTTGCCTTCCGCCCATTGTTTTTTAGCTCCTTAGTACATTGCCTTTTGGTAATGCTTCGTAGAGAAGTCATCAAACCATTGTCTGGTAATTTACACTGTAGTAAGTGAGTCAATCTATGTACTTAATATTTGAGAAACGGAGAGAAAATCCAAAAATCATATTGTCGTGGTTACTTGCCTTCCGCCCATTGTTTTTTAGCTCTTAGTACATTGCCTTTTGGTAATGCTTCGTAGAGAAGTCATTAACCCATTGTCTGGTAATTTACACTGTAGCAAGTGAGTCAACCTATGTAGTATTTGAGAAACTGAGAGAAAATTCAAAATACCGTGCTTGGAACTCAAAACAGTAAATTTTCAGTTTCAGTAATGCCTCTCTGCTCTTCTGATAATAAATGTTCTCCATGTGTGATGTCATGATGGTTGTCTGTTAAAATATACCATTCTGTATTTTTTTGTCTGTGGTTAGTGTGTCGTCGTATTATTGCAGTGGTTTTGATTAGAAATCCACGTACGTGATGTTGTATCTCCGAAAACACAAAGGGGCTCATTACGATGTAGAACGGAATTGCGTCCGACCGACACTGTCTCGGACTCAGGATCGACGACCTTCGGTCGGCGGTTCTGACTGCCTGATTACGATTCAACCAAACTCTGTTCAGTCGCATACTCACTTTTCTCTATGGGAGCTTGTGTCACAACTGTAACCTGGACGTCAAGTAGGCTCCTATAGGGAAATGGCGGTGTGTGTAAAACTCTGCACCAGGCACCCCATGGTGCAGGAATTTACAGGGGGGTATCGCAGGTACCCCTTTGACCACCAACCGTAGGCCGCAGAGGCAAGGTGGCCCTGATAGGGGCCCCCAATGTCACTTTCCAATGGCCTTTCCGTAGTGGAAAGGCCAGCACAGAAAGGCTGTGGAAAACCAACATCGTAATATCGACGTTTGAAATGCTGTCTATGGGCAATTACGATGCGGTTCCGACCAGCTGGAAGACTCCGATAGCTGGTCAGAACCTAGTCAGAATGACCCGCCAGTTTACGTTACGACCGCCGACATGGTAATCGGGTGGTCGAACTGCAAACCGATTGTGTAGGTCGAAAAGCCTCTGACCGTGGTCGGAACACTTCCGACTAGCAGTCTGAGGCTTACTGACCGACATCGTAATCGGCTCCAAAATGTAATGCAGTCATGGTGCCATGCCAGGCTTTAAGTGGGATGAAAAAACTGGGGAGATCTCTAAAGGAACGTGGCCTATGTAGAATAGGTGTGGTTTAATAAACACCCAATCGACATTTTGGTGTTTCCCTGATCTTTCTGTTATTGCATTCATGCATATTAACATAGCAATTGACCTACACCTAAAATCAGCCAGGACTATTGGTCTTGTCAATTGTTGTCTGTGTGCGCTGCCTTCATCTTCAACTCTACACCTCTTAAAGTTAGCTGTTATAAATACCTGGAGAAACCATGCACTATATAAGAGTAATATGCTGAATGAACAAAAAAATACAAAAACACAAAATCCTTGCAATAGCTAACCCTTTATTGAAGTGCAAGACTCAATAAAACATTTGAAAATATAAACGATAACTAAATCACTGACATGGATTACCTGAACTTTTTTCATTACACTAATTATTCAGAAGTCAGCAGTGTTTTTCACAGTAACCTTAAGGACGTGAATAAAGGGCCGTTAGGAACTTTTTCAATGTGTATTCTGAAATACTTCCATGTCTGAGACCCGTAGGGATGCAGTTCACTTAAGGCCCTGTGCCAAGTGATACAAGGCACTTGAGGTTCTCTTTCAAAATACTATAATGGCTCAACATTAATGATGGTCACTCACGTTTCCCTATAAAACATGTTCACAGTCATGAGGTGCAACTAAACGACATGGTGTGGTACTATCAGTGCATCCTGCAGCATTCTCAATATAGTCAGTAAGATGTCATCAGTGCTGAAATGGAGACACTACATATTAATAACCAGGTTATTGTGTCTTATAAAGCATCTCTCATAATAAATCTCTGTTTGTGTTTGTGCTCTGTGGACCTGGCTGTCTAGTTATGTTGGCAGAACCCTACGATTCTGCCCTGTAGGGGCAGGGAGAGAGAGGAACTAAGGCATGGGTTTCATTCTCCTTGCCCCAGGCACTAATGCACCCACCTCAACCTCCAAAGAGCTCTGTGTGGAAATGGCAAGGGTGTGCGCACACTTTCTTTCAGTTAGCACTGTGGGAAGGTCCACACAGATATTTCATTTCTATACAACCAAATGAATTTGAAAAAAGGCAAATTGTCCCTCCCTTTTCTATTGGAGAGAAAAACAAGTATTGTTTCTTGATTGACTGGGAGTGAAGGGACAAACAGCAGGAAGTGCCTTTTAAAGAAGGGTATTGACGTGGCAGATATTAACCTAGGATCTTTTTCTATGTTGGGGAAAGTAAGCCAGGAAGTGCTATGGTGCTGGGAAAGTGGACGAGCAAACTATCCACGAACTGTATGCATAAGATGTAGCACCGAAGAGCCATAGCCTGTGAAGGAGCCGGTCGAGGCAAGGGGAAAGGGCAGTTGAGCTTGAGCCGGAGAACCAAATACTGTTTGTGATGGTTGGTGAATTGAGCACATTTGAGTGTGGTACATTGTGTGTGTTTATGTGTGTGTGTCTATGTTTGTGTGTGTGTTTTTCCATTACTGCTTGGGCAAAAAGAAATGTGTTTCAAGGTATGCTTGTTTTGGGATGCTGATTCTGGAAAACAGGGTAGTGTGTGTAGAAGTGTCTCAATCCTAGGTATAGTTTGAGTGAAGTGAGGGCTGTATCCATCAGAACAGTGTCTTTGTGCTACCCCTGAGACGTTTGGAGAGGAGTAGAGGAAGCAGAGTAGGGTTTACTGCGTATGGCTACAGAGTTATGGAATCTGCCTGCTCATATATGAAGCTAAGCACTGTAGGCAAGGTGTGTGCCAAAAGAAAATAGTGCTGTCAAAAGAGATATGCTGTTTGGATGTCTCCCCACCAGTGAGGCATACAACCCTCACATCAATGTGATAGGGTCCTGATCACACAATAGCTATACCGTGGTGGGCGTTCAGCTTTTTTTCCCCACCTGTGGTCCCATTTTCAAGATAGTGTGCTGGGACAATATTTTCTCATTCCTCCCTCACTCTAGCCAGATGCCTAAACAGGTGTACGCATCGAAGATTTTATTAGAATGTTTTCTTCATGCACTCAGTAGTAGAGAATCCACAGTCCTAGCAGCAGAACCAGCAATAACAGGCAGAGTCAATGAGAAGACGGGGATGATATCTGAAAACGTGCCAGGCACTGTATTTCAATGGAGATGGAAGTGCACACGCATATATTCAGAATGAACCGGCCAATGGATTTTACACTATGTTCGCATGACCTTACCATCCCAAACATCTGAGCCCTGTTGATCTGTATGTACCAATAATTTGTGTTTTAAAAAAACGATAGAGCCTTCGGTCTTAGTGTGTGAATTGCACTTGAAAAGTAAGACGCTTTTGTTAAGCAAAATTAGCTAACCATGGCACTTTTTTTAGCGTTAACACAATTTGCTATACTAGAAAAGGCCAAGGTGCAAAGCGTTCCGTCCAGCTTGGCCCATTGCTCTCTGATACTCATCCCATCACCTGTGGTGGCGACCAAGGTTCTTCTCTTTCTCCCCATCTCGCTCCACTAGCACACATCATAGATGCCCGAAACCCCTGCTCTCACATGTTCATGGACAGCACAGGATCCTCTTGAAATTGGAAGGAGGCACAGTGCTTCATTATCAGGTCACTACTTAAAGCAAATACAAAGTTGGATGAGCCACAACTGTCTATGTCTCAACAGATAGAAGGTAAAGATCCTGCTTCGGGCCAAATGGATCCCTCACTGATGCCTTTCTCCTGGGCAGATACTCTGAGTCCACCTCCAAAACAAGTTCAAAAGGTTTTCAATCTGGATGTCATCTTCAACAGTAACTTTACCTTTACCCAGTGTGTGAAATCAGACACTAACACTGCATTTCTGCAGTTGTGTCTGTGTCAGTGCATGCTCCCTTTTTTCTCATACCCTCAAAAGATAGTGCTTAGTGCTCTTGTCTAGATTTCTACAACAGCTTATTTTCTGGCCTCACTAAGATTCTGATTTACAAAATAGCAAAGAATCCAAAACCATGCAACAATGCCCACATGTGGACATGGGCACAAAGATCACATCATCACATCTTCAGATCTCTCCGCTGTCTACCAATCAAACGAGATCACACATTAAAATGTTGTGTATTGTAAAATAAATATATTCATGACCATGCACCAGACCACCTGTCTAAACTCTTTCAGCCATATCATCCTGCAAGGCACGAGATCTCCCTTTGCTAATCTGGTGGATAAGCTTATCCACCTTAGCTGAAAAGATTTTGGTTCAGATCTCTCCATCTTAACGCGTTCTTTTTCAAATCCCTTCATCAGCTAAGATCGTAAGAAAATTTCTTAAAGTTTAGAAAAATGAGTAAAGACTCACATGTTCTGCTCCTTATGTGGTTTGCCTGACCCATTAGCATTTAAGATCTAGAGAGTGCATTAGTTCACAGTGAAATGTGAATGTAAATTTTAATTAGTATGAAATTAGCCGGAAAAGGACTTGTAGCTCCTTTTATACAAGCCTCCGTCTGGGCAAATAACCTACACAGTAATGGATTATGTTTTGTATTTTAAATATGTTCTGCCAGGACGATTTAAAACATGTTTGTGAACAATAAAGAAGCAGAATAAATAATTTGATTAAATACTGCTTTTTTCGCATGAAGCATTTATTTGTGCGTAAGAACATTATCCTTTGAATGCTTGTGATATAGAATGTTAAGAATAGGAATTACAGTGTAACTGAAGTAAAGGATGCTCCCATTAATGAATCCTGAGGAGAAATAAGCCCACCCTTGGAATATACATAAACGTGCTTTATTTTATCCCCATATGATAATGCAAATATGAGTTAATGCCGCCAATATTTAAGAACAAGGATAGTATCTGTTTCGTCTTATTTTAACTTACTTGACCAAGCAGATTTTCTTTACTTATCAGCCTGATTCAATTTCTGTAAAAAGAAGCAATATATTTGTAAGAGCTGATGCTCAGGTGCGCTAATGAAACAAACCTTTAGCGGTATAAGAAAACCTGAGCTATCTGAAAATTGTCCAGTTTCACCTCTCTTCCGTTTACTCAGCTGTTTGTGTGAATGTCCATCTGAGACGTGAGTTATCATCTCATAACCACCCACTTCAAGATCTTGGTCCTTTGTTTCCTAACATTCGAAGTGAGGTGCGGTCAGGTGGGAGGTGGATCTAGTGCAATGCATTTGTGTTATTTGACAGCTTCTCGAGAGGATGTACATACTGCACCACCAGTTTCATACCTATGTTCATGTTTAAAGCACTTCCAGGTCTTACTTCAAGGCATTCAAAAAATGTTGTCCCATAAAAGAGATTAAATCTATTAATGTCTGTGGGGATATTCTTTGAAATGTATGCTTGAAATGGTGTGACGAAACGTACACCACCTGAAATGGATTTATTTCATGTATTTTCTTCCTCTCGTCTCTGTTCAAAGTTGAAAGGGGAGTGGTAGTGCTGTATTCCTTGCATACATTTGAGAATCAAACAACTCTGTAGTCATCCTACCAATATGGCCTTCTTCAGCTACACCATCAGGTCTAGGCAATCATGCCAGAAAAGATAGCAGAGCAGGCACAACATTTAGGGAAACTAGATAGGGGGGCACTCTGGCACAGTTAAGGTCCATTACATTCATCCATAGAAGGTGTGTCAGATTTTCATCAAAATGTATGCATTGATCCTGACATGCTTGGAAGCCACCTTCTCAATATATTAGGAAGGCTGGATATATCTATGCTGACAAGTTCCCCTATTTGGGGGTACATTCAAAGGGGCAACAGTCAATTAATCAATCAGGATTTATAAAGCGCAGCTAATCATCCAATAGGGTATCCAGGCACTTGCAGGTCCCCTAAGCCTATTTGAACAGCCAGGTCTTGAGTGCCATTTGGAATTCCGGAAGTGTGGTGATGCTCCAGAGGTGTGAAGGGACGCTGTTCCAGGTCTTTGCAGCAATGTGGGAGAAGGAGCGTCCTCTACTTCTGCCTCAGTAAATTCGGGGAGTATAGGCAAGTGAAAGGGAGGTGGAGCGCAGTTTTCTTGATGGTTTCATTCTGGGACGCCTGGCACAAATGCTTCAGTTTCCAAGCTAGACACCATGTCTGTTCTATTGCCTATATGTTTATATAGGAGGAAGAAAACGGCATGCAACCCCTAGTCTACCCAGACTCTCAATATTTACAGATCTTATTTGGAGATTACTCTTTTGTTGTGTTAATATTTTGATTAGTAATTAGATACATATTTACACAGAGCGTAGGCAAAATGTTTCCACAATATCAGCAATAGAAAACACTAATATTCGAAGAAGGATTAAGTGGAATATAGAGGGAGGTGCTAAAGTCAGATAAAGTATACCAGGAATTAGATAAAGTATACAGTGTCATGGTGTTTCAGGAATACAGATCATATGTTGACAGGTCTTGGTGAGTATTACTGAACCTGTAGATAACCTGCTTGATTTTGGAAGACATAGAAGTCATTGATCCAATCTTCTATCAAAGGCGTCCGATTGATTTCCATGTTATTTGAACACGTTTCTCTTCTGCCAATTTCAGGTGTTTGAAATGGATGTGGAAGTAGAAGGCAATCACTGTTTCCTTCTGAAATTAGTAAATTGAGAATTCTTTTGAAATATGTAAAATCTTCCAAAATATAGGATGATAATGTTTAGATTTCTGCTCGCTGTCAACTACAGTATAAGATATTATTTAGTGTTAATACCCCTTAAGAGATTTGTTGGAGAATTGTTTCAAGCATTGTTTCCAAATTCGTTAAACATCATCAAATCCTCTCTTGTCCCTTGCAAAGAATATGAGACCCGTACTCGAGATCTAATTGACAAAAGGTGTTGTGCACTAAGTGGAATGTACGTGCGCATAAAAATGGATGAAAATTCACCCAATCAGATTTAGCAGAAATTTAGTCCTGCAGATCATGCATACTCCTGCAAGCTGTTATTCAGATGATCTGTAACCAGAGGACGGAAAGTGGGTATTTCTGGGTGGTGGATTGTTGCACAAACATAAACTGTAAGTATGTGCATAGTCACAAAAAGTTTGAAGATCCAATCCTATAAGCTGCGGCCGGCAGTGAGAGTACCTGCAGGGCAGTGACGTGCGGAGGGGGAGGGACAGGGTGGGGGGTAGTAATGTATGGATTATGGAGCTTCCCAGGTAAGTAAACATTTAAATAAATAAAACGAATTTCGTTGAGTGCACCTAATCACCAAATGCGATGCAGTGCGCACAACGAAGTTCATTTTATTTATTTAAATGTTTACTTACCTGTTAAACTCCGTAATCCATACATTACTACCACCCACCATGCCCCTCCCCCTCCCCACGTCACCGCCCTGCAGGTATTCCCACTGCCGGCCGCGGCTGAATCCTATCATGGAAAATTACTTCTGCCAAGACCAGCTGTAAGTTCATTTCCATAATGGGTAGCAAATAAGTACATCACACTTTCCATAGGGATGAAGGAGAAGGTAGTTCTCATTGGATGTCAATAAATGGTACCCAGGATTAGCAGCTGCAACCCCTGGCATGCCATTTGGTACACCCAGCACTGTACATGCTGCCATTGCTCTCATGAGTCATTAAGACAACAACAAGAACAGAAATATAAAGGGAATCTCTAAACTCTGCTTACTTTCTGTAGATTTAACTTCTTGATCTCCACCTAGAACCTCAGTAGCAAATAGGTGGTTGATGAGTGGATAAAGATGGCACAATTTTAGCCATTCATGGATCAAAGGTGCATGACATCACTTCAGTTAAGACCTTATGTTTTGGTGAATCAAAGCCCATTGATTTCAGAATGGGGAATGGTTTGCCTTTTGAAGGAACAAAGTAAATGTAAATGTAAATGTAAATGTAGGTGTACTTATATAGCGCAACCTGTCACCCAAAGGGCATCCTGGCGCTTGCTTAGGGAACCCGTCCTGGTATTCCCCTGTGAGAGGCCCCGGCAGGGTGTCCACAGGGTGAAAGCCAGGCATCCCGCCGCAAGGGGCCGTCGTGGAGATTAAGCAAGCTATTGCCCAGAGTTGCAGAGTGAGACCCCGTGAGTCAAGTAGGCACCGGAGCGAGAATTGTCGAGGCTGTGGAATTTTTGAGCCCCAGACCCGCTGAGGCGGGAATCGAACCCTGGTCCACGGTCGATCCCAGCTACTGGGTCTGCCGCCTCTAACCACTGAGCCACACTTCTCCGTAAAGAAGGAAAAAGAAAAGTAACAATGTTTGCCATGCAGTAAGTTCATTAATGTACACCCGACGGAATAGGAGTATGACTGCGGTTTCCGACGCAACAAAAATAAATAAATCTATGCAAGTCTGTGATGCGTAGAATTTCACTTTTTGTGAAAAAGGCCTTCTATAGGCTTTCAACACTTAGCAATTTGACCCATGGGGCCAATTATTACATTATAATACTAAGGGACCGGTCTAAATACCAGGAAAAAATCAAGTGCATAAAATGCCTGGGTAAAATCAGATCCCTGTGTGGTCACAGGTCAATGTTGGCAACTGATTCCAAATTGTAGCCTTTACAGTGGGGAAGAACATGTGGTAAAGGTCTTTGAAATTGGTTTTACGACACCGGTATAGCGCTGCGTCTCTCGGGAAGCGGGAGTCGCAATGTCTTAAACAGGCTGCTGGTTAGGTGCTGGGGGCCATGCCTTCCTGCCACTGCTCTCTGGGGCGTGCGGTACAATCAGGGTCCAAGTGCCGGTATAGCACTGCGTTTTACGACACAGTATTCCTCTTGTCACACATATTTGTTGCACAACTCTCCCTAGATAATGCCTGGTTGTTTCTCAGGTAGAAACATGCCACGAAGCACAATTATTACGCAGCCCTGTAATGTAAAATCTTGCCTAGGCATCCGAAGAGCGCCATTTTACAGTTACAGTAGCTCTCAGAAAGATTTTGAAAGAAGGCAGTCACCATACCGAGCCCACATTCAAAGCTTTCTTTAAGAGGTGAGCGAATATTGACACTAAAAACAGAGATAATGCTCCAGTTTTCTCTTCATTTCATGGACTGAAGTAATTTGCCACAGGATCATTTCTTGTTAGACGACATACAAAATGGCGTCCCGCTGCGGTGCCGCAGTGACCTTTCAGCGTGACTCACTCCTATGAGTTTCCTAAACAAACAGCTCTGAGTGGGAGAATAAATTATAGGTTTTTGCACGTTTGAAGTGGTCTGCGTGTATCTAATCATTTCTAACATTTCCTCAGCACTCAATGCGACGCTGCATTGCGCAGAAAGCGGCTTGGTGGCCTTCAGGCCATAAATAGTGTTTTTACGCCCCAAATTGTTTTTAGGGGCACTTAGCTTTGATAGACTACATGTTGATCTAAATTGTTTTCCGAACAAATATTAAAGTAAGCCACATGTTTTACTGTTTCATGCTTGGTGTAAAAAAATTCCAACTGAGGGAGAAGGAAGGGAAAGGTAAGATGTAAAAGCAGTTACAAAGGGCGCAAACGGATGAAAAATCACATACAATAGTGACATAAATAGAAAGGAAGTTGAAGAAAAAGGCATGCGGTGGAATCAAGAGTACGCTGCCTTGGTATTTGGCAAATTCAGCATTCAGCGCAGTTCTCTAAGAAAAGAAATTGTGCCCTGTTTCCGGAATTAAAGTTATGCCAATGGCATCTGTTACACTACAGTGGCATGAAACCTCAAGTGAATTTGTGCTTAACAATTCTTTCAATGTAACTTATTTTTACATTATTTTCTCAGATATGTGTCCGTTTTTATAGCACCAATCGCCTTTTTGATGCCTCTTTAGAGAACTTTGCAAGCTGCATTGTGGGTAATACAAGTGAACAGCAGCATTCTACAGAGGTAGCTGTTGTATCTTTGGACAAATGTGCTATGTGTCAGAGCATCGTGCCCTTTTGGGGTGTAAGCAACTGGGGGGTCTCTCAAAGGGGCGTGACTGATGTAATTAAGGGTGTGGTTTAAAAGCACCTAAGCTTAAAACCTATGCTCAGCTTAGGGTGCCGCCCGACTGGTATTTACCTGCTTCTGTCATTACATCCAGATATATAATACAGCAAGTAACGTTACAGTTACAACAAGCCAGTACTATTGGTTTTGTCAATAGTTGTTAGTTACATAACATAAATAAGCAACAACCCTGGCTTCGTAGTATAGCATATTGAAAATGCTTCAGTTTTGAAATGGTGGGACTGTGAAAGGAATATGACTCGTTATTTCGCATACAATTAGTTCGCATGCCATTACTACACGTTTTTTTCTTAGCAATAAACGTTACTACGCAAGTTTTTTATTCGCATACCATTACATTGAAAGTGTTAATGTATGCGAACTAAAAACTTGCCTAGTAATAATAAAACCCAACACTACATACAAATACACTACACTACACATCCCAAAGTTAAAAACACTACCAAACCCTCAAAAATACACTACCCTACACTACTAAAACACCACTACACTACCCTAAACACTAAATCACTACCCCTGCACGACACTGCCCCTAGCCCCAGTCCTGTTCCTACTCCCTAACACTACCCTGCACGACCCCAACACTACCCTGCACCCTACAATAGTACCCTACACTACACAAAGACTATAACACTACCGTAAATCCTAAAACACTACCCACAGCACGGCCCTACCCCTACTTCCAGTCCGTCCCCTTCACTTAAACACTACCCTGCATGACCCCCTGACACTGCCCTAAACCTTAAAACACTACCCTACACTACACAAACACTACTACACTACCCTTAATCCTAAAACACTACCCCAGCACAACCATGACCCTACGCCCAGTCCATCCCTACACTGAAACAATACCCTGCACAACCCCCCAACACTACCCTAAACCCTAAAACACTATCCAACACTACACAAGCACTACTACACTATCTTAAACCCTAAAACACTATCCCCAGCACGACCCTACCCCTTCTCCCAATCTGTCCCCTTCACTTAAACACTACCCTGCACGACCCCCTTAAACCACCCTAATTTCTAAAACAGTACCCTACACTACACAAACACTACTACACTACCCTTAATCCTAAAACACTACCCTAAGCACGACCCTGCCCCTACTCCCAGTCCTGCCCCTACATGCAAACACTTCCCTACACGACCCCCTGACTCTACCTTAAACCCTAAACACCACCCTACACTACACAAACACTACTACAGTACCCTAACCCCAAAACAAAATCCCAAGCACGACCCTGCCCCTACCCCCAATCTGCTCCCTACACTTAAACATTACCCTGCACGACCCCACCAACACTACCCTACACTACACAAACACCATAACACTACACTAATCCCTAAAACACTAACCCCTGCACGACCATACCCCATCCCCCACTCCTGTACCTACACACAAACACTACCCTACATGACCCAAAACACTACCCTTAAACTAAAAACACTGCTCCTCAAACACAAACCCTACAAAATTAAACAGTCCCTCGTAACTGTATCTCCTCGGTGGGTGGCCAGAGCCATCATCGCTGACTCCTCGACTCCCATATTACTACGCATGCGTTGTAACAGCTCATGCGAAGTAATAACATGCGTACTAAAAGCTACACATTATTATAGCACATGCGTTGTAAAGCATGCGCAGTAATGGTACGTGGTGTAATGACCGCGTACAAAAGAATGTTTCCCCCGTGAAAGAGCTATAACAAGTCTCTTTGAAGTTACATCAAAGGCAGTGAGGGTGGCACTGCCACAGACTTAAGATTTGTTTTTTTCATCTTGAGGGTGAAGGAAAAATGGAGAACCTGATAGGGACCGATTTCAACACCTGCTTGTTAGAACTGCCAGTGCTGAGCACCGGCAGGACCCGGCCCACTTAAAGCCCTGGACATATATATAAGCTGAAAAAAACAAAGGGTAAAGTAAAGTTATAGTAAGGTGAACATGTCAGTGACAACCTTAACTTTTTGACCTAAAAAAACATAGAAATTCAACAGTTATAGTGAGCAGCCTTAACTATAACATGCGCACCAGGTGAGCCTGCCAGGGACCTGGGGTTATTGGGGTTCTCCCTGCGGCCTTCAACAAAGAGGCTCTAGGTGCACTGGAGGGGCCAGGTCATACACCATTACCTGGCCAGGTCCATGGGATGGGGTCCCGAGGGCCGAAATTGTCCCAGGGAGGAGGGGCCGCTATTCACACATTTTTTACTGAAATAAAAATAATGAACATGTCTGTGAGTTTTTATTATTGCATTTTGTGGTCTGACAAATGTTAAAAGAAAGAGTCTAAGACATGTTTTATAAACGTAAAACCAACGTCTTTGAGACTGTAACATTTTTCAGTCCACAAAACACAATCATAAAAACAACCACAAGTAGCCCTGACACTTCAGCTGGAAAGCATAGAGCTCCAGCTAGGAGTGTTTTTAAAAACATGATAGGTTGTCCGGGGGGGGGGCATGGATTCAATGATGCAGGAGACTTACTTTTTTTATGTTGCTTGGGGCAGCTGCACTCCCTCAAGCCCCCCTCACAAATTAAAAAAAAATGTTTGATGGTGCCCTTTCCTCTTCTACTTACGTTTCAAAGCTCAAAAAAAAAGTTTATGGAGCCCTTATGGGACGCTCCTTCAAGGAGCAGTGAGTAATAAATTAGCAGCTCCTGTTACTCATTTATTATTGTTTTCTTTTTTTAATTATACTTTGGATGTCCTAGTGCCCTTTTTTATAATTAATGGGCAGGAATTTTCGGCCTCACCTCTGAGCTTTTATAGGCCTGAAGACCCTTCCCCCATGGCCATACTGAATTATTGAAAAGAGGAGGCACACAAACCACCTCCCGGACCCTCTACAGGCCCCATACCCCCAGGGTCAGTTCTTTTTTATGGGGAGTGGGGCGCACTGCCTGCTCCCTGAGGTTCTATGGACCCCAGGGACCCCATGCCCTGGCCTCTAATTCTTTTTTATGGGAGGCGGCAGGCAGCCTTCCTTCCCTAGCCTTGATGGGCTCCAGGAACCATCATGCCCTGGGACATTTTATTATTAGGGGGAGGAGACATGAGGACCCCCTCCATGAGCCTTTACAGCACTGGGGACCCCAACTCTGGGGCCTAATGTGGGTACCCCAGTGCACCACTCAAGGAACCAACAACACACATAATTGCAACAAGTTTTCCCTACCTGTGCTCTTGTGGGCAGGTAAACAGTGTCTTGGGGGTGATCTCCTCAGAACATAAGAATCGAGCCGACCTCAGGGGATTGAGTCCCGTGGCCTGTTGTGACTGAGGGAGAGGGTTTGCTTGCAATCCTCTCCTTTAAAATTAATGCGGGCTGGGGGTTGGTGTCTTAAAAAGTATGAGAGAGTAGGGCAGAGCATCCCCTCCCCTTTAAAATTCATAGTGCCCAAGGAAATAGGGTTCCTGGGGCCTGCATAAGTTCAGGGAGGGGGCCGCACATGCCACTCTCCTATTATTATATTTTTCCCCAAGGGATGGGGTCACCAGGACAACAAAGATGCTTAAGGAGGGGGGCAGTGCACCTCCTCCCCTGTCTTTTACACAGCGGACCCCAGAGCATAGGGTCCCCAGTACTGAAATGGGCTCAGGGAGGGTGCTACACACATGCCTCCATCTCCAAATATTGATTTAAAATAACCCCGGGGACCTGTCCCACTCGGTGTCATTTGAATGTTAAAAAAAGATGCATGTAATTTTGGGGGGTTTCCATCATCTCTCAGGAGAACTGCAGGATCATGCAAAAAACTATTTTTTTTAAACGTTTTGGCCTAGGGTGGGACCCTCTAAGACTCCCAAAAGGGCTATAGGCGCAGGGTATCTCTACACTGGCCCCTTATAATCTTTTTTTCACTCCTTTCCGGGACAGGGGACTGAGTCGCTGGAGTCCTGTAATGGCTAGCACAACATTTTCTTTCGTTTTGTGGCCAGCCATTCAGATCGCTCACTCCTGCATGACCAAGATGGTCCAAGGAAAAAAAAGCCCCCTATGCCAATCAGAACGCTCTATTCCCTATATGTTTAAGTTGAGCTCACAGGACTCTCACGAGAGTCAATCAAACTCAACCATCCACATATATAAACATTTGTTACCACCTAATTTCACAAAAACTACTGAATGGATTTATACCAAATCACAAAAAAATACTTTCTAGACCAAGGTCTGTCTACCTGCCAAATTTAGTGCAATTCCGTTCAGCTGTTTTGGCTGTGATCCTTTAAAAAAATCCCTATGGAAATTGCACAGGGATTTTGCATTCTGGGACCCCCCTTTCTTCTCGGCCCCCACTTAACGGATCACCCTGAAACTTTACATGAAGAAACTAAGCAAAAATAGAGCACTTTTTTGTGAAATTTTTGTGGATTGATCAAACGGTGCAAAAGGTATTAGCAAACCAAATAAAGGCACATTCTTTGCAAACACAGACCTAACTATTAACCACCCAGTGACAATCGCTATACCTAGGTATGGTAGCAATATCTTACTCTACATTTTAAAAAATCCTTAGAAATTAACTGAAAAAAAGGTTTAATAGACATTATAAATATGTTAAAATGTCAGTTAAAACATACTGTTTTAAATGGACAAAACTACTGACATTCACTGGTTTTAGTCATCTCAAGTAACTATAACTTGTGCCCTAAAGAAACTATAATTCACACCCTTCCATGCACAGTGTTGTCATAAATTGTATTGTTTCAAATGTTGCAATTATGTTTTTTTTTTGTTTGTTTTTTTTGCAAGACCTTTATTGCAAACGTGCTCACAAACACAGCAGAATGCCTACAACCCTATACAGGGCCGGCTGCCATCATATCAACAGTAGGTATCTGCAAGCACATATCAAAGGATATCAGGCAGGGACAGTCCCAGAACATAGAGGGCAGAAAATGTCCACAGTTCAATTTATTTATTTATTTATTAATGACACTTGTAAAGCGCGTACAATTACCCGTGGGCGTCTCGGCGCTAGATGCATTGATGTCTCACCATGATCAGAAGGTACCGAGATTTGAATTACTGATTGAACAACCACGTTTTCAGTTTTTTTCTGAACTGAAGGAGTGAGGGGCTTATTTTTATGTGGTTTGGTAGGGTGTTCCAAAGTCTGGGGGCCGCAATTAAAAAGCGGCGATCATCCTCCACATGCGTTTCCCGCTCATCACCTGTAGGTCGTATTTTATTGTTTTATACAGAGCAGCAACAACCCCCACCCCCCAAACCCAAACAATCCCGGTCCCAAGTCACAGTAAAGTTCACTGTATTAATTTTGAATGGTAAATCAATGTAGAAGGTACGTAAGGTACTGCCATCAGTTGTACAAGCAGTGCAACCCCTGATACGAAAGTCATCATGTGCCATCAGTCGTCGTGCAAGAACAGTGAAAATTACAGATAGGACAGCCCCCCCCAGGAGCCACACTCCCCAGCAAAAATAGACATCTCATTGGCTACAACAACTCAGCCCAACCATTCAGTCATGCAAACCCTCAGGCACACCGACACCAGGCATTCAATCCCCGCCCTAGCCATCAGAACTGCCGTCCTCCTCCAATGCAAGCATATATGTAGTGTATGGAGCCCAAATGTCCCGCGGAGGTCCTTTAACCACAGTTGCACATCGGGCGCCCGCCTGCCGCAGCACACCATAGCCACCCTTCGCTTGGCAAGCTGTAATGCCAGTACAATCAATTTCCACTCCCCACAAGGTACTCCAGAGGCAAGCCCCAGCAAGCATAGCCGTACATCCATCGCAACCTCCGTGGCCGTCATCTTAGTCAGCGCCTCAGTCACAGCCAACCAGAATTCATACACTCGGGCACACCCCCACGCCAAATGCACAAAATCTGCATCATCCTCTCCACACCGGACACACTTCGCAGTGTCCCGAAGACCATATCTGACCAGCTGCGCTGGCGTGTAATACCACTGATGTAGAAATTTAAAGTGGAGGAGGCGGAAATTGCCATTAGCCACGTAGCCCCCAGTCATGGAGCAGCATTCAGTCCACTCCTCATCCGTTAACGGCTCAGGCAGACTCCTATCCCATCTGGCCCTAGCCAGTAGAGCCCCCCCCCTTCGTCTTCTTGAGCAGCACGGTATAGTCTGGAGAGCAGTTTAACTCTTTCTGTCGCGGTGTAGATTAATTGCAAAGCGCTCAGTGCTAAGGGTTCCTCCGGATATGTAGGATATAAGGAGTGTATGGCCGCTCGGAGTCTAACATAAATAAAGGTAGCCATGACCACATTCGTGGACTGCTCCGTCACAGATTGCAATGAAAGGAACTTGGCCCCTGGGAAGAGGTCCCCCATAGTGTGGAGACCAGCACCCTGAAGGACCTGCAAACCACCAATCTCACTCGACACCGAGATATCTGAATGATACAACAGCGGCATGCTAGGAGCATAGAGCGGTAACCTGCCAGCTCTCCTACCAAGCTCACGCCAGGCATTCGCTGTGGATTGGACGGTATCTACCTCACCCTTGTCGAACACCGAGTGAGTGTTACCCACCATAGCTCTTAACGGGTACGGCAGAGTAGCGCTGGCCTCAAGCGCCACGTGAGGAGTGTACGGGGGCGCAGACACCCAATAGGCAGCAAAGTGCGCCTGTGCGCATAAGTAATATAGCTTCATATCCGGTACGGCAAAACCACCCAGTGCGTAGGGCTTAGTCAGCACATCCCACGTCACTCGCGGCTTCCTGCCAGCCCAAGTTAAGGTAGTCAGCAAAGAGCGCAGCTGCGCAAAGAAATGTGAGGTCAGTCGAAGTGGTATGTTTACAAAAAGATACAAAAATTTTGGGAGGACAACCATCTTAATTAAAGACACGCGATCAGCCAAGGTGAGAGGGAGCTTAATCCACCGAGATACCTGATCCTCCAGTTTGGAGACAGCCACACCATAATTGGCTCTAATGACCTCCTGACTATCCCGATGAATCTGGATCCCTAGGTAGCGCACCGGATCCACAGCCCACTCCAGTGGAAATTCCAGAGGGAACGGAACTGTGACGTCTGTGAGAGGCAGCATAACAGATTTATCCCAGTTTATAGTCAAACCAGAATGCCGGCCAAACCGGATGAACTCCCGAAGGATAGGCTCAAGATGGCGTGCAGGCTCGCGCACATAAAGCACCATGTCATCGGCATACATGGACACAGCCAACGAACGAAGGGGGAATTTCAGAGCCGCGTCTGCATACCTTTGTCTCAGAACACAGGCCAGGGGCTCCATCACTATAGCAAACAATAAAGGTGAGAGAGGGCAACCCTGCCGAGTGCCCCTCCGCACCGGGAACGAGTTCAAAACATGGCCATTGACCCCCACACGGGCCACCGGGTCAGTGTAAAGAAGAGTCACCAATGATGTAAAAAAAAAGGGCACCCCCATGCGATGTAAAACAGCTATCATATACCTCCATGCCACAGAGTCGAATGCCTTCGCGGCATCAAGCATAACAGCCACTGCAGCTAGTTCCGGCTTGAGTAAATGTAATACAGCAAAAAGAGCCCTGAGATTGTGGGTGGTAGACCGAAGCGGTATGAACCCCGACTGATCAGGCAGCACCATTACCGGAAGTAGCAGCCGCAGACGAGTTGCAAGCACCTTAGCTATAATCTTAACGTCAGTGTTCATTAGTGAGAGGGGACGATACGACTCACAGTGGTCTGGAGGCTTCCCGGGCTTCGGCAATGCAACCAGCAGTGCCTCCCTCATCGTGGTCGGGAACTGGCCCCGTTCCACAGACTCCTCCAGCACCATCGCCAAGTGTGGAAGCAAAAGATCAATATACTCCTTATAGAATTCAGCAGGCAAGCCGTCCGTGCCAGCAGCTTTCCCATTAGGAAGAGCAGCAATCGCCTCCCGAAACTCCTCCTCGGTGATGTGGTGCATTAGGAATTCTTGTTGACCTCTCGAAAGCCAAACCAAAGCTATATCATCTAAGTACTGAGCTATGTCTTCCTCCGTCGCCGTCTCCTGATACTCATACATACCCTCGTAATATCTTGCAAAACAACTCAGGATGCCGGGCGTGTCAGTCACGACCTCCCCTCCATCCACAATCTCCTGCACCGCACAATGCTTGGCCCATGGTTCCCTTATGCGATCCGCCAGCCCTTTCCCCGGTCTGCCCCCCTCTCCATAATAGCGCGCCCTGGTGTGCTTGGATAAGAACTTCACCTCCTGATGGGCCAGCTCGTTGTATTCGGAAACCTTCAATCGGATGTCGGCTAGTAGAGCTTCCCCAGGGCAGTCCTCCAACTGCCGCTCCAACATCAGCAACTCCCTTTCCAACCTAGACATGGAGTCTCTCAATGATGTCAGGACTCCGGATTGAAGGCCAATACATGCCCCACGAATAGTCACCTTAAAGGCCTCCCACACTGTGCACATACTATCAACCGTGCTGACATTTTTCTCAAAGAACTCTGCAATAATAGTTCTGAGTCGCTCGCGGAGCACCAAATCTGTCAAAGTTCCCGGAGATAAGCGCCAAGTGAACGGAGCAGGCGTACACGACGGCACCTGCAGCAGCAATCGAACCGGCGCATGGTCAGAGAGCGTGCGCGGCAAATGGTCAACCTCCAACACCCATCCACTCACATCCCGAGTCACCAACCAGTAATCCAATCGCGACCAGGTGTCGTGAGCTGAAGTATAACAAGTACCCTCTCTCCTTCCCGGGTGCTTCAAACGCCATACATCAACCAATCCCAGCCCTTGCATACCCTCATGAACCTCAGCAGCCGCTTTCTTTCGTACCCAGGGCTTGTACTGTTTCCTATCCATTTCCCCATCCAAGATCACATTAAAATCCCCACCGCAAATTACAGCCGACTGTGGCAACATGTATACCTTATTCCAAAGTGCAACATAGAAATCAGGGTCATCTACATTAGGTCTACATTAGGTCCATACACATTAATGAGCGTGACAGGGGAACCGCATAAAGTACCATGCACAATAATATAGCGCCCTTCCTTGTCAATGTCTTCATGTATCGTAACAAATGGCACAGACTTTTTAATCAATATCATAACACCACGTGCATATGAGGAGTAGTTCGACGCCAGTCTAACCCCCGCCCATCTCCGACCCACAGTTTCCGCAGCTTTGCCCCATATATGTGTCTCCTGTAAGAAAGCGATATGCGTACCATGCCTGTTTAGAAACGCCAACATTTGTCTAGTCTTTTGAGGGCGGTTCAACCCCCTCAAAACACATGCAATTTTACCCCCCCCCCGGCCATCCACCCAAAGTCGACAGGTATCCCTAAACCAGCAGGGCCACCCCCCCTGTCTAGAAGGAGCACAATGCTTAGAGCCCAGCAACCTCCAAAGCCCAGTAAGGAGAGTCACCTTCATCAGGTAACACAAGGCCCAGGCACTGCCCAACCCCATACCAACCCCTACATACCTCCCAACATACTCAATGCAATACTGTGACCATACCCAGGATCGAAACATACCCCCAAACCCCCCACCACCCACTTCAGCGTCCCCAACCTGCCAAAGCTGACCCCAGACCCCCTCCCCCAACAACCCCAACTGTATGTTCATAAATGTGTGGGGATCTCCCATATGTGGGGACGCAGTGGCGCACAGCTCCCGCCAGAATTCTGACGAGAGAGCGGACCGCGTAAGCGATAATGAATCCCCGCTCCCCCCCCAACACTCAGAGCATTAAGGATCCCTGCAAAGCATGTCCGCCTAGCAAGTGCAACAGAGCAATCGGCTCTCCCGCCAGGATCACATCAAGTAGAAAATTAGCCCAATAAGCAAATATCAAAGGTCACATGAGTAATAGCACACTAGTCATACACCACCCTAAGCATAGTCACAGTGGGGCAAAATCCAAAAGTCGATTTAAACACAGTATTTACATGCCAATCCTCCTCAGCCCCATAAATGAGCCACCATGCAATATTAGTAGGAGTACCGTAGACAACCAGCAGTAGCAGAGGCTCGCCGAATAAAATAGGGTGAAGAGCACAGCAAGCCAGAGATGAACACTGTACCAAGTCGTATCGTATCCAGTAGGGCTAACTCTGCCAGTTGAAAAAAGCCTATTCTACATCCTCCATGAGGTCTCCTTCTCCTTCCTGCTGTCCATTAGAGTCCCTTTTACGTTTTTTCTGCTTCTTTGCGTAGTCCATGGCAGCTTTAGGGTTAGCAAAGATTTTGTTGTCCGATGGAGGTCCAATTCGAAGACGCGCCGGATACAACATGGCGTATGGAATGTTCTCGTCTCGCAGCCGTTGCTTCACTGGAGCGAACTCCTTGCGCGCTGTTTGCACCGCCACAGTAAAGTCAGGGAAGAACTCCAGATTATTTCCTTGGTACTCAATGGTGCCCTTTTCCCTGGCCAGTCGAAGTATAACATCTTGGTCCCTGTAATTAAGAATACGAGCGATAACAGGGCGCGGGTTGGCTCCAGGCACAGGCCGCTTTGCCAGGGAACGGTGCGCCCGCTCCACGATGAAGACCTTCGATAATTTATCCGAGCCAAAAATGTCCACTAACATTCTCTCCATAAAGTCTTCCATCCGACCCACATTGGTGGACTCCGGAAGGCCCGTGACGCGAATGTTGTTTCGTCTGGACCTTCCTTCCAACTCCTCGTTCTTCGCCTGGATCACAGCCAGCACCCTCTCCATATTGAACACCTTAGTGGTCACCGTGGCCAGTCCATCCTCTGTAGCGGACACTCTCTGCTCCACCTCGCCCATGCGCTCGTTCTGCTGATCGAACTGCGTCGCCATATGGTCGAGCCTGTGATTGACCGCCTCCATGGTGCATTCAATGGATTGCAGCGTTTTTTGCATCACCACCAACGTGGACTCCAGATTCGGGGCGCCACCAACCGCCCCCGAAGTTTCAGCGTCCGGCGGTGATTGTGAGGAGGACGTCGCCGTTTTCTTCGCCTCAAAGTTGATCTTGGGCTGATTACGCTCGGGCCTACCCATGGCGCCTCCACAACGCTCAACTGGCCCAGGGGCAGCAACCCACGTGGTTGCGGGCCTAGTCTATCCTCACCCCGGCAGTCGCAGTTCAGGGCTTAACAGTGTACCCAAAGCGGTAGGCCAAAAGCCGCAGGAGCTTCAGTAATCCTCTCGATTACACAGATCTGTAGCGCAGATGGTTTTCCAAGCACACCGGATAGGAGCACACCTCCAACTATCAGCCGCTGTGACCCAACGCCGCTGCGTACCCCAGCCAGGTGAAGCTCGCTCGGCGAGGCCCAGCGCGGCCTAGCGCCGCCTCCGTAGCCCCGGTCTCGCGTAGGCCAGCGCCTCACTCACCTCCACCAGCGGGGCAGGATTAACATTTGCTCGGGCTCCAGGCACCAGGTCGCCGTCCCCCGAGCTCCGTCTACGCCCTCAGCACAGATCACAGGACACCAGCCGGAGTGGCCGTGCAGGCGGATCGGATCCCAAACTCCAAGCCGGTGGGCGGACCACGCCATCAGCACACGCGCCTCCGGTCGTCCGGCAGCCAGCCAACAGCAAGTCCGAGAACTCGGGCCAAACGACCCTCTCAGCCAAGGGAGAGCACCTCACTCGAGTCCCAGGCACTTCAGGTGAGTGTTGCCATCGAGTCGGGGGGAAAAAGCAGCAGAATATACAGGATTTTACAGCAAATTATGGACGGTCCCGGCAGTGCCTCACATACGTGCGGCCATCTTGCTCGGCGCCCTCTAGCGCCCCCCCAAATGTTGCAATTATGTTAACAATAATGACATAGAACATGTAATGAGTGATGTTATATTGGAGGTAATTAGCAGTGCATGGCGAGGGTGCGAATTTTAGTTACTTTAGGGTATGAGTTAAAGTAACGTGAGATATCAGTAGTTTTGTTAATTTAAAAGTATATATTTTAGCAGACATTTTCACCTAACTATAATGCCCCATTAAACTTTTTTTCTTCAGTCAATTTGTAAGCATTTTTTAAAGTAAAGTACGATATTACTACCATACCTAAATATAATGTCTTTTTAACCTTCAGTTCTTTTAGTGGATTACAATTTTTTTTATTGGAATGTAAGATGACTGTGGCATGGGGATGTACACAGGTGTGCCCAAACCCCTGCTGCTGTCCAACTCCCTGCTGTGTTTGACCTTTAGCTGTGAGCTTCATGAGGTTGGACGCAGGGCCTGGCCACCCTGTACATGCCACAGTGCACAGCCTTTGGCTGTTGGCAATCAATCAATCAATCAAAGACATTTATATTGCGCACTACTCACCTGGAGGGTCTCAAGGCGCTTGGGGAGGGCGGGTCGCTACTGCTCGAACAGCCAGGTCTTGAGCAGCTTCCTGAAGGCGAGGTGGTCTTGGGTCAGGCGGAGGGGGGTCGGGAGGGAGTTCCAGGTCTTGGCGGCCAGGTAGGAGAAGGACCTCCTGTTGTGGCTCTTCGGATGCGGGGGACGGCGGCGAGGGCGTGGCTGGTCGATCGGAGCTGGCGTGTGGGAGTGTAGAAGTTGATGCGGTTGTTGAGGTATCTCGGGCCTTGGTTGTGTAGGGCTTTGTGTGCGTGGGTAAGGAGACGGAAGGTGATTCTCTTGTTGACCGGGAGCCAGTGCAGATCTCTCAGATGTCCGTAGATGTGGCTGTGTCGGGGGATGTCGAGGATAAGTCTGGCTGAGGCGTTCTGGATTCACTGGAGTCTCTTCTGGAGCTTGGCGGTGGTTACGGCGTAGAGGGCGTTGCCGTAGTCCAGTCGGCTGGTGACGAGGGCCTGGGTGACCGTCTTCCTGGTCTCGGTGGGGATCCACCGGAAGATCTTAAGTAGCATGCGTAGGATATTGAAGCAGGACGAGGAGACGGCGTTGACTTATCTGTTGTTGTGTACACTGTGATTTTAGAAGCACTCTGTTTAAAAGAGCACACACTTGCACTCACCAGTCTGCAGCATTTCCTAGCCGGGGACTGTTTTCCGCCTAGTTTCTCAGGCAACCGGCATCCCAGCCAATCACGGGTTGTCGTGGGCGGGACAGGGACAGTCACCTGACGGAGTGTCGAGCGGTTAGCGCTCTAGACCTCCGCTTCCTGGCGACTATTTAGCCACTCGGCGGCCTCAGCGCGCAGCGATGGCGCGCAGGGGAGGCGCCTTTGACTGCGCCGAAGACGAGCCTAAGACCTGCCCGTCTGTGCCCGTCCGGGCCTGGCCGGGACCCGGGGCACGAAACGCTGATATAGGTATTATCACATCGGATCTGATACGGGCGTTGCGCCCAAATATTAACTGTAACTGTGTCATTCTTAATCCCTCTTTAAAAGGTATACATGTTTGCCCTCACTGTGCTTTTGCACTAACTAATATTCAACCTTACTCAGAGGTCTCACATAAGCCTAGTCCACCCACTCCAACCTCTGTTTCAAGCTCTCGCACTTTCTCTTTCTATACAGTTAACTGTAGATCACTGCCCAAACATAAGGCAGATATCCATCACCTTTTATTGGAAGAAAAACCTTGTGCGGTATTTCTAACAGAGACCTGGCTGTGTGAGGGCTCAGGTCCTGATATTGCCGCCGCCCTGCCCGCCAATTATGCTATCGCTCGGGTTGATAGAGATAGCCAGGTTGGAGGGGGCATTGCTGTGATCTGCGATCGTGATTTTAACTGTGATTTTGTTATGGTTGATATCCCTGGATGCGAAGCAGCTTTTTTTAAAATATCTTTGAATCCAAATTTTATGTTTTCAGGCTTCTTAATTTATCGCCCCCCGGGTAGTGCCAGTGCATGGGCTACACATTTAGTTAATTCTATCTCACCTTATTTTTTGAATGCCCAAAATTTGACGATATTAGGGGACCTAAATCTCCATTTCGAGGACAAATCTAATAATACTGTCTCTAACCTTTTGGATGATTTTAATGCCTTAAATCTGTCCCTGAGAAATGAGGGCCCAACGCATAAGGCTGGACACCTGTTGGACCCTATTGTCTCTAACATACAGGAGCTCAAATGGTTAAAAACCTACCCTGTTTGTTGGTCGGACCACTTCTTAACGCTCTTTTGCATCACCCTCCCACAATCTAAGTTGCCAGGGTCTGTCCGGCCTCCAGTTTTTATGAGAAACTGGAAAAAGATTGATTTGATTGAGTTGCAGAATGCACTACAGCTATCTCCCCCAGTTTTGGGTGATGATATGGAGGCAAATGCTTTGGAAGCCCACACTTGGTTAGAAAGAGCAGTGGACATCTGCCTGCCCGTTACCAGGTGTACAGGGAATGTTCATCGGCCTCCGGCCCCCTGGTACACGGAAGAACTAAAACTTGAAAAAACTAAGTGCAAGGGTCTCGAGAGAAAATGGCGCAAGCATTATGACTCTCAGTCAAAGGAACTTTACCGTAAGGCCAGAAACCTCTATCATGGGGCCTGCTCTAGAGCTAAGGCTCTCTTTGTAACTAAGACCATCGACATGGCTGCTAACAAAGCTCGGACCCTCTTCAACACAGTGAAGAACTTAGCCGGAGCAAATTCCTCGGCGGTTGCACGCCCCCTCACCTCGAAAAAATGCCAAGACCTTGCCACATATTTTGTGGAAAAGATCGACACCATTATAGCAAATATAATTCCCTCGGTGGGGGTGGATAGGGAAGTTCTTCCCTTAGATAGCCCTCCAGGAAATCGGCTGGATGCCTGGCCATGTATTTCTGGGGACACCTTAAAATCTCTGGCCACCTCTATTAAATCAGGTTCTCCGTGTGATCCCCTTCCTATTAATATCATGTGCCAATTGGATGATGGTGCTCTAGGAACTATTGCCGAGACACTAAATGCCTCCATCCGTTTGGCAACTGTTCCGGCGTCTTGGAAGCACGCAATGGTCAGCCCTCTGCTGAAAAAGCCATCTGCTGATCCAGAGGTCCTTGCAAACTATCGGCCGATATCTTTGCTACCTGCCTTCTCGAAAATTTTGGAGAAGCATATCCATGGGGCGCTATCATCGCACGCGGAGAGTAACAACCTGCTCCATTTCTCCCAATCGGGCTTTAGGGCGGGTCATTCAACGGAATCCGCCCTCCTGGGAGTTACGGAGAAAATCAGGGCACTATTAGACGACGGGCAAACGGTGGCTCTCGTCCTGCTTGATCTGAGTGCGGCCTTCGACACCATCTCGCATAACAGACTGCTTGCCAGGCTGAGCGTGGATGGTGTCGGAGGGACCGCATTGGGCTGGATCAGATCCTATCTGAGCGACCGGACTTTCCAGATCTCGTCCTCACACGCACAGTCGGACATTTTTCGGTCACCGCATGGCGTGCCCCAGGGCTCAATTTTAAGCCCACTGTTCTTTAACCTTTACCTCCGCCCCCTCGCTGATCTAGCAGAGCGAGTAGGTCTGGAACTCATGACCTACGCGGATGACTCACAGATTATCTTTTCCCTTACTAATTCAGAGTCTTCATCCCCTTCAGTCCTGAAACTTGGTCTCCAGGAGGTCTTCAGCTGGATGTCAGCTAACCAGCTGAAGCTTAATGGGGAGAAGACAGAGATTCTTCTCCTGGGGAAAAATCGTGAGTTATGGCAAGATAGACATTGGCCGCCATCTATGGGTGTTTTCCCTAGTCCGGCTACCCAGGTTAGAAATCTTGGGGTGTGTATCGATGATTCTCTGTCCATGAAGCAGCAGGCCAACAAAGTGGCTGGCACTTGTTTTACCATCATTAAATGGCTGCGGAAGATCATCTGGATGCTTCCTGTGGATACCCAGAAGACCGTAGTCAACGCGCTAATAACATCTAGGCTTGACTACGGTAACATTCTCTATCTGGGCTCCAATTTAGCTGTAGTCAGACGACTACAATTGGTCCAGAACTCCGCAGCCAGGCTGTTATGTAAGATCCCTAGGACAGCAAGGATTTCGAAGCACCTTAGAGACCTACACTGGTTGAAAGTTGAAAATCGGGTCCGGTTTAAGGCCTTGACCATTATGTTCAAGATCAGGGCAGGAACCGCACCACGGTACCTGCAGAATTTGGTCAGGCCCCATGTTCCTGTACGGAATCTTCGTTCCTTAAATGGAGCAACTTTCGTGGTTCCCAGATTCAAACTGGCCCGAATGGGAGGTAAATCTTTCTCCCACCTGGGACCAGCTCTTTGGAACTCTCTCCCTTTAGCTTTGCGCAAAGAGGGAAATTTTGCCAGTTTCAAGAAAAAAGTCAAAACCTGGCTGTTTAATAAATAATTGTGTTTACTAGTGGTTTGTTGATCTGTGACAGTATTTTGCCTTTCAGTATCTTTTTCTCGTAGCCATGGCGCCGGGAAACCCTTTGTGGGTATCTGCGCGCACTATAAGTGTAAAAAATAAATAAATAAATAAATAAATATCTGGTCATGGAGAGGGAGGAGTCCAGGATGAAGCCCAGGTTGCGTGCGTGGTCTGTCGGTTTGGGTGCGGTGCCCAGGGCGGGGGGGCACCAGGAGTCGTCCCAGGCGGAGGGCGAGGAGCCCAGGATGAGAACTTCCGTCTTGTCTGAGGTCAGTTTCAGGCGGCTGGTCATCATCCACTCGGCTACGTCTTGCATCCCTTTGTGAAGGTTGGTTCTGGCGGTGGTGGGGTCATTGGTGAGGGAGAGGATCACCTGTGTGTCGTCGGCGTAGGAGATGATGTTGAGGTTGTGTTGGCGTGCGATGGCCGCAAGGGGGCTCATGTAGACATTGAAGAGGGTGGGGCTGAGCGAGGAGCCCTGAGGAACGCCGCAGATGACTGTGGTGGCCTCTGACCTGAACGGGGGTAGGCGGACTCTCTGAGTCCTTCCAGCGAGGAAGGAGATGATCCATTCTAGTGCCTTCTCCTGGATTCCGACGTTGCTGAGGCGCTGCACTAGGGTGCGGTGGCAGACAGTGTTGAATGCTGCGGAGAGGTCTAGGAGGATGAGGGCCGCTGTTTCTCCGTTGTCGAGCAGGGCTCGGATGTCATCGGTGGCAGCGATGAGGGCGGTCTCGGTGCTGTGGTTGGCCCTGAAGCCCGACTGTGAGGGGTCTAGGGATCCATTCATCTCGAGGAAGGCGGCCAGTTGCTTTTTGACGGTCTTCTCGATGACTTTTGCTGGAAACGGGAGGAGCGAGATGGGGTGATAGTTTTTGAGTTGGGCGGGGTCCACTGTTGGTTTCTTTAGTAGAGCGCTGAGTTCGGCGTGCTTCCAGCTCTCAGGGAAGGTGGCGGTGTTGAAGGAGGTGTTGATGATGTCCCGCAGGTGAGGTGCGATGACAGCGTCGGCCTTGTTGAAGACGTGGTGAGGGCAGGGGTCCGTAGGGGATCCGGAGTGGATGGAGTTCATCGTGCGGATGGTGTCTTCGGTGCTGATCGGGGTCCAGGCGCTGAGGGTGGTGGTGGGGGGCGTTGGTGCGGTCATGGGGAGCGTTGTTTGTGTGCTGAAGCTGTTGTGTATGTCAGCGATCTTGTTGTGGAAGTAGGAGGCGAGGGAGTTGCAGAGGTCTTGCGATGGTGTGATGTTGTTGTTTCCGGCATTGGGGTTGGAGAGCTCTTTCACGATGTTGAAGAGTTCCTTGCTGTTGTGTGCGTTGTTGTCCAGCCGCTCCTTGATTGCTGTTTTCTTGGTGGCGTGGATCAGTTGATGGTGCTTTCGGGTGGCGAGCTTGAGGGTGGTCATGTTGTCCGGTGTTGGGTCTCTTCTCCAGGCTCTCTCGAGGGCTCGGCAGTTCTTCTTGGAGCTCTTGAGTTCGTCGGTGAACCATGGGGCCTTCTTGCTGCCGGGTCTGCTGGGCGGAGTCCTCAGTGGGGCGAGGTCGTCTGCGCAGATGCTGATCCACTTCGTGAGGTTGTCGGCGGCCTGGCTGGGGTTCGCTGGGCTGGCGGGAGGGTGCTGGCTCAGGGATGCGGCGAGCTGGTCGGCCGTGATCTTGTTCCAGCTTCTTCGTGCAACCTGGTGGTGGTGGATCGTGGTCCTTCTGAAGCTGAAGTGGACGCAGCTGTGGTCCATCCAGTGAAGTCCGGTGGCATGGCTGAAGGCGATGTCCTTGCTGGATGAGAAGACGGCGTGGAGTGTGTGTCCGGCATAGTGGGTGGGGGTGGTCACCAGCTGCTTGAGTCCGAGGTTGTCGAGGTTGTAGAGCAGGGTGGTGGTGTTGCAGTCGTTGTTGTTCTCCAGGTGGAAGTTGAGGTCCCCGAGGAGGATGTAGTCAGCGGAGGGGAGGGCGTGCGGGCTGATGAAGTCGGCAATGTCTTCGCTGAATTGTGTGCGTGGTCCCGGGGGTCTGTAGATGAGGGTGCCTCTGAGGGTGGTCTTGGGGTCGGAGTGGATCTGGAAGGGCAGGTGTTCGGCGGTTGTCAGGGTGTCGTCGGTGTTGGTCGTGATGCGGATGGCGTTCCTGTGGATGATGGCGATGCCTCCTCCCGTCTGGTTGGCGCGGTCTCTCCGGGTGATCTTGTAGCCCTCCGGGATGGCGATGGCGATGTCGGGCGCTGAGGAGGCGTTCATCCAGGTTTCCGTGAGGAAGGCAACGTCTGGCGATGTGGTGTCGAGGAGGTTCCAGAGTTCGATGCATCAAGGGGTTGGGCGTAGGGCCTGGCCGTCCTTGCGCCCAAGCCCTATGTGTAACAATAAAGGGGTGTCATTTAAAATAAGGCTTTGTCGCAAAATCACCAATAACTAAAATCAAATGTATGCTTCACAAATTCACACCTTGCAGTGTTTAATAAAAGTCATTGTCATAAAATAGTTTTACTAAAGCAATTCACATTTCTTTGGGTCTTTCTGTTAAAACATTTCAAGGCACAACAACACTTCAGCTTAAAAGCATACAGCTCCCGCTCCAACTGCTTTTTTAAAAAAATATGGTCATCTCTCCTGAGGTAATCGAGTTAAGGGATTTTAATATAACGTTTTTATTTTTAATGTTGCTCTAGAGATGCTGCACTCTCTACAGCCCCCCCACAACATAAATAAAGTTTGGAGTTATTCCTGCCTCTTCTAGAGACCCCACCAGAAATAAAATATGTACTTGAAAAATGTCTTAGGGCCTTATGCGGTGCTTCTTTCTAGGAGCAGTAAATAATAAATAAGTTCCTCACATCCTAAAATGTCTGCCACCATACTAAGACGGCTGGCCAAACATTCATGCGCACGTAAGGAGTGAAAACACCTCCTCCCCGCCCCATTCCATCAGCAAAGCAGCCCCTTCCCATTTCACAAAGCTACCGCGCCTGCAACAACAAAAACATGATAATAACATTGAGTTATTATCATTTTCTTTTTTCTTGCACTGCTGAATAGCAGTGGGGCGACACTCCTCCGTAATTATTGGAGGAGCCGTCACTGACCCTACCCTACTTCTTGTAACCCACTAACCTCTACACCACTTCACTCTACCCCACTTTAGTTTAGGCCTCTCTACTGCACGCCACGCCACTGCACTATACATCCCATTACTCTACACTACTCTCCTCTATGGCTCTCAAAGTCCCTCTATTCCACTCTACTCTTCTATGCAGCACTCTACCATCCATCACTGCACTCTACACTACTGTACTTTACTCTACCCTATTTCATGCTACTCTACTATACGTTACTCTACTTTACCCAACTTTTCGCTTCCCCACTTCACTATACCCCACTTCACTATAACTCACGCCTTCACCATGCACTGCTTATACAATTTAATAGTAAATCACTGATATCATATTGAATTATAGCATTCATAGTAAACACTCATGCCCTCTCAAATTACATCATTATTAAGAACACTCTGCATGGTACAGGGCCAACTTACAGCTGATTCAGTCTGTCTAGTGAGTTTACAACTCGGCATAGGTGCATGAGTTATACGAAGTTTTGATGTGAGCAAAAATCATAAGTTGAACATATAACTATAACTTTTTAAGTTTTTATGTTTTGTGGAGTTTAAGTTTGCTTTTGTATAGACATAATAAATTAAGTTTTCCTAACTATAAGTTATCTTCAACCTTTCTTTTCTTCAACCTTTGTTTTTTCATTGAATATATATATATTACCTACTGGCAGTCGCCAGTAGGTAGTTATAGTTAGGATTATTTTGTATAGGGAATTCGCAACATTATATTGGGAATAACTTTTGTGCCGGTTGAGGGAGGAGCGAGATGGGGTGATAGTTTTTGAGTTGGGCGGGGTCCACTGTTGGTTTCTTTAGTAGAGCGCTGAGTTCGGCGTGCTTCCAGCTCTCAGGGAAGGTGGCGGTGTTGAAGGAGGTGTTGATGATGTCCCGCAGGTGAGGTGCGATGACAGCGTCGGCCTTGTTGAAGACGTGGTGAGGGCAGGGGTCGGTAGGGGATCCGGAGTGGATGGAGTTCATCGTGCGGATGGTATCTTCGGTGCTGATCGGGGTCCAGGCGCTGAGGGTGGTGGCGGGGGGCGTTGGTGCGGTCATGGGGAGCGTTGTTTGTGTGCTGAAGCTGTTGTGTATGTCAGCGATCTTGTTGTGGAAGTAGGAGGCGAGGGAGTTGCAGAGGTCTTGCGATGGTGTGATGTTGTTGTTTCCGGCATTGGGGTTGGAGAGCTCTTTCACGATGTTGAAGAGTTCCTTGCTGTTGTGTGCGTTGTTGTCCAGCCGCTCCTTGATTGCTGTTTTCTTGGTGGCGTGGATCAGTTGATGGTGCTTTCGGGTGGCGAGCTTGAGGGTGGTCATGTTGTCCGGTGTTGGGTCTCTTCTCCAGGCTCTCTCGAGGGCTCGGCAGTTCTTCTTGGAGCTCTTGAGTTCGTCGGTGAACCATGGGGCCTTCTTGCTGCCGGGTCTGCTGGGCGGAGTCCTCAGTGGGGCGAGGTCGTCTGCGCAGATGCTGATCCACTTCGTGAGGTTGTCGGCGGCCTGGCTGGGGTTCGCTGAGCTGGCGGGAGGGTGCTGGCTCAGGGATGCGGCGAGCTGGTCGGCCGTGATCTTGTTCCAGCTTCTTCGTGCAACCTGGTGGTGGTGGATCGTGGTCCTTCTGAAGCTGAAGTGGACGCAGCTGTGGTCCGTCCAGTGAAGTCCGGTGGCATGGCTGAAGGCGATGTCCTTGCTGGATGAGAAGACGGCGTGGAGTGTGTGTCCGGCATAGTGGGTGGGGGTGGTCACCAGCTGCTTGAGTCCGAGGTTGTCGAGGTTGTCGAGCAGGGTGGTGGTGTTGCAGTCGTTGTTGTTCTCCAGGTGGAAGTTGAGGTCCCCGAGGAGGATGTAGTCAGCGGAGGGGAGGGCGTGCGGGCTGATGAAGTCGGCAATGTCTTCGCTGAATTGTGTGCGTGGTCCCGGGGGTCTGTAGATGAGGGTGCCTCTGAGGGTGGTCTTGGGGTCGGTGTGGATCTGGAAGGGCAGGTGTTCGGCGGTTGTCAGGGTGTCGTCGGTGTTGGTCGTGATGCGGATGGCGTTCCTGTGGATGATGGCGATGCCTCCTCCCGTCTGGTTGGCGCGGTCTCTCCGGGTGATCTTGTAGCCCTCCGGGATGGCGATGGCAATGTCGGGCGCTGAGGAGGCGTTCATCCAGGTTTCCGTGAGGAAGGCAACGTCTGGCGATGTGGTGTCGAGGAGGTTCCAGAGTTCGATGCATCAAGGGGTTGGGCGTAGGGCCTGGCCGTCCTTGCGCCCAAGCCCTATGTGTAACAATAAAGGGGTGTCATTTAAAATAAGGCTTTGTCGCAAAATCACCAATAACTAAAATCAAATGTATGCTTCACAAATTCACACCTTGCAGTGTTTAATAAAAGTCATTGTCATAAAATAGTTTTACTAAAGCAATTCACATTTCTTTGAGTCTTTCTGTTAAAACATTTCAAGGCACAACAACACTTCAGCTTAAAAGCATACAGCTCCCGCTCCAACTGCTTTTTTAAAAAAATATGGTCATCTCTCCTGAGGTAATCGAGTTAAGGGATTTTAATATAACGTTTTTATTTTTAATGTTGCTCTAGAGATGCTGCACTCTCTACAGCCCCCCCACAACATAAATAAAGTTTGGAGTTATTCCTGCCTCTTCTAGAGACCCCACCAGAAATAAAATATGTACTTGAAAAATGTCTTAGGGCCTTATGCGGTGCTTCTTTCTAGGAGCAGTAAATAATAAATAAGTTCCTCACATCCTAAAATGTCTGCCACCATACTAAGACGGCTGGCCAAACATTCATGCGCACGTAAGGAGTGAAAACACCTCCTCCCCGCCCCATTCCATCAGCAAAGCAGCCCCTTCCCATTTCACAAAGCTACCGCGCCTGCAACAACAAAAACATGATAATAACATTGAGTTATTATCATTTTCTTTTTTCTTGCACTGCTGAATAGCAGTGGGGCGACACTCCTCCGTAATTATTGGAGGAGCCGTCACTGACCCTACCCTACTTCTTGTAACCCACTAACCTCTACACCACTTCACTCTACCCCACTTTAGTTTAGGCCTCTCTACTGCACGCCACGCCACTGCACTATACATCCCATTACTCTACACTACTCTCCTCTATGGCTCTCAAAGTCCCTCTATTCCACTCTACTCTTCTATGCAGCACTCTACCATCCATCACTGCACTCTACACTACTGTACTTTACTCTACCCTATTTCATGCTACTCTACTATACGTTACTCTACTTTACCCAACTTTTCGCTTCCCCACTTTACTATACCCCACTTCACTATAACTCACGCCTTCACCATGCACTGCTTATACAATTTAATAGTAAATCACTGATATCATATTGAATTATAGCATTCATAGTAAACACTCATGCCCTCTCAAATTACATCATTATTAAGAACACTATGCATGGTACAGGGCCAACTTACAGCTGATTCAGTCTGTCTAGTGAGTTTACAACTCGGCATAGGTGCATGAGTTATACGAAGTTTTGATGCGAGCAAAAATCATAAGTTGAACATATAACTATAACTTTTTAAGTTTTTATGTTTTGTGGAGTTTAAGTTTGCTTTTGTATAGACATAATAAATTAAGTTTTCCTAACTATAAGTTATCTTCAACCTTTCTTTTCTTCAACCTTTGTTTTTTCATTGAATATATATATATTACCTACTGGCAGTCGCCAGTAGGTAGTTATAGTTAGGATTATTTTGTATAGGGAATTCGCAACATTCTATTGGGAATAACTTTTGTGCCGGTTGAGGGAGGAGCGAGATGGGGTGATAGTTTTTGAGTTGGGCGGGGTCCACTGTTGGTTTCTTTAGTAGAGCGCTGAGTTCGGCGTGCTTCCAGCTCTCAGGGAAGGTGGCGGTGTTGAAGGAGGTGTTGATGATGTCCCGCAGGTGAGGTGCGATGACAGCGTCGGCCTTGTTGAAGACGTGGTGAGGGCAGGGGTCGGTAGGGGATCCGGAGTGGATGGAGTTCATCGTGCGGATGGTATCTTCGGTGCTGATCGGGGTCCAGGCGCTGAGGGTGGTGGCGGGGGGCGTTGGTGCGGTCATGGGGAGCGTTGTTTGTGTGCTGAAGCTGTTGTGTATGTCAGCGATCTTGTTGTGGAAGTAGGAGGCGAGGGAGTTGCAGAGGTCTTGCGATGGTGTGATGTTGTTGTTTCCGGCATTGGGGTTGGAGAGCTCTTTCACGATGTTGAAGAGTTCCTTGCTGTTGTGTGCGTTGTTGTCCAGCCGCTCCTTGATTGCTGTTTTCTTGGTGGCGTGGATCAGTTGATGGTGCTTTCGGGTGGCGAGCTTGAGGGTGGTCATGTTGTCCGGTGTTGGGTCTCTTCTCCAGGCTCTCTCGAGGGCTCGGCAGTTCTTCTTGGAGCTCTTGAGTTCGTCGGTGAACCATGGGGCCTTCTTGCTGCCGGGTCTGCTGGGCGGAGTCCTCAGTGGGGCGAGGTCGTCTGCGCAGATGCTGATCCACTTCGTGAGGTTGTCGGCGGCCTGGCTGGGGTTCGCTGAGCTGGCGGGAGGGTGCTGGCTCAGGGATGCGGCGAGCTGGTCGGCCGTGATCTTGTTCCAGCTTCTTCGTGCAACCTGGTGGTGGTGGATCGTGGTCCTTCTGAAGCTGAAGTGGACGCAGCTGTGGTCCGTCCAGTGAAGTCCGGTGGCATGGCTGAAGGCGATGTCCTTGCTGGATGAGAAGACGGCGTGGAGTGTGTGTCCGGCATAGTGGGTGGGGGTGGTCACCAGCTGCTTGAGTCCGAGGTTGTCGAGGTTGTCGAGCAGGGTGGTGGTGTTGCAGTCGTTGTTGTTCTCCAGGTGGAAGTTGAGGTCCCCGAGGAGGATGTAGTCAGCGGAGGGGAGGGCGTGCGGGCTGATGAAGTCGGCAATGTCTTCGCTGAATTGTGTGCGTGGTCCCGGGGGTCTGTAGATGAGGGTGCCTCTGAGGGTGGTCTTGGGGTCGGTGTGGATCTGGAAGGGCAGGTGTTCGGCGGTTGTCAGGGTGTCGTCGGTGTTGGTCGTGATGCGGATGGCGTTCCTGTGGATGATGGCGATGCCTCCTCCCGTCTGGTTGGCGCGGTCTCTCCGGGTGATCTTGTAGCCCTCCGGGATGGCGATGGCAATGTCGGGCGCTGAGGAGACGTTCATCCAGGTTTCCGTGAGGAAGGCAACGTCTGGCGATGTGGTGTCGAGGAGGTTCCAGAGTTCGATGCATCAAGGGGTTGGGCGTAGGGCCTGGCCGTCCTTGCGCCCAAGCCCTATGTGTAACAATAAAGGGGTGTCATTTAAAATAAGGCTTTGTCGCAAAATCACCAATAACTAAAATCAAATGTATGCTTCACAAATTCACACCTTGCAGTGTTTAATAAAAGTCATTGTCATAAAATAGTTTTACTAAAGCAATTCACATTTCTTTGAGTCTTTCTGTTAAAACATTTCAAGGCACAACAACACTTCAGCTTAAAAGCATACAGCTCCCGCTCCAACTGCTTTTTTAAAAAAATATGGTCATCTCTCCTGAGGTAATCGAGTTAAGGGATTTTAATATAACGTTTTTATTTTTAATGTTGCTCTAGAGATGCTGCACTCTCTACAGCCCCCCCACAACATAAATAAAGTTTGGAGTTATTCCTGCCTCTTCTAGAGACCCCACCAGAAATAAAATATGTACTTGAAAAATGTCTTAGGGCCTTATGCGGTGCTTCTTTCTAGGAGCAGTAAATAATAAATAAGTTCCTCACATCCTAAAATGTCTGCCACCATACTAAGACGGCTGGCCAAACATTCATGCGCACGTAAGGAGTGAAAACACCTCCTCCCCGCCCCATTCCATCAGCAAAGCAGCCCCTTCCCATTTCACAAAGCTACCGCGCCTGCAACAACAAAAACATGATAATAACATTGAGTTATTATCATTTTCTTTTTTCTTGCACTGCTGAATAGCAGTGGGGCGACACTCCTCCGTAATTATTGGAGGAGCCGTCACTGACCCTACCCTACTTCTTGTAACCCACTAACCTCTACACCACTTCACTCTACCCCACTTTAGTTTAGGCCTCTCTACTGCACGCCACGCCACTGCACTATACATCCCATTACTCTACACTACTCTCCTCTATGGCTCTCAAAGTCCCTCTATTCCACTCTACTCTTCTATGCAGCACTCTACCATCCATCACTGCACTCTACACTACTGTACTTTACTCTACCCTATTTCATGCTACTCTACTATACGTTACTCTACTTTACCCAACTTTTCGCTTCCCCACTTTACTATACCCCACTTCACTATAACTCACGCCTTCACCATGCACTGCTTATACAATTTAATAGTAAATCACTGATATCATATTGAATTATAGCATTCATAGTAAACACTCATGCCCTCTCAAATTACATCATTATTAAGAACACTATGCATGGTACAGGGCCAACTTACAGCTGATTCAGTCTGTCTAGTGAGTTTACAACTCGGCATAGGTGCATGAGTTATACGAAGTTTTGATGCGAGCAAAAATCATAAGTTGAACATATAACTATAACTTTTTAAGTTTTTATGTTTTGTGGAGTTTAAGTTTGCTTTTGTATAGACATAATAAATTAAGTTTTCCTAACTATAAGTTATCTTCAACCTTTCTTTTCTTCAACCTTTGTTTTTTCATTGAATATATATATATTACCTACTGGCAGTCGCCAGTAGGTAGTTATAGTTAGGATTATTTTGTATAGGGAATTCGCAACATTCTATTGGGAATAACTTTTGTGCCGGTTGAGGGAGGAGCGAGATGGGGTGATAGTTTTTGAGTTGGGCGGGGTCCACTGTTGGTTTCTTTAGTAGAGCGCTGAGTTCGGCGTGCTTCCAGCTCTCAGGGAAGGTGGCGGTGTTGAAGGAGGTGTTGATGATGTCCCGCAGGTGAGGTGCGATGACAGCGTCGGCCTTGTTGAAGACGTGGTGAGGGCAGGGGTCGGTAGGGGATCCGGAGTGGATGGAGTTCATCGTGCGGATGGTGTCTTCGGTGCTGATCGGGGTCCAGGCGCTGACGGTGGTGGTGGGGGGCGTTGGTGCGGTCATGGGGAGCGTTGTTTGTGTGCTGAAGCTGTTGTGTATGTCAGCGATCTTGTTGTGGAAGTAGGAGGCGAGGGAGTTGCAGAGGTCTTGCGATGGTGTGATGTTGTTGTTTCCGGCATTGGGGTTGGAGAGCTCTTTCACGATGTTGAAGAGTTCCTTGCTGTTGTGTGCGTTGTTGTCCAGCCGCTCCTTGATTGCTGTTTTCTTGGTGGCGTGGATCAGTTGATGGTGCTTTCGGGTGGCGAGCTTGAGGGTGGTCATGTTGTCCGGTGTTGGGTCTCTTCTCCAGGCTCTCTCGAGGGCTCGGCAGTTCTTCTTGGAGCTCTTGAGTTCGTTGGTGAACCATGGGGCCTTCTTGCTGCCGGGTCTGCTGGGCGGAGTCCTCAGTGGGGCGAGGTCGTCTGCGCAGATGCTGATCCACTTCGTGAGGTTGTCGGCGGCCTGGCTGGGGTTCGCTGAGCTGGCGGGAGGGTGCTGGCTCAGGGATGCGGCGAGCTGGTCGGCCGTGATCTTGTTCCAGCTTCTTCGTGCAACCTGGTGGTGGTGGATCGTGGTCCTTCTGAAGCTGAAGTGGACGCAGCTGTGGTCCGTCCAGTGAAGTCCGGTGGCATGGCTGAAGGCGATGTCCTTGCTGGATGAGAAGACGGCGTGGAGTGTGTGTCCGGCATAGTGGGTGGGGGTGGTCACCAGCTGCTTGAGTCCGAGGTTGTCGAGGTTGTCGAGCAGGGTGGTGGTGTTGCAGTCGTTGTTGTTCTCCAGGTGGAAGTTGAGGTCCCCGAGGAGGATGTAGTCAGCGGAGGGGAGGGCGTGCGGGCTGATGAAGTCGGCAATGTCTTCGCTGAATTGTGTGCGTGGTCCCGGGGGTCGTTAGATGAGGGTGCCTCTGAGGGTGGTCTTGGGGTCGGTGTGGATCTGGAAGGGCAGGTGTTCGGCGGTTGTCAGGGTGTCGTCGGTGTTGGTCGTGATGCGGATGGCGTTCCTGTGGATGATGGCGATGCCTCCTCCCGTCTGGTTGGCGCGGTCTCTCCGGGTGATCTTGTAGCCCTCCGGGATGGCGATGGCGATGTCGGGCGCTGAGGAGGCGTTCATCCAGGTTTCCGTGAGGAAGGCAACGTCTGGCGATGTGGTGTCGAGGAGGTTCCAGAGTTCGATGCATCAAGGGGTTGGGCGTAGGGCCTGGCCGTCCTTGCGCCCAAGCCCTATGTGTAACAATAAAGGGGTGTCATTTAAAATAAGGCTTTGTCGCAAAATCACCAATAACTAAAATCAAATGTATGCTTCACAAATTCACACCTTGCAGTGTTTAATAAAAGTCATTGTCATAAAATAGTTTTACTAAAGCAATTCACATTTCTTTGAGTCTTTCTGTTAAAACATTTCAAGGCACAACAACACTTCAGCTTAAAAGCAATAAAGGGGTGTCATTTAAAATAAGGCTTTGTCGCAAAATCACCAATAACTAAAATCAAATGTATGCTTCACAAATTCACACCTTGCAGTGTTTAATAAAAGTCATTGTCATAAAATAGTTTTACTAAAGCAATTCACATTTCTTTGAGTCTTTCTGTTAAAACATTTCAAGGCACAACAACACTTCAGCTTAAAAGCATACAGCTCCCGCTCCAACTGCTTTTTAAAAAAAATATGGTCATCTCTCCTGAGGTAATCGAGTTAAGGGATTTTAATATAACGTTTTTATTTTTAATGTTGCTCTAGAGATGCTGCACTCTCTACAGCCCCCCCACAACATAAATAAAGTTTGGAGTTATTCCTGCCTCTTCTAGAGACCCCACCAGAAATAAAATATGTACTTGAAAAATGTCTTAGGGCCTTATGCGGTGCTTCTTTCTAGGAGCAGTAAATAATAAATAAGTTCCTCACATCCTAAAATGTCTGCCACCATACTAAGACGGCTGGCCAAACATTCATGCGCACGTAAGGAGTGAAAACACCTCCTCCCCGCCCCATTCCATCAGCAAAGCAGCCCCTTCCCATTTCACAAAGCTACCGCGCCTGCAACAACAAAAACATGATAATAACATTGAGTTATTATCATTTTCTTTTTTCTTGCACTGCTGAATAGCAGTGGGGCGACACTCCTCCGTAATTATTGGAGGAGCCGTCACTGACCCTACCCTACTTCTTGTAACCCACTAACCTCTACACCACTTCACTCTACCCCACTTTAGTTTAGGCCTCTCTACTGCACGCCACGCCACTGCACTATACATCCCATTACTCTACACTACTCTCCTCTATGGCTCTCAAAGTCCCTCTATTCCACTCTACTCTTCTATGCAGCACTCTACCATCCATCACTGCACTCTACACTACTGTACTTTACTCTACCCTATTTCATGCTACTCTACTATACGATACTCTACTTTACCCAACTTTTCGCTTCCCCACTTCACTATACCCCACTTCACTATAACTCACGCCTTCACCATGCACTGCTTATACAATTTAATAGTAAATCACTGATATCATATTGAATTATAGCATTCATAGTAAACACTCATGCCCTCTCAAATTACATCATTATTAAGAACACTCTGCATGGTACAGGGCCAACTTACAGCTGATTCAGTCTGTCTAGTGAGTTTACAACTCGGCATAGGTGCATGAGTTATACGAAGTTTTGATGTGAGCAAAAATCATAAGTTGAACATATAACTATAACTTTTTAAGTTTTTATGTTTTGTGGAGTTTAAGTTTGCTTTTGTATAGACATAATAAATTAAGTTTTCCTAACTATAAGTTATCTTCAACCTTTCTTTTCTTCAACCTTTGCTTTTTCATTGAATATATATATATTACCTACTGGCAGTCGCCAGTAGGTAGTTATAGTTAGGATTATTTTGTATAGGGAATTCGCAACATTCTATTGGGAATAACTTTTGTGCCGGTTGAGGAATCTGCCTAATATTTTCCTCAAATTCGCCTCGTGGCGCTCCGCTCCTTCCCTGAAAGTTTGGGGGGATTCGTCTAGCGGGGGCCGAGATAAAAGGGGGGTCCCAAAACATGTTTTCCCAATGTTAATTTAGGGCGGTCGAACTCACTTTTAGCCCGAACGGCTGAATGGATTTCCACCAAACTTGGCAAAATTGTAGGGACTGGTAGCCCGATGTGCCTTTGCTATGTCTCAAGATATGTGCTCCAGTGGATTTTGAGTAATTTAGGTTAAAAAATATATATATATCTATAAGCGCGTCCTGGTACGCGCACCGGGGCGCGCACCAGTGCGCTACGCGAGTTCGCGCGCGGAAAGCTGATTGGCTCTTGGGTGTCTGTCAACATTCCAAACAGTCCGGAGCGGCCGCCATCTTGTGTCTCGGTAGGATCGAGACACAAGAGGTGGCAAAAACAAAGGCGGAAATGACCAAAAGGGGGCAGGGTAGACCCCCCTGACCCCCTAGGGTTGATGTGGGGGCCATAAAAGGGCCCTGCGGGGCAAAAAAATATATATATATTTTTTTCGATTTGCGCGGGAGAGCGCCCGGTACGCGCACCGGAGAGCGTACCGTGGGAAAAAAAAGAATGACAGATTTTTTTTTCAATGAAGCATTTTTTTATAAATTGGAGGTAGTTCTAAAAAGAACTTTTTTTTATTCTTTTTGTTGTTTTATTATTATTTTTTTTGTTTTTTTTCAACATTTTTTACTTTTTTTGGCTTTTATGAACAGTTTTATATTTTTTTGTAATTTTTATGGGGAGAAACAAAAAACAGAATTGTAAACGGCTCAACTGGAGCAAAAAAAATCAGGAAAAAAATTAAGGTTTTTTTTCTGCAGATATGGTTATCTCCTGCACGGTTGATTAGGTTTATACTTTTTTCGCCATATGTAATTGTAGTCCCACAATAGATACAAACAATTTTAAAACATCCAAACTTGGTTTGGATGTTTGGGACCATCTCCCTTGCCTCTGGACCCGATGGAGTGGGTTCTTTGCTTGTTGAGGTTCTGGAAGAAGATTGGGGAAGGTTTCTGGACAGTTCTCTCACCTCTGCCGCAGAATAGTTGTTAGGATGCTTGCGTTGCATGTGGCGAATCATGGTGTGATTACCAAAAGAATATTTTTTTGTAGGGTTCCCCCTGGAAAGTTCACAGCCACAGATCAGACAAGTCACTTTTGCCGCATTGACTTTCTTCTGGCCTCTTGGGAATTTAAAAAACTCCCACACAATGTGCTCTCTCGGTTTGTAAGGGGGATTGTCTTTAGGAAGGAGCGTCTTCTCCTCCTCCTCCTCCTCCTCCTCCTCCTCCTCCTCCTCCTCCTCCTCCTCCTCCTCCTCCTCTTCTTCACCACCAATGTTTTGTTGTGGTGGTCCTGTAGCCATTTCTCAATGAATTAAAACAGGTCTTCCTCACTCAAAGAACAAAGTGAGAATGAGGAAAAAAGGTGGGGGGTTTCATCATCAGGAAAAAAAACTGTCCTGAACCAATGAGAAGTGTTATTTTCAGGTCACATGACCAGGGCTTTCATCATTTGGAAACCAAAACTGTCCTGAACCAATAAAAAGTGTTATTTTTAGGTCACATGACCCAACGCGCTTACGCTACGTGCCCCGGGGCGCGTTGCGTAAGCGCGTCGGATGGTTACGTAGCGCGATCGTATGCGCTTGAGTGCTTCCGGGTGCGCTTACGGCGTGCGTATCACGCGGATGCGGTTACGCGATACGTCACGATGATGTTTTCGTTCACGGCAAAAGCGCTAACGGGACGCAGCAAGACTGCGCTTACCGGTGCGCTCACCGGGACATGCACCGGGAGCGCTCCAGGGCAAAAAAAAAAAAAAAAGACATGAACAATATACATAAAAAATAGTATTACATAAATATACAATATAGGATTCATTATAAAAAACATTACATTTCATACCTATAGAAATTTGCTATTAAAAAACCTTTGAAATTCACTGAAAAAAACATAGGTTTGAGGCCCTATATATAGTTAGGAATTAGCAATTAAAAAAACAATGAAATTCACTAAAAAAAACATAGGTTTCTCACCAGTTATAGTTAGGAATTAGCATTTAAAAAACCTATGAAATTCACTGAAAAAAACTTAGGTTTCACACCAGTTATAGTTAGGAAATAGCATTTAAAAAATCTATTAAATTCACTGAAAAAACCATAGGTTTCACACCAGTTATAGTTAGCTGGAAATTTTACTGACATAAAACCATTGAAATTCCCACGTTTAAGTTAGTTGGACTCACTATAACTTGCGCGCCTGCAATGCACTGCTGATGACGTCACATATTACATCACTCCTCATGACATGGTCAGTGACATCACTCATGACATCACTGATGACACCATCCTTGTGACAGACTACCAGACCTCCTTTCAGTGTAATGTAACCCTTGAAACACATATTCAAAAATAGAAACTAACATTTTCAACAAAATAGAGATGCCCATACCAGATACAACAACCAATTCAGTAATTCCACCATCTATATACACATCCACTCATTCAGCAACAGTTCTATATAGTCACTCATACATATACTCACTCATCATATGTAGTGATACACATATACATCCTGTTACACACCGACAGTCATCGAAAAGTTACTCACACACATGCTCACACATGCAAATAAACTATTAAACATCCATTTATTTGCATATACAAGTATACACAGACTAGCACATTACTTCTAAGGAAACCTACACATACTTACTCTCATAAACAATCACTTAAAGAAACACATACTTATTTAAACAGGAACTCTTACAATCTCTCACTCTCACATATACTTACTTATGTTATGTTATGTTATGTTATGTTATGTTATGTTATGTTATGTTATGTTATGTTATGTTATAGGGGTCTCTTTTATAGCGCACGGCTACTCCAAGGAGTGTCCCGGCGCTTTGGCAAAGAGAACTGGAGAAAAGTACACAACACAGCAACCCACCGAGGGCCGAAAGAATATTATTGGGAGAAGAGCCAGGTCTTCAATTCCTTTCTGAAGGAGAACAGACTGTTGGCTTTCCTTAGGGAAACGGGAAGCTCATTCCAGCAACGAGGTGCCAAGTGCCGAAAGGAGCGACCTCCAATGCGAGCACGTCTGATGGACGGAACGACGGCTTTGGCCAACAAGGCCGACCTTAGAGACCTCCTAGGAGCGTAAAAAGCCATACGCTTCCCAATATATTTTGGGCCGATCGAGTGAAGGGCCTTAAAGGCAAGGGTCAGAACCTTGAAAGTAATTCTCTTAGAGACAGTAAGCCAGTGAAGTTTCTTGAGCAACTCCGAGGCTCTTGCCCTACACTGAAGGCCAAAAATGGCTCTGGCAGCAGAATTCTGCACGATCTGCAGACGTGCCAGAAGATATTTGGGAAGGCCGAGGTAAAGGGCATTAGTGTAGTCCAGACGCGAGCCTATCAAAGCCTGAACGATGATTTTTTTATGTTGCAGAGACAACAATGGAAGAAACTTCCGCAAACATTTTCAAGATGCTGAAGCATTTCCCAGTCAACCCAAACACCAAGATTTTTGGCTTTTGAAGAGGCAACATCAGGCGGAAACATATCCTGAGGCCACCATGTCTTCCAACTGGGATCAGGCGGACATCCGAAAAAAAGCAGCTCCGATTTATCGGAGTTGCATTTCAGACTGTACCGCTGAAACCAGTCAAAAACAGCGCCCAGGCATTCTTTGATCCGACTGCCGTCGAAGGCCTCACCCTTATTGCACGTAAAAAGGAGCTGGGTGTCATCAGCATGGGATATGATCCGGGCACCAAAAGATTCTGCCACCGCCGCCAGAGGGGCCATATAGATGTTAAAAAGAGTGGGGCTCAGGATAGACCCCTGAGGAACCCCCACCTCCAGCGGCGGCATTTCGGCGGAAAACGGGGGTGCCCAGACCACTTGTCGGCAACCGGTCAGAAATGACTTAAACCAGTTCCACACCGTCCCACGAAAGCCAATCTCCCAGAGTCTTAAGAGGAGACCGTCGTGGGGAACGGTGTCGAAGGCCGCCGACAGATCCAACATAACCAGAATGGCCTTACCCCCTGAGTCAAGAGTCTCTCTTATGGTATCAGTGATCTCGAGAAGAGCTGTCTCCGTGCTAAAATTAGCACGGAAACCCGATTGAGAGTCATGCAAGATGTTATTGCTCTCGATAAAGCTGGAAATGGAGAGGTGCACATGCTTCTCAATCACCTTTGCCAGAGAAGGGAGGAGGGACATTGGTCTATAGTTGGCATGGATAAGGGGATATAAAGTGGGCTTCTAAAGCAGCGGCAGAATCAAGGCATGTTTCCAAGCCAGAGGTACCTCTCCCGTGATCAGGGAGGAATTAAGCAGCGGATTAAGCAAGGTGTTGACTGCAGGCGCTACTCTCCCCAGGCATTTCGCTGGACAAGGATCAAGTGGCGAGCCGGATTGAAGCCGAGACAAGAGATCAAGAGAGGTAGCAAAAGGCGTAGGAGGAAAAACGGAGAGAAAAGGACCTTTCCCTTCCAATGGTAATGGTAAGCTGGTCAGATGGCTGGCAGCTGAAATAGGGCCAGCATCAGGGAAAGAGTCCTGAATGGATTTAATTTTATTTATAAAAAAATCACCAAGCTGGCTAATCCAAGCTTCAGTATGAGAATGGGTGGGCGTACTCAAGGAAGGGGAAATGAACTCTTTTACTATCCTAAAAATTTCTTTACTCGTGTTTTCAGCTCCCTCGATTCTACGCTCAAAGTATACTTTTTTCCCATTTAAAATATGTTTGTGATAACGTCTAATAGCATCCCTATATATTACTTTATCTTCAGGGTCATACGTGCGCCGCCAAGCTCTTTCAGCCTTCTTACAGTCTTGGCGCATCTTACCAAGAAAGGAAGTAAACCAAGGGGCCGAGGCGTGCCTACCCGCAGACTTAGCTGGCTTTCCAGGGGCTAACTCCTCAAATCTAGCTGCAAGCCACTTCTGGACCAAGTCAAGATTTTGCTCCAGATTACCAGATAGCTGACAGGGATGGCAGCGGAGAGCATCAGACAGCATTTCCGCCGTAACCTGATAGACAGGCCGGGCTACCCCTCTGACATCTTTCGGCGATCTTGTGCAAGTCATGGCAGAGGAAGGAATACAGAAATTAATTAAAAAGTGATCTGACCATAGAACTGGAAGCGGCGGGGACACATCAATCGGGCTGGTAGAGAATATTTGGTCAATAGTATGACCTTTAATATGGGTGGGACTAGTGATGTAGGGAACCAGCCCTAAAGAGGAGGCAATGTCCTGCAGCTTAATAGTATCAGGGTCCGCTGTATTATCCATGTGAAGATTCAAATCTCCCAATAGAATACAGTGCTCAGATCTAAGGCAGGGCACGGAGAGCGCAGCCTGCAGTTCATCAAAGAAAGAGCCGAGGGGCCCCGGTGCTCTACAGATGAGGATCCCAGCGCATGTTTGACGGGGAGATAGCCTGAGGGTAAAACCTAAGGCTTCACAACCCGTGATATTATCAACGGAAAAAGTTGTGCAAGGGAAGCGCTTGTCCACGATTAATGCCACTCCCCCGCCCCTGCCATCCACTCTATCCCTCCTAAAGATAGTGTAATCCGGAGGAATTGCAGTCACCAGATCAGGACCAGAGCACTCTCCCAACCAGGTCTCAGTGAGGAACAGACACGATGTTGTAGAGTCCAACAACAAACTCCAGATGTCAATGGAGTGTCTACTGAGAGATCTGGTGTTGAGGAGAAAACATAGGTTAAACATGAGTGGGGATTCGCGCAGGATTTCCTCCTGACCAGGAATGCGCCAGCCGCAGCCCGAACAGCCCTTCCTAAGGGGTCGACCGCCAGGGAAGACATGATGGCAAGTAGTAGTATGTCCTCACAGCGCAAGTAGCTCCGTGGAAGAATAGGAGAGCATAAAGACAAGAGATGCACACATGGCCCTAAAATAAGGAAAAGGAAGAGAGAAGGGCAAGAGGCCTACCTCGACCGCCTCCGAGATATATATATATATATATATATATATATATATATATATATATATATATATATATATATATATATATATATATATATATAGCAGGTGCCCTGCCATTCTCCTCCATGCCCCCAGGTGTCAGGTGCCATGTCATTCTCCTCCATGCCCCCATATGTCTCTCACCCGTCCTACTTCTCATATATTGAAATAATATCTTGCATTCTTACATATTGCCTTGCTTCCTCTCTTGCTTTCACTTTCATTCCACCCGTGTACTCTGCTCCTAGTCTCTCTTAAAGAGCAGGAAGGAAGCATAATGCTTGGCGGCTGTTCTGTGAATTAGAGCCCCGACAAGTAAATGCGCATTGAGCTTAGATCTGTGTAGATTGAGGAAGCAGTGGAGCTGGGGGTGCCCCACCACTCCACTGTTTCCCTCCAGTCTGTGGAAACCCATGTACTTCGTTGGATAAGAGAGATGGTGGATCACCATACAGAATTGTACCACTTCCCGCAGTGAAGACCCTAGGAAAGCAGCTGATCAGCATTTACCTATCTACCACTTCCTTTGGGTAGGAAAGGAAAAGGAGGATACAAGGGGGCCACCAAAGTAACTCATATCTATGCTTTGGCATAACAGCAGTGAGCAATTGCTTACTGGCATAGCACTGAAAAACCTGCCGCAGATTTTGCTGAAGCCGCTAATGACTTCCATAGAAAGCCATAGACAACAATCAGGTGCATATCATTATCATACTCAGTATAACTTTCAAGTCAAGGAAGCCCAGCCTTAATATTTCAGCTGTATGTGAAATAAATTTTTGAATCTTAACATCACAAAGACTAGGGGCCAGATGTAGGTAAATGAGAAATACCTATTTTTTTATAGCGAATTTTCCCGATTCGCTATTAAGAAATCGGTATTTCCTATGTAGGCAAAGATTCGGTAAAAAATATTGATTCCTTAATATTCCTTATTACTGAATCGGTAATTGAGATTCGGTAATAAGGAATACCTACCTATTCATTTCTATGGGCATGGAGGCCCATAGGATTGAATGTGAATACATTCAGTATTAGCAATTCGGTCTTACCAAATCTTTAATATCGGGAGGTATTTCAAGGGTGCCAGGGTGTCCAAAGGACACCCTGTTGCACCCCTGAAATGTGCATGTGTGCACATGTGGCGCACATCCATGCCCTAAGGGCATGGATGTGTTCCACAAGGCGCATTTCAAAAAGCAAAAAAGTGTTTTTTAAGGGAAATCGGCAATTACCACCAATTGAAGTCGGTGGTAATTACCGATTTCTTAAGGCTCAAAAGCACTCTTCAATGTGCTTCCTACATTGCATTTAAGGAATCGGTATTACCAATTCCTTAAATGCAAGAGCAACAAGCAATTGATATTAAGGAATCGTTATTTGTCGATTCCTTATTTACTGATTCCCTACCTACATTAGAAATGGCTAAATACCGGTCGGTAACGCTGAAATTTACCCAATGTCGGCGTTACCGACCGGTATTTACCCACCTACATCTGGCCCTAGATGTATGTTATATCTGATAGAAGCAGGACATTATAGCTTTGTTATTTCAGAAACGGTTGTATCTTGACTCCCAAAAGTAAAAAATTATCTTTGGTGTGTCTACGATCACGCCCATTGGTGACATGAAGGCTATCAAAATAGGCATCTTAAAAGCTTCTCACATTCCATGCTGAAGTCAAGGAAATAGTACTTGCTGGGTGGTACAGGGTGCAGTGAAGTTATGTTTTTTGGGAAGGATGTTGGCTCTGTATCTCTTCACCCCAGTTGCATAGGATGATTACGGAACCCATATCATGAATTTGCCCTTGAACATCAAGCCAGTGAGATTAAATGCACAGGAAGCTCCAAATTTAAACTTCTCAGGAGAGAGAACATTACACCACAGTGACTTGCCCCATTTTTAGTGCAAGTACACCTAGCATTTTATATGCCAAAGTTTTGGGGGAAAATGCTCAGAAAAATGAAAACTCAGTTGTGGAAATTTTTGTTCATGTTAACATGAACATGCACAGCACAGGCTACTAACTCTCAGTACAAGCAAGAATATCCATAGTTTCCAACCTCCCATCAGCTGAGTTAAGAAGTAAACAACAGTCATTGGTGGAGAAAAACATGTATTTAATATCAATATCTTTAACTAGCTTGACGTTTTTTAGCTAATACCATAATAATTCAAAAGAAATTATGAATATTCTAAATATACATACACACAAAAAACATTTGCAGTAATAAAATCGCGAAAAAAATCACATTGTTTCTAATATATATAGCATTCATTCTTTAAATATTGAGGACAAAGTATGAGCATTTATAGGCCTTTCCTCTAACATTGAGGCAAGTTGTTTCTTAAAAAAACACCAATGTGGTTATTTTTATTTACAGTGATTGCAGAGCCAAGGTCAGGCGAGGGACTCAGTCATTCTGACAGGCATTTGAAAAAACCGCAGTTAGCCCCATTGTTTTGTCAGTCACCAATTACTGACAGCATATTGGGCAAATTCACTTGACTGAGCCTTAATGATGCTGAAACAAAACACATTGCCTAGCAGGTTGGTGGCTGCCTTCCAGCTCGCATGTCTGTCAGGAGGTGTAACAACATTCTAGTGCGGGAGTGCAGAGTTGCCAAAACGACAGAAAAAACCCGTAGAGTGGCAAAGCAAGTAGCAAAAAACCACACAAAAAAACAGCGAATATGTAATAACATTTGAGATCGTAATCCACCACAGAAAAGAAATAGTAAAGGTTGTTCCGTCTGTAAAAGAGTTCTTAGTTAAAGTCACAGACATTTGCACTTAGATTTAACATAGTTCCAACATGCTGTCCGGGGGTTGGTTACTCCTGCCATACCCACCGTGCATTTCCATGGTCACACTCTTTGGCAACCCAAATGTTTTGATGGGGATTTCTGGTGTTTTTGGTGTGTAAGTGGTGTGTGAATTTGGAAAGATCTTTCTCTGATGAAGTGCAGAAATTCCCTGCCAGTTGGGGTTTCTTGTGAAAATCATGACTTATATGGGGTATATGTGTGTTGACACTGGGGAGGAGGAGGAAGGGTATGCACTCCTGTACAAAATGCTGCCAAGTTACAGCAGCAACATGATTTCAGATAACTTGCCACCAAAGACTAACAGCCTGATTACGAGTGGGTCACTTAATTCCTACAAATGTGCAAAAGCCTGTTTACATGTGGGTCAGAATTAAAAGTTTGAAGGTATTTAACACATCTGATCATTATTGGAAGCGGTAAATGCCTCAAGCTTCATTACATTTCGTCAGGTCAAACCTGCCAAAATTTACCAGGGGAAATTGAGGGTTTAGGGGGCAGCTGGGTGAAGGGAAGTCTGCCCCCGTGCAGATTGGGAGGGTGGTGCAATCCAGCAACTGCCATTTTCCATTGGGCTAGATTATAGCCCAAACGTCCATTTAGGGGTGGGGCAGATTGGGCTACCAACCACCATTCTAGGTTCAGGTGACCTGGTTGCTGTTAGCGTGAGTGCACGTGGAAAATGTTTCCCTTCCTCCCACCCTTTATTTAGGGATCCCCGGGTGCACCAATTTGATGGTTTTTTTTAATCGAGCTTCGTTGTTGATACAGGTGCACAGGGGCAAGGGTTGTGTACGTTGTCGCTTTGAACGGGTGCTACGGGTGCATGGAAAGTTTGACAGGAGTTTGCAGAATTGTTATGGCGTTGCAATTAGGGGAGGGTGGGCGCGTAGTTAAAGGTTCAGTGTAGAACATTTGGTTACTTGCAGGTTCATATAGATACTCATAGGATGTAGGGGAATAGGACGTTTGAAAAGTTGAAATGCAATACAAATAATGAGATAGCTGCAGGGTGGGTATGTATGGGGATGTATGGGTGGGGGTGGGCTAGGGGATAAGGGCTAAGGGCTTGTTCACTGGTTGTATAGCTAGGTTTTAGCTTTATAAGGCAGTTTGCCAGGAATTGTTGTGATGTGCATTTGTTTCAATAAAGCGGCCTTTTCCAAACATAAAATTGGTCAGCCTCTGTACTTGACCCCTCCCTCCCAAATGTACATTATTTACTGCACCTGGCAGATTTTGGTGCATTAAACACCAAAATCTGCAAGTTATTCCCCACAAACTCATAATAGGTGCTATTTACCACATACTATAAATAACATACCCTGGGGTAGCCTTAGTTATCAGATGCAATAAATATTACCTAAACTTGTAATCTGGGCCATAGCAAGTATTGTGCCAGAGTACTGAGATTTTAATATCAACTTATCAAATTATAGTAGTAAAAATATAGACTACCAAAGTAATGTAAATATACATATATATATAAAGTATAGACTCACTATTCTTAACTCCACATATACGCAAATTGATGAGCTATATCTTCAAGGTATGTAGATGTGGATTCAGGAGTTATAAATCTATTCTTAGCTATATATACTTACCTGCACGATATAGTGGGTGTTGATGTGTTGGCCATGATATTTTGCAGGGTTGATATTTTTGTCCTCGCTATTCTGACATACATCCTGAAGCAAAATGCTTGTGAGTAACAGGGGCTGCATAACACTTGCAAGAGAAAACTCTGCAAGTGTAAAGGCTTAGGAAATCCTGTGAACTATGGGGAGCCCATTAATCTGGCATTCCGAAAGACTCATGTAATAAAAAATATGCACAAACCTATTTGTTTTCAGGAACAAATTTGTTAGGACCAGAGATGCCAGTGCATGTTCACAGTGGAGCATAAGATTGATAGAAGCACATGTGGAGTAGGAATAATGGGAGCATGCACAATACAAAGCACAACTTTCAAATGATAATCACATATGTGCTTCAGAAACATTGGAGCCATAAAAAGAAGGCAGACCACAGTGCACCTGGGTACTTACAGTCTCATTTAGAGGTTGAGGCAGTGCTTAACTTGAGCCTGTGGTTTTCAGTGCTCAGTACCAGTACCTAATTGTCAACACTGGTGCTTATTGCCTGCCACATGGGGATACTTTTTGCCTAATTTTTAAAAAAAGAACACAACAATTGGTTATTGATTTAATATACAATATAACTGATTCATAGCAGCCAATCAAGACATTTTTTGTAGCTTTGGGGGGCTGGAATAGTTTGTATTGTCACACTGTATGAGTGTGATGGTTAATAGTTGGTTTGGTACTCTCACTGGAGGCACTGACAGGAGCATTGGAAGGGGCAAGCGACAGTGGCCTACTGGTGAGGGCCCTGGAATGTATTATTTTACAAATTAAGCACTGTGCCGAGACAGCCCTAAAATGGGCAGAGATATAATTGGTTCCCTTTTTTTCAATCTGTACCGATTTAGACTTGTGCACTGCTGCACTCACTCTGGCTTTGTAGGTGGTGAAAAAAACATCTAAACACTGGTGTTGAGACTTAGCGCAAAACATAGGAAAATGCTCCGCTAATGCACATGAAACAGGTGTACAACATATTGTTTCCCCAAAAGTGTAAATAAGTTACAAAAACAAAGCTAGAGGCAGAAACACGTCTAATTCAGGCCACAGTGTTTTTGTGTACAATTTTACTACTGGGATAAATGATCATGTGTGTGCTGATGATGCGGAAAAGCTTTGGAACTTTAAACATTACGTTTAAATTAAACATCGTCTGATAAGGATAATACTGGAAAGAGGCCTTAGTCAATTTTTTTTAAAAACAGTCCAATACTTCAAAGTTCCTTCTAGGGGTGTTTGCTTGGTGTGTCTCTGGGTACTTTTGTTTAGGGCCTGTTCTGGCCATTGCTCCAGAACGGGACTTCTCTTAATGCCCCGTTACTTACCGGTAATCTTCTTTACTCCGAGTCCTGGTCTTCCTGGATGCAGTCCTGAGTGCCGCCCTCCCACGCGGGCATGACGGTTGACTATATTCTGTTTTCTTGCATCTCTTTGCGTGGTACGTTACAGTAAGTGCTTTGTTTGTTCCACCCTTTTTTGGTGGCTCGAGGGTAAAGGGGGCCATCTTGGGGGAACTTTTTGGGTTTTGGCTCGAGAATTGATTCAGCCAGAAAGGAGGAATTTATCCAGGAAGACGGACGAGGAGGTAATGAGCCTTTACTTTCTGAATGTTAGTGATTGTGGTTAACACCTGTGAAGGATGTTTCAGGAGATACATTTGTGGAATGACATCAGAACTGTGTGAAAACTGTGTTCACTTACAAGTGAAAAGAAAGAGTTTCAGCCTGTGGCAATTGGGTGTGATACGTTTGAGTGTGAAGAAAGGCAATGACGGTGTAAAAGTATACAGCATCTCCCTTCTTAAAACCATTTGCTAATGTAAGTTCAACTCACGTGTGCTAGGGCTTTTATCACTAGTATAGAACGACGTTTGTGATTCAGAAATTGTACATTTACATTTGTAAAAATATTTACTCACACAACACAGTTTTTCATGCTTGGAAATACTTCCCTTGAGTGGAGAGAGAGCGTCCCATTGCAGGATTGCTCTGAGAGTTTTGGGAACACCTAAAACTTTCATAGCCAGTCTGCAAATCGTCTGAGATGTCTTCTTGTGAGGTGCGGGACTAAATGATTTACCCAGGTGGGAATAGAAAGGGAAACCTCCCAGAATTTAGGGAAGATGCAGTTTAATTGTCTTGCAGAATAAAAAAGTCTCGAAGTGCCTACGTACTAATGAGACTAATTTTGCAATAAGAAGTGAATATGTCGCCATACATTTTAGATCTCTGCTTACATTCGCCCGGCTAATTGTGACGGACCTTTCTGTATCGTATGAAGATTTTGCCTCTCTCGTGCTCATTGACTACTCAAACCTTATTACATGATATAGCATCTTTATTACCTAGTTCCAAAAAAGCAAGCAGTCATGTAAGAGACACTACAACACATTTACAAATGTAGAAACTTCAGCTAATATGTGCATAGATTACCAAAAGAATAACATTAATTAATTAAAAATGTCTTCATTTATTGACAAAAATAAGTTGTGTTCATGAAGAGCATACAGTAACTAGTCAGTCAGTCAATTGAGCTTTATTTCGATTTAGAATATAAATCATAAAAAGCGAACAACAATCATATTACAATACATTTCGTTTGCAATAAATTCAATATGTACAAATAAAAACAAACATACCAAGTCTTACCGGTATGGAGCTCAGTTAAAAATAGAACTATTATTCTATGTCACTTATAAGATAAAAATACGAGACCGTGCATATAACTTCTCGCTTTTGGGTTTGTTAAAACTTAATTAATGCTTTTAAAAGTTCGCTAAAAGTTCATTAGGTGACTCATTATTATAGTAACTAGCAAAATGTGAGGTATGACCATAGAGAAACACAAAGGTCAAAACCCCTTGTAATTGTAGTCTACGGTTTGTGACTAGGGTCAAACTAAGTTTAAAACCTAAGGTCAAAACCCCTTGTAATTGTAGTCTACGGTTTGTGACTACAGGCAGGTGCTGCTCTTGGCTGTAAAGCCACCAGCATTTGTTAACGTGACTAAACAGCAGAACTTAACAAAATGAAATGCACAAAGCAACATAACAACACATTTAAAACATAATAGGTCATAACAGAACAAAAAAGTTGAAACAGAACGCAGCACGAGATCCACAGTACAACACAACAAAATAACATTACAATAACAGAGCACAAAACTGCAGTTGCACATGAAACAGTAGAATTTACCACCTGCACAGCAAAATACCACCATCAAATATGCGCAAACATATGTGTAACACATTGTCGCCTCCAGAATCCTGTTTCCACAATATAATGGTAAAAGGTGTTTGGAGCAAGCGCTGCCTAAACTTTCCACCAAGAACACTTCTATAAATGTTTCTCAATGCCCAATATCCAGTTCTAAGACGTCTTTCAGTCGCAATTGGTTTCCAGACACTGGCCCTTTTCTTATAGATGGGGCTAATCTCGGTATTCTTTCAGGTATATGAAATTACCTCTCAGACAAAACTGCATTGAAAGATGAATTTAAAATAGGGGTCCGGTTCCATCATCGATAATTCTATCACTATTTAATCACGGCCGATCCACCTTTCAAATTTTCTCCATCAAATTGTTAAGCCACAAAACTTGAGTTTGGGGTGACCCTTTTTGTCCCATTTGGGCTTTATGGAGGACCTACTTCCTCATACCACTGAGCAAGCCCACCAGTTGTGTGAGGAGAAACCCTTTCTCAACACCATAAACATAAAGGATAGATTTGGCAAAAATCCACCCAGTCTTCCTTCTAGTGGTGTGTAGATCTTTGGGCAGATTGTCAACAGTTCCACAGACAATCCAGTCTAGTGAGTGTGAATGAAATCCCCTTGCGGGAAGAAATGTAGCCTGTATTTAATAGTTTAGATGTGGTTCTACAGATCTGAGTTAAAATATAATGTCTGTACTTGTTCAAATTATGTAATGAATGATTGACTGAATGCATTTTTAAGACTAAGAGTTGCAAAGTTTTGCCTCACTATCCCTCAATAAACATCCATCACCTTGGTCCTATAGAATAAGGCAGGAGTAGGTAGAAAATGTTTGTACAAGATGGGAAGCCTGGCATGGACATGACTGGCCCTGATCAGTAAATCTATCCGTGTGATGACAGGTTCTATGTTGATGCCTGGTCAAGGGGATTTTGAGATGAGGTGATGTATGGTTAAACTACTGGTTTTGTATTGTTTGTGCCTTGAATGTGTAAAATGGTGAAGATGGAAAGCTGGGCCTTCACACTAGACTCTGGGGCCATTCGTGGAAGAGGAAAGTTATTTATTTGAATGTAGCCCCAGCTTTACAGCCAAATTGGTCTTGTTACAGTACCATTCTCCCTAAAACAGTCACTATCTCCCAGCTTTCATTCAACACACACACCAACCAAAGAGGTTTCAGGCATTGGGACTGTGGGGCATGCCCTGCATAGAGACAGCACAAGTTAGGACGGAACTGCCATTGAACAGGTCCGTAGAGCCGACCGGCACCTAGAGGCAGCCCTGAATTGGGAATATTGAGATGCAGGTGCTATTGACCTGACTGCACACAACTAAAGTGGTAAGTGAACCACTTTCTGTAGTCGCCACTACGTGCAACTACAAACTTACCGGTCTTGAAGAAAGCCTCTAGATCCTCCTGGACAACGAGGCTGAAACATGTCGACCACAAAGACGATTAACAGTGCGGTGGATCAGTAACTCAAATCCATGCACGCACCACTTTGTTTTTATTGTTCCACACCACCAAGCCTATTAAAGCACCTGCCTACATGGTGGCTTAGGGAATTTTAACTCACTACACACCAGCACACAACTAACCTTCCTTTTTATCTCTGGACGCTACTGTAATACCAGAGGGTCAACCTCCAGGTGGAGGTCAGAATATTCACAAATTAAACCCAATGATGATGCTGTCACGTTACTGAAAGGCGGAGAACCAAGATATACCACCCGAATCTTTGGTACGTGAATAAGGTTTTTTTTAGATGTATTAGTAACAAATTTGTTCCTGGTACACAGGACGAGTGGTCCATTCCACCCCCTCCTTTGATTATTTGTCTATATTTGTCAACATTAGGAGAGCTTTGAAAAGGGCTGTCCACTACTATCAAGTTCAAATCAATATTGTGTTGATGGACACCTGAATGTTGTGTGTTGAGGGGAATGGGGTAGATGGTGTGTGTGTCTGCGTGTGTGTGTGTGTGTGTGTGTGTATGTGCATGCTATAGAGAGACTTAGTCAATATTTGTGTTTGTGTGTGTGTGTGTGTGCACCTATGTTTGTGTGTGTACGACACAGAGTCTGTGTGTCTTTTTGTATGTATTTGCCTATGTGTCTAGCTTTGTGTATGAGAGAAAGTGTGTGAGAGAGATTGTGGAAGAGACATTGATGAATCTATTTGGTGGTATGTGTGTGTGTCTGAGTATGTGTGTCGGACAATCTATATGTGTCTGTGTATTTGTATTTGTGTGTGTCTGTGTGTATTTGTGTGTGTGTGTATTATTTGCTTGTGTCTGTGTGTGAGAGAAATGTGTGTGTATGTTTGTGTGAGTTTGACAGAGAGAGGGCAAGAGAAACTGATGTGTCTAAGTGTGGGTGTATGTTTTTGACAGTGTATATGTATGTGTCGAATAGAGAGTCATTGGATGACTGTGTGGCTTTATGTGCGAGAGAGAGTGAAGGTCCTCAGGAGGGGATTGCAATGGCCGAGGGGGGGATCACGATCTCCCTGGCTCCGCTGTGCCCATGAGGAGGCATCAATGTTCTGTCTAGTGGTGTGTCCACCACATTACTCTCCCCCGCCTGGGCAATGCCATTGACCTCCTCCCTCACTCCGACCCCTGCCCTGAACGCGGAGCCGGACAGCCTTCAATGCCCCTAGCACGTTCAGGAGCTCTACATCGCTACTGTGGGATGACTTCCTGGATGGAGGAAGCTACAAGGGTAGCGACATGGTGGTCTCCTCTTGATCAAGAGTTGCTTCCCCACCCCACCCAGCCATGCTGTGAGTTGGGACGAATCCTGCTGCATCGATGTTGCTCTGGGCGGCTGCAACAGCTGGTCCTGACTGCAGCGGCAACCACGGCTCAAAGTCTGACCCATGGATGCCATGGAGCTTGGTGGCACTGGACACCCCTGCCTCCCTGTTGATGGCTCTAGGGGTCAGCTGGGGCGCCCCTGCACAAAGGTGCTTTGGCCAATCCTGCACCACGGAGGAGGAAGGCCTAGGCCCCCTACACTGTTTACCAGATATCTTGCCATCGATGGCACCAAACACGGACTGCAACACTGGATGGCGTCAGACATCTTTTTTTACACAATCTTTCCCCCTCCCTGCCCACTTCAACTTAGATATACCCCAACTAGGAGAAACTAGGGTAGGATTACAACTATCTATTCAGCAACAGGCAGCCATTTTGGAGACTCTCCCTTCCAGTAAGGGCAAAAAAAATGCTGACGGTCTACTCCTTCTCAAGGGTCTTTTCCAATGTGTGTTTGACATAACACAAACAATGTAGGCACGCGAGGCACTGTCCCTGTTGGCTGCAGACAAAAGGACTGCCATGTATGTCGGTCCATTGTCTGAAAATGGATCATCTTATACTTCCATGGTATGCGGTTTCCTATACTGTTTTTTTCTGCTACTGTCTGAATAAAATGTATGCTTTGTATATCATAATGCTATGCATCTGTATGCTACTTCTATATTCTCTGCCGTCAATCCGAGCCAATGATATTTGAGGTCAATTTCCACCTACATTAGCAGATAATATCTAAGGTGTTTTTTGTGTTTAGGTGTATCTGTTTCCTATCTCGTATGAAATCCATGTACTCTGATGTCTTATGTAATTACCTTCTGGTAAAGAACGCTATATAAAAATTAATAAGTAAATGAGCATGATAAGTCTATGTGCTACTGCGCATCCCTGTATGTTAGAAAGAGAACGAGAGTGTGTGTGTGTGCATGTGTTTGTTTGTGTGTGTGTGTGTATCAGTGTGTAACAGACATGGTTTTCTTGTGTTGCTGTGTGTCTGGAGAGCGAAAGCGTCTGTGTTGGGGGACCAGTGTCTAGGTGTGTGAAGTCACTGTGCATGCGTGTTTGTGGGCGTACCAGAAAATATGTTGCTTCATTTGTGCCTCTGTGTGCATATATGTGTTTTAGCGAGAGAGAGAGAGAGAAAGTGCGTGTGTACGCGCGCACATTCTAAACGCCTCGTCGCTGTAGTATTATAAAGTGCGCCATCTTTGCACGCCGCGCAGTGCAGCACGGTTGCACTTTGTGGAGTCAGACTGTTGTAACGGGTCTTTCTGCGGAGATGCTGTTGCTCTCTGGCCCTCGATGGGGCCCACTCCCTGGCGCCCTCCGCGCCAGCGAGGCCCGCGTGCGCACCTCCATGCGCATTGAAACCTGACCCCCTCTTTGTCCCCGGCCCCAAGTTAATGACCCTCTGCCTTCTTTTCTCCGCATCCCTCGTGCGTTGAGGCGCAGGGGTCATTTTGAAATTTGTCTTCCCTTTCTGAGCGGGAGTTTTGAACACCAGATGACCCAGCTAAACATAAAAGATTAGTAATGAGCTGGTACCCCGCCGCGGGGACAGATAGCTGGGGGACCGCGGACCTGTAGCCAATACAATTAATCACTCCATGGAAACAGCGTGCCGCGCAGACAATGGCCCACGGTGCCTGGGAAATGTGTGGAGCAGCACGGGGTGGCATCGAAACACTGCGAGCTTGGGATTTAACTTTTCTCATTTTTTGCCTTAATGAAACTTATTTCTTAATTCTTTAAAGCAGACAATCGTGGACACAGTAAAACTGTGATCACGTGAGGCTGGGAAATGCAGTGACGGGTTTCAAAATCAACAAAAGCTGTACTTAGGGAAATCTGTAATTGACTTTGCAAACTTGGTGAATCCACTGTTCTCATTTTACACTTAATGCAATACAATGATTTTTTTAACCATTATTAACTTATAACTGTGAAAAGAATATATGCTTTTCAGTAGTTGCTATCAGTGCAGTGACTGGTTTAAAAAGGAGCTTTAAATGGTATTTTTTAAACGAAATTCGTAAATAGGCATTCCCTTTTTTGTCGTTTAGCACGCGTTGCACTAAGGTGCTTCAATGTTTAAGGATCTGCTATAATGCGTTGAGTTCTGCATATTGTACAATACTGGTGACGGCATGCTGTAAAGAAAAACAATAGTAAATGCGCAGTCTACGGAAACACAGAGGCACACATTTAAATAAAAAAGTGATGCTTTGAAAAACGGTGGCCGTTAAGGGTGACCAGTGGAATATACAAATTAGTGCATGCACAAGTGTTTATTTTTTCTTTTAAATGCACACAGTGAAAACGGAGGGCTCTCTTTATCGCCCTAGCACTGTTCTAAATGTGAAGTAACTGTGGCGCCATTTCATATGATGACATTTCAATCTGAAATCAATATTGACAGATATATGTATTGCGCATGTTAGGTTTGCAGCGACATAATCTCGGATTTAAAAATTGCAGTGACTTCTTTCAGGGACCGGCCTTTCCCCGTTTCACTACAAGCACTTTGGACAAGTAAGCTTATAGTGCACCTTGTATTCACTTGGGTTGAGATACTTTACTAAGGTTTTGCGCAGGACTAGTGTGTCACAAGATGGCGCAAAACATTGCGTCCATTTCCATGCCATTATAAAAGCCCGAATGGGCAGAATGACATTGCCCACAATATGGGAGCACCCTCGCTTCCCTTAGCAAATGTGGGTCTAAATATAAAATGAACCTGTATGTACTAGAGGGGGTGCGGACTGTTTTAGTACAGTACACGAATAACGAAAACCACGTACCATTTATAGAAAGAACTATACTCTAACCGCAATTTCAAGTGCACACTGACAGTAGTGGATGTCTTGTTGCTTTATTTAGAATTGATTTGCTCTAAAAAAAATCGAATTTGAGCTGAAACGCCTCTTTCCCCTCCCCCCGTTTGGCAGGTATGGCCCCAAGGCAAACTTCAATACGATGAATTGCTGAGGAACACACGGCTCCATTCTAGTTGGGGAGCCGGGATTCGAATACATGCGGGCTAATATACAAGTCAGCCTATCAAACAAGTTTATTTTGATTACCTGACTGTTTCTGTCCCTCGTATTTTGACTCTGAACTATGTATGGTATATTCGGGAACGGGGGGGCGGAACCCGGGTTTTAACCCAGGCTGATTTATGTTTAAGTGTGAATGTGTGTGTGTGTGTGTGCAATATTTGATTATGTCTATCTGGGGGTTAGAGAAAAGTGTGTGTGTAGTATTTGCTTCTGTATAACTGTGTGTGAGAAAAAAGTGTGTGTGTGTGTTTGCGTGAGTACGACACAGAGAGGGCGAGAGGGGCTGATGTATCCAACTGTGTGTGGGTATGTGCCGGAGAGTGTGTATGGTATGTACTTGTCGAATATACAGTCATCTGCTCACTGTGTGTGTCTATGTGTGAGAGAAGAGAGGATGAATGAGGGTGACAAGTCTGTGTGTTTGTGCGCGTCTCTGTGTGTTGGAGAGTCTGCGTGTGTGTGTCTGTGTATCACTGTGTACCTGACATGGTTTTCTTGTGTGTGCGCGCGCGCACTGCAGCACCCAGCACATGTCACTGCATTTGTCAGGGTGTATGTGTCGACGCCCGCGCCTGTCAGTCGCCTTGCATACAGCTCTCATCTCTGTCCGCTGTGCATCTCTGGGCGCTGCTGACAGCTCGCGAGGGGCTGATTGGCAGACGTCTAATGACGTTCGGGAACTGGGGTGGCGGGTTTCCTATCAGCCCCCACGTTTAAGGAGCGCGAGGCTGTGCTCAGGTAGCCACTGCCTTGACTCTTGACACAAGCAGACCTTGATCAAGCGGACCGACGCCCCACCCAGTCCACAACCCCATGTCCACCCTCCTCTGTATCCACTCTTGCAGCTGCCCCGCCCCCTGGGTTGGAGGGTGCCAGCCTGCCCTGGGGCAGCAGCACATGCCGTGCAGTGCTCCTCTTGCGCAATGGGAGAACTAAAGTTCCGACTTGCTTATTGTCTTCCGTCGTTCCGGGTTCTAATCCTGGCTCCGACACAACCAGCATTTGTGTGATTCTGGACAAAGCTCTACGCCTTGCAGAGCCTTCAATTGTAAATATCTATACCGTTTACATGCACAACCTACTAATATATGTCTTATTTTTCACGTTTGACAAGTCTCTGTGTAGTCATTCTGGACATTACGTAACACCAGATTACTGTGATCCTCAGCATAGAGGGGCGTAGAGGTGGTATACTCGGGTTCTCTGGTGTACAGTCAATGTGCCTTGTGGCAATGACTTCAGATGCTGATATATACATGATGAGGCCATCATGCTGGGCTTCAAATGCAAGGACCACATCAGCGTAATGTACATCTCTGCGCTGTTACACGACTGACGCCATTTTATAATCAGAGCTGTAAGCCTCTTCATAGGGGCACTTGAAATGGCCGCTGCTTCTAGCAGGGCCTTAAAGCAGGTCCCTGCAACACCTGCGGCGCAGGGGGGTGTGGGGCACTATTCAGGGGGGTCCAACCCGTTAGGGAGTCCCCATCCGCGTCAGGAGACTCACATTCAGCCCAAAGCCAATGAGAAAAAGACCCACCCTCATATTCTGCAGGGGCCCCATCACTTTGCGTTACCCCACTGGCCTCTTGTCCTGCATGGGTAATTCACTTTTATTGTAAAGTGTTTCCTGTTATCCAAGTAGTGTTTAGAGAAACACTGTCTCTAGACCCTTCACTACTTTAGCCGACCACTGACCATTGATGAAATGCCTTTGACCTCAGCCTTTGTTGTTGGCTATGGGTGACAGTGGTTTTTAGAAGTTTGCCATTTTTTACTTGTGTCTAATGAATGTCAGCAGAATTAAAACAAATGAAATTTTTAATTAAATCCTAAGAAAATCCACGCATAAGTACCAGTACTTCGCTCAAGGTGCCTAAATCTCCCATAATTCTTAGAATTAAAAATCTATACAATGCTGCTTATACACTAAAGCCCGCAGCTGTGTATGAAAACTTAATACGGGGAACCTTGAATTGAAATTGCATTTGTATAGGGTTATTATTCATGACGAGGCGTTGAAGCCCGCCTATAGAAAAGGCCGTACGTTATAATGGCACATGTGTACACTGTGGTAGCTTTAATCTGAGTGATTTTAAATGCATCAGCGGACTCCTGAACAGGGATGGAATTCCTTATAAATAAATAAACATATAAATAAATAAACTAATAATCCAATCAACAAGAAGAAATAGATGCAGGTCCCTATGTACACAGACCAGGTACATATTTCCTAGGAGATGTAAACATTTTAGCAGGACAAACAGTTTCTATTTCCATAACACAGAAAGCAAAATGTTGTTAGTAGCAGGTGTCTGGGAAGGCAAAATCACATTAGAAATGTATATCATTTATGGGTGAAAATGGGACTCAAAACGCCTCTTGAAAGGACGCCACCTGGGCTGGGGACGTTGGCGTGGCGAGCCACCGACTACAATTGGCGACTTCTACAAGCGTCCGTCTGGAGACGGCTCTGACGAACTCACAATTGCTGTGTGAATGGCTGGTCCTGTTTTCTATTATCATGTGTTTTGATCATAATCGGTCAGATCGCGAGACAGGACGTGATTTTGTCATTTAATTTCTATATATTTGTTTTCTGTCTTGTTTGTTTATTTATTAAGCGCTAAGAGTAGCGCCTCAACGTGGCCCCTTTTGAGGGATGTGGGTGCAGGACAGGGAGGTATCAGGTAATAGATTGAGGGGGACCCCTAGGAGGTCTGTGAGTCCTCCTGACAAGGCGGATCGTCGAGGCTTTGGGGACGATGGCTGCCTGTTTATGTGTCGCCATTACCAGCGCTCTCGCGTGATAGCAGAGCCCAGTATTAAGACCCTCACGCGCCGCCTTTGTCGCGCGTGTCATCGAAATGAAAAGCTTTCAGCGGCCGCACAAAGGTGTTGCTGGATTAAGTGTATGGAGGGCCGCATCCGTGATTACGGATCTAAGCCTGGTCTGCCGAGGGAAGCCATCAAAGCACTAGCAGCCGCGCGCACGTGTCATTAAAAAAAAACACGCCACACGACAGCAAATATATTCGCCACCTATAATGCGTGTGTTTGGGCACAAGCGTGGGTGTGCATAAGCGTGAGTTTAGACATATGTGTGTATGCGTGTGCCTGAGTGGAAATGCAAATGTGTGTGTGGCACTACTTGTGTGTTTATGGACGTATAAGTAAAGGAAGGAGTGTATTATGTGTGACTGACTTTACACATACAAATGGACTTGTGCTCATCTAAATATAGGTGCATGGGGAGAATATACAGTCCGCATGTCTTTCATTGGGACGCCATTGCTGTCTGAATATGTTTTTCTTTATTGCCTTGCAATATACATACTTCATAATTTTTTTTCGTTATTGTTATATATATTAATTTCTAGCTAGAACATTAGGACACGGGTGTTGAGGTTGACAGGCAGATGCGCAGAAACAAAACATATTGCAGGACGGTCATTGTTAGACAGCATGTCAGCATGTGTGGTTGTGTGTACATAAGAGAGAGAGAGTGACAGAGAAAGGGAGAAGGAGAAAGGCGAGCAAGCAGATAGATGACTATGGAGGTACTGAGGCATAAGGACGTCGAGATAGACAGGCAGAGTGACAGCTAGATATAGACAGAAAGGTCTAGAGTCAGAGACAGACAGGCATGCGAATAGATAAAGACAGACAGACAGACAGATAAACAGGAAGATCGATAGATAGACAGACAGATAGATATAGAGATAGATAGATAGATAGATAGATAGATAGATAGATAGATAGATAGATAGATAGATAGATAGATAGATAGATAGATATACAGATAGATAGATAGATAGATAGATAGATAGATAGATAGATAGATAGATAGATAGATAGATAGATAGATAGATAGATAGATAGATAGATAGATAGATAGATAGATAGATAGATAGATAGATAGATAGATAGATTAAAGCCTAGCTATAAACCAACAGAGCACTGTACGAAACGAGTGGGAGGGGGTTTAAGGTGAACTGTCTGTCTCACTGATTTCATTGCTCCATTTTCCCTCAACTTCTTAACTTTTTTTGTTGCGAGAGATCTTAAAATGTGTTTCAAGGAAGTTTCTCGGCGGTCATGTTGTACTTAGCACCTGTCAGGTCTTTGGACTTTCTGACTTTGTTTCTCCCCACTAATGCGCACATCAAGCTCGTCATCTTCTTGACCACCCATTTTGTCTGCCTGGACTTATAATGACGTATCATTCCCTTGCTTGAAGGTGGACAGGCCACCCTGTCATCCCTTTCACCAATACTCTAGATACCCCATCTTCGTCCATCTGGCCCGGCTACTCTCTGTCCCCAAGCCTACATGCTGCAGGAACAAAATCATCCCAGAACACTTTTCAGGGTCTCTTGTCGCTTCCATGCCCCCAGCCACAAACTCGTTTGTCAACAATGTTGGTCATTTTAACGCTTTGATAGACAACCTAACCCCCTGAAGAGTTCGCATGGATGCTTCCGAAGGCAGTTGCCTTTGGTATTCTGCGGAACCTAATACTATGTTTACACGATTGTGGAATAATTGAAGAGTCAAATACAGAATTGATATATTGGACTCATTTGTGACAGACATGGTTGTGCAGCTTGAGAGGGACCAGAAGCGGTCACTTCGTGTTCATTCCAGGCTGTACTTTAGTGCCACCCCCAAAAGTCAAATACTGCTTATCCTTCCAAAGGTACAAATCTAAAAACCGAACTTGCTGTGTGCCGGGACTAGAGCGTCTGCTAGTAACTCTACACAATACATCTATAAAATAGTGAAATCCCTCCTGCCTTCGGCTTGCCTTACCAGCGCTATCACTCCTTTTCAGGAATTATGTGATAAGCTAACCGATTTCTTTCACAGTAAAATTCATACCCTTGTGACATCTTTCCTTTCCAACTGGCCCTCCGTGCTGCCATCTCCTCAGACTCTCTGGATCTTATTAACTCATTTCTTGCCCCTTTTTTCTGGAATCTACCTTGGAAGTCGGTAGAACTATCAGATCAGGATCTCCCCCTGGCCCTTGCTCTGCATCTGTTTTTTCTAGAGCAGACGCTTCTCTTTGCACATTGGTTGCAGGTCTTTGTAATCAGTCTTTAGCTGCAGATACCTTCCTATGGCTTCAAAGCAGGCTCTAGTGGTTCCGCGACTTACGAAACCTGGATAGCTGCTGCTGCCGCCTCCTATCTTCATTTCCCTTCAGTTCTAAAGTACTAGAAAACATGTCAACATTCATCTAGCACAGTCCTTGGAATCCTATAAATGTCTGGATTGCATCCAATTCGGATTTCATCCTCACCGCATCAAACTTCTCTGTTTGTGGTCACTGATGAACTCTGAATGAGAGTGGGGTGGGAGATAGGGCTGCCCTGATCCTCCCCGACCTCCCTGCGGACATTGATGGCGTTTCCCATTCTTGCTCCTCACCAGGCTTAAGTACCTAGGCATGGCCATGCCTGGATAGTGGCTCACGTCTTACATTTCGGGTCGCTGTCAAACAGTGTCTCTCCCTCCTTTACCTCTTCCTTCAGAGCCTTAGATTGCAGGGTCACTCATGGCGGGTCTCTGACCCCCCCCCCCCCTTCAATAACCTCCATGTTACACCTCTAGCAGCACTTCTCTGGTGTTTTGAACTTTCTCTTATAATGTATCCAGAAGACATTAAGCACGTCATTGCCAGAACAGCAGCACGGGTTCCGCTGGGTCCACCATTTGCCTGTCTCCCCAGCATGGTGCAGTGGAAGAATAATAACAGCCTTAAACTAAACTCAGACCAACCAGAAGCTCTCATCATCAGTGGAACGGCAACTAGGGTCGTATTGGGATTACAATTCGTCTCAATTCGTCTCGGGCACCCCCAAAAAAGTGGCCTACATTCCCGGATCACATTCATGAAACAGCATTTGACTATTCTCATTGGGCTAATTTTTAGAGAAATGTTTGATAAATTATGTATTTTAAAGCTCATAGAGCCAGAAACATTGGTGAAAACTAGAAGCACTACATTTTGTCTGGGCGGGTCAAGTGAAATAAAGTGGCCCAAACAGCACAACTTCTGATATGGCTATGTTTGCCACCTGGTTGTTTTTTTAACCAGCATTACCAGTATTTTAATGCCCTTGCCAATACAAAAATTAAGAACATCACATAAAGCTGGTAATTTCTCCCCTGACCAATATGTACTTTACAGTTTAAACAGTAAACGTAAGGTGAAAGCAGTTTAAAATGTGGTCTAAAACTTCTTTAATCATCCGTGTCTGATAGTTAAAATTAATCAAAGGAAGAACAGCCATGTTAAGAAGGAATGCAGACTTTTTTATTATTATTGAATAAAGAAGCCTCTCTCATTATTAAGTTCCAGCCTTTGCAGGTTCTTATATCATGAGCAAACAGAAGGTTGTTTTTTTATTGTAGTTTGATATAGCGTAAACTCGACCAAAGGGCAGCAATTATATGCCCACCAGTTACATTACAGAAGATTAAATTCATTTTTATTTTAGGCCTTGGGCAATTAAGTCATTTGCCCAGAATCACAGGATGCTGAGGTGAGGCAGGGACTCAAACCTATTTCCATAGTTCCACATTCTGCAGCTCTGGCCCTAACATTACATTATCTTAATTTTCGACTCTGGAAAAGGTGCTTCACAGCGAGGTTTATACAAACATAACCCCCTCACCCCCACCCACCGCGGCCTGAAAGACACTGGAGTGGAGGTGCCAACAGCAGGCTCTTAGCCAGGCCATTCACTTACTCTCCCCCGTCAACTGTAGCCTTTGGGTGATGACCTGGCAGGGGAGGGGTGTAGAAAAGCACAGAGCTGCTGCTGCTCCAGGGGAGCTGAGTTGAGGATGGCCCATGGCAGGGGAGTGGGACATTGCTTCTGGGCATCTGCGCCGGCCCCACGTGAGGCCAAGATAAAGTCTGCAGCGGACTGAACAATACTGGCCTAGGTACGCTGCTGAAAGCTACCCCATCAGCGCTTCCATGCTCATGATGCTGCCCCCTCTCTTACAGTGGCCTGGTTGGGAAGATGACATGGCTCTGTGGGCCAGTTGACAAAAACCGACCCACTGGTGAACCTTAGGCACTGACCCATCAGCCGATGTCAGACTGCCCTACTTCCTAATCCGATGCTGACGGCAATCATTGGTACCCATAGGCCAACGGCCTCCCAGTTTTGGCAGGTCTCCTGCTTCCTCCACACTGTGGAGAACCTGGGTTCCTCTTTGACAGCACCTTGTCTTTCGGCCCCCAAATCACCTTTATGCCTACAATTTGCTTGTTTTTTATTTTACTTCAGGATTTTATGAAAATTCATCCCAATGTTACCGTTAGATTCTTGAAAAGCTGTCACTCAGGCAGTGGTTGCATCTGGTCTTGATTGTGGCAATTTCATTTTCTTGAGACTCCCTCAACGTCTACTTTCTAAACTCCAACTCAACCAGAGTGCAGCAGCAGTCTTTCCCTAGATATCCCTCACCGTGTTTCAAGATCAGGCCTTATGGCCTTTCTACATTGGCTGCCGATACCCCTTCTGACTGTGTTCAAAGCTCCTTGTTTGGTGCTCAGTACTGTCCACCATTACAGACCTTTTTGTCAACAGAGTTTCTTTCAGCTCTATGTTTTCTTGTCAGACTGTTTCATCTGCTTCCTTTCCTCTGCTCAAATTACCAATATTCGAAAAGTCCTGATGGCTGGACGGTCACTCGCTTACTTGGGAGCATAGCACTTGAAATCTCATCTGCTTGTGGACAGACTTCCAGCCACCAGCTGTCCCACAAATCCTTGAAAACATAATTTTCCCTCTTTTCCTATTCCGGCTACTCCTCTTGCTTGACCTCTCGCTTTCTTGGAGCTTTTCTCCTGGTGTAAGTGCACCCTGCTGGGTACCCGTGTGCTCTACAAGTCTTTTTAATTAATTAATTCATACATAGAAGTCTTCTTGTTGCAATTTGAGAACTCAGGGCCAGTTATGTTAAGGCTACGTGTGTTGTGTTGTAAAATAGAGGGGTCTGCCAGGTAAGAAAGTTCTGTAGAAGTGCTTTGGACTTGATTATCTAGTGTAGCTGGGATGTAATTGCCTTTATTATGATTTTATTTAGAACTAGCTTACCCATCGCGCGTTGCTGCGATCTCAGAAGAAAGGAAATTTAAGGAAACTTGTTATGATAACATTAAATTTACATTGTGTAATTTTTATTGAATCTTATTCATTTTAATATGGAAAACATTTTAAAGTGTTATTTTAATTCTGTTTATTTATTTGAGTGCTTGTGGATACACAGTATTTTTTGTTTTTGCGTCTGGTGCGTACGCACATAAATCATAAGGTTTTCACGCGGGCCACATTCAGTTGTCCATGTGAGAAGCACAGATTCTCCAAATCTAGTCCACACACTTGCAGCGATTGTCCTTGTGCTTTGTTGATGGTCATTGCAAAAGCGAGTCGCACCGAAACTGTAAACGTTCAGTATTGGAAAGATTATGAGTGCCCTGGCGGGCCGGGGGGCCGATATTTAACACATTTTTAAAACATTTTTTTGCCAGAAACCTTTGCGGGAGTGTACTCAACAACTTCCTAAAGTTTCATGGCGATAGGATGAATGGTGTAGTAATGCATAAAGGACAAACAGACATACTTTCGTTTTTATATATATAAGATAGGTGAGTGATCAGTCTGTCGCTAATGAGGATGTCAGAGCCAATGTGGGAAGGCCTGGCCACTCTTAGGGTGTCCAGGGACATGCCTATGTGTAGGGCTTACTGTTTTCCTAAGCAACTCTTGGGCCCTGAGCAAGGCATATGTCAGAGGTTTTTATATGACGAATTTCTGAAAGTTTAATTTATAATTCAACATTTTTTTACCATCATGGGTGCTTGAATAAGTAAAAAATGTGCAATAAAATTCAAAGTTGTGCTGAACAGGTGGTCTCAAAATATGTCTTGCACATGGCCCCAAAAATCATACGATGGCTCTGGCTGCATCAAATGGAAGATTGACGTGATCAAGAAACAATTTAAAGTAGTTGTTTGATGTTGTGGTGATGAGGTTGGTAACCTCTGTGATGAAGAACTAGTGGTTCCTGAAGGTCTGCAGATGAGGATGATAAATAAGTAGCTCAATGAATACACAGACGGGCATGCAGGAGGATAGATGGACGGACGGACGGATGAACGGACAGTGAGAGACAATTGTTTACGTAGTCTAGAAGGAGATCAAGAGTTAGAAACACAGATATTTTTATCAAGATCCAGGCGCGGCCAGCACAGGTAAGAGCAGTTGGTCGGGTGGGGGGAGGGGGAGTCAATAGACGACGGGATTAATAAAATGAAAGAAAAAAATAAATAAAAACACTTACCTTGCTCTCGCCGCATCGCCATCTTGGCCATGCGGCGAGCACAAGGTAAGTGGTTATATTTTTTTTTAATGTAATTTTATCTATCCCCTCATCTGTCGACTTCCCCCGGCACCGCCCCACTGCTCTTACCTGTGCCAGCCGCGCCTCTCAAGTTCTGTAGCTGAAATAAGGCTGTGCCACCCGGCAGAGAATGTACAGATTTATGTACGTAAGGCATTGGCGAGATAAAATGATGGTGAGAAGTGGTCTCATAGAGTGAGGGTAAAACTATACATTGAGGCCGGAGGAGATGAAGGAAAGTGTTGAATGGAATTGGAGAAAAGGCGGTGATTGCTTCTTTAATTGTTTTACCAGTGCTTTCTAGATGCGCCCATGATGCATATGAACAATAAACACGCATGCTACTGCAAAATATGAGAGAGAGCTGATTTTAAAGGACACTTACATACTGAGAAAGCCAAATAACCCGATAATATATTGATTTCAAAACGTTCTGCGGGAGACCCCCTCTGCATAAACTTTGTTTTCTTTTCTTGCCAGTAGCTTATCGGACCTCATCAGAATGAGTCTGGGTGGAGGTATGAGAGTTCCTCAGCAGGGGCTGCACTGCTGGGGATCTGGCTAAAGCTAGATCAGCTCCTGAGCTCCTGCCTGGAGGATTACTCTGCATAAGCCAGGCTCACCTCACCCCTCCTCAGGGTGTCTTACTTCAGCCCGACTTTCTCTCAGCTTTGTAATGCTGCAGAGCCTGTGCATGCGGCAAGATCAGGGGACCAGGGGAGCCTGTATTCCGCAGACGCAGCATTTGCGTCCAGAAGCCTGTTGTAGATTCTATAGGAAGCCCCTATGCAAAACAAACATTTCTATTACCTTTTGAAATATTCAGTCAATTTGGATGTCAACTGCTGTGATATAAAGCATGCCTGCAGCTTTAATTTACATTTTCTCCAGGCACTTTCTGACTGCCTCATGGCACCTTTCAAACCTGTACGGTGCCTGTCCACGAAGACATTACTAGGCGAGCTTGTTGCAGTATCCTAATGGGTAAGGTCTTTTTTACCATTAAGGGCGTGTGAAGTGTTTAACTTGGTTGATGTGTACGAATTCGAACAAAGTTAGGAAACTTCCCCTCTTATGAAGACAGGTGAAGTGACCAGACTATAGCAACATTCAACAAAGCAAAGTTTACCATTTCCCCTGCAGAGAATAGTGTGATGTCACGCAGCAGGAACTGGTTCGTAGATTTATACTCCACTACCGAGATCTGACCTTTTTTCAATGGTCAGTACAAACAAAGAGGGGGGCCAGAAGAGATGTAAACGACCAGCGAGGACGAACTCCCCAAATCTAATCACAAAATACACAAAGGCCCTCAGGTCTATCAAGAAAAAGAAAAAGAAAAAGGTAAGAGATATTGGCTAAGAAGAAGGCGACCCTTTAATTGACGGTTTCCCTCAACCACCAAAGATGGCATGCTTCATCATAGGGAGTCCTCCTCGCACCATGAAGCATAGTCATGGTGCGGGCTGTTGTGAAGGGTTCAGTGCCAATGGAAGTGAATTAAAACTAACTACAAGTTTTACCACTATCTTGTATGTTTCAGTCTATCACCTTGAAAGTATTGTGGCTTTCTTCAGGTTCTAGACAAAACTACTGCTGTAAGAATGGTGCCTGAAAATAGAAAAAAAAGAGGGCAACAATGGCAAGTGTATCGATAAGTGTAATATGATACTAAACCAGTGATCCAAGGGTAACAAGATGGTGGATTCACCGATGGTACCTACAGATGTCAGGCACAGTGCCCCAGCTGTCCGTAGCAAAAATTCTTAAGGTGAATACGCAACTCCAACCGTCCTGTTTTGGGTGGACAACCCCACGCTCTGCCAGAAGGACAGGAAGGCCTCTTTTTTTCTTATTTGAATGGTAACAGAGAAACACTACTCCATCCACGCTCCACCCAACAAAGTTCTATCGTATGGATCGGAATATACAGTGAATGAGGAACACAGTCAACCAGTTACTCACTGAGAAGATCGGAATATACAGTGAATGAGGAACACAGTCAACCAGTTACTCACTGAGAAGAGAATAATGTAGCAGATGGCTGGGCTGCAATGGGGCATCTTGTGCAGCCATTAGCAATAGTGAGAACCTGTTCCAACAAAAGGGTTCCATTTGATCTACTCTTTAAAAGAAAACGCTGACAGCTTCAGAATTTGGGGCATTGTCCACGTGTTTTAAAAAGTATGCAACTTTGTGAAGCATTGATCTTCACAACTTCAAAAAAACCTAGCTTATTAAGTATCAATAAGTATCTACCTAGGAGTTCTGATTGATATCATAGCCAATGCAAGATTATATTTTGAACTTCTGCATAGATCACTAGTCGATTGTGATATTTACAGTCCTGCCAAGTACCACGCATCAGGCGTTAGGCTAACGCATTTCAGTGCGGTGCTCCACATCACTGCACTGAAATACATTGTCACATATAATGCAGTAGTCTCTGCTGTCACAGAAAGCACCCTGCAAACAACTGTGTGTGGAAGCTGGGAGGATGGAGATCCAGTCGGGGGTGGGGAAGCATGACAGGAGAGGTATGGGAGGTCTAGGACATGCGTGCAGTAGGGAGGGTCATTTATGCTGGTGTGAGTGCAGGCAGGGTCAGTGAAAAGTGATGGCGCCAGAGGCTGCCGGCAGTGAGTTTCGGAATGTACAAAAGTAAAAAGTGATGGGTAAAAAAAAACAGAATTTCGTAAGTCATGAAACTTGCAAAAAGCAATATGAGGTGGGGTAGTCTGGCTAAAAAAGGAGACTAATGAGGGTCTGTTTGTGCACTTTGCAAAACTGGTGGTCTTTTTCGTTTGCAATGAACGTTTGGCATGCCTGTTTGAATTAACAACTCAGTTTTTTAAGCTAACAGTGGTACCCAGAAATGGTGTGCAGCTCTCCAATTAAATATACTTACTTCATCGGGTGTCTGTTGTGGGAGAAACGTTGCATGGGATACAACAATATGTTTGTTGTCAAGTATGAGTGTTTAACCAATGCTTGGAATTCTCTTTGCATTCTGATGTATGCAAATAGTTAAAGAAAAATTAACTGACCAATGCGAGACACAGTGAATAAGTAGAAATCACTTTACCCCCCTCCGCCCCCCATTATAAGGGCACTGGTGTAGGGCCCTTCCATTTCTGGTGCTTTGCAGATGTTTCAAGACCTTCTTAGTTGCTCAAATGGGTGCAAATTCTGCTATTTATGTATCCCTTGTCTTCATTGTTTAATTTTGCTCGCGAGACAGTGTCACTCATTGTCGTTGAAATGTCACTCATAATTACACTGAAAATATGAAAATGTCACACGAAAACAATCGGAAGCCTTGACAGCTATGTATTTACCAGTGTACAATTCCAAATATCTTGCTCACTAAAAATGTAATTTTAAAGTCACTGGCATTACAGAACATTTGTTCCTGCCCACAGCATTGCTATTATCAGATTTATGTTAAATCGTCAGTAATGGTAGTAATACATACCTAGAGACAGTTTAGCAGTCCCACCAGATCTCCCCAGAGCTTTCCAGCACACACATACACCACACACGGAGACATGCACACAGATGTTTATTACATTAGGTGTCTTATATTACATCAACATGATTCATCCAGCTACATCTCAAGTTAGTGATGTAGTTTGAAATGTCTCATGGTCAGATCACATGCACGACGGTGAGGCGCATTGTCTGGAGCCTGTGTGAGACAAGCGCAGTTAAGCAATCCTTATGAGAAGCATTTTCTCTGTCCTTGGAAAAACATGACGCAGGTACTTGTGCTAGCTTGATGAACTTCCAAGGACGTGCTCTTGAGATGTAAACTTCCATGGGTTAGCCAAGTTGAGCAGTAAAGTCTTACTTTTTTAGGGCGATGTGAGGTAGAACACCTAGATCAGGCACACAAGAATCACTCACAATAAAAATAATATCCCAGTACAACAATAAAATAACGTTATTACTATAAATATAAAATTCTCAGCAACTTTAATAAGTTTAATGGCGAATCATTACTCTGAATTTGTATCTTCCTAATCAGTAGCTTTTGTATGCCTCACACAGACATTAACTCGCAGAAAAGCCAAAGGCACAACAATATTGCACTGATGGGCAACTGGACCTGACATGAGCATAGCACTTGGGCACAACGTTGGTCTATTGGTGGTCACACTGGCCTCTCATAGATATCACGGCGCAGTCAGACGCTTTCAAGTTGGCAGTAGGGGTGAAGCATATTGGCTGTCATTCAGCATAGTTGTGACTCACAGATGAGATACAGGTTGAGTGGGAAGCCATTGCATGATCCTGATTTCAGGAAGCTCAGATTCTCCAACCTCTCACATGAAAATTCTTTAATATTACACTTGGGTTCTCTACTTAACAGGGCAGGACTCTTGTTGAAGGATAGTCATCTTCCTTGTCTCTTTCAGCACCTGCATCTAGGCCATTTGCTCAGTGCTCTGGGTATAGTTGTAAACCTCAAAGGAGACAACCAATAATTGTGGTTCTAGTCCTCATCTTCTGTAACACAAAATTCTTCAGAGCTCTTTGAGTAAAAGATCAACATTTGATAAGCCAAAAGGTTCAGTAAAATTCTGGTCCCGGCTAGTTTGTCTGATTCCAATTGTCTAATGAGAAACAAATTAGCCCCCGTGCGTTTTAAAGGAACTATTCCTAACAGTGCATTTTCTTTGAGGTGTGCCTCGACTCCATGCCAACCAGCCACATGGTAGCATATTTGTGTACTGGCTTCCCTGCGATTCTCCAGCCAACAGCTACTGCTGTTAGGATCTACTCCAGGGGTCTTCAAACGGGGGGTTGGGCCCCCCTAGGGGGGCCTCAAGTGATCCCAGAGGGTGAGCCATGCTCTAGCCAAAAGAAGCATTATGCTGATAACAGTGCTTTGTTTTCAGTGGTAAAAAAAAAATGAACTGCAGTAACTCGCTCTGTAATGGGCCAACAGTAACATCTTTTGTCATTTATATCCTGGCTGGGAGAAGGTGTCAAAAGGGAAGGGACTCCAAATATTCTTCAAAACCCCTAAACTCTTTTTCTAATAATCACACTGTGGATATTTTCCGTTAGTAAGGCCTGACTGACCAGAATAGTAAGTTTGGCAATCATGTATTTGATTACATTCTTAAAATGGTAACAAAACTTACCTGCAGTGTTTAAATAAGTCTAGACATATTTAAACATTGCCTGCTTAATAGAATACTTGTGAAAATGTTTCCAGTGGGGCAATGTCATTTTTATCTGCACTGGGGGGGCACAGCATTAACAAGTTTGAAGACCACTAATCTACTCTGTCTTGCAGAACAGAATGCAGTTTTAGGGGATTGAGCAAGCAGCTGATCTCTTTTGTGAAAGGATTGCAGTTTTGGCCACTCCTTTGGCCACTTCATTGCTTAGATGGTGCTTTGCAACAATAGAGACTAACCTGCTGGAAATTAAATGGTTCAGGGCCAGTGAACAACAAAACACCCTTCCTGCTCCTTTCGCTGTACTTGTATCGAAACCCTGACATGTAGTCTTGGCTTCAGAATGAATTCTATGGGTGGGGGTAACCAAAGGAGCAGCACAAAGGAATGTGCAGGGAGAATAGGATACAGTAGTACTAACTAAAATAGGCACTCTAGTCCTTACTTTCTGTAATACAAGCCTGAAGAGTATATTAAAAAGAGGACACAGGATAAGCCAGAACTGTCAGCTTATGTGAATTCGTGAGGCAGTAGGTCTGAACCCAACTGGCCACTCGAACTCAAAGTTAGGGCCATGTGTAGAAAAGCATTTTTGTGGTTGGTAACTGCCTGATTCCCAGAATCAGGCTGTTTCTGACCATAAAAATGCTTTTACATATGTACAGAGCACTAATTGCAATTCAGTAACAGGTTACTGAATCATTATTTGTGTTTAGCAATTTGGTATTTGGAAGAGGCGTCGTTACAGCAATCCTTCCTAATACCGATTCGCAGTGGTAAGTATGAATATTTTGCTACCGAATTACGGGCACAAAGCATTCATTTTTTTTACCAACACTTCAGAGGTAAGGTAACCTTTCACAAATGGGAAGGGGTCTCCATGGGAACCCTTCCCCAATGTGAACATTGAAGCAGAGAAAGAGAGAATGAGAGAGAGAGAATTAAATGTGTATAAAAACTGCTTAGAACTCTTGAGCTCTGGATGGATTTTCAGAAAATTTGGCAATTCACTAACTTGGTCAGCAAAGGTCCTGCTTGTACGTTTTCATCGAGATACAAGCAAGGGACACATTTTAAGGGGGTGGGAGGTCAAAAAAGAAGAGATTTCCCATTTAACTCCCACAGGAAATTTTGTTCACGCCTACAACCCAAACCGTTAAACAAATTTACACCAAACTTGGCATGAAAGTAGTAGTTAACTCAGAAAGCTTGCTTTTTTTGGTTTCGTGAATGAATAAAATGAAGGTTTTGTAAAGCGTGCGTTTGCCGAGGCGTCTTAGCGCTAGCTGTTATTGATCTATGCAAGAGGAAGACAAAAAGCAGCTATGGTTTTGGGGAAAATAGCCATGATTTTAGTGCTTTCCTAAACAGTAGTAAATTGGTTTGGTTACAATGCTTAATGGGTAATGTGTTCCATAGTTTAGGGGCCAGATGGAGAAAACTTCTACCACCCCGTTTTACTGTGTAAATCAGTTTAGGCTTGACCTAAAAATTCAAAATATGATTGACAGGAATCGTGCACACTAACTCTACATTCAAAATGGTAGATGTATACAAAGGTGTTAACCCTTAAAAGCCTGCTCTGCAGATTTTTAAAGCACTAGTGTTTCAAACACTATCTGCAGTGTAAGCAAAATAAATAGTCACTTTTAAAGTTAGTATACAAATAAGTAAAAATAAGAAACATACTAGAAACCAGGTTTATCATTGACTAGAAAGGAACTATTTTTACATGGGTGTGAACAATATGCACAGGCTTTATGCAGCCATTCAAACTGAAGGAAGCCACTGAGTATTGTCTCTTGGTGTAGTGGGCAAAAGCACAAAAAACTATTTAACAAACCAATGGACGAAGCCAGCTGAACAAAGGCCACTATATGTACAAAAACCTACAATTGTGCTTTCTCAGGTGTCGCCCCGAGAATCTGGAACTCATTACCTACGGAAATTAGACTGATTCCATCAACAGAGTCCTTCAAAAGGGAAGTGAAAACCTTACTTATGACTTCCTCTCTGGGCTAAACTGCAGACCTGGCCAACCTGTTTGGACCACTGACTACCGATGATATTCTGGAATGGCTTGGCTCCGAAATCTACGTTAGTTATTACTGTTGTACGTTACGGTTACTGTAATTTATTCTTGCTTTGCCCCTATTGTCGCCCTGTTTATTTGTCAACCTGCCTATGTAAAGCGTTCTGATACCCTATTGGGTCTTGTTCACGCTATACTAAACTTTTAAAATAAAATAAAAAAATATGTATGTATATTATGTACAGATGTTATTTAAAAAAAGAAGATGCTTAATCTACCTATTGCTTATAGCAGAAAATTTGCTATCACTAAATACCTTTCAAGTTTAAAGGCTAAAAAATCGAATGACTTGCCAGAGAATGGGAGATGAGGAGTAAAAGAAAGGTGGTAAGAGGAAAGGAAAAGAATAAGAGGTAAACAAAAAACCGAGCTTGGTGAAATCTTAAGAGGAGGCTTTCTGTAACAGACAGGCCTTGATTGCCTTTCTGAAACAAAGATGGTTGGTGGTGTCCGCTCGTGCAAATGTAATTGCTCCCATCAAAACATCTCTGGATGTCCCTTTATAACAGTTAAAATGTCCTCTCCTTGTGTTTTTTTACTCCAAAAGTCTTTTCCTTTTCCAATTCCTTTTTCCAATAGTTGTTAACACAGGCCTTAAATTGTAGTGGATTTGTGTTTCCCTCAATTCATACTTTGCTGAAGAGAAAAATATTCATGTGTCTGAAAAGCAGTATGTAATGCAAAACAGTTGAGTGAAGCCTATTCTCTGAGCTAAGGGGCAGTCAATGGTTACTGCAAAATATCTATGGTATTACAATTTGCCAGAGGAGTCACAGGGCCTCTTCCACTATTGCACTCCAATTGTAATAGCCAACTTCCTTTGTATACACACCTGACTGGTAGCTAGGCTAGAAGCTAATGCTTTCTCGAGGAGTTAGAACTAAGTTCGGTACTCAAGATACTACTAGACTGTGGGCACACGCAATAAAACTAAATGTCCAATCAGAGCTGCACATTTTAAAACTGATAGATCCTCATTTATATAAAGGAAATATAGGGCATTTTAAACAAACCATATGTTTTATGAACCTCCTTTGGACTGACCTCTAACTCCAAGCTCCATCATAGGATTCACGTGGTAAGATTGTGTACTTCGTATAACAATGGTCTCTTAGACAGTGTTGTCTTGTGAGGTGGATTTTTGTTCTAGGTCAGGGTACTCCAAAGTCGGTCCTGGAGAGCTGGATCCATGCCATATTTTTAAGATAACTACATTTGTCTAAATAGAGATATGCTAAAAAATCTGATTTCTATCCTGCTGACCGATTTTGGAGAACCCTTTTCCAGGCAATCGTTGAAACCTTTTGTTGTTGATATATTTACAATGCTAAATCAGTAGAACTGAAGATACCAACCAGATGTTACAGTACATTAAGTAGGGTGTTTTATGGTTGCTCTTAGCGCTCATTTTTCACTGGTCCACAGTTCACAGGAGACAATACAGGTTTGCGTCAGGTGGCCCGATACTCCCATACACGTCAGATACTTGTTTTATATTACTAAATAATCGTTCCAAATTTTCAGCATCCAGTCAATGGTGTGGTCGGGTTCCGGAAGTCAGTGACTGGAATAACTAGATACAGTTCTAAAGGAGTCAATGTTCCACCTGGTTTCCAAAATCCATATTTTCAGGAAGTTATTGACATGCATTAATATAGTCATGTCAATCATTAGCTACCAAAGTGAAAAGGAAGATTTATTGTCTTGGCCCTTATAATATTTATTTTTTTGATGAGTTTTGCTCCTGAAGTGGACCATTTTACTGAGCTATAAGGAAGAAGTTACTGTCACCGAACTACGATCTTCTGTGTTTTTGTGCTTTGCAAGTATGAAATGCTGAGTCGGCATTACATGGGTTGAATATGAGACTTGCAGTTGGACAGAAATGTTATCATCCAGGGCTTTCCATACTGAGCTATTTCACCTTTTTTTATTTAAGTGATCAATGGTCAGACCCAACAATTTTAGTGTTTGGCGTTGAAGCAGTGGAGTCAAGCTATTCTGGCTGATGAGGGCTGAAAGCCCAAAACCGATTCTAGGATGCTTGTTTCCAGTCCAGGGAGGACCTGGCCTGGCAGTTCGGGCTGGACTGTTCATATTGGGTGCAGGATCAAGATGGATTTGCATATGGCTGCGTCCACACTGGAATGGCATGGTGAGCAAAATAACAATGGATTTAGGCCCAGATCTCTGTATTGAGGTGAAGGTATGACATTGTTCTGCATTCTGTCCATCAACTTTTTGCATTTGGCGTTGAAGCAGAACGTATGTTGGAGTAAAATCAACAATTGCAATGAACGTTCCTTGTTTCTTAAACAAGCCGTTACATGTTTTGACTATAGCCTTATCAGCACTGTTGACATGGTGAAATAATTAAAGAAAATAAAATACTATGGAGATACAAGCGACATCTGTCCCAAGAAGCACTTAAACTCCACTCTGGATTCAAGTGTGCATTAATAGTATTGTTGCTTCGCTTTCGTGTAGTGCTTTATGCTGTTTGTCTTTGAAGTGTGTACATAGCAGATGTTCTGTTATGATAAGTGTCTTCAAGCACTGATATGCAACAGAGAATGTAGCAGTGTTTGTATTATGTATGGTTCTATGAGGATGTGTTTGGAGGTGCCATTGATAGAACTAGATTGCATGTGCTGAGGCATTTTAGTAGAAACCTTTGAATCTGAAATTGCCTCTGTGTTGTTCCTTTTAGGTCTTGGCTATTGACAGCTTTATCATGCCGTTGGCAGGCGTATTGATTCCAATAGATAACATATACTTAGAATGGGCCATGAGCCACCTTTCGATCATGACTGGAAGGCTTTGATGTCTGCCCCAGTTGTCTATTCTTGATTTGATAGATTTATTCCTTATTCTTGTGTTTATCCTGCACAAGAGCATTTCATTCTATTCGTATTCTGATTGGATGAGTAGTATTCTTCTGCAGAGAGGACAATTTTCTATTTTGTATTCAGCGCTCCATCAGAGTGCATGCCCTGCCACCTCCTCGGGTTTTCCTCTGCTTCCCCCACATGCTCTCTTTTCACTCCCCCTCCCTGCTACCCAGACTTCCCGTACTTGCTCTCATTTTCACTCCGACTCCCAACCCCATCCTTATGCTAATTTTTGCTCATTTTTTGTGTATTTTTCTATGCGGTCCATGTAGCTGCAAAGTGCTGCTGGGCCACTCGCTTCCCTTTTTGCACTTTGCATGCACTTGCTTTTCACTTTTTATTTTTTTTAATGCATGTTTCTAACTTGACTGTATGCCATGTTAGAATGGTAAATTAAAAATGGCTGTTATGACTTATGGCAAAAGTCTGTGCTGTGTCAATCATGAGGACTCAAGGTCACATTTTGGTCTTTCTACAGCTCACTGCCACATCATTAGGTTGCCAATACTTTCTTTTTATTTTTTAAATACCTAGATTGAGTTTAGGCTCTGCCTATAGGAGTATTCCTATTCAGTTTATGCTTACGGCTATTTGGTGCGTCATTCTGGCTTCCATAGAGTGATTACCTTACAATGCATGGTGGGGTATTTTACAGTTCAAATGTCATCAGCAAAATTTCACCTGGCATAACTGTATTGGCCTACATATTGTTTTAAAAGATAGTGATCTATTTGGTGTAGTCTTTTATTATTAACTCCAATGACACAATAGCTTGATTAGATTTTACTTAAGGCATGATGTTTTGGTGCCTTTTCCTTATTTTACATCTAAAAATGCATTCAGCCATCATGCTTTTTGCCACATTCACGACTATCTTATGCATGCAATACCACTGCTATATCACCACACTCAATACAATCAACCTAATCTCCTACAATCAATACCACAATATATCACCAGTACTAACACCAACAATAAGATCACCACCATCACCAGTACCACACCACCAAAAACACCAAACGCTACCAATACTACCAACAATAATACCACCACCAATATCAACACCTCAACCAACACCAGTTGCAATAAAGCTACCACCATCAACATCACCATCACAAATAACACGGTACCAGCACCAATGCAAACAACATGACCAATATCACCACAACCACCAATAACAAACACCCAACAATACCAGTCCATCGTTACCACAACAATGCAAGCACCACCAACACCACACCACCATGAATATCACACTGCCACCAGTACAACTACCACCAATACCACACTACCACCACCAGCACAGAACTACAACTAATAACAATACCACCATCATTGCACCACCAATACCACCACCAATGCCAGTGCCACCACCACCAACATCATCAAAACCACTGTCAATAACACAACCACCTAAAGAATCATTATTACAACCAATAATACCACCAACAATAACAGCATCAATACCACTAACAACATTGCCACCATTACCCTCACCAATCACCAACAAAACCACACCAATAATACAACTACAGTACCACCAAGCATACATACCATATTAGTAACACTAACAATGCCACAAATACACAGGGAAAGCAAATAGATCTGGCTTTGTTGTGCTATCAAATTGGAAAACACGTTTGCATGCCTGTGTTGTCACATTTAAGTCAGGTCGATTGGCATTGCCAATTCTTATTTTATGTTATGGTGGCTCAGCTTTTAAAGTAACTTTTTTTTTTATTAAACTCCACTCTCAGACTGGTTCGGACAGTACCCACCTACATGTGGCTTCTTGACTAAACATTGTGTGCTATGTTACAATATATGGAATAAAGTACAAAGTATCACGTGTTAGAAGAACATTGTACGTCACTGAAAAATTCTGTACCAACATAAAGGAATGAGGCCTGAGGACAAGTTTCTTCTACAAGGTTATGGAACGCAAAGTTGATCTGCAATATCGATTTAGTAAGATTATGTTATTTTATTCCCTATAATACATGCTCACAATCTTCCTACCTTTAATTTCGTAGGCCTGATTTAGAGTTTGGCAAATGGGATACTCCATTACAAATCAGGTGTATAGTCTGTTCACTGTATTACAAGCATTGAAGGATATAATGCACTTGTAATATGGCGAACGGGACATCCGTCATGTTTGTGACGGAGTAATGCATCTGCCAACTCTAAATCAGGCCCTTAATCTCTTGCCCTTCTTATGAAAAGTATCATCTAGTTGTGAAGATAGAACGTAAATGTGGAAACTGAATTGTGAAAAGAAATAAGCTAAAGAGCAGCTTGTAACTTGTTGTCAACACAGATGTTAAACAGTTTAAGACAAACCACTAAAAAAACATCAGTGGGTTAGCATGTATGGTAGCCTGCGAATACGTTTCTGATTCCTTATAGCAAACCCTAATAATGCAATACATAAACATACCAAATTCCTCTATTGTGCAAACAAATTGAAAAAAAAAGCAGATGAAAGAGCAGGGATTCATGTTTTCCATTTCTCTAGGGTTGTAGTTCTTCTCAGTTACCTGGTTTTCACATTGTTTATGGCTCTATAAGTAGCATTGTATTGTCACAACTCAGGTATTATGAGTTATTACCAGGGCCAGTGGAATTATCAATCAATCAATCAAGACATTTGTAAAGTGCGCTATTCACCTGTGAGGGTCTCAAGGCGCTGGCGGGGGGGGGGCTGCTGCAATTATGCAATTGTGTGGCCGCAGCAATGTTCGTATAATTCAGGATTTGCCACATAATCCATCATGTGCCACATAATCTGCAGATTAAAAAAAAAATAGTTCCTAGCTCAAACAATACAAAAGTTACTAAAAATGCAGCGACATGTGTTGCCGTGCAGTGGAAGGCCCTCTGCAAAGGTTGACTGGTCACATTTCTGTTGCTCATTGCTATTTCTGGGTGTTAAACTGGTAATAATGAGGTGCAACCAATGCCTAGAAAGTGTTAACAAGTTTAAAAATGAAAAGAAAAGAATGAAGTAATACTATCACAAAATCTGCTCTGCTGCATTGCGCTGTACAATTTACTCAACCCTGCCTCATAATTTGGTCCACCCCTGCTGCATAATTCCATTGGTCCTATTTATTACATCAGAATGGCTATGCCATTTCCTTATTACACTCACCAGTGGTGTCACAAGTGGACTGTAATATGGAAATCAGATACAGATTTTGTATAAATATTTCAGACTTCTATGTATCATACAATTGCATCTTATTAGCATTTACCTAGCCCATTTTTGCTACGTACATGGCTTTGCAGTGCCTTGGAGTCACAGACCCATCTCTATTGCTGTGATTTTTAGATTTCAAAGAAAGCCATGCATATTATCACCTCTTCTTTTTGTGTTTCCCTCCTTAGCCCACATTGTGCCCTTTCAAAATGTTTGAGGTAGATCGGTATATAGACCATTTACCAGCTGTGTCCATGAATATTGGGTACTGAATTGTAACATTTCTCACTTAAAATACAAGTACAGTCTTTGATGGTAGGAAGGTTGCAACATTTTTAAGTCTCCAATTAGCCAAAAATGTTTGATTTTATGCAAAATTAAATATAGATAGTATAATTATAGGGGTTTCAGCCAGCCATTTTTGTCCATTGGTCTGTTGCTGCATCATTCACATTTTTCTACTGCTCTTATCAGTGTACATCAATGGGTCAACCCCAGTAGCGGCTCGTGGTGGGAGTGCTGCGGGGCAGTGGGTCGGGGGTGGAGTAGGGTGGGGGGTAGTAAACTACGGAATATGGCCAAACAGAGGTAAGTAAACAAATAAATAAATAAAATGAATTTCATTGTCCGCGCTGCATTGCCAAATGCGATGCAGCGCCCGCAACAAAATTTGTTTTATTTATTTGTTTAATTACCTCTTTTGGGCCGTATTCCATAGTTTACTACCCCTCACCCTGCTCCACCCCCGCCCCGCCTCACCGCCCGCAGATTCCCACCACGAGCCGCTACTGGTCAACCCACTTCTGCCACTTGCTAACTTCACTGTAAGTAATAGCATTTTTGGCCATACACAAGGAGCACGGTAACACACAAAGTAGTTCCCTTCAATGTGAAATACTATCATGGCAATGTGTGCTCTTTAAGATAAAAAAAAGGGTTTGGTTCATAGAAGAAAAAAAACAACAATAACTTTTTACAAAAACCATAACAAAAGAAAATGAGCTTTGACAAAGCCAAAAGGATGGCAACCAATGCGAGACTTTTCGGATTTGAGAATCCTTGTTAATCACGTGCCTGATATAAGATAAGCCACTGAACTAGAAGATATCAAGAGTTTTGGGAAGAGCAGTGAGTCCATTTCTTACCTTCTGCTGTGTTTTCGTGACAGCAGACGTTTTTCAGGTGTTAAGTCAGATAATTTATTATTACAACTCAAGACCTGAAATATTTGGGGAAAGGTAAAAATTCCCAAAATGTTTTATAGCATGATTGAAATTTTGTACATTGGCAGTTCTGCCTCATCTCAGCGGCTCCTTCCCTGTCAAAACAAACATGATTCAAAAGACCCATGTTCCATTGCTTGTATTTTAATCCTGAATGCTTCAATCAAGTCTACAACCTTTTTTAACTGTAGCAGTTCCTTTGTTGGTTACAGCACAGATTGTTTTGTTTTATACTAATTCTTTCACTTGTGCCACTATTGAGCTTGAGCTCATCTTATAGATTTATAGCCTGCTGTCGAGGGCTATACCGGTTCTCAAAGGCCCTGAACTTGAGTAATAGGCCCGAGCCGCAGGCAAGGGCCTACAACGAGGGGGGGCCTTGAACAACCGTTAGAGCTCAAGGCACAAGGGCTATAAGGCTAGTAGAACGTTCCATCCACTAAGGGCAGAATGTTCTAAATTAAAAAGGGAGAAATATGAAGACAACATTGGAATGCTGGAGCTCCAGGCTTATACCAGCCAATATAATCCCATATCTATTCCACTGTCTTCAATGGAGCTCTCAACATTCTGATGTTCTAATATGAGTTTTATACCTGGTTTAGCTAACCATTTTTCTCACCTATGCCCCGCCCCTGCGCTACCCTACAGTTTCAATTTTTTTTGTTGCGTCTCTTCCAGCTTTGTAAAAGTCCCACACACACAAGCTTCTCAGACACATATACGCTACATACACTGACATCAGACATTGCATATGCACGCGAGTGGTGGAAGTTGGCAGGATCGGCAGGGCACGGCATGCACCTACTTCTTTTATTCAGTAGATTCTGTTCCCCTACTTTTTTATTTTAAACATTCGTCCCAGGACGGCAAAAATAGCCAAGGCCAAAAGATAATGCTCAGCCGTTCGTTGCTGTTTGGGGATGGGCGTGGCGGGCAGAAAATGAAAAGGACTCTCTCTTTTCCTTCTTGCCCAAGGAAGACAAGGACAGTGTCCACCTCTGCTCTGCTGCTGGCAGCTGCCCCCCTCTCTTTCTTCCTCTTATTCCCTCTCTTTATGACTAGCTCCTCCTCACTTACTGAAAACCGTGACTTCATGAAACAGTTCTCACCTTCTCTTTTCTCCTTTCTTTTATTTTTTCCCTTGTGAAATGGATCCAAAAAATTAAAAAACACTTTTGTTGTCTTTTTCTGTCATTTTCGTTTTCTACAGTGCAGTCTCGGGAATAAAATATTCAAAATATGAAAAATAAATAAAAAACGAAATAAAGCAAGACAGAGTGGTTACAAACTGGCCAGAATATTTGTATTCACACCCAAACACGTTAGCATAATTTTACAGAGTTTGCCAGCTCTACTTTTGTTTTCTTGTCTTTCTTTGAACAGTATTGTTTTCTCCAGCTGGGGAAGTGCACCAGTCCTGGAGGTACTGCAATGCCTGATTGCTACTTTACTTTACTTTTCCCAGCATGTTGGTACTTTACTTTTGGCAGCATATTGCTCTTGTCTAGTGCGTAATTTGTATGAATTAGCATCCAGGTGTTTATAGCGGGGTACAATTGGATTGTAGTTGAAGGCAGTGCGGGTTTCTCTCAGTGGGGCAGTATAGTGATCAGTGGGTGAGAGGATGTGGCACTATGGCCAGAGCTGCCGAATTTGGAACTGGGGAACCAGGTTTAGCCTTCATGGCCAGTCCCCCTGACCACTCTCCTGAGGGAGCACATTCCCATGTTAGACCTTAGAAGGCCCCGCTAGACCTCAGAAGCCCTGGTCCCCTAGCACCAGCAGGTGGACCCTAGCGGTGATGCCTGTCCACCACAGTCCATACTGAAGTTCACCTCTAGTCTAGCGGGCAGGCCTACGAAGCAGCACACCCTAGAGCAACAGTGACTCTGTCACTGAGGTCACAGGACCCTTGAGAAGGACCAGCTCTAGGGCAGTGCGACTGATGTGACCGCACCGGGCGCTGACTTTGGGTGAGGGCATGGTGCTTGCAAGTATATTATGGTTTTAAAAGCACTTGCTGCCTCCTTCCTGACCTTTAGCAATTTTCGGAAACAATAAAAAAATGTCATGATAACTCTGGTGATTGATGTTATTCCTAGAGAGAGAGATCAGAGTTTTGTCTAGTGGAAGTTTTGACTCATGGAAAGGTATTGCAGAGGGTTAATGTGCCTGCTGCAAAGAACATGTCCCATGCAGTTCAAAAAGTGCACGTAATTTAAATAGGTCAGTGGGTTACTGCTTTTGTCAGAGATATCATGTTGTTTGTTGCAGTTTATAAATTAAAATCGTAATATAGAACAGTGAGCTATTAACTGTCATCTATGAGCTGCATGCAAACTGCAAGGTATAAATTAGAGCATTATGATTTTTTCCCCGTCTTTGATTATCCTAATGTTGTAAAAGGTGTTCATTCAGATGGAAATCAATTCTGATTATTAAAGAGAACTCCCAACCATGATATTACTTTTTAAATTTTCAGTTTGTGACCAATCACTATTAAACTATATTGCCAACTAGTATGGTTGTCATATGGCTCCTACACCTTGTAGGCCTTTGTCTTATGTAACATTTCCTATTCAGTAATTTACACATATATAATGGATTGTCTCTGTGTAATGTGTGTGATGTAAAGTGCTCTGACACCCTACACTGGTATGAGCGGTGCTGTAAATCAAATTAAATTAATCTGAGAGAGAGTGCAGTTATGGACACTTGAGGGGCACTGTTAAAGGGTGGTAGTGAGGGAATTCATGGCAGAGGTGGTCATTGAGGGGCACCAACAAACATTGTTGCACAGGGAGCCACCAGCGCTAAAGCCGGTCCTGCCTTTGAGGTAAATCTGCCTCACCCCCTGGTACCTCCATTGGCCTTGTTTCAGCAGTAGTAGCTGCAACTCACCGGGGATCGGCAATACAGGATTTGCACGCAGACCAAACTAAGTTTGCAAACTTCACAGTCTCTCAGCTTAATGCACAAGCACTTTTAACATGTGCTTCCTGCTTTAGGGCAACTGGAATTATACAGCAAAGAAGGACAAAATGATGCTGCAGTGTTGACTAATTTATGCAGCAAAAAAGGCTGAAATGTAATGCAGTATATTTTCTGACACTTTATAATGTTGACATTATATACATGCTCTGGTGAGATTTTGCCTTATGAGTACCAGAGTAACATACAAATACAGCAGTGAGAAAGATGATCAGTTAACCTTTCAGAAGGGCTGTCCACTTCACGGCAACGCAAGTCACATTTTTTTGTAACTTTTGATCCATTTTAGCTACAAACAATTAATTAGTTAAAATTGTCAGATTATGTATCAGATGTTGTGTTATGTGTCAACTATGGCAGATCCATAATTATGTAGAAAACATTTTCATGCTAGGATATTTTTCTATTTATGTTTGAACTGCTCTTCTGGAAAAAAAAGGAGAAGTGCTGATGACAGAAACTGCATGGCTCAGAGACAAATGGCTTGTCCTTCCACTTTTAAGCGTATTTGGGACATTCTGTAATTGGAGACATATCCCACTTTGTGAATGTGTTTAAATGTCAATAACGCATATTAAACAATCATGTGTATCCATTGGTTGAATTAAATAACATAATAAGCTGTAACTGGTCAGTGAAATGTCAAATACTTCAAATTGGGATGTTTGTGCATTCTGGCCACACCTCTGACTCCGCCCACTAACCCAATCCTCAGATTATTCCTACCCTCTGATTCGCCGCCCACAGTTCTCCTACTTTTTTACCCCCACTTCGGCAACTGATGCACGCACACACATACACACATGTATACATGGGTTAAACCATCACAGTCAGTCAAGTTCCTATAATGACACACTGCGCGGTATCGCGAGCCAACAAAAGAAGTAAAGCCTACCTCAACTCATGATGAGACATATCTGTATTAAAATGGGAAACCACGCTTCTGTGTGGTCGTATCAGTTATAAAGCATATATTATCCTAAAAATCACAACGTGTCTGTATTAGCACGACAATTAAATAACATGTGTAAATCAAGAAGATGTAAATTGGCCTTTTGTATTCCATAAAACTATGAAAATAGCCCTGGGAAGGTGACAAGCATAGGGTTTATGTATAGGGCATGTGTGTTCCGACTCTCCTCTCTTTCTCTCTCTCTCTCACACACACACACACACACGCACACACACTTGTTTACTCTCTTTATCGCTCCCCCGCTTCCTATGTATTTATTTTTATTTTATTTCAATCTGCTTCACTCCATAATTCGTGCTTCTTTCCCACCTCCCTTGGTAGCTTCCATTCTTCTCTCTGTCTACCTTCGCTACTTCTCTCTCCCTCACTGTTTCTGCTTCTCTTGCTCTCCATACCTATAACTATCGTTCCCACTTCTTTTTTTCTGTCCTTCCCCCTCCCCTGATTTCTGTCTCTCCCCTCAATCTCTCTCACTGTCTCTCATTGTATTTATTGTTCTGTTCTATCCCTTCGCTTTCTTCCTCCCTCTGCCTCTCTTTCTGACGCGCACACACTCTTGCTGTCTTTCTCTTTGCCACCTCAAGCTGTTGCTCAGGAAGAACAATGGAACAGCGGGAGTAGGGGTCAGGAGCTGGAGCGGAGAGGCTAAAGAGCCCTCCCAGGTTTCGTCATCTGCCTCTAACCAGATCCCCCACTTTTTTTTCTTCTGTTTTTCCTAGCACCCTCCCTTCACAGCATTATCCTCCTGTTTGCTCCAGCTGTGGACTTTTCAGGCAACTCACACATTATGCAATATGCCTATTTTCGTGTAACTTGCAAGTCTCCCTTACTGGGAGGTTTGTATCGAACTGAGCCAATTAGGAATCCGCCTCTATTCTTTTTTTAACGATGTGCAAAGCTGAAAAGACCCTCTGTATGGTATATTCAGCAATGGTGGGCGATCTTTATGTATGTGGAGAACAACTCGATTCATTTACGGATTCGCGTTAAACTGCGGCTCTTCCAAATAGAGCCGCACACACTGACTCAGCCCTAACGTTTTAGGGATGTTTAACATATTCATTTGTATTACTTGCACCGTTCGACAGGCGTGGTCCTAAGTTTTACAATGCCAGATGTTAATATTGCCACGGTTATGCAACTCGTGTTCTCTGCCTGAATGATATGACTGGCATACTTTAAAGAAACAAAGCAAACCATAGAAAGTGTGTTTCGTCTAAAGACGTCTTGTGCTTCTTTAAACATAAAACGCGTCAAAGTAAATATATCTACTCGGTTGCAGCAAGCGCACTTTAAATTTAGGAGTGTGTGGCATTACACTTCTTTTAAAGATCCGAACGTGAGCGTACGAAACTGCAGAGAATGAACAAAAATCGTGTTGTGGTAGAGAATTGTCACTTTTTTGTAAGGGAATAGATTTTCGTTTTAAATACCTTAATGTAGCTGTACGAAGGACAGTTTTTCAGTGACCATGTTAACCTTCCCTTAAGTCAGTCACTATGCTGACCTTCCCTCAAGTCAATGCACGCAGTTTCAGTGTCTCCTGCCACGTTTTTCACTGCGAGTGTTCTCAAAACTAAGTAAAAAGGGGTTAGACAACATATGACAGGAAGAGTTACTCTATGTATGTCTGTTTTTTTTATTTTCGAGAGGTGCACTGTTGGAGAGCTTACCTGACGGAAAAGGCATGAGATGCTGCAAACGGACATTTAAATGCGTAAAGTGGAAAGGGCGCAATAGGTTTTAGGAGCAAAATAAACATATTGACCCTAAAATCATCAGATAGCACATCAGGGACAAAGTGGAATCTTGCATGCTTTTTATGATAATAAAATGACAGGTTCTACTTATGTTAATGCTCTACAAAACGTCTCTGGCTTTATTGCAATTTTGCATTGAAAAGGTAAGTCTTTGTCCGATTTATATATGTACATGTGTAAGTAAGTGTGTGTGTCGATTTACATATCCCGCAATAAACAGGCAGCTGCCATAGCCAGTTAAACAAAATGGATAAATGATCGTACTCATAATTGTAGAATATCCCTTCTCGCTGCTTTTATAGCTTGGCTGCCAAATTATATAATATATAATAATGCGAGACTGTTATTGCTAAATTACACTGTTTCCATCAAGTACACCGCATTAATTGTAAAAATTGCCCTGGCTTTGGCTTCCTTTTTTATTTTTCTTCGCATTGTACTGTCTCCCAGAGTGCCACAAAATGGCATGGCTTAGACAAAAACAGAATGAAGAAGCGTAAGAAAAGAACCCCCAAGCAGCTTTACAAATGAGCGACAAAGCCAGCGCCTATTCACAGCCCCACTCCAGGCAGGGTTTATTAAGAGCAGAGCAAGCCGCCTCAACCAATTGCTGTCAGCAGCATGTGGAGACATTGCCAAGGCAACCCCTGGAGGGGCCATGTGCGCCAGGCAGGTGCCCGGATATAAGGAAGAAGATGACGAGCGCCCCTCGTGCTGGCAGAGGCAGCCATCCCAGCAACGGACGGCGCGCTTCCGTCTTTGAGGGACTCGTCCAATCAGCGACCTCAGACAACGTGCCACGTCACCGCGCAGTCGACGCTCCCAGGAGAGGACCCGGCTAGGCTTGGAAGCAGAGCGGTTTCAGCATCATTTCAGAGCTGCAACATTGAGAAGGACCATCCCTGGCCTTTTGTCAACCTCCTCTCTCTGGCTTGGGTGGAAAAGCGCACCAGATATTCCAGCTGTTTTGAAAGAAGAAGGATTTAGAGGCAGGTTGTTTTTGTGGTCTGTGCCAGACGACACCCAAGGAAATGCAATATAAACATTGTTGTAATCATTTTAGAAGAGCAACAATGACATCAGGTAAATTACCGACACATCTTTCTGCTTTGAGGAACAGCATAAGTGTGTTCGTCTGGTCCGGCGTGACGGTATGAGTGGCTAAAGTGTTTTTTTTTCCGTTTATGCATGGCCAGATGTTTGCATGAAAGGATATGTGTACCTGTTTTGTAATTTTGGGTGCTAATGTTCGTAAGTAGCCATCGCGTTTGCTGCATTTTTTTAATTACAAAGGGATGCCTTTTAACTAGGGGCATCAATCAATAGAGAAATCGTCTAATTTAAAACTGACGCTTGTTGTGTTTTGCACATGTTTGTGCGTTGTGCGTATTTATTTTTGTGTAAATATCGGTGTCGAATATTAATATTTGTATTATTATTATTAGTGGAATAATAATTATTATTATTACTGTTACTTTTAATAGCAGCATTGGTACAGTTATATGCATGTGCACACGTATGTGTTTATTTGTACAATTGTGACTATCATTTAAATATGTTATATTTAGCTGCTTAGAAGTCGGCTTCAAACTGCACTTCCTGTGTCTGTATGTGTACTCATTTGAGTATATTTTAAGACAATCACCGACAGCTCCTGTTATCCGCATGTTCACACCATGTGCGTAGGTGTGATTACATAAAATGTGTAACCATATTGTGTTTATAACCGGCTGTGTGTCTGAATGGGTACGCGCGAATGCAACCTAGAGTGTAAAAAAATTAGAAGTGCTTGTTTTTCAGTGAGTGTACGTTTTCTGGTATATTTTCCTACGTTAATTAATAAAATAACTGTGGCTGTCGCCAGATGTGGTGGTAGTACGGCCGGTCCAGGGTCTGTGGAAGAATATAGCTGATTCTGTCTTTTCCTATGGTTTAGAAGATGGGCCTTCCTAGACCCTACTTAATTTAGATCTTTGTTGCAAAGTAGTGCTTCTTTGTATCACTGCCACACTTTGCAGACAACAGCCTTTCATTCACACCTTATACAAAGATGTATGGAGCACGTTTGGGAAAAGAATCGATTCGAACTACATTTAATACACAGTTAAGCCCCCTGGAAGTGTCAGCCAGGGGGGATTAAAGTGAGTTTTCAGGTACTCTCTGTGTGTCCGTCACTCATAGGGGATATCCAATGTGTATGTGTATCGCGTGCAACATTTCTCTTACCCGTTGTGTGTCCGAACACAAGTTTCCCTTCTTCGTTTTCCTGGGGCTTTGCTTTACGCGCCTTCTCGCGCTGTGTGTCAAGCTGGGGGCAACTGGCAAGTACTAAACGCCGATTTAATGGCCTGATGTTCCAACCTTATAACTCGAGGCCATCTACCTGCAAAGTTTATGCCGGCAGTCGACATTTAGCACGCCTATTATTTTTATGCGGGGCTCAATCATTTCGTGATTATTTGGTGCGCGCGCCGTCTGTGGTCACTGAGGCGTCAGGTGATGCTAGAACAGTGGGCGGAGCTTAGCTCAGTCTGAGGAAGGGGGCCACTGCCAGCTTGATAGTATGTGTGCCACCTTCAAAAACATAGCAGGATACCCAGTACAACTACTAGGGAGTCAGCTGACACTGTGCGGTGAATATATGTTTAGGATGCACGTGGTGTCCTTGGATAGGGGGGTTAGGAACGTTTAGACTAGATCAGGGCCGGCTTTAGGTCTGTGCGACTGGTGTGGCCGCACCGGGCCCCGACTTGTGACCGCTGACCTCAGGTGGGACGCCGTGTTTAGTATTAACTCATGATTGGAGAGATGAGGGTTTGCATTTTGCCTAGCGGTTGGGAGAGAATAAGAGGAGGTAGTCATGGGGTGTGTGGGCGCCAAAATGATTGCTGCACTGGGCTCCACCAGCGGTAAAGCCGGCCCTGGACTAGGGTCACCGAAAAAGCACCAAAGATCCGTCTCCCTCGAGGAACCATACACTTTCTTGCACTTTGATGGCCAACCCTCACCCCTGCCTCCTCTCAATCATGCCACGCCCTTTTTTTTTTATAGCATTACAAGACAAATCTGTCAGAAATGTTCAACGGCATACTTGCCATGTACAGTTTCATCTCGAACCAACTTTAAAGACGTTTATTTTGAATATACAGTTTATTGCAGATGTCCGGGTAGATTTGTTTAGCGTTTAATGCTGACATGTGGCCTGCTTTTGGCCGCTTCTCCTTTTAGTCGAGCATACTATCTGGGACAGTGGAGTAGGCTATTTTCCCAAGATCATACAGCTGTCAATTGTTTAAGAGGGTATAAGATCATATGCCTCCTAGTTACACCATTTCTTTTAATTTCTCATTTTGATTATTTTCATTTTTTTCAGTGTGTGAGAAACGTAAGACGATTCCCGTTTATTTTGCTTGAAAGCCCCATCTGTTACCAGCGATGTATTCATTTTCGTTGATGGTTTTATTTTGGTGTCCAATGATGTCTGTTGTTTTTTTTTCTTTTCTTTTTTTGGCGGGTCAACTTTACTCTTTGTACAACACAATGGTCAACAGGGGCTACTTTCAGTAGGTATCAGAAAGTCTAAAACTTGAATAAGGGATCCATCGTGTGACTTTTGAATGGAACTGATGTATTCGCACATTGATTAGATTCAGCAAGCACAACCTGTGGCCAAAAATATATAACAACGAGAAAATGTTTTTTTTTTATTTACTAGCAAGCTCTTTCTTTATGGTCGTATTCTGAACTGCGATCAGAGCATACTCTTGCATTCTGTTGTTACGTTCATTGAATGACCCGGTTGGAAAAGGTGGCTTATAAATGTGAAATCGCATTTATGTTACACTTTAAAAAGAAACCCATATTTTATTTTTCATTTTCTGTGGTATGTTTTGTATGCAGTGTTAGTACAGCAGCGTTTGTTGCAATTATATATATATATATATATATATATATATATATATATATATATATATATACAAACAAAACAACCAATGTATTCCTATATATATATATATATATATATATATATATATGTGTGTGTGTGTGTGTGTGTGTGTGTGGTGTGGGTGGGTGTGTTTGTGTGGGTGTGTGGTGTATATATATATATATATATATATATATATATATATATATATATATATATATATATATATATGTGTGTGTGTGTGTTTGTGTGTATATATATATATAATATCATGGATGTGCCCAGTGCTCTCTTACGTTGAGACTCCGCACCCCCACCCAATATTCATTGTTTCTCCCCCTCCCTCCTTCTTGCTGCTCCCTCCTACAGATTCTCTCCCCCCTAGTTCCGTGATGTAACGTTCCCAAGCAAGACTCTGGAATGTAAGCACACAAGCGGAGTCTCAGCATCCATTTTGGATACCCCTCGGTGACTGGTGGGTGGTTTGCCCCTACACATCTCACAGGGGTGGGAGATGAAGGTGACAGGGTCTTGGGAGCTGTCAGCCATTGTCAGGACATTAGCCTCGCCGAAAAGCAGGGCGCATTCTTGTGGGATTGTGGGGTCATCGTAGGACGACCCTTGCGCCCCTTCCACAATTTCGCCCCATGGCCTCTCCCTTTCTTTGTGCCCTGACTCAGATGGCGCCCAGTGAAATCCCTGTGACCTTTTATGGCCTGGGCCCCTTCTCCGAGCCCACTGCTCAGTATGGCTCCTCAAAGCTCCTCCGAGAGCCGCAGTTAACCTGTGGTGGTGGATGGGGTGGCCTCGTTCCAGGTGAAGCCATCCATCCCTGGCGTGGGTGAAAGGAGACTGCCTCTGGCCCCAGCAAGCAAACGCACCTGGTGTCTCTGTCCCCCAGAACATTAAGAGTAGAATACTGTCTGTAACATTCAACCTCGCCTTAATGTGCTGTTCGCAGTGACAAATAGCTAATTTTCCAGCTGTGTCATTGTCTGGATGCCACTATCGATTTCGAAACGCATGCGCCCCATCTCAGTTCAGACCGCGGCAAGGCGCATGCTTCTTGCCAATATATATACAGCCCTGTTTTTTGCTGTTCTTGAAACTGTGCCTGCGTGCTACATTTGCTGAAATCTGCTATACCGTGGGTGCCATAAGTGACAGCAAAAAGTATGGCCCCCTCCCCAGATTGGGAGGTTGTAAAATTAACTGACGTGTAGGCAGCGTCTTTCCTTCCTCCGACCCTTCCTTCCTTCCTTTCTTTATTTCTCTCTCGTACCTTTCTTTCACCTTGCTCGTGCCTTTCTTTCTTCTCTCTTTCTTTCTTCTTTCCCTCTTTCCTTCCCTCTTTCCTTCCTCCCTCCCTCCCGCCCTCTTTTTCTTTTCTTTCGCTTCTTTCTTTCTTTCTTTCTCTCTCATACCTTTCTTTCACCTCGTTCGTGCCTGTCTTTTTTTCTTTCTTTTTTTTCTTTCTTTCTTTCTTTCTTTCTTTCTTTCTTTCTTTCTTTCTTTCTTTCTTTCTTTCTTTCTTTCTCCCCCCCTTAATTCCTCTGGTCTGTGTGCAGATTGTGGCGTCATTCATTTAATGAATCACATGATTGCTTTGACAATACCGGTGGTAACTTCAAAATCATTCCTCGCTTGGAAAGCTACAATGGTGCTTGTTGGCGATGGGCGCGAGTTTTATTGACTTTTTCCAAATTGTGGGCATATGCTGAGTTTATTAAAAAAAAACATGGTTTTACTGCCATCTCTGACATAATCGTCAGATTGAGTATCTCCATTGTTTTTATTTCTTCCACTGAGGCATAGACCCCACCTATATTAAGTTGCCAACTTCCGGCATTATACACACCCGCAGCCGCTTGTCAGATTTTAATCAGCGTTGCTGGCCCCGGTCCGTCCAGCACCTGGTTGCTAAATATACATTCAAGAAGTGCCCCTTTCTTGTGGAAATCCCTTTCTACTGCCCGCATCTTCCCGGCCCCCTTTACAACGGCATATTTGCAAGTACAATTTCATCCACACAGAGGAACAATCGGTTTCAGGCGCACAAAGGCCCTCTCCCACCCTGCATCCGAGCACAATGTCTCCCGGCCCGATGATAGCTTCTGAAAAGAATGCGCCAGGCACCGAATTAATACGCGATTATTTCTGCATGACTCGTTTCATAGATTCCACTCTCAGTTCCAAATCCCAAGCTATTGTCTCCAAGAAAGTTGAAGGCGGGTTCCATCAAACGGTGCTTCCGCCTGTTGTTTGCTTGCACGTTAGAGATTTGTGGTGTTAAAGCAAAAGATCGTAGGACGACGTGTGTTATTAGACAAATGCAGCTCGAACACGGCGAATGCAAAGCAATGAAAAATGTGGCTCTGAAAATTCAGATTAGGAACTCTAAGGTGCACGAGAGATCTCGCGGTATTAGGGTGAATGGGCAGGTTTTATATAGTGACGTTATGACCAGTTTCAAAAACATTAACTGGTTTGTGCGGAACCACTCTGGACATACGAGGGTTTTTTAGCGTGAATGAGTTATAGAAGCACAACTAGGCGAGCTCAATGCTTAATTTGTGCCGGTGTTTGCAGGTGGTGGCCACCGGCACTCATCAACAGACGTTGGTCCGGAAAAGATAGAGAGAAAGGCAGCAAAGGGCAAAGAAGAAGGGGAGGGGCGATAGGGAAAGTGGCAGAGAGAGAAAGTAGAAAAGATTTTTTTAAAACACAAGACTGAGATAAAGAGGCCGGAAGTGTAGGGTGATGGAAGGAAGTGATAAGGAGGAACCAAGTCTAGACGGCGGTGGTGTTCGGCGTCCTCAGAATCCAAAGACACGAGCCCAGCAGGGGTTCGGACGAAACGTTGGGCCTCTCCACCTATGTATTTTTTTTTAATTAAGCTCCGGTGATTTGTCACCTCCCCTACCCCTCCGCTCACGCACTCTGCGTTGTAATTGTCATACCGCGCCGTCCCCCTCTCCCCCCGTAAATAGACGTAGGGGATGATTTCTGCAGGCTAAATGTCGCGGTCCGACTGCCATATGGGGCGGTCAGCTTGCCGCTTTTGGTGGCGATGCCCCTTAGCTTGCCATATGCTTGCGGCCGGGACGATTCCTGGGAGTCTCGCTGAGGCCAAGCGCCGTCGCCCCTAAATGACGCCTGTTGTGTTGGGCGCTGCTGCAGATTTGTAATGAGCGACACCCGACAACGTACCATTTACAATGGCTACACTTTTTTTTTTTTTTTTACTGGTATACGGACAAAGTTCGGGTATATGTTGGCGTTGCTACTCACACGCACACACTGCACTCACTACCTCATCGCGTGCACGGATATATGAGCACTTGGACGTGTGATAAATATTTTATACAATACACTCCGGTGCATTTTTACAATAGAAACGTGTGAAAAATCATGACGTAATGACCATGCATGATGATGAGAGAGAGCCTTCGAGCGAGCGAGAGAACGATAGAGCAAGAGAAGGGGGAGGAGGTGTGCACGAGAGAGAAGACTCAGTTAAGGAGAGAGAGAAGTGGGGGAGAGAAAGAGAGTTGGGTGTGCGTGTCCCAGTTAGTGTGTCAGTCTGTGTATTTGTGTGAACGTGTGTGTATGTGTTTGTATGTGTGCGTGATGTGAGCTTGGTAAGCGTACGCGGGCTTTTGGCAAGGGTTGTGCGTGATTTCTGTGCGTTTGTGTGCGCGCCAGCGCGTGTATAGTGTGTTGTATGTCAGCATGGGTGTATATGCCCTTGCTGTGCTTGCGCGTTTGCCACATGCAACTTCATCCCAATGTATTGTGTTGAGTTTGAACCTAGGCGATCAATATATTTCCTATTAGAAGAAAAGGTGCAGTTCAGTTGTCCCCTCTAGACGATGCTTATTTTTTTTCCCTGAAATGGGACGGTAGTCTGGGCTATACTAATCACGTGAAGCGCCGCCGCCAATTTAAGTCCACTGGGTTTTTCCACCTAAGAAGTTCGTGCTTTGCCATAAGGAAATGCTGTGATAGTATTAGTTTCGGATCGCACACATTCAACAAAAGTTATTTTTCATATAATAGTTGTTATGCATTGTCAAAATGTACTCTTTCACATGTGTAAAAGGAGGCAGAAGGGCTGTATATGTCGGATTTATAAAAATGCACTTCGCCCCTAGATTGACAGGCTGACTGTAACTCGTGCGTGAGGCCTCGCTGCAGACTCCCTTGTAAAACCGCGGGTGTGGACAGGCCGGGAGCTGGGAGCTGCTGACTGAAGGCTGTGACGGGCCAGCACGTGCGGGATTTAGGGGCACGTTTGTAAAACCGCCCGGCGCCTGGGCGGATTGTGACATTCCAAAAGATTATCCGACTGGTATCACGGCAATGACGCGCATTTAATAATTCTTGCAATTTGTCTGATAGGAAGTAATCTTTTAGTAGAAACAACTTGAGCACGCAGAGTTATTTACTATTACCTGGCAACGGGCCCAACTTACTCGTGTGTATATTAAAAGGGGCGTTTTCCTTTTTCAAAAAGTAAACGGCATATGTGCAATATTTTTCTCCCATTGGATTAAGTGGACCTAAACATATAAGCACTGCTCGCATGCACTGTTTTCAGAAAACATAAACACAGAAAGTGACCTTTCCATTCGAGTCACGTGTAAAATCAGACCGTTGGGTTTTCTTTTATATTCTTGAAAACGTTTAAAAGTGCCAGTTTGGTATTAAAAACTAGACAAACCGCATTATATTGGAAATAGGGTTACCGCTTCCTGGTATTTCTCATCCTTTCTGCCTTATAAGATTACATCTTTTATCATGACACTTATATTCCATAATGGTTCACATCGGAGAATTGCGTTTTCGAGAGTAATAGCCGCACGAAGGCCTGATTGGCTAAGATCTTCTCGGGTCAAAGGTCGAGGATGCCCGGAGCATCTCTGGTTTGCAGCAGGAGTCAAGGCGAGATGGCCCGGTTCAAATCCTCGCGTATGCGGACGTGACCTTTGTGAAATAAATCATAGGCTCCGTGCCTCTGTGAACCATTATACAGGAATCTTAGTTTGAGCCTTGAAAGATAATGTGCGACCAAGGTTTGTCTCATATGTACAAAGATGGGGAGCTCAGCGACCAGTGGGTCAAACCTAAATAATGAACTAATGGGACTAGGAAGTGTAATTTACAACTGACTCTTGCGTTGAAATGAACCGCCATCTACTGATCACAGCCAGTATGCTTCCTCTAAAGACTCTATAGCCCTATCTTGATTCCTGGGATCTTGCCAACACATAATTTGGCCCCTGTGATCAAGAGCAACGTAAACATTCTATAACTCGTTTTCTGCTAGTTCAAGCCTGCATGGGATAATGTAATGATTATACATTACATTTTCAGAAAGGGGGTCCCTTCAAACCAGCTGCAATATGTCTTGGGTGGATCTCTAGATCCTTACACTGACAGTGTGTAACTAAGGCACCGTCACAGAGCATGAGCTGGAGCTAAGCAGGGAGAAGAGAGGCCGAGATGGAGAAATAAAGGTGGTATGGACAGAAAAAGTTATTGCCCACGATTCTGTACATACAAACAGTAATTCAAACAATTAATTTCTGCCCTGAGGAAATGCATATTTGGCAGAATCCTCTGTTGAAAAAATTATCTGGGGTTTTTACTTTTTCTGATTACTATGTTACCCTCCTATAAAAAAAAGACATACATAACGTAGTTCGTTAGTACTAATATAAGTGGGAGAAAAACTTTCTGGCCGAGTTGTAGCTATGGTTGAGTTGAATCGGTTTCTCCTTTCGGAAAGTATGTGGTTATCACTGCGTTCAAAAGCACCCTATTGAGAGCAGTATTTCTTTCATTTCCATCTTACCCCTCCATTCTGTGTTTCTTCTAATGATGTGTCCCTATCTGCAGTCATAGCTGTTACCTTTAATACCTTTCTTTTTTTCTGGTCCTCCTCGCTACCACGGGCGCTTAGGGACCATGGATGCGCGCTTCAAAGATTAATATTTCAAACAGAGTAATGTAATTCACCTTCATAGAGTCTCTCGCAACATCTTTTCATCTCAGACACAGTGACGTAGCCAGTGCGTCATAGGCTCTAGTGTGAAGGAAGACAATTGTCCTCCTGGCTAAGGTGAGAATTGCAAAATAGATCAGTAATCAGGGTTTACTGACATTTCGGGACTCTATGCCCCGGTGCCGCTGCACCTGCGGCACCACTGAAAGCGTATTCCCTACTTAGATCCTCACTTCAATTAATCTAATAGTGTTTTGCCTCATTCTTTTCTTGAGAGTTTTTCAGGCCTGTGCATACAGGCGCTGTGGCCTTGGAACCCGGAATTAGACCCATTTAAGAAATGTATAATATTGGAGTTAGTTCACTTTTGACCCTTATATCGAAATATTTGGGGGCGACATTTACAACTCTTGAAAGCGTGTGTCCTTACTATCGGCCTCATAAATTATATATCGTTATTATTCAAAGTAAAGTTTACTGTCCGGTTTTCATAAAATATCTCAGCAAATTGTTCCCCGCGCCGATGGCTTACGTCACAAGGTAGTGGGAGATTGTTGATTTAACCATGGCAGTGCTGACCGGCTTCTGATTTCCTTGCAGAATGGTATATGTTCACGAGTGGACTGCGTGGGGGGGTCCATGGGAGTCTATGAAAAGAACACAATGATGGCACAGCGCGGTAGTTCTTGAGAACAGGCAGGAGGTCCCTTCTACCTTGACAAGAACAGGCCTGTTTGCACTCGAAAGGCCCTCGCTGCGCAATAAAACACCCCTCTGTCAGGAACCTGCACAGTTATTATTGGCCTGACACTCCGACTTGCAACTCTGTCGATGAAATGGGAGATACACGCCGTTCAGAACGGCCATGTATCAGTGGCTGTAGAAGACAGGACGGTGGCAGCATTTGACTTGTAGAAAAGTGACACATCGTGCCCTGTTGATTCCCTTCATCCCACCGTGCTACTTCAAGAGAGGCAGCAGAGCTGCGCGGCTCTACCGGCGTTCCGACCTATTCAGGACATAAATTCGAGGTAACGGGAAGCGCGGCTAAGTTTCTTCCGGGCCACCTGTGGCATCATTGGCTATCGAACAGCAGAGGGATCTACTCGCGTCTTGGATACTCCGTGTGTGTGTGTATGGGATGTGTGTGCGTGTGTGTATATGTGTGTGGCACATCCTCGTGTGCCAATGTGTTACATATTTCAGTCTCAACACCCGCTCGCAGAGGTTTTAACCAGAATCCTTTGTTCACTGCAACACCTTAGTAAAAGTGTCGCCTTTAATTTCACACTGACTTTTATGCTTTGTAGAGGGTGTGTGTGTGTATTTGTGTGTTACGTTCTTTTGTGTCCACATGTTACATACTTGTTTCACCCACCCCAAGGGTTTACCTGGAATCAATTGTTCACTGCAACACCTTAGTAAAAGTGTCGCCTCTAATTTCACACTGACTTTTATGCTTTGTAGAGGGTGCTTGTGTGTATTTGTGTGTTACGTTCTTTTGTGTCCACATGTTACATACTTGTTTCACCCACCCCAAGGGTTTACCTGGAATCAATTGTTCACTGCAACACCATATTAAAAGTGTCACCTCTATTTTAACAGTTGTTATATACTTTTTAGGGGGTGCGTGAATGTGGTACATCATTTTGTGCCCGTGTGTTACATACGTGTTTCTCCACAACTTCTCCAGGTGTTTACCTGAAATCCATTGTTCATTGCAGCACCATAGTAAAAGTGTCACCTATTTTCACAGTGGTTAACACTTTGTCGGGGGTGCGTGTGTACGTTTATATTACATCCTTTTGTGTTCGCGTGTTACATCCTTGTTTCTCCACACCCACTCCAAGGGTTTACCTTGAATCAATTGTTCACTGCAACACCGTACTAAAAGTGTCACATCTATGTCATAGTAGTTATATACTTAATAGGGGGTGCGTGTGTATGTTACATCCTTTTGTGTCCGTGTGTTACATTATTGTTTCTCCACGCCCACTCTAAGGGTTTACCTGGAATCTATTGTTCACTGCAACACCCTAGTAAAAGTGTCACGTTTCTTTTCACACTGGTTATTAACATATTTGGGGGCGGGGTGAGTGTCTGTGTGTTACCCTTGTGTGTGCGAGTGTTACATCCTTGTGTCTCCACGCACCACCCCCCCTCCGTCCGTTTACCGGTAATCTTTTATTCACCGCAGCACCCCAGTAAAAGTGATCCCTCTATTTTCACACTGGTCATAAGCTTTTTAAAAGGTCGCGGTCTGCCCAATTTCACTTCAGAAGAGCTTTATTGTGCGTCCGAGGTCACTGTAATGCGTGTTGGCTCTGTAGAGTAAATGTGTTTCCACCTTTTTTTTTGTTTCCTTCGAACTCCTTCTTGCACATTACTGAAGTGAGTAAAGTCTAGCGCGAACACTCCCGTTTCAGAGAGTTAGAGAGGTGTGTGTGTGAGAGAGATGCTGAACACCCATCCACTACCATCAGTGTGTTATTGTGTACAGACTCTCTACAGCGTCATAATAAAGACTTCATGGTGTGTTATTTTACCGTTATGGGGTTTAATGTCCACCGAGGAAGGCTATAAATCACAATAAGACACTATAAAGAACTTGTAAAAGACGTCAGACAACACTTGGGGTGTATTTTTAATATGAAAAGCTACTAGTACCGAATTTAGGGGTCCACATTGGAAGAAAAACGTAGCTTGACGTTTGCTGGGTATGTTTTTTTTATCACGTTGCACTGTATCATGCGTTTTTGTGACATAGGTTATCTGTTCCAGATGATCAGTTCACGCCAAAAAAGCTATACTTTGATACTTACCTATTGACTGTAAACATTTTATAGCATAGCTGCAAACTATAAATAATTTAAACGACCACTTGACCCACGGGCATACCTCAACATTATATACGATCACGTAAGGATTTGAAGTTTTGATCTGAATTTTATGGTTTGTGTTCTTGCTCTGTTCTTTTGAAAATGAAATATCTAGTGTATGCCATTAAATTGAAAATGTGCTTGATTTGGAAATGCCTCATACTTTGGAACCGCATTTAGTTTGTCATCCATTGAAAATCTATAATTATGTCTATACGCATATATAATGAGTAGTATTGTTTATTAAACATTGTGAGTTACTGTAATACGGCTGATTGTGTGTGTGTACAACTCATGTATGGTACACAGGTATGTCATATGTGTATGTGTTTATCTATCTATCTATCTATCTATCTATCTATCTATCTATCTATCTATCTATCTATCTATATATATATATATATATATATATATACACACACACACACACACACACACACACACACACATGTAGATAGATATATATGCATTTGTGTATCTTATCCTGGCTATTGCAAAAATATTGAATATTGACAAGCAACGAAGCTTGGGAGCAATACTTAAGTTGTCCCTTTTAAGTATTGCCTGTGTGTGTACATACACACACTAATATGCCATACCTGCGTACTATTCATGAGTTATAAACACAATCAGCAACCGACGCGTGGGGGCAGTACTTGAAAAAAGGTTGCCGGAGGTGAGTAATATACACACATACTTAAAAAGGAACCGGAGGTGTGTATGTGTCCCCTTTTAAGTATTTCCCCCATGCTTTGGTTGCTGGTATAATAAACTTGTTAATATTAAATATTACTGCAATATCCAGGATGAGATACACAAATGCACACACATATATATATATGCTAAACTTTTCAAGAATTGTCTCCAAGCCTGTGGTGGGGGCATGGGTGTAATTCGTGAAATCCGAAGGCACCAGGGGGCTGGAAGCAGATGCTGTAGTTCAGAAACTAATCATAGCGACATCGCCTGACACTGATTAGATGCAACACAAAATTACTGCGCATCAGATTAATGTCAGGGAGCGCAGGCTTCTGGTAAACAAGCCCCCCAACTCTTTGGGGCATTATCATTTTTCAAAAAATAACCCAGCCCTCTATCCCCATTTAAATGGAGATTCAGACCTTTCACCCGGAGCCTATAGACTGCTCCCCTTTTCAAGCGAAATGCTAATGCCGGATAATAAGTTAACGCCAGCCCCCTTGCTGAGGCTGGCACCATCTTGCCGTTACGCTTCTTGTTAGCTTTAACTTGTTCTGACCTCGCTCGCTTCAACCGTTTGCGGGGAGGGGGTGTTACTGGGGGAGCGTAAATTAGGAAACTCTCGTCCCCCGGCAAAAAGATTTACGTAGGTCTGTTGGATGACAGCTAAAATGGCCGACCGAGGATAGCTAGGCGTGGCTAATCGAGCGCCGAGGCGGAGTTAAATTGGGGAGAGAAGGGTGAAGCACCATTCGCCTGTGAGCGTTTCCTTCACGCAGGGTGCTGTGTGCAGAGTCCTAGATGCTTGCACCTGTCTCCAGACCCGAGTCCACGATGTCTTGTTCCTCCTTCTCAGTGAACATAGTGTGCACTGCTCCTAGAAGCGCCCTTACTGATTCTCGATGATTTAGGGAATCAGCAATTTTACTTAGGATTGCCACCTTTCTCAGTGGAAAATACGAACCAATGCTACATTTTTTTATGTTTTGGAAGAGGCACACTGTGGTACTAAATGTTGCTTGTGTAAAATAATAATTTGTATTTCCACCAGTACAAGTCTTCCTCTGGTAGTTTTAAAATAATTTAGGAATGCTTTAGGCCGCTCTCGAATACTTGGGATGTATATATCTTAATTTATATTTGTTTATTTAAATTCATATCAAAGTGTGAAAATGGTGGAATTGTAGATTTCGATGATAGTATTGTCCAGATCAGTAGAATACTGGTCAGCTGGCAACCGTTTCTTAACTTAACGCTTTTGTCCACAAGGGTCAGTGGGACTTTTAGTTGATCTGTGGGCCAAAATGTTACATCATGAAGTTTAAATATGGAGGCTGTGCTCATGCAAACACTAGAGAACAGAGTTGAGAGAGGGCTGGGAAGACGAGGTTCCCAATCGGCTTGACTTAAATTGGAGGACATTTTAAACAGTGTCACTTATGTAAAATTATTTATTGACTGACCTTACTAGACATCCCCATGTTACAAAGTTGTATAATTGGAGAGTGCATTGGAGTTAGATGTGAACATAGATAGCCACTAATAACATGCTAGAGTAAAATATAATTGGAATCAATGTAAGGATTTATTTTTCCATTGGAATACACTGTAAAATGAATATTTTAGGAGGATCTCAAAAGAAAAGGGTATATTTGTTTAGAAACGTGAGGGAAATTAATTGTGATGTAAGTATGGAAGTTATATGACTGTATTTACCCATTCAGCTGTGTGAATTTGGCATCGAATGCATCTCTTGCACAAGAACTCAGATCTTTGTTGTGCTCAAATGACACTGTTGAGTGCCTTCGAAGCCATTCTTTCCCCTATGGGCTATTTTGCACCTCCCAGCCATAAAAACTGTTTTATCTCTTTCCTAAAATTGAAATCACAATGCTTATCTTACTATGCATATACCAGAAGCAAATTGCTATTTATTTTGTAGATTACCCAAGTTGGTCTGTGACAAATACTTATTTCCAGTTCTGGCTTAGTTGCCAGCTAAAATACAAGTAGTAGAATACAAAGAAAAGGCAAGGCTGACTAGCCATACTAAACAGCTGAGTATTCTAACATCTATTAGTACTGTATTCCATATAGTTCATTTGTGTGCTGTTGAGCATGTTTAGTGGCACTATAAAACATGAGGCTGTAGAAGTCATTCGTGACCCACTCGAGGCGTTACTCCTCATAATCCATGGCTTCGCACCACATTCCACGATGGTGAAAAATACATAATGTGTGTGTGTATACATATATATATATATATATATATATATATATATATATATATATACATATATATATACATATATATATATATATATACACACACATATATATATATATATATATATATATATATATAGAGAGAGAGAGAGAGAGAGAGAGAGAGAGAGAGAGAGAGAGAGAGAGAGAGAGAGAGAGAGAGAGAGAGAGAGAGAGAGAGAGAGAGAGAGGGAGGGAGAGAGAGAGCATTACATACATTATGGGTAACTGCTGCATAATATGGGCCAATATTGCTTTCAATGGTTCTGGTGACATTTATAAACCACAAGGTTCAAGGCCATATCATTTATAAATATCACTTAAGGCCCAAAATGTTGGTCAATGTGTAGAGAAATGTGTGTTTTTGTTGGGGTTAATGTGCCAACATTTGAAGTGTGTTTTATGCAACATTGTGTATTATTATAAGGCATGTTTTAAATGTAACACACATTGCATGGAATATAAAAGCATGTTTTGAAATGTTTTTCTTATTTGTAATACATTGACACTATAGAATTTTAATACAACATAGATAACGAAAGAAAATAAAGTGCAATGTGGGACAGTGGGACTTTGCTGACAGGGTTTTTGTGTTTGCTGTGTTACTTTCATACACTGGGGAGGAATAATTGGTAGATTCTAGCATCAAGAATGGGCCTGCAAGGAGTAGCTTGTCAGGTTTAATCTCTGAACGAACCCCTTTTACTGTGAAAGCATTTTTTACTAGCATTGCAAGAAAGAAGAGATGTTGTGTATAACATTTTAAGTTGTTTACGAAAGCTAAATAGCCTGCAAATTAATTCTGGACTGTGGATTACAGAAACTGTTTTACAGTTATGTATCTGTCTTTATGCATATATTATGTATATATATATCATATGTACATATATTTATCTAGACAGATAGATTGAAAATACATTATGTAATATCACAATTTACATATGAACATAACGGTTCACCATATGGGGTTTGTTCAGGAGTATTTCATTTTAAAAGCATTATGTAACCCAAACCAGAATGCAGTGGGTTAAATTTGTGCCACAAGATAAAATCACATTGTGGTTGTAAAATGAGTTGTTGCCCTGTTCAAAGTCGTTGTAAAAGACGATTTGTGAGACAATATAGTGGGCCAGATTTACAAAAGCATTTATGAATGAATTTTGTTGGATTGTGGGAATAACGGTGTAAAGGTGTGTTTATTAGTAAAGATGCCTCAAATAACGTGCAAGTGGCATACTTTTATTTCACTGGTATGCATAAATATATATATACAGAAGCACAGAGTGCAAAATGCTCTTTTTTAACATTGATGAGTGTAGGGATAAAACATTGACTCACTAGCGTCATTAGAGGTGATGTCTGTATTTGGTCATGCTTGCCCTTCTCTCTTCCAAAAATTACATTAAATAGCAGATAACATTTGCCACTGGAATTATGCAGCCGAATGCAGCCGAAGAGCACCAAATTAGGCGGGAGGGTTGACTAAATTATGCAGCAAGAGACGACAAATTATGCGGCCTAATGCACGAAATTTGTGGCATTGTTTATTAGTATTACTTCATTTTGACATTTATTTTAAACATGGTAAAACTGTCTGGAAAGTATTTTATCTCTTTAGTACCAGTTTAATGACCAAATACATAACTAAGCGACTGAAAGATGACCAGTTAACCTTTGAAAAGAGTAAGGCACCGTTAAAAGACTTGACCTTTGCACTGTAGTAATAAAAGCTTCAATATGATTTTTACTTCTACAATTGGTCCAAATAAAATGTTCTGTTTGAATATGTATCCGTCTGTAAGGAATAGTTGGTCAATACTAAAAAAACGAAAATACTCACAAATGAGATCCCTTCCAGCTTATTGTTATGACATTGGTTGAAATGATAAGAAATGGGAACATTATCATCTTTGAGCCTGTAAAGATGGCGCACACATTTGTAATAAAAACACCCTTCAATTAAAAGAGAAGTGAAGGGACACTGCCATAAATGAAGTTAGAATTCACCTCTCTGAAAAAATCAGGATCAGCTGTAAATATAATCTTCAAATCTGTAGTGCAGGTGCATTTGTTTTAATAATATCCTAAACTTTGCCACTGGGACCCTTTATGATGTTCCCCAAAGCACATGCCTCCATCAGCTGAGAATTAAGATTTCTGTATATGACTGGTCTTGGTCATCAAAGCCATAAACAGCTCATCTCCGGACTACCTGTTCTTAATCCTGTGCAGATACGACCATCTCTAAGCATACTCTCAGGACATGGTCATCTTCTGGTAACGCCAAACTTCAATACGAACTTTCAAGATTTAGGCCTTGGTCTTTACTGAGACCTCCTCACTAAACATTTTTTTTTCCTGTCAGCATTATCTATATCTTAGCTAACCTCCTTCAAGACTGTTCCCAGCACCCATCTTGTCTCAGGGGACTCTTAAGCACCAGCTGCCCATCATCCTCCCATTCTCACTGGATCGGGCCCTGTAAATATGCCCATGAAACATTTGTTTTTACTGTCATGTCTATGTTGAACATCAATCACCCATCAATCCAGTCACTTCTTCTAAGTGTCTCACCATGACAACTCTTTATGCACCATGTAACTTGGCACATTCAGCATTTCTTGTGGAATGCTTTCATTGCTCTTGCTTCAATATGTAAAATAAATGTGAGGTAGTAGCAGAACTCTAGAGGAGATTGAGAAAAGGACATAGAATCATTAGATTACACGTAAGGCGTCATGTGGGGATATGTCCTGGGATTTAACAAGTATATGTAAAGGCCGATTGACCCTTATTCTCTGTTCGGACATATTGGACTACATAAGTGCCAGGTCACATAGTCTTGAATGTGTGTTAGGCCCCTAAATGTGGACTGGCTGAATGCTTCATCGTGAGTGAACTTTATGTCTTCAGGGACCGATTAAGACCTTGAGAGGCCCTAAGCACGTAAAAGATTTAGGTGCCCCATTTAGATTTAATTAAAAATATAAACAATAACCGTAAAATAAAATGTTATTTTTCGAAATGAAACAAAACTTACTTTAAGATGGAAAATAATGTTGATTTTTGTATACTTCCACTTTATTTATAGGTTCAGCTGTACCGTTTGCAGTTTTGCACCATATGGTCCATGGTAAATCCAGCAATGGAACATTTCAGTGGTTCCCCCTTTCCTGGATGCTCTAAGCACATGCTTATTTTGCTTAATGGTTAATCCAGCTCTGTGTGTGTTTCATGCACATTATGCAGTGGGAGCATTTTAGGCGCCACTGGTCCTGAAGCTGGGAAATAAGAACTCACCATCCAGACTTGTGAAGCACCCTAAGTGTTCCCAACTAGCTCTTTCGCTCTCCACTCTCCTACCCTCTCTTTTTCTCTCCACCCCCTTGGTCTTGCTAAGCCCAACAGCCGTCCTCCTACACCTCTTATCCAAGGCACAAAGACAGGAGAACCTAGGGGCTGTATTGAACCTGCTGCATTTCTATTAACTCGGCCCCAGCTCACGCTAATCCACCGCCACCAATGGAAGGGGACTAATTAATGGGAAGCTTTTTACAGTCAAGACCAGCGATAATTGCTTTGGTGGCCCCTTTGTGTAACCAGGCTGGAAAATGGACCAGGCCTGACAGAAGAGTGGCCCCGCACACTCGCAAGACTGGAGGAAATTAAAGAATGGGTCCGCTGAAAGCAGGAGCACAAAATTACTAATAGAGAAGAGATAATGAATAGGGAGTCCGAGGCATTCATGGGGAAAAATCCATTTTGTTACCACGTGAAATGAGGTGGTAGAAAAAAAAGGAGTGGGCTAATTGTTCTAATCTTGTAGCAGCCAGGACTGAAGCAGGACGTGCTTTTCAATTCATTTCCCTGGTAATTGTTAAAAGGGGAGCGGCTGCCAAATGAGGCTTTGCTGCCCAGGCCTTTTCATTTTTCCACGTTTTGTTTTTAATTGTTGCTAATATGTCTTATAATTAAACTAATGAGAGGGAATGGTGTTACATCGTGTAGCACATGGGGACAAATAAAAATGTTGGACGTGGATTATGTCATATTTACACCCCCACCCACCAAAAAATGAAAAAATATGGAGGGATGAGATGTACTAAAGACACACTTCGAAATTTCACGTTAAATTTAAATAGTCATGCCTTTTATAAGATTGATAGGTACCTAGGCAATAAAAGTACTATTATTTTGATAAAAAACACCGAGCAGTTGCCTAAACAGCTCATCCATGGCATGGATGTGCGTCTCTGGGTGTGAGAAGCATAACTGTTAACTGTGTTAAATGGTCTTACATTGCCATTGGGTGTTCTGCTCATATCATAAACCATTAGGCCAAAGGCTGAGAGGTTTGTAAATGTCACCAGAACCCAAACAGGCCAATATAAAACCATGTTACATGTTGTAGCATTTATGTACTTTTACTGTTAATTTTTTGGTTGAGCTGGAACAAAGAGGTGCTTTTTTCCAAATAGGCAGATTTTTATTGCAAATATTAAGTGAAGTACTGGGTTGATCCATTTGCTTGTCAATAGTAAAGCAAAGAGAAAAATATTGAAATATGCATTTAAAAAGGTAGGATTTTAAATAAACATTTTTGTTTATTAAAACTAACTGTAGAAGTTGGAGAATTATGTAGCTGTTGCCTCCAAGACTACCTGATTTCATTGAGAATGCTCAGGGTTTTTCGTTTTTCTTGAAGAGAGTCTGGTTATCTAAACGTGCTTTCAGGCTTACAGAGCCATTATCTGTATTTCACAGAAAATATGTAATTTTCGTAAAGGGGAAATATTTCACAAGTATGGAATCATCCATGAGAAGTATGAGTTTTGAAACAACTCTTATCTGTGAAATAAAAGCTTGCAAACACGTATATAATTTTCCATGACAGTGACGATAAATGGCACTCAATCAACATGTGAACCCCGTTAAACACTTGTATTCCTGATGTCAAAATGTCAAAATCCAGGTAGGTACTATAGCATGACCTAACTTACTTCAAAAATCACTCCTTAAAGAAAATATATATATATATATATATATATATATATATATATATATATATATATATATATATATATATATATATATATATATATATATATATATATATATATATATATATATATATATATATATATATATAATTTATATATACGCACACACACACACATATAGATGTGTCTAGTGGAAAAATGCTATTTGTTACCATTTTTCAATAGAGGGACATCAAGACACATAGTGTAAATTCGTTGCTCAAGAGACTCGTGTCTTCTGTGTTAAAACTAGCATGTTAATTTTAGTGGCTCTGTTTACTTGGTTTCTGTAGAGTGTGTTTTTTTTAATGTGTACAATATATAAACCAAGGTCTGTAACCAGAACCTGAGGTGAAGAATCACAATGAGATCGAATTGCATTGCAAAGGTCTTGTGAGGCAAGTTGTTTCATGTGGTTAACACAGGCCTAATTTAAAATCTGTAACTCTAAGGACTTACAGTGGTTTCTAACGTTGGGCCGTAGTTTTGTAATTACATAGAGTTCCACCTCTGCACTGTAGTAATACCATTTGAATGTATCCATATAAGGTTCCCAGTTTTAAATAGCATGTATTTTGCGGAGAGCCCATTAAACATTGATACTTACTGTATTTTAATGCTCCAGCACTAATGAATTGTGTCTCTTAAGAGAGGGCGTGCAGGATGTCATCTTGGCCAATGGTGGGGGACGAAATCAAATGGCTGGGGACACTTAGGAAGGCTTGGAGTGAGTTGTGTCTGGGTAAATTCTGGAGTGAGCCACAATCTATCAAGAGAGGAGATGCAGCCTTAGTTAAAAAGATGATGGAAGAGAAGGCCAGTAGATGCCGGGATCACTCATCCTAAGCCTCAGAAGGGAGTTTATAACAAGTGCCTTTCTCCTCCTAAAATCAGTGTGGAAGGCCGAGGAATTCCTGGATTTTATCCAGGGCTCGAGTCGGGGTACCATGCGGGTGGACGGCATCCCCCCACTTATTATACCGGGTGGACGCCGTCCCCCCTGCCAAACAGCTGGACTTCACTGTTTGGCCTCTCTGGGACGAGATCGGTGTTCACTCAGCACGCTGCTCACGTGCTGGCTTCTCAGATGCAATCGCATTTAAGGGGTGAGCGCGGGGAGGCAATGAGCCTGATAGTGCAAGCCACCTTTCATGATATCACTTCCTGTTATGATGTCACTTCCGGTGACAGCGTCCCCCACCTCTTTTTTTAGGACTTGTGCCGTGATTTTATCCACCCTCTTCGGGCTCGGTCCTGTTTCTACAATTTAGGTATGGGTCGCTTACTATAGCAGCCTTTACTGCTAGTTGGAGAAAGATGAACCAGAGATCTGAATATTGTTTTTATTGTACAAATGTGCGAGAAAGCGAGGAGCACCTTTTGTTTTTTTGCCAACTTTATGCAAAAAAACAGCTCTAAATGGATTGTGCCAGTTGTGAAGGATATTGAACCTACCCACTAGAGGAGAGGCATACAGGGTATGCATGCAAAAGTGAAACCTCTTCGATTGTGGTTGTGGCTGTTTCCAAATTTCTCCACACAGCTTGGCTAATCAGATGCAAAATGTTCGACATTCTATGAAATTATGGTCAAATGTCTTTAGCTGACTTCAACTGCCTGAGGGGTGGTGGTTGTTCTCATTTCTGTACATAAGCCCGGGCAATTGGATGTACAGTGGCAGCTATTTTATGGAACCACGTGCTTCTCATATGTTTTTAACTCTACTTTTAACTAATAAAGCAACTTTTTATTTCATGAATTTAGATTTTAAAACTTGATTAGCTATTTATTGCTTGTACTTGATTTATAATGTTTATATGCTTGGGTTTTTTGATGATGAAACAAAATGTTTCAAACTATTTAATAAATTAAATGAAATACACCAGCAGTAGTTGAAGGGGCAATGTCTCTTGCTTGCACCTGGCCTCATGGCATCCTTACTATGCTACTGTCTGGAAGCCAATATTTCCCAATGTGACTGGTCTAAAATGCATAGTAACGCGCGGTAAACAAAATTGAACCAATCCCATGTGATGCTCCTCTATTTTGTTGTGATATTCCATGTGGTAAGACAGCATGGGAGGCAGGGTTGTTGCCTGTCTCTTCCACCTCCCTCCCCATCTAGCCTATTCCTGGTTCTGTTCACATCTCCCTCTAAAAGCCTGTTCTCTTTTGGTCCCCACAGAAAAGCAAGCTGCAATTCCTGCCTCGCCACTCAGAGGAGGACTCCACCAAGTTCTTCTTCCTCACGCTGCTCTCCATCGCCTGCATAATAGGCGTCCTCACGGGGTCAGGGGTCATCTACTGCCTGCGCCACCGTTCTCATCACAAGCTCAAGGAGAAGCTTTCCTCCCTGGGCACAGATGCCAGTGCGGATGTCAGCGCAGCCTACCAGGTAAGAGGGGAGACTGGGGCTGTGTGGGTAAAGTTGCAACATTGCCAGGGCTTCCTAACACCCACGCCATGTCACGACAGTGTATGTGCATGTGTGTGACGTACATTGTTGACAAGCTCACTACGTTTTTAACTTTTGAACCGAGGAAGCAAGTTTTGATTGGTGTTGGTCCAAGCCTTGAATACAGCCCAGGTCTGAGTTTTGATCTATTGGTCCAAGCCTTGAATACAACCCAGGTCTGAGTTTTGATCGGTGTTGGTCAAATTCTTGAGTACATACCAGGTCTGAGTTTTGATCTGTGTTGGTCCTAGCTTTGAATTCAGCCCATGTCTGAGTTTTGATCTGTGCTGGTCACGCCTTGAATACAGCCAGATAGGAATTTTGATCTGTGTTGGTCCAAGCCTTGAATACAGCCCAGATCTGAGTTTTGATCTGTGTTTCTCCAAGCCTTGAATACAGCCCAGGTCTTAGTTTTGATCTGTGTTTCTCCAAGCCTTGAATTCAGCCCAGGTCTGAGTTTTGATCTGTGTTGGTCCAAGCCCTGAATACAGCACTGGTCTGAGTTTTGATCTGTGTTGGTCCAAGCCTTGATTACAGCCCAGGTCTGAGTTTTGATCTGTGTTGGTCCAAGCCTTGATTACAGCCCAGGTCTAAGTCTTGATCTGTGTTGGTCCAATTCTTATATACAGCCCAGGTCTGAGTTTTGATCTGTGTTTTTCCAAGCCTTGAAAACAGCCCAGGTTCAAATTTTGATTGCTGTTGGTCCTAGCCTTGATTACAGCCCAGGTCTTAGTTTTGATCTGTGTTTCTCCATGCCTCGATTACAGCCCAGGTTTGAGTTTTGATCTGTGTTTCTCCATGCCTCGATTACAGCCCAGGTTTGAGTTTTGATCTGTGTTTCTCCATGCCTCGATTACAGCCCAGGTTTGAGTTTTGATCTGTGTTTCTCCAAGCCTTGAAAACAGCCCAGATCGGTGTTTTGATTGGTATTGGTCCAAGCCTTGAATACAGCCCAGGTTTGAGTTTTGATCTGTGTTGGTCCAAATCTTGAATACAGCCCAGGTCTGAGTTTTGATCTGTGTTGGTCCAAGCCTTGAATACAGCTGACACAGGTGTTCCATGTATTGTGATAAAACAGTTGTATGACTTTTCTGTCCACTGCATTATCTGTTGGTGCCTACAGCAGATATGTTCAACCTAGACCTGTTTTAGCATTTGGTAATGTCCACTTAAAATGTATTCACGACGGATGTATGTGGAGTTCACTTTCATGGTGTTTTACTGAACATCTGACACGCGTACTTGGCCTACTTTGGGCCTTTAAGTCCTACTGATACAGCTGGCAGGAATACTGTGAGTCGTCAGTATCAATGTAACTCACTTCACAAACTGATTTGCGCACGTGCTGAGATATGTATGTAACTAGCTCGTCACAGGGTCAGAGTCCAGCATGGCAGACTGAACCTTCATCCTTATGATGACTATACGCTGATTGCAGCAGAATTATATTTACAAAACTAACATTTTTATCCACAAATGAAGACAATGTTGCTTTGTACTGACTCAACTTGCATAATTATGGGTTGGCATAGTCCACTCAACTCTCTAAGTCAAAGAGTAAGTTCCCATCCCCAGCGCCTTGAGGTGCCCCAGGCTGAGCTACATGAAGCGCTTAACACTCAACCTTCCACAACTCCTGTGGTGGAAAGCTGTTTGTCCTCACACACTTGTGCAGTGTAAGCTTTAGAACCCTGAGATGACTAGTTTAGTGTTGTAAACACATTTTCCCTGCCAAACGCTCTGATTTGTTAAGTGGCCCTGAGTAACTGTTCCAAACGGGTAATTTTCATCCTCCTTAAATGTGGGGGGCTTGCCCTGAGGGGTCGTCTTACCTATTGACATCTTCTGTCACCCCTCACCTAAATTCAGGAATAATTTGCAATAAAACGTGAAGCCTCTATTTTGAAAACAGCTGCAATGCATGTTTCAAAATCATCAGGCCAAATGTTAGGGGAGGGGACCGGGCACAAGGGGTGTGTGCGTGGAGCAGTGTGTTTATAGGCCGCGCCATATTACGAATCAACCTTGTGGGAACGCCCCACGTTTCATGGAACTACTGCATGCGTGGGGGCCTGCTCCTTCATTTGTTAACACTTCCTTGAAGTGATCTGTAGGAGAACAAGATGTGCATCTTGGGGAGATGTAGGAGTGCAGCCATAAACATCTCCGTGTTCATTGGAGCTCCCCACATATAATGGAAGTACGTCGTGTGTCTGAACCTGCTGCTTAGTGCCTGTGAGGAGAGGGGGCGGGGCGCACTGAACTACATTGATGGAACTTAGTAGGTGTCCATCCCGAAACAGCTCATTGTTCTTGAGCGTCCTTGCACGGTAGCCCCCGACATTTCATGCAAGCAGTGCACGCGCGGGGCCTGCTCCTTTGTTTACACGCAAGTGTGCGTGGTGAGCTGTGTTTATTTGCAAACAGCTCCATATTTGGGAGCCTCCCTATAGCTGTGCCCTCTACATTTCCTTGAAGCACTCACTGCATGTTGGAGGCCTGCTCCTCTGTTTACACCCCAGTGAAGTGACTTGGGGAACACACGTGTGTGGGTGTGTGGGTGTGCGATGAGCTGTGTTTATTTGCAAACAGCTCCATATTTGGAAGCCTCTCTTTAGCTCTGCTCCCTGAAGCACTCACTGCATGTGTGGAGGCCTGCTCTTTTGTACACACCCAGCTGAAGTGGTCCAGGAGAGCACGCTGTGCAGAGAGCTGTTGCGTGTTTGTAAACAGCTCCATGTTAGAAACCTCCCTTAAGTGCGCCCTCCACATTTCAATGAGTACTGCACGTGAGGAGGCCAGCTCCTTTGTTTACTCCACATTGGAGAGGTCTGCGAGAGGCACAGAGTGTTTGTAAACAGCTCCGTGTTGTAAAGCATCCATTTCATGGAGATGCTTGCTGGGCGGCCCAATCCGTTATTTGTCTACACCCAAGTGAGCAGTGTGCGCGGGGAGCTGTATGTGTTTGCCAACAGCTCCATATTCGTGAGTCTCCCTTTAAATGCGCTTTCCACATTTCACTGAAGTGCTGCATGGGTGGAGGCCTGCCTTTAGCCGCTCCATATTGTGGAACCTCAATTATGGGTGTTCTGCATATTTCACTGAAGTATGCACCCATGCCGGCCTGTTCTTTTATTTAATATCTCCTGAGAGCACACAGTGTATGACCTATGTACCTTAGAGGGACTGTAGTTGCCCATATTTGAACAAATTCATACCGTGAGGCCTCCCATCGCATGAGCCCTTCACGTTTCACATGAATGCTGCCTGCATGGCGCCCTGGTCCCCCTTGAAGTGGTTTGTGGGAGCACAACTTTGCTAAGCGATGAGGAAAATGAATCCTTTTGTTAGTCTTGTCCAGCAGAGTGTGGGTTTTTCGTGTGGTTTGCGGGAGACGTTATCCCCTACCACTATCCTTATTGCGGGCAGCTTCCAGTTTGCTATTTTATTTAGGAATATTTTAAGCTTCATGTCGGCAGATGTCTATATCTATTTGTATGTTTATATTCTATATTTTTTGCCTTTAAACATTTTTAGAAACGGTTTTGGAATACATCCTTTCGTAGCTGCTTTCGAACAATGGCATTTAACATTGTTTTCTTTTTTGTGTAGAAGCATTTATTCTGAAACGATCCTTTTTTAAGTAACAGCGCTGCAGCCCTTTGCAAGGTGGTACTGTATTTAATTAGCGTTTGGGTGTAAATTGATGATATATTATGGTTGAAAAACATGGCGTAATGTGCTTCACAGCAGAAGTGTATTAAATATACTAGTTTGATTTTTTTCCAAACACCATCCTTGTGCCCAGCAAGTAGAGCGGGTCAGTGGGGTAAACCTTTACAAAGTGACGCACAAGGCCGGTGGGCTTTTCTTTGTTCAGGTAGCTCGGAGCAATTTAGAAGGGGAATTGTGTGTGTTTGTGGGGAGAGAGTGGGGGAAGGGGCTGGAGGGCTTCGTATTAGACGCTCGCCCCTGGCGTCTGCGGTGATATACAGGGCTCGAGCTCGAAATCCTGCCTAGACAGGCTAAACCTTCCATCCTTCCAAGGGAAGTAAATGGAAAAAAGGCAGGAGCACTAAGGCCAAATATTCAAGTTCTCACGCACTTTACCCTATGTATTTGTGAACTAATCAGGGCATTTACTGGAGTGATCTTAGTTTAAGCATGTGTTTATTCTTTTAACTGGTTGTGTATTGGCTGATACTGAGTTTTATATCATCTACTGGTTTTAATTAACTAAATCATGATTAATAAACTTTACTTTCTATCCGTCTGTGGGCAGGGAAATAAAAGAGGGGAGTAACGCTCGGTAATTACAGCTCCTAGAAAAGGCAAAAGCTTGGCATAGAGCACTAAATAAAATATAATGTATTAATATGCTTCGGTGTGCAGTTTAAAGTGAAAATTGTTATTGCTAAATTGAAATGTAGATCTTGTTGTGGTTACACCTAATGCCACATTGTTAAAGTTCGCAGACGCTCCCTCAATATATTCCTGGCATGTCTCTTTAAGGAGGCGCATCTTCTCAAATTCATGCACACTCCCGCACTCAGGAAGAAAATGTTAGCGAGAGATCATGGCTGATTCTAAATTCTTAAACAACAACAGCCCCGCATTCAAAAACTCTCATTTGGAACTTCATTTGTGATAATTAACAGCACCAGCATCTTCTCCGCGACAGCTCTAATTAATAGTATCTGTAATTAAAATCGTGCCCTTCCAGCAGGAAAATTGTTTGAATTTCTCGAAATGACCTTTTGGCATTCCTCCTGGGGGCAGGGTGGCTGAGACGATATTGATTTTTTAATGAGCGCTGGTTGTTTAATAAAAAAAAACCCTGTAACCTGCCGCTCACTAAATAACTCCGCGCTTCCATTTCTCGCCGAAGCACAATGCAATTTGTCCACACCAGACAATAATAATAACAACATACAAATACAATTCAGCCTTTTTTAACTGCGGGTCAGTGTTATTGTATAATCACTGAAAACATAACTCAGACATTACTGCGCCTCTGAGCCTGTACAGTGCCATCATCCTCCTTCTATGCTAATTAGTACAACCTCCCGGAAATGAGGTGTTTGCGGTTCGTGAACCCCACGTTGTACTTCCACAGCCTTAGGTGTGATGTATTAGTGTGTTTTGGTTGTGTTTATCCACTCAGTGGGGAGTCCCCTGATAGCGACCATTGATCTCCATCAGTGTCCCTGCTTGTCGCCAGTGCGCTGCGAAACAAGTGATGACGTCATCGGAAGTGCGACGGCTAGCCCCGCTGTTCCAAGCTGATTTTTCCTCGACGTCCATTGATCGGCTGGTCTGATCAATTAATTGGCCCAGAGAAAACCCAGAGGAGAGTTTTCATAAGAGGATTTCGAAGAGAGTAGCATTTCTACAGTAAAAGAAATAAGAAAAGACACAATCAGATTGTAATGCACGCATGGGGTCTCCATCCTAAACAGTGATGGTTGGCTGTGCACCTCCTACCAGAGAGCCACATGCCGCAAGCTGGGCCTGTCTGATGCCAGAATCCTTGGAGTGGGCAGGGGGGACCCCGCTCAGAACAATGGCCCCAAAGCTCATCCTTCTTACATTCACGGTATGGAATAATTTTCACCATAAACACGGGGTGCATTCTTGAACAAAGGCGTTAAAAAAAAAACAACTGAGCAGGAACTGGCCATTGTCCAGCAGGCAGGTTCATAGAGTGAGCGCACCATATGTCCCTCAAGACACCCTTCCTGAGACGCGTATGGAGTCTCCGCCTCGCTGACCAGCGGCCTCTCCAAATCCATTCACACTCTTGGCGGGAAGAGGCAGCCATTCGAGGAGCTCGCGGGGTGTGCGCCCGCACAATAGGGCGCGGACTAAGGAGCGCTGGCGGGGACTATCTCAGCCATTCACAGGATCTTCACTTCACATCAAACGGCTTCATGGTTCAACAGCTTTAGACTTTCTGGGGAGTGAAAAGGACCCAGAGCGCAGCTTCATATTCTGTCACGTTTCGATGTCGCATTTGTGTGACTTTCTTTTTCTCAGTCATGCGTGGCTTATCTGAGGTCTAACGTTGTACTTATTGAGTTAAAAAAAATAAAAAAATACCCTTTTCGTAGACTGCCTGATGCTGAGGTTGCTGAATACCAAGGCTGCCTGGTCTGGAGTCTGTCAAGCATGCTTCTTTTTTACACCGTCATGCACTTCCGGTCTCTTTATCTCACTCGTGCGTGTTCTGTCTAATCCTCCCCTTTCCCATTGTATTTTTCTCTTCCTTTTTCATTTAGGATGAAAATTAAGCACCGGTCCCTCAAGAAACGAGTGTCGGGGACCACGCAACCACCGGCAAAAATTAAGCACTGTCTTGAAGTGCTTTTAATGTAAACATATGTGGGTGCTTGTTGCGCGGGGCTGTGTTTCTGAGCAGCCACTGGTAACACAGATTGTATGTATCTCACGCCGCCCTCTTGCAAATAGAGAGGCCTATTACTTACTCCTAATAAGACCAAGCGCAGCTTCAATCCGGCCCTTCTGTAAACACCTAGCCTGCGTGTGCGATAAAGAGAAAACGGGCCCTAAAGGTTAGACTGCTTTGTTTTGGCGCTTTTTCGATTTATTTAGTCTGCCCATAAAAACAAACCATTGCTCAGTGGTGACCAGGTGCAGTTTGCGAAGCGCTCTGTTTCAAAGAAGCACCATTTGTCTCGCTCATCAGTAATGCCGGGGACGTTGCTGCAGCCCTGGTCTCAGTGTCATCGTCGCTTTGGCCTATGCGGGTCTTTGATCGTGTTTGCAGGGCAGGATCAGCCTCCTGTACCCAAAGGCTCTGCCCCTCGGCTTTTTTTTGTCTCCCGGGCTGGCATTTTGCCACTAAGCTCCTGGTCGTTTTCTTTCGCCATGCTGAGGCAGTCCTTGGGGGCGCGGGGTCACCTGAGTATAGTGACCTCTTGAAAATCCTAACTGCGGCCCCCGAATCCCACTCCCCCACCCATGACCGTTAGCGGGCTGTCTTTATAGCTCGGGAGACACATGGGATCAAGGACATGGGGCAGGGGGAGTGCCACTGGTGTTTCGGGTGTGTACTTCTTTTTGCAAACGGTGGTCCACGGGTATTCAGACGTGGGCCACGCATGTCTTCCTGGACGTACTACTCTATCCAAGGTGTTAGTGCAGGGCTGTACCTCTGGAATCCGCGGATCTAGCGCGGATAACCAAAGATGGGTACTCTGACTTCCAGATACCTTCACCTAGTTTATATACCACTGACATCCCGTCGTGTAGCACGGGGATCTAGAGCTGTGCCATCGACATCCTGGGGCGTGCTGCAGATATCCAGAGCGGTACCACTGGCATCCAATGACGGATACCGACCTGTAACACGGACTTCCGGCGATGTAGACCTGAAATACAGAGCTTTCCCGCCAGTGTCCAATGGCGTAGCAGGGGTTTCTAGAGCTGCACCGCTGTCATGCAATGACGTAGTACTAATACCCAAAGCAGTGCCACTGGCATCCAAGAATGTAATTCGGATTTCCAGAAATGCGCCAGTGACATGGAGTGACGCAGTTCTGATACTGAAGCGTATGCCCCTGAAACCAAGACTGCTATATACACATTTGACCAGAGAAATATTCTAAGAAAATAACATGTAAAAATAAACCAAGCAAAGGGCATTATGAAGAAAGACACGATGAAATAGAGCAGAAAGAAAAATATGATATTGAGACTATCAGCGTAGAATTTACATAGTTTTGAGGACAATATTATTTAGATATCGATATACATTACAGATATTTTTTAAAGCATAATTGTGGAACATGGAACAATTTTATTTAACTACTGTACTTGTTTTTCTATGTCTATATTTTCTTCTGGAACTTTGTAGAGGAAATCTGACCATCAAAGATAAAGAAATTCATTAAAAAAAAGTACGAATGCATAAAAGGCTACAGTAGTGTATACTTGTATATATGTTGTGGGACGGGAAGAGAGCTACAACAGGAAGAGCAGAAGTAAAAAACATAATGAAAGGAAGAAATACAATAGGCAAATATACAAATAATAAAGAATGGAATAAAAGACCCACGGAAAAATACCAAATCAAAAATAAAGAAAACTGTCATAATAAGGACCGAGGAAAATAATAATATAAGGAAAGATGGGAAGGACGAGTACGGTGAGGGAAACAGAGCGGACTGTAGAGAAAAAAAAATTAAAAGAAAAAGGAACATTTAGGAAAAAAAATGTATTTAAATTAAATAGTAGGATGAAATGAACCAAACTAAATGGAGTGGAATCAATAGAGCTGGCGTGTTTTCCCAAAAGTATTGATGGTTGAAATACGTTTTAGCGAGCTTGGGACAGCTTCACCTCAGCGAGCCATATCCCTGCATCCAAAAACGGTAAACTCTAACGTGCGCCCTGAAGCCCGACCAGCCCTTCCTGTCTGAATACAGGGTCACCGTCAGCCGCGACCCGCCCGGGCCTGCTTCGGTCCCAGCTCACAGCCCGTCACCTGTGGCTGCGCCCGCTCCGCTACCTCCTCGGGACTGTGCACTGAGCTGAGAGCAATGATGCTTTTATAAACCCAGCCCTATTTAGCAGGTATCCTAGGAAACGGAGCAGCACGCGCCCGCTCCCAGCACCCCCGTCATTTATAAGCCGGCTTTTAATGGCGTCTCCCTGGTGCCTTAAACTCACCGCGAGCCAGCGGCGCGTGCGTGCAGTGCGCAGGGACCAGCGCCCCCGAAATGGCTCCGAGAAACTGAGGCCTAACTGCAACCTCCTTTACTTTCACACTCCGAGGGTCAGTGCACGCTTAATACGCGCCCCCCTGCCTTTCAGGACGGCGCCCTTTCATCGCCTCGTTAACAAACAGATTATATGCAAACCACTATCACACTGAACCCATCATAACTGCGACCTCATTGTCAAAGGGCGGTTTGCATTGCCAACTAAAGGGAAGTGCTGGTTGGGATAACGAAACGTGTTTTAACGTATATAGAAATATAACATTCGCATGGATTGTTTCAGATTTGGGATTTTTCTTTATCTCTTAGTATATTTTTGATTGTAATTATACTTCCAAACATCATGACACAGAGTAGGCAACTGGAAAGTAGAAGAAACGCCCCTCGAGATTAGTGATGTGCACTCACTTGAACATTAATGCGCACAGTGCCTAAGAATCAGGTGCTTGATGTTTTATATATAGTGCACACCAAATACTGAATAGTCACTCAGCGCTTGAATAACACGTGCAATACCGCCCGGCTCAGTGTTATTTATTTTGTCGAAATTGAAAAAAAAATCTTATGCTGCGTCAGTTCAAAGATTTCCAACTCTGCAATCTTCAAATTGTCCAATATTACAATGGTATGATGCCCTGGCTATTATATTTGCTGAATGCGTATTTATTTTCAGGTTTATTTTACAACACGAAATGTCCAATCTCTAAAAATTTCAACAAACCCGACAAAGCTCACCATTACATTTTCACAGACAAGCTGAGCCAGCATTAAAGTGCATGCTCAAAGTGGGGGCGTGCACATGTTCTCTTAGGACACCACCTTTTCAATTTAGCAGTTACAAGCAAAACGTCAAATGTCAGCCCCCCCCCCCCCCCCCCCAAAAAAAAACACCCAAAAACGTGTGCTAAAGTTGTCTAACAGCCTCTAATGCATACGTGTTATGTGCCTTCGAAACGCGCAAGGCTTCCGGGCGGCAGTTAGTTTTTTTTACGTCAGGTCGAGTAAACTTTTTAATTCAATCGAGTGGCAAACTTGCAAAAAACATTCTTATCTGCTAAAAAATCACACTTTTTACTAAAACCCTTCTGTATCAATCTTGTGGGATGTTGTGACCTGAGATATCAGAGGCTACTCCCGTAGTCCGGTACATTTCCAGCGTTTACCTCTAGGTTCCGGCATCTATTGCCAGATTCCGGTGTCCAGGTAAATGTTCGGGAATCCAATCACCAGCTTCCGGTATTTGCTGCCCTTTTCCGGTATCTACTTCCGCATTCTGATAAGCATGCAGGTGAAGCTTCTGGCATGGACCACTTGCTGTCACTATCGCCGCCAGCTTCTTTCCGGTATCCATAGGCATTGTATAGTACGAAAACAATGGTGACCTTATCTAAACAAAACATGCCTCCTTTCTTTGTACATTCCCATCCTGCCGCTCCCATAGTTGAAGTATCTACCCTTCTTTGAGATGCGATAACTACCCCATTGGCAGTTCTTTGAGGTGTCCTGGGTGCGAGCTTAGAGTCTTCCATAGAGTGCACATGCAGAAAACGAATAAACATAACTCCCAGCGCAAAAAAACACAACACCAGCCACGATATTTTTGGGAGCAGTACACAAGACTGTAACACTTTATTGGTAGGATTATACAAACTCGGATTGTCAAAGCTTGTTGAATAAAATAATATTGCCAAGTGCTCTTTACACATACTTTGACACGTTCTAGGGCCTTCTTGTTGCTTCATATTCGGAGCAATTGGTAAGACAGTGGATTTCATCTTTAACTTGTTGCATATATGTATATATATATATATATATATATATATATATATATATATATATATATATATATATATATATAATCATGTCTCTTCGGTTTCCAGGTCTGCCTGTATCTGTCTTCAGCCTATGGTTGTTCCCCATGTATTTGTCACCACTTGCCTATGGCTTTATAGCCTGCTGCCGAGGGCTATATCGGTTGTTAAAGGCCCTGAACCCGAGTTATTGGCCAAAGCCGCAGGCTAATCCTGGTGGCTGTATCGAAGCATGGTATACCAGTTCTTACACTCACCCGTGCATAACACTCTAGCTTTGAGTAACACAAGCAATACTTTAATATGGTTTTAAACTGAAGAATGAATGAATGTAATGCCATTTATAGAGCACCTGATTACACCAACGGTGTGTCCCCGTGCTGGAATCAGACCATCCGGAATCGAGCAGAAGGGCAAGGTGCAGCAATAAGAACTAAGACAGAGACCTAAATAGCCAAGTTGTTAGTTGTTTGCAAAAAGCTTGTTCTGCCAAGCATGCTTTCAGTAGGATATTCTTCCTGGTGTAGATTGAGTGCCGCTATGTGTGTAACACTGTACGCCTGTTCTTATACCCACCTTTACATAACACACTAAAGGTTGAGTGACATAGGTAATATACGCAGAACACATGGATGTCAGTCCAAGCACCTTTAACATTGGTGGGAGCGGGAGCGGTGGGGGTGTTCCTGTAATGGGTCTTGTGCTTGGCTCTCCCCACCTTCCTCAGTGGGTCTCTCACCCATTAGGTAGGCTGTAAGGTTGTAGTACCTGCTCTATGAGTTGTGACATTGTGTACTTTCCTACAGTTCATATAAAGCGGTTCAGTTTATTGTTCAGTAACAGAGTTACATTTCATGAGTGTTTGCCCTCCCGCTGTGTGTTTTGGTTTGAAAGTGATAGTCTTGCTGTACTAATCTGAATGTTGACACACAGGATTTAGGAGTGTTTTTTACCCAAGTTCCTCATGCGTTATTAGGGGTATTTCTGGGGAGCTTAACTACCTGTTTACAAACTAGTAGACACATCTTTCTCACTAGGGGTTGACAAGATCTTGGTTATGAACAAGAGTTCAAACTTTACTAGCACACAGAAGAATGCATTTATCTATTTCCACATCTTGCTGTTTAATCCCAATCCTTGATGGAATATTCATATGCTGGCACTATTTTGTAGCATGGTCCCATTCAATGGATTCATAATTAATGCAAAGGTCAGTCGAAGAACTGTGGGATTAATGAGATATAGTTTCTAACATCACCATCACAGTGAGCAAAGTTGTCAAACTACCTCATATCAGCTGTGGAATTTTCGGTCGGCTACTTTTTTTTTACCTAACATTGCTTTGCATTCTGGTGCATGTAAATAAACTTGTCCCTTTATAGCATCAAGACTACACATGGGGGAATGCTAAGCTTTGGAACCCAATGAGCCAGGCTAGCTGAAAATCTAACTGATACTAGACAACTTAAATGCTATTAATGAACATTGCTTCTCAGACTGTAGCTGCGCCAGTACTCACGTTAGGTAGGCCTCATCCCTGACTGACAGTCTCTCTGTAACCCAGAACACACGCACGTTCTTTGAAGGAGTTGCAAAGCACATATTTTTATACCACCATAAACATTATTGTACCACCCCTCGTTAAACAACGGAGTACCTAGAAATTAAGGGAACCTACTCTCTCAGCTGCCCCTCCCTTTTAAGCACACCATCAGTAGTTTGTTCAGTATTCTGCATACAGTTGTCTGTGATGCTAAGAGTTGCTCAAGTTGTATACCACCACCCACAAATTAAGCTTGTTGTTTTGCTTCTGCTATTTGTGTCAGTTGGCCTCCTACTCAGTAGTCACTCCCTCGCCCCCGCGTGAGCCTTCTCTAACAAGCATTGGGATTGTAACCTAGCCCACTTGTAAATTTCTGCAAAAATATGGCAGACCTTGTCAAGGAGGGATTACAAGCTAATCGTGATGGCTGCCTAAAGCATGGTGGGCCTGTTCTTACACCCACCTATAAATAACACACTAGCTTTGAGTGACATAAGTAATAAGCACAGAACACTTGGATGTCAGTCCAAGCATTGCTAACATGCTGAGTTGCTCTTGTGCACATGTGATTCTGGGTAGAGCACTGAATCTGACTGCGCATACAAAAACCGAATGTGTCCTTGTGTAATGTAACTGGTGCCCCTATAGAGTGCTCCAATACTTTCAGGTTGAGTTTGCGCTATATGGAACTGCAAAATGTTTTAAAAAAGAAATTAAAAATGACATTTCTCTTTGCAGTGTAGTATTGTAGTATGAGATTTAACCATCTGAGACCTGTTCTCTTTATGCTTGGCCATGCCTTTGGAGAAGCAGTGGCCGTCTGTGCCAGGCACGCCTCAGCCTCTGGCATTCCTGCCCCTGTTAGCTAATGAGCATGCAACAGCAGGGCACGCGTTTGACTGTTGAATATTTATAAGATGATAAATCATGCAGTGTTTACCCTTGACGCACACACTTTTCTGTCTCAAATGTGCCTAGAAAAGAATGCTTGCACAAATCTATGGTGTACAACACTATACAGATATGTGCAGGGGTGTTAATAAATATAGCTCACTCTACTAATGAGCAATGTCTTCATGGGGATGTAGTTCACATTCTCAAGCTCACACAACCCATTTTCTTTTTCATGGGTTTATCCTATCTTTTTATCTTGTTCTGAATGTTATAAGTATACATAACCCCACCCCACCTGGATCAATGATGACGTCTCCAATCAGCTCACCAAGGCCTTTGAGGATCAACACCATAATACACACCCGCTGTGGACCTTCTACCATCCACTCCAAACTGGAGCCTGGAGACTCACTCGTCCATTTGGCCTCGATAATGAGTGGGCCAGATTAGGGGGCGGTACTTACTACTTCACATACTGTAAATACTGACACTGCGGGCCGATGTCTTTATTTGGTGTCTAAAACTCCTATATTGAGTTTTGTCTTAGTTAATGAGGAATAACATGCTTAATGTTTTGCTTATTGCACCACATTTACCCTGTATCAGCATTTTATGCCCATTTTTCTCACACAAAACTTCAGCAGGATGGACCAACTAAATCTGAAAGAACAAATTGCAGGAATGTGGTAATGACCACACTGCTGGTGATTCCAGACCCTGTGCAAACAGGGTTTTGCACAGTAATGTGAAATGTATTGCCCAATCATGATCAGTCAGAACAAATTGCCCCCAAAGGAGGAAAATGTTTTCTCTTAGATTTGATTACACTAGACAAGGATTTACATACAAACGAACGCAATGAAAATAAATGAATACATAATGAATGTATAGATGTCACAATAATATTGTCAAACGTAAAAAGAACAATTGATGGACAGAATGCTGAACAATGTCAGATATTCATCCCAGTATAAAGATCTGGTCCTAAATCCATAGTTGTTTTGCTCCTAATGCCGTTCCAGTTCAAAGCTAGCCATATGCAAATCAGTCTTGACCCTACTCCCCATGGGAACAGTCCAGCCCGAACTGCCAGGCCAGGTCCTCCTGGACAGGAAACAAGCATCCTGGGACCGATTTTGGGGTAACATCCCTCATCAGCCAGGCTAGCTTGACTCCAGTGGCATGGAGAGCACAGGACCCAATCCTCGGCATACCCATCCCACTCAGGTGACAAATGCAAAAAGAACAATTGGGAAGACAAGTTGGCCTAACGGCTAGGGCGGTCGACCTCAAATCTGGGGAACCAGGTTTGAGTCTCGGCAATGATGCTGAACTTCCTCTGATTCTGGGCAAATCACTTAATCTCCCCATGCCTAACAAAAATGAATGTCCTCATGTAACGCAACTGGTACTATGTAAAGCGCTCTGATACCTGATACCTTCGGGTCAATTTCGTACTATATAAAACTCGGTAAAACAATAACAATTGATGAACAGAATGCTGAAAAATGTCAGACGTTCACCCACTACAGAGATCTGGGCCTAAATCCATCAATTATTTGCGCCCATGCCATTCCAGTTGGGTCCCGGGCTCACTGTGCCACTGGATTCATGCTAGCCTGGCTGATGAAGGTTGAAACCCCGAAACCGGTCCTAGGATGCTTGTTTCTGGTCCAGGGAGGACCTGGCTTGGCAGTTCAGGCTGGACTGTTCCCATGAGGAACAGGGTCAAGGCTGATTTGCATATGGCTGGGTCTAAACCGGGGTGGCATGGTGAGCGAAAGAACAATGGATTCATCCCAGATCTCTTGACCAAGGGTGAGTGTTTTGATTTGTTTTGCATTCCTCCCATCATTTGTGTGTCTTTTACAATAATATTGTATGCTTCTATCTAGTCATGTTTCTTTTTGATTAACAATACTTCACACATATCATGATTTACGTATAGGGTCAGATCAACAAAACAAGCCCTATGTTATGCGATGACCAGAAAAGAAATTTCAACATTAGCAACAAGTGATGTTGAGACAAATAGGGCAACCACCCAACTGCTCCTCATTTGTCCATTAGTGCTCTTTTTCTTTGAAGACAGGTATCACAAATAACTCCATTTATAAGCAACTGTGGTGGTTAATCCCTCGACGTTTCAGACTCCTTACATCTGAACATCACAAAGGATCATCTTCAAGACAAGGTGTCAAAGTTGAAATACATTGTCGACCACTTACTTACAATAATACAGGGATTGACTCCCAAAGAAGCAGCATGAAGAAAGGGCTGAGATGTCCCAAAACAATATGTTATCATGCAGTTATGACTGTGATTAGTTGGCAGCAGACTTTTACTTCTGTCTCCTGAGGGTTTTGATAGCTTTAACTCCAGGCAGGAGGCCCTAGTTTCTTGAAGCTTTTTGAAATTTGGTTATGTGGACTGTTTACAGAACAGATTTAGCTTGATAATATATTGTTTTGGGACATGTCAGCCTTTTGCATATGCCACGTATTTAGAATTAAATAAAAGAACTAACCATATGCCAGGAATCCATGCTGTTGCCAGTGATTAGACCTTCAAATATATTTCTGCAAAGTCAGGCACACCAGACCACAAATGATCTGTGACTGAGGTTCAAACCTTTTCATTTACATCGCACCCATCAGCTAAAACTTTTCTAATTCCTGCAGGAATCTGCCTGTGTTTCATGCACTGTGTTGTGTCCCTACATTCCATGTTGATACTGACTCACTTTATTAGATAGGGCTCCACGCACTTTCACAACAGTTTAGACATTGGCTACTATATGTACTCAGACACTGAGCACACCATAAGAATTTCTGGAAACCTAAAAAAATCAATGGTGGGTTATGGTTTTACTCATCCATCTCCAAAAATCCATGCAACATTTTTTATGAGACATAATTGTCTCTATAACTGGCATTTTGTCGCAGAATACAATTTGCCCTTCTTGTTGTGGTTGGATTTGACATTCAGCAACTTAGGAGTTACTTTTGCAATTTTTCTCTTAAGATAACAAGAAGGGTCAATTGTGCTTTGCTGAATCACCACACTGTCCATACATTTTACAACTGTGACTACTTCCACACAGGAGTACGTTGGTCCTTACAGATGTGCACTCCTGCATTGAATGCAGCAAAGGTAACCTAACAACTACATGCCTATTGGCGGCCACCCGGAAAAAGTGATCGCTCCACAAGATGTATCCTTTCACATTCAGGGTTCTTAGAACGCTGCCTAAAGGCGGAATTTGGAAAGTATCTGAAAATACTGAAAGCTAAACACTGCAGGCAACCACATAGAGTAGTCTGTTCTTAAATGCTTCCATCTTTCTGCTTGCTGTACATTCCTCTCCGCTCTGTGGCTCACGGCTTCCGTATGCAAGCGCTTAAAACAGTTAAAAACGTAGCAAAAGGGCTGTAAAAACACAGCAAATAAAGGGCAACTCTGTCAGAAAGGTCTGACCCTTTTTCTGTGCCAATTTCAACAGGTATGTTGGCACTGAAGAGGCACACAAATGTTGAAGGGTAGTACAGCATGTTGGATGATGACCGTAGTGCTTAATTAGGGAAAAGCACTCTCTGTCCAAGTTTGTACATTGGCTGATCATCAAAAATGATAAAAATCGTTTTAAATCCAACTGTAAATTGTTTTTTCGTTGTTTCATGAGACTGGGACACCATCTCATCCATGAGATTCGTGAAGCTCCATAAAATGCCCGATGGAAGATAGGAATATAAGCACGGTATGGATTGAGGTTTTTAGCTGTGAGGGAGAGATAGGCCACAGGCTTGATATTAGTTGTGACTGAGGTTGATGCGCTCAAGCAGTAGGGTTAACAAATGTACCACATTTCTAAAAGGGTAACATTGATCCAACTGAGGAGATTGGCATGAGTGGAAGTGCAAGGCTCCGACTGGCATGAGTGGAAGTGCAAGGCTCCGACTGGCATGAGTGGGAAGGCAAGGCTCCGACCAATGGTGTGAGGTGTTATAGTTTGCAAACCAGGAGACCAACATTACACATAAAGAAATAATTTAAATGCTCACAATACGTTGAAGAATAAGAACAAAAATGTAAGAAGAAAAATACTGCAAAAATGTCACAAAAAGTAATCAGTGCTTCAATAGATATGGGTGAAGGCAAGTAACAGCAGAGGGTTGACTGGAAACTAAGAACGCCTGTAACCTACCCACAAATATCAATTGTTGGATACAAATTTCGGGTTTGCCTTGGTGAAGGATCCCAATTTATTCTTTTTTAAAATAAGAGAGCAAAAAAGCTCCAGCTGGACTAACTTGAAGGCAGCTTCCAAACAAGGATCCAGAGGTCAGGCTTGTATTATGAGCATCCTCAATGAAGGCTAAACAGCAGTCTGAAAAGCTTAGTGAGGGACAAGGTCAAATCATGTCATTTTTCAATGGGATAGGTGTTACAGGAATCCTCATCAGATGTGAATACCTGGTATGAAAAGGTAGATGAAGATTGAGCCACAGGTGCATATAGTTGAGCCGAAAATGCTGGCTTCACTTGGTCAAACATTCTAACTGAAATGTTAAACATTTGCGAAGCTTTAAATGCTCGATGGGGTAGGGGGCAAAGTCACAGAGGGTATCTGGCTAGATCTGTAGGAGGGCAGATTGATTTTTACAGAAGAACCTCAGTCAACACTATTTTTCTAAGAGTAGGTCAAGTTTCAATGGGACATTTAAAAAGAGACGTATGCATTCCTTCTGAATGTGGTTCCCCCAATTTGTTTTAAGCTTTTTTGGATCCACATGTTTTGGAGCTTTGATGTGCCCTTCTATCTGGTGATAGTTACCATAATCGGAGAACAATTCCTTACAGACTTCTTTAAAAGTTATTTTCTAAAGAAACAGCGATTCACTTCCTAGCACAGCCCTTAAAATAAAATAGGGGAATATTTGTAGATGTTGAATTTCTGATAGACTTTCATATTAGGGTTACCTGGCAGTCTTAGTGGTCCTTATGAAACAACTATTTTACACATATAGGCATGTCAACCAAATTACGGAAACATATTTCTGATGCCTGAATTAAAAACGGACCTTCTTATAACGTGAATTATACATAAACGACGTTGTCTGTTGGTAAAAGGGCAAACACTGGCCCTCTCGTAGTGGAGATCATTAGGAATATTACAGCATTGGGAATAGGAAGCTCATACATTCAGTACTAGTGAACTTTAACTTGCTTTGAGTGACTGTTTGAGTGGCAGAGATCCTCTCTGTACAGTACAGATATCAGAAGAGTAGGTAATGGTGTAAGGAGCAAAGATCACAAGTATGAGTCATGGTGTTAGTTTTAGTGAATCTTACTACTCATGTTGGTTTGTATTTAATTATGCAATCCATGCATATTCATAGATAACAGTAGAAATGTGTGGCAAAGTTGAAACTGAAACAGGGTTCTCCTAGACCTTACTTTGACAGTGTAACCATTTTTGACCTATTACCTAGTTGATGAGCTGATCATTTTTTAATTGATCATCGTAGTTCACATACGATAAGCAGGTATTTATTCTGAAAGATCAAATAGTTTTGCTATTTAGAGTCACTTTAAATATTCACATGCCATTTTTATAACAATAAGGCAAAGAAGACATTTGTTTTTTTTCAACAGAATGTTGGTAGCAACATATGTTTACCAACTTGGTCACATAATACTTGAGGTTGTTTTTAAAAAATAAAATGCATTTTTTCGCAGCTAAAAATAATACTGTGATGTTCTTTAAATGTTTCTGATGGCGTGTGTTAAGGATTTTGTCATGAGTTACATTGTGACAAGATAATCAATTAGCATTTCAGCAATTAATTTTGTTATGTAGACAAACAAAAATAGAAATAAAATTCATTTTAACTCAAACTAAATGTAAAAGAAAACATTGTCCTAGGTAATTCCAGGAGATTATGTCCCACTTAGACCTTTCCATTCATTTGCACTTTCTGAAGGTCTCCATTAAGCCAGCAAGGCTTCTGTCCATATATCATTTGGTTATTGAGTTACATCTGCTCTTTCAATGGAGCATGAGACCATTTGTTTGAAAAGATAATTACTGTGGTGTAAAATATATACAATTTTTAGGGCAATAGGTGCAAATCAAGTTTACTAGCTAAATCTTAAATCCTTATATTTTTGCTTACATAAGCTCCAGTAAAGCCTCTGCTTAAGGTAACTAAGTTATTTCATACTTCTAACGTGCTCAATGAAAACTCTTTCAAAATTGGTCCTCCTTTTAATGTAACATACTTTAGTGACAAGATTAGATCTAAGGAGAAACTTCTTTTTCATATATTCAGAATTCTCTCACATTTTTAAACAAAATTCTGCTTTCACAGTCGATAATATAATTTATTCACCGATAACCCAAAACCAGTTAAAGTATATTCTAGAAAAATAGCAAAATAAAATAAGCATGGTAATATATTTTTACATATGCGTTTGTAGTAAATTCTTATATGAATAGATTTCAAATTCATTTGAGGTAAAAGAATATTACCATGCCAGTAGAGAATCCATCATGGTTCAAATACTAGTTTTTCAGAATTCCAAAAAATACTTTAATCCACTGAGTTGAAGGGAACATATCTTATTAGATTGTTTGTTTTTTAAATGTGCGAATAGTATTTTTAAAACCAACTGTACAAGTATGGAATTGTAAATTGTTGGTGAACATGAGATTTTTAGATGTTACATCTGCAATTGGGAGATTTTTAACTGTGAACAAGGGTGTTTTAAAAGATTTGGTAGTTAACATGTAAGGAATTGGTGTGTATTTATGGAAACGCTACTCTCTTTTATCTATTTTATGTATTACTTATTGTATGTATTTTTCGCTTTTTTATCGTATGTATTACCTACTGGATGCAGTTACGGTTGTTTTAATAGACTACGGTCTCAGTTAATAAAAGTTTGACTGTCACTGAGTTGTTACATCAGTGTAAGCAGTTTTGAACACTTAAATACCATCATCCCAATACACTGTATGTCAGTGTGAGAAAGGGGAATATTAATTGGGATGGATGATAGTCCCCTTCATGTAATAATGGTACTAGTCTTCTTAGGTCCAGTAAAGGTTTCACTAATTTAAATCTGACCTCAACCTCAGGTAGCTATTGGACAGAGCAGAAGGCTTAAATTAAGAAGATGTGTAAAGCATTTAGCGGTGCCTAAATAGTTAAAGAGTGAAAAACATAATACAATAAAAATCCCATTCGAATTTATAAACATATAGAATATGTTAATGAACAAAATGCTACCAACACAACAAAAATTCAATAAGGGGAACCAGAGATATGAATGTTAAAAATGTCTGATAAAAAATAGCACCAAAAAGCGCAAAGCTCCAATCACAGACAACTGGCTGCATTAGACTGGAACATGTGTAAGGCTAAAGGTAACCACAATGGAACATGGGTTGGATACAGAGATCAGGTTCATTGTGACCAGAAGTTTTACCTACTGACTTAAACTCTGAAGTGTAAGTAAAATATCCTCAGCGGGCACAGTAGCAGGATGTGACCGAGATGGGTTCCAAGAGGCCTGATAGCAGTTGGATGAAGTCCCGGTGAAACCTTTGACTTTTGACGGGAAAGCTGAGAGTGGGAGAAATTCAACCTTCATGACCAAAGAAGGTCTCTCGCCAGTCAGAATCTTTTGGCGCCTTGTCTGGTGAAGATTTCTACCTTCAGACTTAAGGCCTGATTTAGATCTTGGTGGGACTCCCCTTGTCCCTCCGCGGCGGAGTATCCAGTTACTATGCCAAGGTGACGGTAGCCCGCCCGCCGTATGTAAATTTGCGCTGGCCGCAACGCCATCTGCATCGACAGACTGTTTCTCGTGCTTAAGTGGCACACCGTCGCCGAGGCGGCAGACTCCTCTGCTGGCTAACAGTACTCTGTCGCCGTCTGGTTGGTGGGTTTGCACCAACTCTATTTATATGTCCCGGTTGTGCTGGCGGTGTGCTAGCGGCAGTTTGCTGACAGAGTAAGTCCCTGGTGGAGTGTAGGTTGGTAAGACCTAATGATTTACTTGTCAATATACATATATATTGTGTTTCTTTCTAAAATATATGTATATAATGTGTAATGCCCTTTGTCTTACATATTGCAGAGAACACAAACAACACACACACACTATTGAATTCTCACCTCCAGGCACCACAAGCACAAACACCCACAACCACCACAACAATGTAACTTTTTCTTAAAGTGTCAATACAGGTGTGTTCATTTTATCTTGATAAGTTGTCAAATGTACACTAATGCATTACACATAAAAAATGCATATAAGAGCAATGTAAAAATACATGAGATTAAAGCAATTGTCAACACACTAGTCATAGTAAGACCAGTGTAAAATAAGCTTACCTTAGATCCCGGCAACAGCAGAGTTGATTAGCACTGTGGTCATGTAGTAGAAGCAAAGGGAGGACTTGGACAGTTCAGGAGAGGAACTGAAGTGTAAAACAGGAAAAAAGGTAAGTTTCCACCTAATTTTCGTCCATTCTGCCAACTCAAAGTGGGAGGTATCCCTGCCACAGTTTCCTTGACGGAAAGGCACATCATGATTGGCCCGGCTGTAATCTTGGCTGGACTCTCACCAACAGCCGCTTCTGCCTATGATGCTATCGGCATGGGTGAAAATTCCTGGTAGAGTTGGCGGCGCCCAGGAGGTATTTCACCCATGGACCCGCTAACATCTAAATAGAGCAGGAGGACACTCAAGTAGGCGTGAAACAGTGAAAAAAGTGACAGCAAGACCACATCCACCAAGATCTAAATCAGGCCCACGAAAAGTCTGCCAGGCCTCTAGTGGCCCACAGACCATAATTTAAGTACCACTGCTCTAACCAATGAAGGAATAGTTCCAGTGAGTAACCCTACCCACTTCTGCTGCCACCCTTGAGTGTTTTAATGTAAACTATCCCACAGTGCCCTCGCTACCTAACACAAACATGGCAAAACCTTTCTTCCCCTGTGCAGAGCTCCCTGTGCCCACCCAGAGGTGTGGCTATGATAATGAGCAAATTCTCCTTTGCGGTCCCTCCAAACCAGTTTTGAGGCCAACGCCTCTCCCACTGGGATTGGTGCGGGCTGGCTAGCAGGATAATAGAGGGGGCTGGCCCAGGTGTGAGCTACATCTACCTATGACAGAGCAGGCACCTTTTGAAGTTAAATAAGTTCTTGGGCACAGCCCAGATGGCCATTCTTTTCAGGGAGATGTCAATCCCTTTCTCTTTATCTCAGCTCTGGGAGCCATAGTTATTCAAGGACCCCTTCAGCTCCTGACTGACTACGAACACTGGCAGAAAGGCACATTTGGCTCAGGTAGAAAAATGAGAACTATCTAAAAGTGTAAATATCCAAATAAGAATTGAAAACACGACTTGAGCATTAAGCTTGATTTTAAATTACTAATAAAATTAATCTTTGAATTGTTTGTCTAGCTACTCCTAAACTGACATGCAGCATTATAAGAGTTATAATATAACTTAGTGCTTTTCTATAAGAGACCCAGTTTGACACAGTAAAAACAACTTTGAGGGTTTTTCACTGCTAGTACATGTAAAATATAAGTATATATGCACCCTGTCCTATGAGGATTTAAGGACTACCTCAGGGGTAATGTATACATTGTAAATAGGAAGATGTAGGCTTGGGAAACAGTTTATTTTGCCAGATCGAATTACCAGATTTAAAACTCCATACCCAAACTGCCTGGCAGGCCTGGAGGCATGTTTTGCGTTGTCACTTTAGTGGGGGTACATTAGGGGCATTTAGCTTACAGGCAGTGCGTACACTTTTGTACCATATACTAGGGGCTTATAAGTAAGTAAATTATGCCAATCACGAGTGTAGCCAATTTCGATATGTTTCAGGGGTCTGAGCATGTGCACTGTGGCCTGGTTAGCAGTGTCCTGTGTGCAGAGTCAAACAACCAGCAGAATCAGTCCAGAAAAAAATGGGGTGACCATACAAAATGAGGCATTTTCTTACTGTCAGTGTTACTATAGCATAAGTGGGTTCCCCTTTGATATAAAATAGATACACATGCAATGATTAAATTTATTACTTGGTGGTAATGCTATGTTCTTCATACTGTTTCATAAATTAAATTCTTCATACACTATTACTCTGTTTTTTACAATCTTAGTATGTGGCCCATTGATTCCCAAAAATATATACAATTTTATCAATGCGCCTTCAATTATTCTAATTCTGCACATCAGCTTATGAGTCCTTTAATGTGCTTCCTGTGCCTTGTTCAGCTGAACAGTTTGGATATTTTCATTAATTCTGTAATACTACTTTGTAAAACACAGCACATATCATTTGCATCCTATAGCTAAGATGATAGAAATTGAGGCCACAGCATGGGTGCTGCTTGCAAATCTTCTGGAATTATGTTTTAAGACTGAATTTAAATAGGCATTAGGATTTAGGGATCGAAATAATCTATGTTTCTTTTCTTCCTATAATTATTTCTTTGTTCTTATCATATTGTACATAAAGGTGTTTGGGTGAGAACAAGTCCCAGTTGTTGAAACATTACCTTTGCATGAATGTTTTTTTTTCTTGGATCCTTCTCTCGTTACAGCTCAGTGTAACATAGTTCTAGAAATTGTGAGTTTACTTAAGTAAACTAAGTGTCATGTATTTGAAAGCTGATAGGTATGCCTTGTATGCTCAATGGGGGCGAGGAAGGGGCCAGTAAAACCTGTTAGCATAGTCCGTTGTTATCTGATTTGTATTAAATGTTAGTAAAATTATTTTCATCTCTTAATCCAATGTAAATGCTATTAGTTTAAGAGAACCTGAGCTAGTTCAATAGATCATTGTATTAATTGATCTTTTGCAGACATCTGTGGCACAGGTTGAAATTATGTATACTTTTACTAGACACAGCAACATGTATTTCAGTAATCACTAGCCACAATGCTTATTGATGCTGGACGTGCTAGGCGAGCTCAGCATAATATTAGAGTAGCAGACATAATGGTGAGGAATAAAATGATTAATATATTTAAACATTGATTATTCCCACAATCCTTCCCTAAAATTAAAGGCTGTTTTGTTGTTTAGTGTAAATTCCTTACTATTTTAAGATTTTACTAGCGAATTCAAGTGCAACAGGAATACACAGTTTCTGCCAATTTTGATTCCAGTGTAACTTTTCTACCCTGCTGTGCATAATTTCGACTAATTTCGCATTTAGTGTAGAAAGCCCGACCTGTTCACGGGACTGATTAATTATATTTTTAAGTGAATGGCCCAGAGAGGCTAGGGAAGTATAAGTAATCACACGATTAAGAACATCACATCACATATGTGCTTTGTTTCTCAAAGAATTGTATTATGCTCTGGAGATGGAGTATGGGGTTAAATCTAAGATAGTGTCTTGTATTTTTGCAGATTTGTCTTTCTTAGTTTGATAAATACTATGTGCTTTATTACAAAATATAGAATCCCTGGAACTCTGTTCTACATGACTGTGCTGTATTCCTACAATTAGCAAATACTCTCTGCTATACTTTATTGCATATTTTGTGATAGACCAGGGGATTTCAAGTACACTTAACCAGTATGAATCTGGGCTTTTGAATGTAGGTACATCCTCGTTGAACAAGATTATCACCTGCAAGTGTTCAAGTCTGTGTCTGAGTACCATCCCCTTGATAGGGATGAGGTTTGCTTGTATGTATTCTTTCATCTTTCCAATGGTAATAGTGATGCAGTAAAACACGCATTTACTTTTTATTGTCTGGTGTAAAAGTACAAATACATTCTGGGACTAAATAGTCTCAAAATATTCTCATTCCTGAATTTTACTAACTGTTGAATTGCTGCTGACAGGTTGGTCTTCCTTAGGAACTATTAGACATTGCTTGGATATAGAGCTTCAGCCAATGAGGCCCATCATTCCGACATATATCCAATTTTCAAAGATAAACAACTGAAAATTCTCTATTGCTGCACGGGAATTCTGAGCAGAATGGTGTGCTTTATTTTTCTTACGGCACGAGGTACCTACATGCATTTTGCATTGGAGAGAATGTCCCAGTTTTTGTGCGATCTTATAAAAGCTGGCTTGGCTTCAAACTGTTTGATAAGCATCTGGGTATCCAAGCATTATGACCTTCTGTTATGGGTTAGTCGAAAAAAACCTGTGAAAAAATAAGTCATAGACGATCAAAGTGGAGACAAAAATGTAGATTGCTAGGATTTTATTTAACGAAAAAAGTTGCATTTGAAGTAAAAAGTAAAGAATGCTGTGCAGTCATGTGCCCTCAGAAACATTTTGGAAAGGTATCAACAAATTTATGTTCTGGATTGGCTGAATGAAGTCATGTTGTTCCACACAGAAAGGAAAATCTGCAGTCCCTTTGATGGCTGCTTTCCTAGGTGAATCATCAGTGGGTGAAGTACCAGTCATACTTTTGTCTTTCTTCAGTATGGTTGGGTATGTAACAGGATGTCTTGATGGGCTTCAGTCTGTGTGTTTACCTAGCTGCATGTTTTAAGGTCCAAAATTAGCTCTGTGTTTACGTTGTTTAGACTAAGCTTGTTCTTCTAAAGGCACATTTTGATAACATGGAATGTTTAGTTTGTTTCATTTGTCCTTCTACAACACTCAGATTGAATGGCAGCTAATGGGAGACCAAACAATCTGACATCTTGAACTTTACATATAAAAACCCAGGATACAGAAGACTCTAAAGGTTCCTTCACCCGTGGAGATATGCATAGAATAGGGAATTGTTCACAAGACTATATATAAATCATTGACTGTCACACACATTTCAAAATGAAACCAAGAACACTAGTGCCTTCTTAATCTGACTATTCAGCACATATCCTTGACCCCCCTCCACCTGTCACTCACCATTGTAAGGAATTGAACATCCATTTTATACATATTTCATGTCATGTAAGCAAAATTAAGTAGAAAAGCAGACACTCTCATCCCGGGCCATAACATAAACACACCAAATATCGGGAGAGAATTGCTTTTCATGAGATCTTACTAAGGAATGTTGGAAATATATGGCCTTAGTTTCTGCCAATATTCACCCAGGCCTGGGCAATTTACAAACATGCATATCTCTGGCTCTGTTGAAATCACAATCTGTACACATCACTTTTTCATCTTTCTGCAATTTGAAAAGCCTCTCTTATGTCCAATAGACTATGTTAAACATATAAAATATTCTTTCTGAATATGGCACCCCTCCCGAACATATGATGCATATTTATTGATTATCCTTATTCTCCGGCATTGGCAAGCATCCAGTCCTCCATTTGCTGCAGAATGCATTCCAACTCCCAAGAGTATTTGTAATATGATATACCATCTGTCACTTCTGTAGTCAAAATTGTTGTAGATTTTATTTTGAATGCAGAAAATAGTGGTAATTGCTGCAGAGTTATCGACAAGTTGCGAGGATACTGTCAAATAAGTCATGGACACTGTGCGCCTACCAGGGCCGTTTCTAGGTGTTTTGCTGCCCTAGGCAAGAATTGAAAAATGCCGCCCTCTCCCTTTCACAACCATCACTCTGTCCCCCGCCCCCCTTGTACAACCATCACTCTGTCCCCCTATCATCCAGGCCTCTTCAGTTTCTCACCCTCTATACACTTTCATTCTTTCTCTTCCAACAAAATCGTTTAGCACTCTTTGAGAACTTCAACTTCCAGTTACAGTGGCACCTCTGCTTGTTTTGCTGCAGAGTAGACTGGCCTTGGTGACTGGCCCATCCCTATGCCAGGCTGTCATCTCATCATCTTCCATCTCATCAAAGGGTGAGCTCAGAAGCCTCACTGACCTCACTCGATCCAGTGACATGATGTGAGAGGGTACAGAGAAAAATCTAGAAGTGAAAACTGAACTCTGCACAGTGAAGACAGACTGATGTCAGCTTTTAGTTACCTGCCTCAGAGCCAGAGCCTGGAAGTAACTGCATGCTGCCTGAGGGTCCATGCAACAGCAGCTGAGGAGCAATAGTGGATTGATGCTGGCAGCTGAAGCCAGAAAAGTTGGAAAAAACTGTCTATGTGTGAGAGAGACAGTGAGTGCTTGTGTGTGTGAGTGTGTGTGTGTGCGTGTGTGTGAGAGAGAGAGAGAGAGAGAGAATGTGTGTCTGTGTGAACATGTGAGCATGTGTGTTTGTGAGTAGAAATTACACATTTCTGGCAATAGCATATGTAAAGTAATTATTGGCACAATTATTGGCACTGACGTACTAGATGTAATTGTTAACATAAGGGAATACACCCAATTCATATTGGGTGCACCAATTGACATACACAGTGTATCCACTGCACATTTTGAATAAATGGGGTACACGCCTGGGGAGCGTCAGGCTGCACTGGCTTGGCACACCAATGGCTATTGAGCCAATCAGTGTAACATTTGACCCCATATCATTCAACATTTTTCCAGTGGAGAATCTCCCTGAGCCCTTATAGCAGAAGTCTATGAATTGAATATGATTCAATCCTGCACTCCTACCATCGATGCTGTTCCTTATCGCTGTGCCTTTCGTACTTAGTTTTGCCTTTTCATGTGGTGCTGTGGCTGGTATTGAGACAGAAACTGGACATTGGGGCTGCAATTGGACAGAATAGCACGGTCATCTGGATATATATGCCCATGAATATATGATAGCCAATGAACACTTTAGACCTGGCTAGCAAGACAAGAAATAGGCCCTATGGTTCACCAGAAGCCACTCCAGATTTCATCTAGTGGTCTAAGTGCAAAACATCCGCCCTTCTGGATGTCGAGTTCAGAAATTCAAAGGGAAAGGTAAAACTTTATCCACTAGTGGTCTGGCACGTGTTAAGGGAAGTAGAAATGTAATTGGATAAATTACAAATGCGCAGTCTGCTTCAAATGAACTAGGGGTGGGCACAATTTATCACAAAAACCAAAAGCAGTATGTCGTTGGTGCTGCACTCATGGGCTAAGAGGAATTTTGCATGAAAAATCAACTACCTACGGAAGCATGATTCTGAAAGGTATAAAAGGGGTAGAGTTCTACAGAGTGCATTTGTTTTTCGGGCTTGTCTTAAAATATGTTGGAATGGAGCAAAACAGGCTGTGGCAGAGTGCCATTTTAGTGAAAGTTTGCAATCGGAGTGTCAAGATTGGTCTAGGAAGGCGCGCAGAAGGAAAGCGATCTGGCAGTGAGCACGGTGACGTCTTGTATCTGTAAACAGGAAGCAGTTTACACCTGCTGAACTTTTTCTTTTAACAGGCTAAAGAACCAGACACAAGATTGTTGCTCTCCCTTTACTCTAGAAACATCTTTGGGGTCACGGGTGACAAGACGGACTGCGTTTAACTTTCTCCTCTGCATCCCTAAACTGTTGCAAGAAAGTGAAAGGCAATCCCAAACTCCTGCCTTTTGCCGCCCTCCCCCTTTTGCCGCCCTAGGCGGCTGCCTAGTCTTGCCTAATGGCAGAAACGGCACTGGCGCCTACTCTGGTAGCTGTGGAAAGCAGCTTCCATGACATTCCGAGCCCATCAATGATTAGTTCTCTCCCTTGCCTTATACCAGAAGGTCAAAGCTGGACACAGAATTTCTCCTAAACACTATGGATTTCAAGGAGAATCCCAAACTTATTGAATATTCCACTGGTAAGGATGTCCCAATTTCCTCACCAAATGCCATATATTGGCAGCAATAAGTAGAAACTTTAGGAGACCTACGTAAATTATTTAGAAGCATACAATTAATATTATAAAACAAGATGGCCCAGAGAAGCAACTCCACTTTGCCTCATCAAGGTCTAATATCAAAGATTTAAGATTCCTTAGCTGGTAGGCCCATTGATACAATTGAATATCTGGTAGTGCCCGCCCTCCCTTCTTCACGGACCACCAGCGTTTTTTCCAGGACCATCAGACCCCCTTTAATGCCATTCAAAGTTATTGTCCTTTTTTATGAGACAGCATGGTGCTCGACTTAAATTAGAAATTATATTTGCAGAAAATCACCATCTTCTGTATGCTGTTCCTACTAAGCATGGGCTGGGAAATATCCCCACATTTATTAATAACAGCTCAACTTTTATAATAGTTTTCATGAGAGTATGCGACATCATCATCATTAGATCTTTTGTGCTTCATGCATCCTAATTATTTACTGCTGAGTAAGGGGGAGCCATATCCATACACTGTTTCGTACATTATGCCAAGGGTGTACAAGCAAATAAAGGACTGGAAAAAGGGAATACCCCTGCCTGTCACCCCTTACTAATATGAAATCCTAGGGTAAGATTAGAATAACACTCACAACGACTATTGTGGTATGTGTATTGTGCAAGGCTTGTACTTTTTTTTATCACAAATCTAGTCCCCAAAATAGATTTTTTTTGCACTTCTCTCAGTCAGTTGACCAAATTATTATATAGTTGAAAAGTTGGAAATCATTAAATGCGTTAGTTCACTGAAATGCCTAGATGGAAATTTTATTGTATGTATCACTCTCGAAAGGTTCTTTATCTGACTTTTAAAAGAGAGAAATAGTGCTCTGCCGCCCATGACTGGTGTTTATGCCCTAATAGGACCCTGTTATAGACATCATCCCCTGTAGGCACAATGAACTCTGGCATGGCTTTATGTATCTTGGCTGACAGCAAAGCATCTCCGGCTCCTTTCCCCTCCTTGAGTCTAGAAATAGCATCCTCGTAAGAAATAGGGTGTCGACCTCAACCTCCTGTTCTGGAGACAGCCTTGACAACTCCATCTACCTGCCTTGTTACCTCCCACCTCTGGGAATCAATTGTCTCTATATGATGCCTCGAAATATTTATGAAAGACACACTCCAACCTATAGGAAAGATGGACCTGGATCACAAGATTCACTACTTCTTCTAAAAAGTTCCACATCTTGTCTGACTTCATGTTCCAAGCTTGTATGCCTGCTTGACTTCCCATACTCAAATTGTTGCTGCTTACTAACTTCCCATTTCTTGTGGCACATACAACATCTACACTGTGACTACAGCGGCTCAGGTTTAAGAGTTTAATTATATGAACAAATGACATGTACATGAGTAACAGTAACAACATGTATCCAGATTGTAAAATCCTTAGAACGTCGCAATAAAGTTGGCATATTAAGGATTGGCACTGACAACAGCGTGACTTAGGCCCCTGCAGCGCAGGGTGGCCCGCAACCCTTCAGGATGACCTCAACCTTTCAGGGGACCCCCATTTAGCCCAATGCCAATGAATATCTGTGAGATATGGGAGACTCAGGTGACACTTATCACATTCTGCAGACAGCCCCATCATTTTGCATTACCTACACTGGCATTGATTGCCAGGCTGATTTTAAACAATTGGGTCGGAACCAGATTGGTGATTAAGCATCCCTATGTGGTTGCCTGAAGCACTGCCTTTAATTTGCTGCTAAGTGATTTCAGATTAGCGTAAATATCTCAGCAATGCAAAACATTTCTATATGTTTTCATTTAAAATATTTAAATTGATTTCAGTGCAACTTAGAATTCCATGTACAATCATCAATATTTAATCAACCTGAGCTGATGGGGTTGTACTTGTGCTTCTTTGCCTGGAGCAGGAAAAAAGGCTGGGGATTTCACTAAAAGCACTTTAACCTCAGCATTTTGTAGCACTGAATATAGGAAGATTGCAGATGATGAAATAGACTCAAATCCAAATCCATTTGCTTTGAGGAACATCCAAAATGATTGTGTTGTCATATGCTGTAGAGCGCGGATCCCTTTCATTACCCAGCCTAGATTTAGCATATTAACCTTAGGCAACATTCAGGTCTTGTTTGACTGGAATAGCCACTGCTTCTGAGGATAGAGTCGTATTTATGTTGGTTGTGCACCATTATGATGAACTTATGCTTTATGCAGGTAGTTTTCTGTATTGCTGTGATATTTAATGCCGGTTAACTGTAACAACCACCAGCCCAACATTTTTCATCTCTTTTGGTATGAATCAAGTTATGTCTATACGGAAGAGACTTCTCCTTTAACCTTGTCCATCCGTATGATGTTGACCTTTGACATAATGGCTGAAAAAATATTTCAACTCCAAAACACGTGAGCACCTAGAGTCAGTCTTGAACCTTTCACCTACAAATCATTGTCTAATTAGTGCAATGGAAGCAAAACAAACTTACAGTATCCAGAATGGACCAAGCTATCACACCAAAGTCTAAGACTGGAAACATTGCTTATAACAGCCTGGAGGGAGGTGCTCACCTATGAGTACTTGTAGAATAAGTCTCTCTGTGAGTGCTCCGATTATCGTTTGGCGTGGCCAGAGCCTGAGGAACCACAGCAAATATCCTAACACCGTACAGAGGCACACGATCCAATAAACAACTAATAACTTGCAGGTGCAGTTCATTTTTCTCATTCCGCTTGGTATAATGGGTCTTCCAGTTTATGAATTTTAAGCCGTCATTGTAAAATACATTTCAGTCGATTCCTGGTGCACATTTTGAGATTTGGAGAAGAATGCAGTGGTAAAGCAAGACAGGTCTGGTATTAGGGTGGTGTAAAGTGACACTAGTGTATGACATGAAAATTATAAAAATTGTAACCTTGCATAGGGTCTGCCTATGGACTTTGTGCATCGGACTCGCGTGTTATATATCTTAACATTGGCCTAAAAGCAAAATGTAATACTTTCTAAATTTTGCTTAGACTCTAGGTATGAAAGTGGCCCAGTCTGAATCATTTCTCCAGTATATAATTCAGTAGAATTTTCTCAAGGGGTCAGGCTGGACTATATATGTGTTTAAGATGTGTCTTTTTACTAGCATTTATTCTCTTTTTACTGTTTTTAAATGTCTTTTTCTATTCTAGCGGAGTTTTTATTTCTCGCATTAAAATAGTTCACGCTTTCCATGAATATATCTGATGAGTGCTCTGGTTTCTCTTCCCTGCAGTGGCAGAGATCTGCTGATTTTTATTCTGCCCAGAATGTTCAAACTGTTACATCAGTGCAGACACCTGAACTCAGAGAAGCTACATTTCTCACTATATGACAATATGAACACCTCTACATGGTGTCATCTAAATGTGTGTGTGCGTTTGTGTGAATGTACTCATACACAGTTTCATATTTGCCATGACAAAAACTACACACACACAAAGTTTTTTTACTTGCCATGACAATGACTCTGGTGGGAGTTGGAACAGGGCAGCCGTACAAATTAAGACGTTGAATATCATCCTTGGAGTGCTTAATTTATGCTCAGTGTTTGGAATCTTTGGACGGGTAGTTTTCCCGCTACTTTGCATCAACAAGTTGGGTGGATGTGACCATTCCACATCAATTTTGCCTCAACATAATTTGATCCAGAGAAATGTAGAGAAAAACACAAAAGGGAGTAAGGAGGAGGAAGAGAACGATAGAAAAACAGTGTGAAAGTAAGAAAGCATGGATGAAAAAGAATCAATAAGAGTGAGATAAAGAATCTGATAGAGACGTCTAGCCACAGATTCCTTATCTTTGAATTTCCCAAGCATCAGACTGGATCCGGAAGATTTTTCTCTGAGCAATACCTCTGCGTGCCAGTAGGTGGTGTCAGTCGGCTTCATGTGACGTCTTCGGCATCTTCCGCACCAGAAGTGGCGTCCGCCTTCCCTATATGGGCGCTACCTTGGCGGGCTGACATCACTTCTTTTCTTTTCGCTCCAGTCAAGCATTGATTGGTGAAGAGAACTACTCTCTGGCCCTTTTTGACAGGATTTTTCCAAATTTTGTCGACCACTTTTTTGATCTGTAGGAATGTCCGCTAGGAAGATTTCAGGGTTCAAGTTGTGTAATGCCTGTCATCACGCCATGTCAGTGACGGACCCCCATTTGGTCTGCCTATGGTGTCCGGAGCACGACCACGACTCCAGGTCGTGCTACGACAGCTGGGCCATGAAACCAAATGAAGGGTTTGAGGGAGCGGTCCCTGAAGGGGACCACGTCCAGGCAAGCGACACCAAACCGACTCCTCGGAGATCACAGTCCTGGTTGAGAGGAAGATCCCGGCACTGCCCTAAGAGTTCTATGTGCTTTTCGTCCCACTCAAGATCACCAGGCACTCAGGTAAGAGGCACAAAAAACATAAGAAGTCGGAGCTTGCTTCAACTTCTCCCCCTTTTGGCCAAAGCGATGGAGGAACATTGCTGTTCAAAGCCTCATTCTCCAGGAAACTGCACCATCTCTCCATGCCTCTCCACTTTTCCAGGAGCTGGAGCAACCCCTTTTTAAATTAATGATTTTTGTGAGGCAATGCACCTCATTTATGAGTGACCTGACCCGCCTCAAGTGCGCCTTTGGAGCCGGGTGGGTTGGAGGTGCCCCACGAGTTATGTATCTGTTGCTCCAGCCCGATGGCCCCCTATAGATCCGTGGGTAGATCCGAACTGACGCTTGTCGTACCACTGCAACTTTCATCTATGCAGGTCCCGACGCTGATAATACCAGCACTGCTGGCGCCCACTGGTGGCCCCAGCCCTATTCTGACGGTTACTGGATGCTCCGTCCATTACCACCCCCTTTTGTACCGCTCATGTAATGCAACTGGTGCTTTGTAAAGCACTCCGATACCTGATTTGGGTCAAGTTTGTGCTATATAAAACTCTGTAAAATAAATAAATAAATAAAATAAACAGATATCCATCCGTCCAAACTAAAACTTTAATTTGAGCTTTCAGGCCAAAAATAAATTTGATTCCATAGGTGTAGGCAATGATGATCTAGAGGCAATGATGATCTAGTAGATAACTCTGACTATGGACAGTGACCAGGCCAAAACTGTGTCTGCTTTATTGAAAGTGCATAAGGACATAATGTACTTGTAATAAGGCAGCCAGGATATCTATCACGCTTGTGACGGAGTACCCATCCGCTAAACTCTAAATCAGGCCCTTAATTATCTGATGCACCACCAAAGTTATGGCATTGAGAGAATGAGGACCCATACTGTTTCCATCATATCCTCAACAGCTAAAAAACGACTTGACGTTTGTAAAATTGCCAGTGGTGGTTTGTAGAAAGTGCACTAATTTTCTTTTATTTACAGAAATTTTGAAAGATGCAATATTTGGATAAAGTTTGCCTTTTCTCTGTGGGCACTGTAATGTTGCTCCATGTCTACTGGTAGTTTGAAAGTTATATTCTTGGAATTAGACTACTCAAATATGATAGGGCATCCTCTATCCCTTGGACAAGAAGGCCCCTGTGGGGACCTTTTTGTTTGTGTTTTTTGTTTGTTATTTGTAATGTGCTTCCATATGTCAAATGTGGTGCTTCATTTGGGGTGATGTTAACTGTTTGATGGACAGAATACAATATGGACGATGTTTTTAGTTGGAAGGTTGGTTATGGCCAAGAGTTATTTAGGACCTCCTTGCAATCAGTTGATCTTTGTGTTTCAGGATGAGTAGAGATGGGTAGGGTAGATATTAGGTATTTATGCACTTAGATTTCCTAGATAACTGACTGGTATTTCAAACATTCAATTCATTTGCCCGTTCTTTACTGGATTGTAAGGAATTTTAGATTCCTTTAGTTAGCTTTCATCAACAGTTAAGGGAAATAATATGTATTAAACGCGACTTCCATAAAGGTGCAAATGAATGATTTCACATAACAATACAAGATTTGAAAATAGTGCCAAACGCATTTCACAGGAAGCCATGTTTATAGTCACAGAATTATTATTTTCCATTAAAACGTAAGCTTCAACATCATTGTGAATATGGAAACAGATGACATGCTATATAACCTATTTATTGCATGTTTTAAGAGTTTTGCAGCCCTGTACAACACCTGGGGAGGTTGTATGATATACAACGCATTCCGTTACAACGCATGCCTTTACCAAGCATGCGTTACAGTGCGAATGCCTTTCCCACGCATAACCTTTAGCACGAATATTCCTTTACCACGCATATTTTTACAACGTTTTTCGTTGTAAATGTATGCATGGTAAGGGCATACTCTTGTTAAAGGTTATTCCCCTACCCCTAAACCCTTCTTACAAATACCCCTCCCCTGCCCTTTACCCTAAATTCGGACCCCTTCGTTTTTTTTATTCTAAAATTCCCCTTACCTCTCCACTTTGTCTCGTCTGTCGTCTGTTTTTGATTTCCTTTTTTTTTACGTTGCACATCGTTAAGAGGAAACGGAAGTAAGACTTTCTGTTTCCTCTAACGACATCAATTGTCTTTATTAGGTGCATTTTTTGGGGGGGAGACCCCCAGCCCCTTTTTCTTTTCGCCCGCTTTTTTATTTTAGGGGGGAGATCCCCCGCGCCCCCTTTTTCACGAATAGCCTTTACCACACATGCCTTTACTACGTATCTTGTACTAAAGGAATGCATGGCAAAGGCTATTCGTGTTAACCACACATGCGTTGTAATGCATGTGTGGGTAATGTTATGCATGGAATCGGCCGCGTTGTATTGGCCGTTTCCCCCTGGGGATGTACAGAGTGTAGACACAGCGATTGCAGGTGTGATCTTCAATTTGGTTTCATACATCCCAGAACTTGGTTGTCTGCTGGAGAGGCGGAGTTCAGGCTGATTTATATACATTGTCACATCTTCCATTTGGTCATTCTGAGGTTTCAATGTGTATGTTAGCTCAGTAGGTCCAGTTGGACCTTATAGGGGCTGGGTTGGGAAGAGAGAATGCCACTAGTGACTGTGTATGTTGTTAATATCTAGTGTTCCTTCAAATATTAATTTCGATATAATTTTAATCATTTGTACTAAAATAAATTAAGATGCTACAAGTAATTTACAAATAATTACTGTTATTTGCGTTTGATTGAAATGATATTTGGACATTGTCCGGTTTTATCTGCCTTTGGTAGTTGAAATAACCTCTACACTTGCAAACCAACAACTGCAAACTATCTTTCGTTAGCACAGGATGTTGTTTTGAACATCTGCAGGTTACATTCAATTACTGCCTACCCTTGCATGGCCTGGTACGACCACATTATAATGGCCCATTAAATTGCACTAGCCCAGGCACGGAACATACAATAAATAAAGGTGATGTTATGAAACGACTCCAAGCTTTGCATCTCAAATCATTGTGTAAGGTATACTATTTCTTTGCAGACTCTGACTTTTAGTGGCACTGTTTCATGCCAAATGTTATCAAATAAAGTTAGATACATTAGCTTCCCTTAAGAAGTATGTCATATAATTTATTAATATGATTAGCTTATCCTCCTGTTAGATTTTACTTGGACCTAAAGAGTACTAGATTTCCACCATGCTTCACTAATCAGATCGCACTATTTTTATTTAGACAGCGAGGAAGGGTATAATTGTGATTATTTCATATGTATACGTATGTAGAACATACAATACAATTAGAAGATATGTGTGTTGAGATGTATTTTGAAGTTGTGTTGGTTCTCAACTAATCACAGCTTGAGTCAGAGAGAATTCCAGAGTGCATGATGCAGCAGGGAGAACAGCTAGCGTTATAACCCATTTTATTTACAGCAAGAAACTAAACAAAGATAATTATTCCTGTTTGTACAGATCAATAATTCATGTAATTGCTGGAGGACTGATGATGTGTGCAAAAAGTTGACAACAGCTATCATTTCTCTGGCTGCCTCCTTAAGAAGTGCTTCTAATGTATTCACTGCCTTCATCAAGTTGGTCGGAGGACATACCAGTGACCCACTTTACCAGTGGCAATGCTCTGGCATATGAATATGACATCACAGAGAGCCCTCTAAATGACACATTACTTGGGTTTCAACCCTCTCAGTTGTTCCAAGGTACCGGTAATGCATAATTAACAGTGTACTTCAATACACCTTTTCTATGTTGTGTGCAACATTTTCTTTTAGTTTTGGTGATGCGCATGTCACTCTCTGATGTAATCTAACTAGTTGTACGTGTAATTGGGTATTACTTTACATACTAAAAACACTCCCATATATCCAGAGCCTTGAGGGTCGGAAAATCTGATATCTCAGCCTGTGAAAATAATGCGATCCTGAGTCTTGAAGCAACAAGAAAGCTTATATGTCAATTAAACATATGCATCCAGACTGGGCTTCTCCAACGAGTAGCTCGTGAGTTACTGGTTGTTCTCCAGTTACCTGTAATTACCACTCCTGTGTGCTGCCCAGGCTTCTAAATTAGAAGAGTTGCCTGATTGAATTAATATATGTATACTAAAATTGAGGGTGTGCTTTTGTGAGGAAAATATGTGTATTTTCAGCATTCATAAGCTGATGTTTGGAGAAAATGGCTGGATTTCAAAAACAAATATAGAGTTGATATTTGAATGAAGTACGGTGACCAGATTTTTTATATCAAAACCCAGGACATTTTGTAGGAATAGAAGACTACTGTTTTTACATCAACTGGGGCGCACACAACGACAGTGCTCATCATCAAAACTCATAGGATACACTAAGGAAATAACTAAAATGCAATTTTTAAAACTAGCATCATGTCTGTTTTTGTATGGCTTTTTGATAGCAGTTATTAATTAGTTCTGCTTTGGAATACTGAAAAACATGTCTCCTCCTGTTTTCAGTTAACCCTGTCTGAAAACTGGGACATGAGCCAAATTTGCTAAAATCTGTCGGGACAGTTGATGAAAAACTGGGACAGTCCCGGCAAATACAGGTAACCTTAGCAACAGGTAGACCTATTATTAATATCATTACCTTGGAGCTAGGGTCACTGCAGCTATGACTATTATGTATTACCCATGTAGTGGCATTCCAAATTGACAAGGCTATTTTTTTCACAATACTGCAGGCAAACCGGCATGATGCACTGAGGTGATCGGGGCTGCGGTCCTACCTGGGGTGGCCACTAACGTAATCTTCTTTGATGTGGTCTCTCCTGCAACACTAATAATGTAGGTAGCGCAGGACGATTTCCATTAAACATAAATTGCTCCTATTACAAAAAGTGTTATAAGCCCTTATCCAGACAGTGTAACACCATGATACGAGCACAACACACAATCGTGCTCTAACTAAGTAGGTTGTCTAATACAGTAAGCATGCATGAACTGTGAAACAGGCCTCCTGCAATAAGCATGTATGGTGTAATAACCTAGTCTTAATTAGTGTCTCTAACTTTTAAAGCAGAGTTTAAGCCTATTAATTTGTTGGTGAACCCTGCTTAAAAGTTTGTTTATAAAATATATTTCGAAGATAAATTAATACCTTTATTCATGACCATTCATTGACTTATCATAGAGTATTCTCCGTTATGTGATTTTTCCTTTCCTCTGCTGCATGTGTACACTTGTGCTTTTTAATAAACAATTTATGTCTGCCATTTGTGTTTGATGATAAATGCTGGACAATAAAATCAGGTTGTAAATTGATCTAATTATGTTTCCACTGTCATGGGAAACAATGTCGTAAACTCCAAATTACATTTTATATGATTTGTTTATGTCCAATGCAGTCACTACAAAACAATCTGTGGTAGTAGCCGCTTTGTCATATTTCAGTGTTGATTAAATCATTTCACTTGATTGTATGTCCTCCATTTATATTAAGATACACACACACACACACATACACACACTCGATATTTAATCTAAACTATTCGGTTAATTAATTTAGGACATAAATGTAAAAAACACTGGAATGGCATAGTTTGGATGAAAATTGTGACATGCTTTGTTTACTTTGAGTGGAAACTGTTACTCTCAGCTGCCTCAGTCTGTTGCTTTGAAATACTATGGTTTATAACTGGTCATAGGTGTGTGTTGGTGTCTTATATATACCACTAAAATTCCTCGGTTATGGCTTGTAATGCATTCAATGCATGGCACATCGAATGTCACCCACATTTTCTTCTCTTCCTAAACTGCCTTTTCTTTCCTGTATCACTGCCAAATGGTTGTTTTCTGTATGGCAGATGACATTAGCAGGACCCACAAGCCAGTTTTTAATTGTGTTTTTCAGTGAATTTCCATGGATTTTTTATAATACATTTTATTCCCAGCCCCCGCTTTGCATAGTTTTTCGCCTTGAGCAGTGGGTGATGTCTGCAGAGTCTGGTCTGAGACTGGGTCATTGTCAACCCAGAGCAAACACCCAACCCTTGGATTGTGTGCAACAGGGATCGCCCACAGGGTTTGGCCTGTAACCAGACCCAGTGCCCAACCCGACATGGGTGTTCAACGTCCTCTTAGCACATTCCCCACTGTGTATGGCCTTTGACTCTCCCACTCTTTGGTTTTTCTAAAAGTTAAAGGTGAAGCCTTAATTGTTTTTCAGATGCTATAGGCATTGAGGACATAAGGAAGAAGTGAACAAAATACTTCGAAATATAGTAATAATGATGAAGAATTATTATTTATCTCGGGCCACCAGGCCCGGACTGGCCATAGCGGGCACCGGGCAATCCCCCGGTGCGCCGCACGGGTGGGGGCCGGTTTTGGGCCCCTGGGGGCCGTTTTTGTTACAGGGCTGTTTTTGCAGTATAGCTGCAAAATCGGCCCTGTAACAAAAACGACCGAAAACCGGCCCCGGCAAAATGCTTGGCCTCCCCCACGCCCCCCTACACCCTCCACTCCGGGTGGGGAGGGGGGGCCGGCCGAGCACTTTGCCAGGGCCGGTTGTGGTTCCCAGTCCGGCCCAGCGGGCCACAAATCTAAATGTAGGAATTGTCATCAGGATGGTTGCTGTAAAATGCAACAGGTGATTAGTGTTGTAAAATATTTGGTGGTTACTGAGTAAGACATTTAAGTTGAGGGAGCATTTTTAAGCAGTCTCCAGTATGAATTGTTAATGATTACATTGTTCTAAGAAGCTCTACTACAGCTCAAAGTTTTTTAAACAGAATATCAATTTATTGCCTTTACTCTTCATCCACTTGAGACATTTCAGATGGCCACCTGGTAATCTAAGATACAAAGTAATAGTGAAATCTATATTGGAATCGCCCATAGCATATCTACCAAAGATGCAAGTCAAAATGTCATTTAACAACTTCAGTTGGTTAAAGACAATACTCACAATAGCATTGGCGTGAGAGGACGTTCCCATATCAATGCCAAATCAAGGCCAAGAAGGACCCCAAGATTATTCACTGCCTTTATTTACACAGAAACAGCTGCAGTTTTTGTTTGATACAAGGATTCAGCTGTTTCTTGCCTCTATCCAAACGTACTACCTCATTGTGAAAAGAAGGTACACTTTATTCAAAACTGTAGACATCAGGACTGGTTTTATATTAATTTACCAAAAAAAGCATACAAGTATCTGGAGGGGCTTGACTCCATCCTTAATCTAGTGCCCTGAAGAAGTCCTGTATAGGGACGAAACGCGTTGGTTGTTCGTTGTGTTGAACGCTGTGTTCTATCCAGAATGGAAATGATAAAAAAATTATAAAGAAAATAAGGAAAGAAGAAAAGACTGAAGACCTCTCTGTTGTCTGGATATGGACAGTTAATTTGTTTGGGTTGATAAAGTTTTCTCAGGTAGTGCACCTTTGCTTTTTTGGGTAAATTGTCAAGTCCCGGCTGGGAACTAGTACTGTGATTGTGGGTACCTAACAGTGTGCACACAGCTCCCCACCCAATTTAGTTGGGACATCAATAATAGAGTAAGAAAATCGGGTAAGGAGCTGTTAGCTAGGAGGCTCCATTGTCAGTTATTTTGCCTCTTGATGGTTTTATATTAATCTATTGGAGAAAGCACCTCAACTATACGTAATCAGGATACTACAAGTGTCTGCAGAGTTCCTTCACTGTATAGTGGCACAAGGTTGCCGACCTTTATATGGCATGGAGCTCCAAGGATATTTTATTCCTTATAGCACATTCTCAATTAGCGTACCCTGTTCGTAAACAGACTTATCAAAAATGAAGTGGAAACTCTTTGCACACCTAAAATAAATTATATTTATGATCCAAATATGCAGCCACCATCAAGTTTAGCAAATGATAACTAATGATATTAATTCCATTAATAACCTAAAAATGAATAATGTTGAAAAACGACACATAGTCTAATCATATTACCACCGTGCACTTATACAAAATAGGCGCAATAAAAAAATTGAAGTCCAAAGTTTCCATAATAAAATTCATATTTACTGCTGAAGCTACAGTGGCTTGCAGCCAATAGTTTAGGCAGAGCTGTAGGATACACAAAGATGCAAAAAATGCATATTTATGTTACCTTGTTGCCATTTCCTTCCAATATTTAATGAAGAGACCATTTGCAGCCCGACCCTTCTGTGGAAAAAGTCCAGGCAGGCACTAGTGTAGTTTTATTGTTTCTGTCAACGGGACCCTTCTCCTCCACTCAGCCTTGAATAAACACAAATGAGTTTCAGCAGAAAACAAAAACAGTAATGAAGGCTGTTTCATGCTGTGCGATTGTTCAAGGTAGGCTTGACTAAGCTGGCATTGCCATTTTAGAGCAGTGTGCTCGACATGTGAATATGTTTTTGCTTTTTTATCAGCAGCTCCTTAAATTGTTCTTCAAATCCCAGTGTACATGCCAACCCTCCCACTAGTCTCTCGCCTCTTGATTCCTGTATGCAAAAACCCGATTTGTCGGCAGGTTTCTGCCTATAGGGACTGGTCTTGTGTGACTCCGTGTATGCACTGCCAGAAACCTGTTCCCGCAGGCCGGTGAACAAAATTTTTTCCACACTCTTTCTGCTTGCTGTAGCTCGTTCTCTGTGCTCCTGACAGTAACAATTTATTTTTGCCTTTTTGATATCCGGCCCTGCAGCATTACTCTTGCAATTTCCATACACGACTACAGACCTGATTAAGGCTTTGCCTTCAATAGAAGTCAGTGGGAGAAGTACATTCTCCAGATTCTTTTTTTTCAAATCTACCGCTTTCCTCTTCTAAAATGTTGGCTTGTATGTCATAAAAGTGAAGGGATAGCTAGACCAACAATCTTCCGGTCATCTCACTCAAGTGAGAGAAACCAGAAAGAAACTGTATGATGGCAGGGCCTGAAGAAATAATTCTGACATCTCTAGTGAACTGCAATAAACCACTACAGTCACACCTTTTACTTACTACTGGCAAGTTACGATGTCAGGAATTGCTTAGTATAACATAAAGTCCATTTATTTCTATCTATATTAAATTATATATTAAATACGACAGAGGAGTTAAATGAGCCTCGTGGAAAACCCAACGGGATACTCAACGATGGAGAAGCAATATACCCATAGGAAGGATACAGTCAGAACGGAAATGTCTCTGACTAAATTGAGGATTAGAAATTTTGCTTGCACTTACAGCAAAAAGTGCTGCAAGGTTTTCAGCAAACTTGGCATGGCTGTGTAAAGTAGAACTTTACTCAGAAAGAGTGTTTTTGCTGGTTTGGTTTAAATCCGTTCATTAGTATTATGAAATTTAAGCGACATCTTCCACCCAGCACTCACACAGCATGTCAGTATTCAGTCAAGCTATATATTTTCAGTGGCTTTTACATTTATGTCCTTTAACATGGATTTGGTCAATTAATTCTTGAAATTTATTGACTCAGTATTTTTTTTTTCAGAATCAGACACTTGATAAAATAATAAAAGCAAAGGATAAAAGACAATTCATACAAGATAGACATTAGACATACCTTATAAAAGCAACTGGCCCATCTGTACATATTTTACAATTTAAAATCTAGCAAGTTATACTTTTCCTTTTCCTCAAAATGCTTTTCAAAAGACCAGTCATTTAAATTAAGTAGCTTAAGCATTTGTGTGCCTTAATTTAAATCAAGAGTAGGGGTTGGTGAAACTCATAGAATTTCATTCAGTGGAATTATGCGGATTTACATAAAAACTCAGCAAGATCGTGCGGAGCTCAATCAGCAGGCGTAAATAGGCATATTGTGCTGCTCGTGATATGATATAGCGCTGGTAGTGCACTCTGTGCTGAAAAATCAGGGCGAACGGCACAACCCAGTGCGCCGGAGTGTGCAGCTGCTGAAGTTGATTTTGTTTCAGCTGTGGTAGATTTTCTACTTAGGTAACAGCCTTCTGACCGTGTAGGGTTACAACTTCCCTCATTAGAAAATCTCATCAAATGTCCCCCAAGCAACCAGAAATCATGCTAGGGGATTCCAAACCTCTCTTGATAACTTACCATTATGTAGTTGGGTGCATGGACAAAATTCCTCCATGCGGCGATTGGCGGAATTTAGCTGGAACTCCACATTACAGGAAATTCAGAATATTCCGCTCAGTCCTATAAAAGAGTTACAACATAATGCTAAAGGTTATGAATATAATTTAGACTGTGAAATATTACAAAGTTCCTACCGAAAACGGGTAGTTGTATAGTGGCTGTATTGGACTTAAACAAATAATATGCAATGTTATTTGCAGTATATGACATTGTTTCATATTACGTGCAAATCATAATTAGATCAGTTTACATCCTGATTTTATTCTCCCTTTGCTTGTTTGGAGACCACTGTGAGGCTGTTTGGGAGGTCAGAGCTAAGACAAAGGAGGAGAGCACCAATCTGGATAAGGCAATGGGTTTTTAATTAAAACCTGTGCTTAACTGGCAAACAGTGAAATTACATCAGTTCAGGTGAGAGGCTGAAGCGTTTCTTCAAACTAAAGATGAGGGCGAGAAATGATTTTTGCTCTCTGGAGCTTGTAGATTGTTTAGGTGATGAATCCTTTGAAGATTCCATTGTAATAGATAATGCAGGTAGGAGTCACTGCAAATATTTTGTCAGTATGGTCATAAGTTATCAATAACAGGAAAACCCCTAGAATGAGCTGAATGTGGCTGAACATGTATGTGGTCATTTTATTTATATACTGACAGCTTGAAGAAAATTAATAGGTGTCTGAGCCTATTTTCGGCAGTTAAGGGCTGGTAAGGACATTAGGAATACGAGCATGGAATGTGTTTTTTGTTCGATAAGTCTTAAACTGTTTTGACTCATCATTCATTTGTCATACACTGGAGAGAGCAGCATTTAACATGGTCCTAATGAGTTCTGATCTGGGTCAGGCTGTTGTTGGTGTACATATGGTAGCCAGTGTTGTGGTAATGATGATGATAGTAAGATGATCCTTGTAGGCATCAAAGTTGACCTCAGAGAAGAAATCCTTGATGCATGCACATTAAAGTTGACCACAGAGAGGACATTCTTGATGCATGTAGCAGGTCACTGGAGGTTTCAGAGAGAAAGTGAGCATTATTCAACTGCTAGCTGTGAGCTGAATTGCTTGAATTATTGAAGTGCTTTTCCATCAGTATCAATTGAGACATTCAGTCAGGTGAATGAAAGGCTATTGAAATGTTAAAGTAAAACAAGGTAAGGTCTCACCTGATAGGTGGCAGCACCGTTCTAATGGTTATTAAGTTGGTTTATGGCTCCTACAAATGCTTAGGTCTGACTGAACACCACTGAGGGGGTTCTTTGTTTTAGTGGGAATGGTAAATTAGGAGGTTACATGTTTGAGACTATAATTAGATAATAGGTCAGAGATAAATATGTCATCTAAGTCTGCATTTATTTTCTTTAGCAGCAGAGTTAAAACCAACACGTTTTTAGTCATGGGGAAATCACTGCTGTCAAAGATGCATTTCATAAATTGAGTGATGATTGGCTGAGGTTGATAGTGTTGGCATTCTATATGTTTATGATAACACAAATGCTGCAGAGTGATTATTTAAGTGAAGTTTTCCCTTTGAGACTGGAGCAAAAGCAAAAATGGAGAAATGTGTAAAGATGATGGTTGTTTTTCCATCATTTGAGGTCAAAGGTTTTAACCTGATGAGCATGATGCTTATTATAGTAGATAAAAAAAAGGAAGCAAATGTTTCTTCAACTTTCCTAATTTTGTGGTTAAGCTATGACACAATCTAATATTTTGAAAGTATGAGTAGTAGAGACATTTAAGGATTTCTCCCAATTACCAGAAGAAATTAATTTCCTCAAATACATCAATTGTTATCTCTCTTATATATCTTGTAAATTTGGTTCATTTTTGTTCAATGTTGAGTGATTTGATATACGTTATTGATATGATACCTTTACACACTTTCAGATAATTTGTCCGTGTGTGATGGAGATAACTATTTTAGTGGTTCTGCATCAATATCACATTCTAGAATCAATTTGTTTGTTTTGATATTTTAGATTCAGACAAAGTACTTTGAATGTGGTTGTCTTTCCTGCAGTTCTTCCAGTTGGCTCTGTGTTTAAGTAAATCCTGTTCTATTTATTTAATATGATGTGTGATACACTATTATGCAAAGTTGTATTGGGTTAATCTCTTTGCAGTTCATGAAACTGTACCTAACATTTCTACACCAATACACTATTATGCAATGTTATAATGGGTTATTCTCTTTGCAGTTAAGGAAACTTTACCTAACATTTCTACACCAATAGTATGTTTAATTTAACAAGACCACTAGAGATTATTGTTGGTCGCCATGAAGACATCTAGACTTTGTTTCTGTAAATGGATGATGCTACCTTTCAGAACATTACAGGAAAATGTACAGAATATTTAGAGGGATTCCAGATCTCATTATTACATTGTTGTTCAAAACTATTAAGTGAGTCAATATTAGATTTACAAGGCAAAATGTGTTTGTTTATATTTAGAGATCCATATTGGTCATTGGGAGGACATCAAGGTGCTGTTTCTGAAAATGGATGGTACAATATGAAATATGTAGTTTCATTCTGGATCTCAATAATACATTGTTGTTGAAAAGGGTTAAGAGAGTCAAAACAAGATTGCTTTTTATGCACAGCAAAGTATAAAACAATATAATGGCAGCTTTCACTTTAACTATCATTCAGCAAAACATACTAGTTAGCTGATTTAGTAGCAATATATATTGGCCTCAAAACATCCCTTACTCAGCCTGTATACTAATTACAACTGAATTTGCAATATTTAGAATAGTTTACATTAATTTGTACTTCGTAGTTAATAAGGCCATGCAACAAGATGGCTACTTGTAATATGCTTTTCAAGAACAATACATGGTATTTAATACCTTATCTTAGAAAATGTATTAAATACCATGAATGGTACAAGTAAAGTATTTCAAGTGCACACCTTTACTCCCCCCCAAACTTCTATTAAGGTCTTGATTACTTATGCCTTATTGTGAAAGTTTTCTATTTGCATTTGATTAAACACTGAAAAATGCAGCACATGAACTGGTGTAAACCCACTTAAAACATTGTGATTTATGCCACTGTCACAACTGCTGCGTAGAACCATGTAGATATATTCTAGTCATAGTGTACGGAGTTCAAGCAGTGTAACAAACAAACAACCTGTTGTATGTATCTCCTGATCATACAGTGGCTCTTAATTTTAGGAATTAAAGTACAAAAGAGAGGAGAAAAGTTGTTATTCATTTTAATTGTTAAAAATGTAGTTGACTTTCTATTCTTCCTGGCTATTTCAGGCAGGTGCATTATGATGCCATAGCTGAACTGTAATGTATTATCACGGTGGAGTAGTGATGTCATTTTCTCATTACAGATGAGTAGTGGTGCTACAAGTATAGAGTAACGTTAAAATTAGTGAAGTGTTTTGTACAGCTATCACAAGCATCCTTATATCACAATTGAATAAGAACTAGAGAAGGGCAGGAATATAAACATATTACAGTGGCATTTTATACAGGCAATGAATGCCACATCCACTTTCAAGAAACCTTTTCACTGTAAAATCATCAAAGGTTAAATTTAGCGATACTAACCATGTATTACTAATTTGTTTAATACAAATTCCAGCCCCCATTCTTCACATTATTATGTTCCTATATGTAGGGACATCTCTGTTACCTTATATCCCTGAGGCACCTTTCAACTATATGTTGTATCATAAGCCTAATAATGTTATCTTTCAACCGCATGACTTTTCTGTGAGCTTAATAGGTGTCTAGTGTTTAAAAACATTTTCATAAAAAAAGGTTGTGATTTGTTTTCAACCCACACAAAGAGGCCAGGAATTTATAGATCAGTCTTCCTTCCCTTTATTTCAAGTGCTCCACCCACGCCAGTGTTAACTGTTACACCTTAGTGAAGACAGGCAGTTATAAGTAGAATTCTCAGATACGTGATATTCTGTGGCAATAATTCTGAAACATATTTATTTTTTATTGGTTTTAAGCAGAACACCGCTGATATTTATACCATTGCCCTGGCCCATATCATAAAACAAAGCTGCCCTTATTGTTTGAATATTAGTTGTCTACATTACAGTCCTTGCAACTGCTTTAATGCAGTTGTTTTCTGTCAAACATAACACTATCCTCAGTGCAGCTTACTCAACTTGCATACAAGTTGAAATAAAGCATTAGTAAACATTATTTTGAGTTTGCCATTATTAATATTGCATAGGATATTATATTTGGAATCTGAAGGCCACTTCTACTACACTGAATCTTTTGGTGTAATTGGATATTTCTAGACTAGCTGAGAGAGGTGACTCCTATGTGATGATTCAGTAATGATATCTGCTCTGGTATTTCTTCATCACCTAATCAACTTCCACAAATTCTGCTGCTTATTGTCCAGTATCAATAGCATGATCATGCCTTCTTTCACTGAGCTTCTTGCAGGCACCATTTGTATAAATTCTGAAAATATATTATAATGGGGAAATGAATAAGTTAGGCTGCTCTGGGTGCAAGTACTGCTGCCTCTACTTTATTCAACAAAGAGAGTGAGCAGCCTGATAAAAGACTCAATGTCTCAGATCGCTTGAGAGTTTGAAGGCTCCTTTTCAAAATAGTAGATGTATCAAGAAATGCAATGTCCAATGTTGTTTGCTTATCTAGAATAACATGCTTTTCACAAAACACTCTAAACTATGAAACTGTAAAGGAAGAAATGGTATTCAATTATTCTTACATCATGATTGGTTGGGGTATGGTTAAATGTACTTTAACATACAAATAGATGACGAGAAGTCTCACTTAAATCGCCCCAGTAACTTTGAATTAGGAATAAGTGCCAACCTGCCTGTTAGGCCTCCTACGTCATCTCAGAATTTTAGAAGTGTTTTAGTGTGCATTTACTTTGTTTTATAGAAGAGTTTATTGCTTGATGCTGCTTATGACTTTTGCAATTTCTTAAAATTAATATTCTGATTGACTAAAATGCTCATATGTTATGTCATAGGTTACCACATATTCGAATAATTGACTTCTCATCCAAAGTTACAAAAACTTTTCTAACTGTTCACTACCTTTCCCGCCAATGATCTCTTCTCATACTGGACAGTCAGTTGCATATCATTATGGGCACAATTAGCTAGTGCCTGATGAAGTTTGAATAGATGATATTTTTTATTTGTTTCAAGCCCTCACCTTGTGGTATTTAATAGTTTATTAGATTAATGTTAGTTCAGTATTGCAATAGTGAAATAATGCTTAGCGCATAACAATTTTTTTTAGCTTAGTTAAGTCTTTCACTGACCACCCTGTGATTCTCGATGATATTGCCAGGATTTATTTTAAACGTACTTTTTCTACCTATCAGTTTGTCCCAAATTGTTAATTATTAGCAAAACCTTTTATATTCTGATGAGGGTGCCCATTTGCAAGTGAAAGTTTGACAGCTTTCTTATGAAAGCCACAAAACATGCTTCAGCCACTCTAGGTAATGAAACAATGGCATATATCAAGTGAACAACGTTTACATGACAGAGATTTCATTAAATAAATTAAGAATAAATCTAAATGGAGTAGTATGCATTATTATGCTATTGCATGCCCTTGATGTACAACGGTTAAGGAAGTAGAATGCATTACTGTGCTATTACATGCCATTGATTTGCTACAATTGACTGATGGCTCATATAATCATTATTCTATATGTTATCATATGACTGAACAAAGTTCTAAATATTTGTCTCTCAATCTAATTTTAGAGTTTTTTTAAATTATATTTTTGAATATCTAAGTATTATAAGACCAAAATAGAATGCATGAGGAGACAGTTCGTAATATGTGGCAAATCTTCAGGGTCAAAGGGGGCATGGTCCATATAAACATAAATGTAGCTTCAGTGAGGCAATGCTTGTGATTCCCAAATGCAGAAACATAATAATTAGAGGAAAGTAGGAAAGAGTCTGAGAAAAAGTAGGATTTGATAGTTGTTGAAAGGAAAGACAGTCAGAAGAGGGATTGATAAGTTTGTCTTTCATTTTAAGTGACACATGTTATAACCTCACAGGGTTGACTTTTTGATCTATGCCTAAATCTAAATACTTTCAGTAGTACAATGGCAGACCACAAGGAAGGAAACGGAGGAGGACCATGAAAAATTAGAGAAAAGGAGATCAAACCAGGGTCAGTGAACATGGAGGTCCATGTGCTGGGAAGGGCGGGTGCATTATCAGAAGGTGGTGTTTATCTTAGTTTTATCTGTTACATATTGATATCTAGCTTGTCCCATAGAAGGTGGGCATTTTCTGCAACAGAGTTGCTCAATTGTAGTCCGTTGCATCATCTAACCCATGTGACCTACTTCTCTCTAGCCAGAAATGGCAATCTTTCACACTTTTCATTTGACTTAGAATTGATTTGGAAAAATCAGGTAGAAGATTGTTCGTGTTCCGCACTGAATTTTGATATGTAAGGAAGCACCCACATGTGAACAGCAGTATATAGGAGAAGCTACTTTGAATATGCTTATTTCTTCCTTCAGTTCAGAAGAATTAAATTTTCTTGCTGTTAAAAATTATGTGGAGAAGGTCTCCGTTTTCCTCTTTAAAGTGCCTGCATTTATACAATGGGATAAGGCCAGTTCTAAACATTAACCTTGGAATCCAGGGAGTATGATGTGTATGTAACAATATTGAGCTATGAAATGTGTGATTTTCCAAATCAAATAGATTTTTTATATTTTGAATTAACAGGGCTATTGGGTAGGGATCTTCTTCTACCCTCAACCAGAATCCTATGACTTTTTGATCGCTTGCATTTTGCACAGTTAAACTTTCAGGCTGCTTTTGTAAGACCCGTTTAATGTTTTCATTTTATGAAGTTTGTTCACAGAGAGGTATATTGAATGTTTCCTGATCTTAGGCAAATTAATCTGGGAATGAGTTATCCCACACCATTTTTATGTTTTTAAAAAGAAATTCGATTTTTGGCATCTACAAATTCTCTCTTTTGAGGAAAGATATTTGACATGGTAGTATTTACGGATTTGTTTTGCTCAAATATCAGTGCCCACACTGAAGCATTTGCCGCCAGCTGTAATGCTGACAGAAATTAGGCAGACAAGCCTAAGGGAGCATGTAAATAGATTTCAATTAAAGACCTATGGAACTTGACAACTTCATAATGATATATAACAGCAATCTCCAGAATTGCTAGAGGTTTGAGTAGGATCTAAACTCCAGTAGGAGTCAGTTCCAGACTCTAAGCACCATGCATATCAAGGTAATATTATTAAATAATCCAAAATCAACATAGGTTATAGTTGTACATATGAGAAATGAAAGCAGTCTGTTGATGTCCACCTAAGTTCAAAAAGTCATATGAACCAACTTTCATTGGATGTGGTGCCTCATTGAAGAATTTTAGTAACAGGCTCCAAGTGAACTGGTGAGCCACTTTTATTACAAGCTTTCGGTATGCCAAATGCATTGAGACAAGAATATGACCACTAGAGCACCATAAGATGGGAAACATCTAATGTGACTACCAATCCACTCTTAGATTATATAATTATGCCTGCATCAAAAATTCCCAAGTATGCTAAGGTCCTGAGGGTCAGTAATGTTTCAAACATAATTAATCAAAGTCAGGTGTCTTTGGTCTAAACCTCAGTGACTAGGATAATACTTGCTTCTTTTCTACTTAGTTCTGCATAGGTTACAACCTATTTGGCTCTATCTACAATGAAACCAAAGCCAAGCTATCTGACTATTTAATGAATTCGACATCTAGTGTGCCAGAACAACAGTTATTTATATTGACATAAATAAACAATGACAGCAATAAAGATTATCTGTTGCTTATATCAGCCACTATTCTTACATACATGTGTAAATTCATGTCAACGTGTTGGATCATCACCTGACGAAGTGAGAGTTACGCCTGTTAAAGCTGCCTCTCCTGTTCCTATTAAGTCTCAGAAATGTTGGTAACAACTCCCATGATTAGTCATGGTGAATTTAATTTATTGGATCAACCTTACTTTGGCAAAAAAAATGTACATCTTGATGACCACAAAACTTTACCTCATACAGAACACTGTTGTTGCCTGCCGTGAATACCTTAAACATAAAAAAAAAGTAAATATACAGGGCCACTTTGAGAACAAAAAGTATCTCTAGCAAAAATGTTCAAACTAGTTTGATCCCTTACTCCTCGTGCTCTCATCTCTCCAAAATGTATTGTACAAAGTAAATATTTGGGACCATGGGCCTACAAATAACTTTTTCGTCAGTGGCTAGGTACATCCTCTGGAGAAGGCTTATATATCTAGGCTGATAACACATAGCTATACATTTGCATCACCTTTCAGTGACCTGTGGTACAGGTGGGTGGGGTTAGAGCAGAGGAGGCAAGAGAATAGCTGGGGAGAGTTTGCAGACTCCCTGGGTTTGCAGGATCAAGCTGGGCAGAGGCCAGGTACCTCACCTGCCCAGAACCCCTGCGGCATCACATATGGTGCCTGGATTGGAGTCACTGGGCCAAGATTTACTGGGTCTGAGGCTTGCATTCCCCGTCATTCAGACTGGTAGGTACCAGTCAAGGTTAAATGGCGCATATCGGTATTCCACTTCGGAAATAGCACTGCAGGCCGCATATAAATACGGCCATAGTGAACTCATGTAGTAGGTGAATATGCATTCCTAAGGGACATTTTGTTTCTATGTGATTAGCTATAAGAGCAGAAATATGGATTAGAATCTACTACCAGGCCAAAGTTGTGTACATGTGAAAGTTCACATTGGGCCCATAGATTCTGTCGCCATAACTTTGTGTACCATCTGACTGCTACCACTGCACTCCCATTGCTGGCTTAATTGCAATGGTTTTCTTATTTATAGGCCTAGATGAAATTGTAATTATGCCGGAGTGAGTGGTGTAATTTTAGTACTTTCGCAAAACAAAATCTACGAAATTAATGTGATTATGCCATTTTCTCCACATCATGTAATTTTGAAGCAAAAGTTTAACACAAGATGTACTATTTGGATAATTTTTTTACGTGATCGGCATTTCAGGTAGATTTCCTTATCTGAGTCAAACATTTGGGTAATTTTTTAAAGCAAACCTACAAAACTGAACACGAATGGCAGTGTTATGAATGCATTGGCAGTTTCTCTAATGTGGGTGTTCAACAGACAGTTCAGGTAAGATGGTTTACCTGAGCGGATTGTTATGGTAATTTTTAAATGTTAAACTGCTTAATCGAATGCCAGTGGCAATGTTTTGAAACTGATCAATGGGAAATTTACTCGGAAATTACATTTTCGAGTTGAATTTTTACCCAAACGGGACCATTCGGGTAATTTTTTCAGTGCGAAATACAGTTTGTAACCATGCACAATTTCGCATACCTTTTCTGTAATTTGTGTAATCATGCTACACAAATTGTACAAGTTACGCACACTCCTAATTATTTTATGGTTTAATTTGTCTTGTTTCTTTCCTCTCTGTAAAGCATCTAGCCAGTATACACCCAGCTATAGAAAGCTTGACTGTGCTCTTCATATTTTTGCTAGGATACATAATTTTCTTTCTGGTTGCTTTATTGGGACTACATTTCATAGAATCACAAGACATCTGTCTCATGAGATGACTTATTCTAATTACTGGAGTAAATGTGAATGTTGTGTGATCAGCTTTATATGGCGTGCTTGAAAGACGAGAACGCATTATCTGGTCTATCATGTTTTGTGGTTGGGAATACGCATTTTATACGTTGTTTTTTAATTATGCTTTCTACCAATCATCGCAGTTTTTTAAATTAATGCATTTATAATGTTCAAAACTGCTTTTCGTTCTTGCACAACACACAAACTGCAATGCCCTATTCTTAAATTTGCGATGAGATAAGTCTGTACTACCCTTGCCAGATACCATTTATAGCTCCACTCCTCAGGCTTGCTTTTGAGCTACTAATAAGTATAATATGTAAAGGTGTAAGTTTGTTCATGATGAGGAGAGTAATGACCATTCCACTGCTATTATTTGAAAATATGAATCCAGTTAAAACATATGAAAACATTGAAATATTTCTTTATTTGTACTGGACTAACCCGGCAATGAACTTTTTTTTCTCATACTGTATGAGGGATGAATTTTGATGAGGTTATAAAAGCACTGATTTGTTGCCAAAAAGTAATGTTTCTAATTTGGGTTTGACCCGCGTGCTAAACTGTTGTGTGGGGAATTCTTTATCTGTCGGTGCACCTGTTTCTATGAATGAACCGGTACATTTGCATTCGAGAAACCGGCGGAGTAAATAAAATACTCTGCATTTTTTATTCACTATTTATCATCTGCCAAAGGGTGAGCATACGTGTGCAGTTCATTAGGCAGTTTTTGCAAGGATTTTACTTTCCACAACCAGGCGTCCCTCGGTGTTGAACGTTAGCCATGACCTTGATATGTTGGCTTTACCCTTTGAATGTTCATATTGCCATTTACCCACAATTCCACCGTAATGCTTTCTGTTTTACATCCATTTCTTTGTTTCTTCAACAAAGATTATTGGTGTTCGGCTTCTTGTCTGAATGGATCTCATGCTGTGAAATGTGGCAGGCGCCATAATTACTGGTGATGAGCATAGCATTCCATAGTGCAGCAGGTGCAGTGACACCGGCTCTCAGGGCTGCAAGGGGCCCAGTGCGCCAGGGTCACAGCTGTTATAAAAACTCTGCAGGGGCATAGCCCCCCTCTCCCCATTAAAAGTACCTGCATTAGACGCTTGCCATCCTTACTATGCCCCTGTTGCGGGAATTTCGTGACTGTAACAGAGTAAGCATGTCAGTACCTCGTGGGGTATCTATTGAGCATGCTATATGTACCCAGAAAAGATAACTAAGAAGAATAATGAAACATTGTATGTAGACATGTCTGCAGTTCCGCACTGGAAACGCGTACGTCTTTCCATAGGAACCTAGTCAGTCATCAAGTACATAATATAGTTTAATGTATTAGACAGAATGCCTGGCAAAAATAACAACTTTATTATGAGGTTTTAAATTGTGCCCAAAAAATCCTGCCAAGACATTATCTTTTCACATCAAAATATCCAACCTTTTGCTTCTAAAATCATGTAGAAAGCTAAGCATATTTTCTTAAAGTTAAATCATTCATTACTCACTACAGAAAATTCCTCAGTAGCTAGTGGTTTTAATGCACCAAGGAGTATGTGAAAAGGTTGAATGAGATTAATTAGGATTAATTAGGATTTTTCACCATTGTTTTTGGAATCTTGGCATGAGCCCAACATAAAAAAGTTGCAGTGCATCTGAAGACATTCTTACATTCTTACCTTCTGACCTGAGCTTTCCTCCTCTCTATCCCTTTTCAATATATTTGTATTCCTCAGCTGCAATTAGAATTACACAAGCTCATGTGGGTTTCCTTTGGCTGCAAGTTATTATATTTCTTTTTCTTCAGCAAATCTACCCGTGTTTTTCAAGGCAAAATTTACATGGGGACAGCATTTGAGAGTGCAGTGAATCAGTACTACATGTGATCTCATTTGTGTTGAATCGTATTTACAGGGCCACTTGGAATGGAACCCTAAGTGGAGTGTTTCAGCTCTTTTTTATAGTAATATCAATAATCACATTTAAATTATTTGAACAGTTAGACTTGTGTCTGTGGCATTAAGTAAATAGATTACTCATGAAGGCTTTACATCAAAGGTGAGTGTATAATTTCTTGTTTCTTCTAGGAGCTGTGTCGTCAGCGAATGTCCGTCAAGTCAACTGATCGTCCAGAACCACTTCATACTTCACGAATCAATAGTGTCTCGTCGCAGTTTAGTGATGGACCCATGCCCAGCCCTTCTGCAAGAAGTAGCACTTCATCCTGGTGTGAAGAACCAGTGCAGTCTAATATGGACATATCCACTGGACACATGATACTGGTAAGGCAGTCAAAGAATTTATCTAAATTGAATCTTAAATCTTGATCTTAAATTCACTGTCTAGGCCAGTTTTAGGAAGATGCTTACTTCTAATCCATTTTTTCTGGTTGTACTCTTTCCTTCTTATGTGGATTGAAGTGGTTCATTATTTCGTTTCTGTTGGCTATCACATGTATGTTTACTTGATACATTGTAGAGACTCTAGACACCAACTCGTAAAAGAATTAACTTTAAAAATGTTTTACTGGATCACTCACTAAGTAGACTGTTCACTCACTGAAAGAGAGGAACCCCCATTTCCTGAGGGTTTCACTGACTGCAGCTTAAGGCAAGGGCCGTGCACTACAAATCCGTTCTTCAATATGTGAATGCTCTTCCATCTCAAGTATCACTTTATTTATAAAGTTTTATATAGCGTGAACTTGATTGCGAAGGATATTAGAGCGCTTTACAATTTGAGGCAAAGGTAACATCACAACATTTTAAAGGGTTACATTGGCTCCCGATCAGGAAGCTTTTCTTGTTTAAAACTGTCTGGGTCACAAAGCCTTGTACCCGTGTTATAATAACTCGTTCTCTCTCTATGGAGACAGAGTTTCCCTTTCTTCTCAAAATCCAGCAACATAGTAGTGTGGGTCTTGCTAAGTAGCTGCGTGGGGCCCTGAAAAGATCAGGGGCTGGGGCAAAGAGACCTCCCTCCTCTCCCCTTGCAAGAAGAAGCATATGCATTAGTAAACATTCACCCACTTTGATTGCAAGCACTGAAGGCATGGTTTAGACTCTGATTGGCTGATTTTCCATCTTCCACTTTGGTTAACTTCTCGAATCTCCCAAAGGCAGTGGGTAAAGCCTGATGAACACTGGCACTCTAGAAGGAGGGCCAGATGGGCCTGTGCCACAAATTTCTTTGTCCTCGCCTCCTATCGCATTTTGACCTCACCACCACAGCTGATGAATGTGCCAGGAGGCAGCACAGAACTGCACCTTGCTACAGAGGTTAATTTGTCAGACTACCTTTACTGCAAGCAGCGTTGTTTTTCTGTAAATGGTTAAATGTTTAAATGTTGCTGTCTGTGTATATGTGTTTTTATATATATATACATGTAGCTATATATAGAGAGATCGATGGATAGATAGATAGATAGAGATTGTACATATGAAGTCAGATTTAAAGTTTAAACATGTAAAGAAAACATGTACAGATATACTTGTATGCATACAATGCAAGTATATGCATTCTTTCTGGTGGACCTTTGTAGGTGGCCCCATCAGTTTTATCTGTGACACAGTATTTACATCCCCTCAAAAATACATTTATAATAATGCCACCGCTGATACATTTGCACCTTTCCATCAAGTGGTAGTGGACACATCAGTGTAGAGGGTGTGTTGGCCGTAGGAGAAGCCATGTTGACATGGGGACACCTGTCAGAAATTATGCCAATGACTGGGATGACCCCAAACCTCACAATCTTTTGAATCACACATTGTGATTGGAACCTTTTAATGCCACTAGTTTGCTGTGAAGCCTCATTGTCTGTTGATTAGAGTGAATGTGTGGATAAACCTTCAGGGTCAGTCAGTATCATGGAAACCATTGGTGATAGTCTCAAGGTCTTATTGACCATCTCTTAGAAAAGGACCTTACTGGGTGCTGAGGAGAAATAAAAGGCTCGCTAGCATTCAGAAGAAAATATTTATTCTGGGCCAATTACAAGTTATCTGCAGTGGCTCCAGCCACCCTAGGACCTCAATAAATGTGGCACCTCATCTGTTGATGCCCTCCATGCTGTATGCTTTTTGCCTAGTACTCATATGGACTAACTAATTTAAAAGATGGTTATCATGCACCAGGCCTTGACCCGTTAGACTCTGCGCTGGAATCCCGAGAATGCCATCCCAGTCACCTTGTCATTGCTTTCTAATTTGAGAGAAATCCTTCTGCCCTGCCATCGCCAAGAGACCCTGGGATCTTGCCTTTTTTGGAACACATTCAGAGATACTTGATTTCCAATCTACAAATACCAATTCAATTTTCATATTCAAGGCTGCAACCACACTAACCCTTAAAAATAGCAAAGACATTGAATCAGACCTGCACTGCTTGTCCAGTAACTGGCTCAGAAAGTATGTGTAATGTCGATTTCAACTTTGCTAGTCACTAAGAACTTTGAAACCAAATGTAAAACCTCTTTTGATGAAACATCTATTTGCCAAGCTTCTGGCTGCAGTATTGTCTGTCTTTACAGAGGCTACAATTGGATTTGGAGGCAAATCCACTTCTTTGTTCTCACTTCTAGTGATTAATCAGTTAAAGATATGGGTTATTCTGCAAGAGTGTTAATCATATAAAAATGCATCTGTATGGTTTATACCATAAATTCCTACCCTGTATTTGTGTTACCAAAAACTCAGAATGCGGGGCAAATAATGATTAGGGCAAAGACGTCTTAATTAAACGCCTGCTTAGCCCTCACCCACCTAGGTTGCATACTTCATCAACCGGTTCAGGCCCTGTTTAAACTGGTGGTAAATTGGGGTGTGTTCCCCAATTGGAGTTCTAATGGAGACTTGCAGAAGTTGAACAATGTCATCTGTGTGCCTCAGCCTACTTGTTAATGCACAATCCTTTTGTCTCTAAGCTAAAATTACATCATGGATAGACTTCACTAATATACCCGCTCTTCCTGATGGTAAGTTTAAAAGAAGGTTCAAGGCTTGTAGTCCTTCCAAGAATAATTCGATTAACATGTTCTAGCCACTTATGATGGGTCTAGGCCTTTTGTGAGGTCGCTGTTATTATACTAACCTGTGGCTACGTAAAGAGTGTGGTCCCTATGGGAAGTGGAGTCAAAGGAGTGTAAAAAAGAAAGTAGTTAATCTTTTATTTAAAAAACCAGTTAGCAGTCTAGTATGTGGTACAGGGAAAAATTATCGGGATCTTGGTGTTAATGCCTGAACAAAGACGATAAAAAATTGAGACGAAAGGCACATATTAATTAATTGTTACAGATCACACTCATGGTGTTCCTGAACAAAATGGAAGACCAAACTTAACAAGCACTAAATCAATTATTCTGGTATCAGAGGCCAACCAACACATGCCCTCATGTGAAAACCCTTATTTTGAGCAGAGAACCCCGGTGTTACAAGCAGGATTGTTTTTCCTGCAAAAACAATCCTTAGGCATTCTCCTCTTTCTAAGTGTGCTCCAGAATGCAGCACACTTAGAAAGAGGTAAACATGAGTAGAAATAAAGATATTCTCCTTATTTTCCTCTGTCAGGAAGGCGTAGCATTTTGACACATTTCCAGGTTTTCCAGTCTTGGTACACTCACTCTTCACCTCTGGAATGTCTTCCCTGGGCAGAGTAACGCATGGCACTGACTTGCACTGCCTTGAATGACTCCAGATTTACCAAGCAACGAATGGCCATGCAAGATGGCATTTTGTTGCTTGGTAAATCTGACTTAAGGATTGTTTTGCCCTTGCAAAACCATCCGTGACACAAGAGCAATGCAATCCAGTGATAAATCTGTGTAACTGTCCCTATTTCTTTTTAAAGGATCTTTTTGACCAAAATTTACCTTCATAGTTTTCTTATCAGTAAAAAGCATTTCATATTTTTCTTCTCTTGTGTATCCTTAAGTGAAAATGCTTCTCAAGATAGTCACTCTGCCACCCACTCTTTCTAAAAAATGTTGGCAAATAATGGTAACACTAACCTTAGACCTCGAATCTACTGTCAATTCTATATATATATATGTACATTCACTGAAAAAACAAAGGTTAAAGTAACGTTATAGTCAGGTGAATTTGTTAATGACAACATTAACGTTTTGAACTAAAAAAACACAGAAATTCATCAGTTATAGTTAGCAGTGCTACCTATAATTTGTGCTCATGATTGCACATTTGACATAACTCATGACATGTTCTATGACATCGTTTCTGACATCACTGATGACGTCTCAAATGACATCATTCATGAAATAACTGATTACATCAGTGATGACATCATCCACTGAGGATGATGGTTTGTTTATTAATTTACATAGTGAAGAGCAGTACCATACTACCTTTCTAACTATTTCTGTACAGCCATGGTCTAGCTAATGGGTGTAATTGTTTAAAAAACGCATATGCTACTAATGCATCATAAGTGTGTAGAGGTATTGCGGACATTGTAAATTTTTGCATTGACAGTTGACAACTTGTGTCCATTATGTTTAGGGCTCCCAGTTTTATGGTATTTATGTTTCCAACATTTCCGTCTGCGTTTATCCATATTTATTTTTTTGTTATTTTATCTGTATTTATCCACATTTATTTTTTTCGCAAGAAAAAAAAAGAGGCTGAAACTAGTATTTTACCACATTTATTGAAATTTACATGCAAATTTGCACTAGGTTGTTATAGCAGTTTGTTAAACATTGGAACCTATGCTAAATGCATTATTCACATTGGCAGCTTCTCTGCCTTCATTGGAGAGTGCAGGCAAGTTTCCTTCCTGCCCTGATGAGGCATTCCACCCCAGATCGTTCCACCCCTATGGTCCTATTGAGGGAACGCATGCTCACCTGTCTGGTGGCTGACGGGCGAGGGGAGGCCCTCCCTATCACTACCCAGAGAAAGGAAACCTCTCTAGCGCCTACGGCCTATGGAGACAAGAGTAATAATATGCACTATTCATGGCCCGGAAATCCTGGAATGGAACCACCTTTCTATTATATCGACTGGATTTCGTCGCCATCACATGCCCCACTCATGCTCACCCTGTGTGGTATGGATATGAGGTATGAGTGTTGGGCTCACCTCACTTGAAAATCGATGGTGTTGCAAGGCATATCTGACTGACTCAATCCGTCTTGGGAGGCGCAATCTTGGGTTCATTTGCTCCCTGCCAGGGGTGCCTCACTCCCTCCGTAGGACCCATCCTCCGTTTCATGGGACCGTCGCTCCACCTTCAACAATTTACTATATTTTAAAATACATGGTGTTCTTAATGCGCTCCCTTTTACCTCCTCCTGTGCGAGCTATTCATTGTTAGAGGCATGTCTGTCCCCCTCTGTGCCCTGACACATCACCCTCCTTCCCCCCTCCCCTACAACAACAAAAACAAAAGGTTGCTGGGGCTTCAGCTTATGTCCTGGGGTGTTTTCACACCTCTTAATGGACATCAGCTGCTTGCACTGCTCCAACAATTTACACCTTGCCTGACCACCGCTATGCCCCTCTGCGGATCCTCAAGGAGGTAGCCTCAATCATCACGCCCTCCCTTACCCAGCTGATTAACACCTCACTGCAACAGGGAATTGTCCCCACGAGCTGGAAGAAGGCCGTGGTAAAAGCCCTCCTGAAGAAACCAGCGCTCGATCCTGAGAACTTAGCAAACTACAGGCCCATCTCATTACTCCCAGGAGTTAGTAAGATCGCAGAGAAGTTAGTCAATAGGAAACTTTCGCAGTTTCTAGAGGCCAATGACAAATTAAAAAGTTCCCAGACGGGCTTCCGACCAGGACAGGGCACGGACATCGCCCTCCTGGCTGCGGTCGAGGATGCAAGAGCACTATTGGATGGGGGAGGATCAGTGGCAGTGATCCTCCTCGACCTTAGTGCGGCGTTCGACACCGTAGACCACCAACTCCTTATCAACAGACTGGCTAGAGTTGGAGTGGAAGGTACAGCCTTATCATGGCTTTCATCCTTCTTGGCCCAACGGTCTTACCAGATCTGGGAGAAGAACGCTCGCTCCTCCGAAATACCCCTCCAATGTGGCGTGCCTCAGGGCTCCTCCTTGAGCCCCACATTATTTAATATCTACATGTCCACATTGGAGGAGTTTATCATCCCATTCGGAGTGAGCGTCGTCAGCTATGCTGACGACACCCAGCTAGTGGTATCCCTGTCCCACCCTAAACAACAGAAAGCCGATCTCTTCAACTGCCTTACGCAGGTCCATGGTTGGATGAATAGATCTGCCCTTAAACTTAATGGGACAAAAACCGAGGTCCTTATTCTTGGCCCAAAAGGAACTTCACTCCCCATGGACAGCTGGCCAAACTGTCTGGGTCCTCCCCCGGACCCTAAACCAGAAGTGAAAAGTCTGGGTGTCTGGATTGACTCTGATCTGACTTTCGCTTCGCAGGCAAAAAAGGTGGCAGGGACCTGCTTTGGTCTCTTAAAATCTTTAAGGAAAGTCCTGCCCCTTCTTCCCCCCAAATCCCAGAAACTAATAATCCAAGGTCTCATAATATCGAGACTGGATTTTAGTAATGTGATATATTTGGGTGCTCCCGAGTCGACTTTTACCACATTGCAGAGAATCCAGAACACCGCCGCCCGGATCATCACAAACACACCGGCCAGATCGTCCGCTAAACCAGCTCTCAAACTCCTTCATTGGCTCCCCATTAGAGAGAGAGTCAAATTTAAGGCCCTCTGTCTTGTTCACAAGACACTGCATAACCAAGGCCCCCCAGTCCTCCGCAAACTCATTACCCCCTACATATCCGCTAGATGCCTTCGGTCCAACGCGGAAAACCTGATCAATACCCCCAGATTTAGGAAAACCCGATCAGGAGGAAGACGTTTCTCGGTACAAGCCGCTCGTCTGTGGAATTCTCTCCCTCATGACCTGCGACTTGAGCCACAATACTTGCGCTTCAGAAAACGGCTAAAAACACACCTCTTCCCATAAACATACGTCTCTTGATCTCCTTTTTTTCTGTATTCTTTCCTGTTTTGCCCCACGTGCTCCTCAGATCTGGCTAAATTAGGGTCTCTTTAGCGCTGGGATACCTCCGGGTGACTATCGCGCTTTATAAAAATAAATAATAATAATAATAATAATAATAATATGAGGGGTCCTGGAGGGCCTCTTTTGACACAGCACTCCCTGCTGCTCATGTTCACCCCTCTTTGGAGAGGCAGTTTGAGGGCAGCAGTTTACAATATCCTCTGGCAGCCCCTGTGCACCTCTGACTCGGATTTTATTGAGGAGCACAGAGGCGGCTGGAGCATCTGTTTTGTAAGTATTTTCCCATTTCTATATATAAATACAGACAAAACCCAAAAGGTTTTCTGTCTGTATTTATATGTAAAAATCCGTTTAAACGGAAAACCGGGAGCCTCAATTATGTTCCACACAAGGTTTAGGCCCTGTAGAAAAAGATGCATTAGGGCAAAGATTCTACATGCAACCTACTAAGGGCACAATTCCGATCTCGTTCGGAAAGCAAACTGGACGACTCTTGTCCGGAAGGCTTTCCATACGACTCGTGTCAGGGAAGTCTGACCGAACAAGTACGATGCGTTTGAATGCACCCAAATACAATTTGGTTGATGGGAGCCTCTGTACCGAACTCTTACACAGGCTCTCATTGACAAAAGGGGTGGTTGGGGATCATTGTGGACCTTGTGGAGAGCACCCCTTGGTGTCTGCCATACTGTGCATGGTCTGAAAAGGGGACCTATGGGTACCCCCACGGTCACAATTCGGAGGGCCCTGGGTGAAGGGTGTCCTGCTATGTGCCCCCAAAGACCGATTCTGGCAGTCTTTTCAAAACAGGAAAAATGAATCCTAAAGGCTGTCCGAAAACCTACTCCATAAAGCTGTACGATTCGGCTCCAGAGGGCTCTATCTCTCCGTATGCCTTAAGGAACCGATTCGGTCATCGCTAAGGGTTTCCAGGCTTTGTACTTGGTCGTTTGGATTTGGGAACAAGACAATTGGAAACAATGGCTCCAGATCGGTTTAGGTAAAACCCAATCCGATTCAGGGCCCTTCCGACCGAGATTGGAATCAGGCCCTAAGTATTGTAAGCACCCTTTAGCTATTAGACAGAATTGTGTCAGCATGGTTATTTGTATGTAACATAGAAGATGGTGTGCACCAGGTATTAAGCTATGTACATATGCTTGTTTTGCCTCCGAAGATGTCAAGTTTTCACCTCAGAATGAAGGCTGTTGGTAATGTGATCTGTAGCACCTTCACGTCTTGGTTATTTTAAGTAAATAGTCTCTCTTTGGAAAAGTTCAGCAGAGAGTGTACACTGTGCTTAGTGGATACTTTTTAATACTCTGTGGTGTAATTTTCATCAGAGGTTCACTGGCTGCAAATGGTGTGGTACAGAGTAAACACTCTCCATAGAATAAATAGTGCTAACAGTACCCACTTTTCAACTCAGTGTAGGTACAGTGACTGTCAGGGGTTTGACACAGGTAAAGAGTGTCTGCATTAGAGCGTTATTTATGTATCTTATCTCTCTTATCTGTGGTTCATAGTCAACATGAATTCAGCTGCCCATGAAGTATATGGTATAGGGTCAATGTTGCAAATAATACAAGTTTGCTTTACCTTTGGGGGTTGTATGTATGATAGCAGTGAAGGTGCTTCATATTATGTTGAGCTATTTTGCATTTACTTTCATAGCTCTAATGGTATACCCATTTACAGAACAGTCACTGTGAAATACACCAAACTTTAACCTTTGTTTTTTCAGTGAATTTCTAGTTTGTTTTAAATCTAAATTAATATTTAATTATGATACATAAATCCAACCTCCTGCCGTGCATGGCCTCTGGCCATGTGCGGCAGGCGGTTGGCTGCAGGGCTTGGCCAGCTGCAGCCTCTGCAGCCAACAACCACATGCAGCCAGATGCCATGCAGAGTGGGAAATTAGCCACAGGGACTGGCACTTGGGCCCCCATACCCCCAATGTTAGCCCTGTGGCCCCCATCCCTTGGGGCCTGCACTCATATGTAGGGCGAGGCAGGCATACCCCCCTTCCTGGGCTCATTTCAGCCCCAGTGATCGAATGTTCATGAGCCCTGCTTTATGTTTAGGGATAGGTGGCACGTGGCCCACCTTCCCGGGCTGATTCTGTGCCCAGGGACCCCATCACCCAGGGCCTAGACGATTCTTAAGGGACAGGAGATACACAGCTCCCTCTCCTCGGGCCGTTTTTCGATGCATAGATCCCATCCTCTAAGGCCCAAAATAATTTATTAGAGGGAGGGGGCAAGTGGCCCCCCCCGGGGCAGGTTTTGGCCCCCAGGACCCTATCCCCCAGGGCCTGGTGCAATAAAAAGTGGGTGTCCTGGTGCCCACTAGGGCACCCATAATAGTCTTGCAGTGGGCTGCAGGGGGAGCCCTGGTGGCACCAGCCAGCTCCCACAGACTAAAAGAGCCAGCATTGCTCTTGCCTGCAGCATGGAGCAGCTCCTAATTCTGCTCCCTGCAGGTGGAAGCAATATTTTGACCTGTTTCCATGCCCACATCACTGCGGGCAGTTAAACAGATCAAAAGTCCTCTCCCAGTGGGTGGGAGCATTTTTGAAGCTCCAGCCAGATGGGGACAGACTTGGGGCTTGTTTCTGCTTGATGTGACATTAAAAAATGCTCCCACTAGGCGAGAGTAAACGCAGGTTTCCGTACACTCATTGCTGAGGGCATGGAAAACACTATTATGGCCTCCCCGGGACATAGCATCTGAGCTGGTCCTGGGGGATGGGGTCCCTGGGGCCAAGAATGGCTCAGGGAGGGGAGCCACAGAGGTCCCATTCCATCAAGTAACTGACCTCGGAGGTGGGCTCCTCGGGTCGTCTCAAGGCTCCGGGAGGGAGGCTGCGCGGCTCCCTCCCATTTTCTTATATTTTGGCTCCAATTGTGGGCTCCACAAAACCCTTTAAGGCTTGGGGAGGGTGGCATAAAGCCCTCTCCCCATAAAAAGTCATAAACCCCAACAGATGGGCTCCCCAGGTTCTCTCTAGGCACAGGTAGGGGATCTGCCCTCTCCATATAAACACATTGCGGCCCCAGGGTGGGCTCCCTGAGGTCTTTGGAGGCTCGAGAGGAGGGCTGTGCTGCCTCCTACCCACTTTCACAAATTTCAACTCTGGGGGTGGGCTCACCAGGGCCTCTAGAGGCTCGGGACGGAGGGCAATGCACCCCCCTCTTCTTCATGAAATCAGCCCCAGGGGTAGGCTCCCCAGGGCATAAGTTATTTAAATCTGGACAGGCAGCCATTATATTTTCAGTCCCGCAAGAGTCTCCTGGCATCGCAGCACTTTTGGACTTTTTTTTCTTTTTTGGCCTCTGTATCCCCTGCATGGGCATAGGGGGTCAAGGTATCCCTACCCTGCCTCCATTACTCTTTTATTTTTTTACAACTTCAGAATAGGGGACTAAGTCCCCGAGTCCTGTAATGGCTTTCAAAAATATTTTTCTTATGTTGTTGGCAGCCAAGCAGAGAGCTTGCAGGAGTCTGACTCCCGTGGGAGTGAGATAGATCAAGGGAAATAAAGCTCCCTGGACCAATCAGAATGCTCCATTTATAAATTGGCGCTCCCATGAGAGTCTTGAGAGACTCTTGCTGACCCAACTGCCAAAATATACAATCATTTTTTTTCCCTATCTTTTTGAAAAACGACTGAAAGAATTTACACCAAATCCAAAAAAGAACAATCTGCGGACAAAGCTCCAGCTGAATGTACACCACATAAAAAAAAAGCACAATCTTCAGACCAAGCTCTAGCTTCCTGCAAAATATGGTGCGATTCTGTTCAGCAGTTTTTGCTGTAGTCTTGTCTAATGAAGTTTTTGGAAAATGCATGAGGAATTTGGGTGTTTAGGACCCCCTTTTTTCTCACCGGAGGCATTAAGAATAAATGCCTTCATTATCCTTGCACTTTTTACCTGATATGTTGTTTATATCAGATTACTGGTTTATTGTTTATTTTAATGGATTATTGTCTGTGTGGTGCAATGGGTGGGTGACGTACAGCAATATTTGATATGTGCACATTGTAATGCTTTGGAATTTATCAAACATTGGCATTTTGCGTTCTGTGATTTGTTTTGTACATCTGGTTTAACCAAAGGTAAACTGCTAGGTTTGGTGGGGTAAATATTGGGATGTTTTGCTATGTTTGGCTGTACTTGCTAAGCTCCATCCTTTTTCCTGTATGTTCTGGATTACTAATACTTAATTGTAGTCAAAAGCGTTAATTGGCAGGTATTAAAAAACAAATTAACATTTGCCTTTTGCTCAGGGGAATCAGCAGAAACAACAACTAAAATTAGCTGGGCGCTTTCCTGTCTACAATTGTTTAGCTCATGTGTGCTTTAAAAGACCTTAACCAAACTTGTATTGACTCCAGCCTTAAAAGTAGATCCCAGATTGAACTCATGGGTTGCGTTCAGAAAACAAAATGTGCCTATTATAAATAAAGCCTTCCCACTAAGGGATTTCTTGCCTATCTTAAACAGATGTTTTTTGTTACCGCACACAATAATACTCATTCTATCGACATTTGGAAGAGGCATATGGTTATCCCCTCTCTGTAATGAGGGGGAGTGCATGCCATTCTTAGGTCTGTATTATGAATGGTCTGGAGTGCTCTTAGTTCCCATTGTCACAGGGCCCCACATGATCTGTCGGCTTAGTCCCGGCCCAATAATTCCAAGCTGAGAGGTGCCAGGCGCTAATGTCATGCAGAGCTGCAAATGCTGAAGTCAGCTGTTGAGCCCGGCTCTGCCTGAGCTCTACCTACACTCTTGTCTCTCTTACTCCTTGAGCCACAAGACTGTAAACAGTCCTCAGAAGTATTTACCACCTGCTCCAAGCAGGTAGTAAATGTGTGCAGATTTAGGACCATTATGTTCCCTGAAAGAAAGGGCACGTGTTATTGACCTAGTATTCCCAGGTACACACAGTATTCCCCATTCTGGGGAATCCCTGTTATCTGACAAGATGATTCAAGCCAGAATTGTTAATTCTGGACACCTCATCTCCCTGCTGAATTTACAGAGTTCTGATAATAGGGCCCTAAGTGGGGGAACAACCGTTACAACGCAACTATTAAAACGGACTACTTTTACAACGCAACTACTACTACGCAGGATCCTTTGATCCTGTGTAGTAAGGGAAGGTAAGGGAAGGAGATGGAGTATTTTGGCCACAAGGCAAGAAATTGGTTAAGTAGGTATGTCAATAGGTAAAACAGATTTGGCTTTGCTTTTCTATTGATTTGTTCTTCAGTTGGCTGGTATGTATTATACAATGTTCCCTATTAACCAACTCAGTATTTTCCTTTTGTCTTTTTCATTATCAATATTTGAGTGGCAGATATGGTGGCTCTGAATATTTGCTCATGAACCAATTATTACAAAAAACAATTTGATGGGCAGAATGTAGATCAATGTCTTACATTCACCCCAGTACAAGGATCTGGGCCTAAATCCATCGTTTTTTGCACTCCACACCACCCTGGGTCAGATAATGGCTTTATGCAAATCAGCTCTGACCCTGTGCCCCATGGGAACAGTCCAATTCGAACTACAACAGCCATATCTTTCCCAGACCGGAATCAAGCATCCGAGGACCGGACCGGTTTCAAGGTAACACCTCTCATCAGCCCGGCTAGCTTGACTCCAGTGGTGTGGAGGCTCTGGGACCCACGTCTGAGCTACCCCAGTACACTCAGGGAGAAAATTACAAAAAACAATTTGATGGACAGAATGTAGATCAATGTCTTACATTCACCCCAGTACAAGGATCTGGGCCTAAATCCATCGTTTTTTGCACTCCACACCACCCTGGGTCAGATAATGGCTTTATGCAAATCAGCTCTGACCCTGTGCCCCATGGGAACAGTCCAGTCCGAACTACAACAGCCATATCTTTCCCAGACCGGAATCAAGCATCCGAGGACCGGACCGGTTTCGAGGTAACACCTCTCATCAGCCCGGCTAGCTTGATTCCAGTGGTGTGGCATTTTGAAGAGAATATACCACCATGTAAATTATGTAAAGCTCATTGGCATGTTACTAAAAGAATCTCAGTGAATGCCAAGTAAACATATATTTTAGAAGTGCAATGAGGTTCTGAATTATACATTGTGCTATTATGCTTGGAGTAGATATTTTTTATTTCCAAATAAATCAGGTTTCACAATTAATCAGACAGAAATAAGAGGATAAATTAGTGCTTGCAAGTAAAGAAGTATGCAGAAAGAATCATAGTTATTAGTTTCCATTGATTGAAGTTTGATTACAAGGTGTTTTCAGTGCACTTCAATTCCGTTTTCTTCATAAGAGAGACTTTAATCTGATGACCGATGGAGACTTAAGTTAGTTTTAATCTTATTTCCAGAGTAAAGCTTTCATCCTTCTGACTTTTTTTATCTGGCTATTGTCATGGGCGTTTGAAGGGAATTTGCAGTAGTCTAGTGATATTGTAGGGATGTTATTGAGTTTTTAATATTTGTCACTCCACACCCACCTAGAACTATAGATAGTACTAGGACAATTTATATACTGAATGTGGGTCATCAATGGCACTGTCTTTCTTGAATATGTTGAATGTTTTTTTACAATTACATGGCTTGAGAGATATTGCTGCCAGACCTGAGAATTCTGGTTTCAATTAATAGTCCACAGATATGTTTGAGGCAGTGCTTGGAACACAATTATTTTTTTACGAATTTAAAAGCGGCATGGTGAGGCACATCAAAAGACTAGTAACATTGTGACTTCTGGGGTTTGTACACACCCCCTTAGCCTGCGCTGTTCTCATTAATATACTTTGGGATCATAAACCTGACAGCCGCGTTCCGTGCAAGTAACAGCAGTGGGACTATGTAAGGGGAGATTCCGAGGGACGATGCAGAGAGAAAATAATTCATTTATTTAATTTTCCCTCTGCATCGTCCCTCAGAATCCCCCCTTACACGGCCCCAGTGCCATACTGCTGTTACCTGCACGGACCATGGCTGAAACCTAATGTCACCTAAACTCACGTACGTTTATAGTTTCTAGTGGCATCATAATGATTTGTAAATGTCACCAGAATACTGAGAGAGTAAACTGGTGCATACTACACATTTCCAGTTGTTTCAATTTGGTGCAGTTAGTGTGAAAACTGTTTCTTCAAAAAGGCAACTGTTATTGAAACCAGTAAGTGAAATATTGGACCATATTTATTTTTGATGTCTGCTGTAAAGAGAAGAGAAAAGTATTTACTAATGCAGTCAAGACAATAGGTTTTTAATATACCAGACTTTGCATTGTTAAAAAGAAGAGTGTATCTGTAGAAGTCAGAGATTTGGAAGCTTCTGCCAGCAAGGTACTGTTGACAATGGGCATTGATTATAATGAGAATGTTCAGCTCTTGCTTATCTTTCCTGTATATATTGGTGATTAAGCAATGGTCAGTCATTAGATTTCTGTAGTATTTAGCAGTGTGCTCTGATTGAAAATAGAATGTTCAACTTTCAAGAATAGATTCCTCATGAAAAAGCAAATGGTGACGTCTGTAGAGTGGTTGATAGCTATCATCTAAATGCTGTTTCATTTTTAGAGACCAATTATCTGGAAAGCCATTATCCTGAATCTAAGCATCCCAATGATAGAAATTTATATTTAACAGGAATGACGTAATCTCTGCCAAATAACATCCTCTGCCTCAGAAATATGGGTTTTCAAACATCAGCTTTTGGTGCAATAATAGCTCCCAAACGTATATGGAGAAACAGTTACTACTAACATTCGGGGGAAGCAATCCCTAAAAATGGTCTGTGTCCCTTATGATCAAATACCCTGCTGGCATGGTGAATATTTGTAAAGCACTTAATGATATGTTCTATTATCTATTCAGTTCCTTAGCCATATAATCTGCATTTTTTGTATAATATCTAATCAGCTCCACTTTTACTATTGAGTGTTTTTTTCAAATTTTTTACAAATAGATTTTTAAAAATGCCTATAGTTGTGTCAGATCAGAAAACACTTCTGTTTCAGTGATTAAAATATTGTGAAGTGGGGTGGATTCGGAAGAAATCAAAGTTGCTTGCTCCCTACTTCAAGGCAAATGTTTCCAATCTGTTACAAATTTGGCATGTGCTTGGTGCCTGAGGCATGACAGTTGCCATGACAGAAACTGTCCCTGAGCAGTGCTAATTGGCATCTTGGAAAATGTCAAAAATTAATTTTGAATGTTTGAAAACTCCACAGCACAGTATCACAGTATAATAGGCAATCATTGTGCCTTTAGTTAGACAGGAAAATGTGACAGTTGACACAGGGTAACGTACACGGTTAAATTTTACATGCAAGTTGTTTATAATCAACACACATCAGCATGAGAGAAGTCCACAATAACATAACTAAGGTATACTTCTCTCACATGCTGCAGAGGCAAACATTTCCATTGCAGAAAACATGACAACTGCGCTAAAATTTCAGAAAGAAGAACAGTTTCAATCTCCCGACCAAAATGCTAATTCGGTGAAGAAGTCCCAGAGGCTATTTTGCATGAAAAGAAATTTAAGATTCAATGCATGTTACAATTCCACTGTTTGACATCATCAGACCATTTGCTGTGTGGTTACTCTTTTCTGTGTCTTAACGCTTGAATGATAGAAGTCGATGCTGGACTTGAAGATTGACTGATCACCATCTACAAGAATGAGATTAGAAGTGCTCTATCAAAGGAAGGTAGACATTATCAGAAGAGCAGAGCAGCTTAATTTGCGGAATGTTAGATCTGTAGCATTCATTCCCTTTTGGTTCTTTTGCTCCCGCTTCATATGCTCATTTAGAAAGTGCAATAGTTTATATGAAACTAAGAGCAGATTTTACAAACGATCTGTTGCCAAAGCATCAACAGATTAAAATCAGTTGGTGAGGCGATTTAGAAGTAAATGAATATCAGTGAGAAATAGGTATATTATAGACGCATCAACAACTTACTTTCTAGCTTTCGACTTAACAAGAACTGACAGGACAACAGAAATCTGCTCAGATGATTGGGCTTAGCTAGCATTTGTATAACAATATGAACTTCCAAACATGAACCTATGAATCTATGGGGGGATAACTATCCAGCCAATTTCCAGGTGTGCTAGTGTTCCAGCACCTACTGGGTGTTTGCTTAGTGCACGCACTTGTTTTTAAACATATTTGTGAGAATCTGCTACATGGTGGTGCTGTGTGTGTAGTTTATTTCAGTAGAGTTCATTAGTGGAGCATTTAACTATTTATTATATCTTAAAAGCATCATAAAGTTATGATCTAAACCTACAGTTTAAAGTTTTATGTGGGTAGTGCCATCTGTACTGGACCCTTATAAAACATCTTGCATCTTGGCTCTTATTTTTTGACAAATTAATCACTATGTACAAGGTCTGCATTCACTCCTAGTAAAGAGGGGCAGTGGACCGGGAGCATAGGAGCAGACCAAGGGCACTAGTCTCCACAAGCATCACCAGGGGAGTATTCCAACAGAGAGACAAGAGTCTCTCCTCACCCCAGATGCCTGTGCCTCCCAGGATCACTGACACAATATTGTGGTAAACAATATTGTTGACAAAAATATCCTTTGCCATAATATTATGCCACTATGCTAATAATGGTAAGTACAATATTGTCATAAAAGAAATATTGTTGAGGCTAATAGCATAAAAAAATAGACAAAAATATCGATTTGTTTATATAAATAGTCTTAAGAAGTAAATGTTAAATATTTTAATGTACAAATGAATATAATGTAAATTAAATATATTCCACTAAAATTTATTACTAAATATAAATATATACTTATATAGACAAACAAGCACATGTATATGCATGGTATATATATAGCCTTTGCAGTTATTCACCTGAAAGCAGCCCATTTGAGGGTGGTTAAAAACAAGGTGGGCGTGTCCACTCCACGAATCTCCTGTTGAGCCTCTGATGAGGGCATTAGCCCAGAAACGCGCCAGGCTTCAATATGCGACACAAGGACTGTAATTACTGAAGTACGGAGTGTAGCTTTTACACTTACAATTGCTACGAGGAATATGCTCGTGACAAGTTGCTGGAGTGTGCTGCCTTGCTTGCGGGCAACTTTGGAGCTTTGAGAATATATATATATATTTATATATATATATATATATATACACACACACACACACACACACACACGCATATACCCAATATATAGTGTAACATAATTAATTAACATTTTTATTATACATTATATTATTTTATATTTGAAATGTATTAATATATGTAAATAAACATAATTAGAAGATTTCCATATTTCCATATTTTACATGCACCGATAAGAAAATATGTGTGTATATATATATATATATATATATATATATATATATATATATATATATATATATATATATTTTCGGCATAGAACGTCCGTGGCCACAGCATGCAGCAGCAGCAAGAAAGACGAGGCAAACCCGATTTCTGTGGTTGTGGTAAGTTTATTCAAGTTCAATCCTCATCACCACTCCGCCATGACGCGTTTCGGTGCAAACAGCACCTTGATCACATGACAATCATTGCAAGGCGGGCGTGCTCATTTTAAATTGCCTGGAGCCAATCAAAATAGCGTCATAGACATAGACGACATATTGTTAAAACCAATTACTGCATAAATGCATTCGCTGTATATGTACACATAAGTACGGCAGAAACTCATATTTTTACACAATAAAATACAATTGGTAAAATTACTGAGTAATGTGCAAAATCATGCTGTGCAGAATTGAATTTAAATATAAATATAAAATCCACTAAATAGATAAATACATATAAATATATATTGCTAAAAATTACAAAATTCATATACATATATACACATATTCGCACATGATTGAAAATTTCTCTCATAGGTAGAAGACGGTTAAAAATAAATAAGTATATATAACCAATCCGCTAAAAGTTAAAACCCTATCTTTTAAAGAGTTCTGTACTACATCAGAGAAGTGCATGATACAGGAAAAAATTCATTATTGCATAGTGCATGTACTAATCCTGTTATGTACACATATTTGCCTGCTCACGTATACAATGCATTGGTGGTATTTAATCAGTTCCCAACTCCATGGCAATTGTGCTACCCCGTGAAAATATGTGAAGAAAAAAAGTGCAATTAAAATGTGATATATGGTCTGAGGCAGCTACTATTCATTTAAAATCATGGTATGCTAAAATGGACTAGATACAGATTCTATTTACAGGTAAGTATGGCAGTCTTCCCCTGCATTAAGACCATTAGGGCTCTTTGTGTCGAGTAAAATAATATGTCGTGTTTCTAATCTGCGCAGTAATAGATCTCGGTCCCCACCTCTCCTCTGGGGAGGGACTGTGTCTATCACAAAATAGCGCAGATCTGCAGCCTTCTTATTGTGCACAGACTCAAAATGTCTAGCTACTGGATACGCTGCGTCACCATTGGTGATGGCTCTAAGGTGTTGGAGTATCCGTTTGAATACTTGTGGCCTTGTACTTCCCACATATCGTAGGCCACAAGGGCACTCCAACACGTACACAGCGTATTCAGTGCGACAATTCAGCTTGTACCTGATGGTAGTTGGTATTAGGTTAAAGGGTGTAGTGTATTCCTTCTTGCTGACTCCGTTCTTGCAAGCCTTGCAAGTAGGACAGCGCAAGAACCCTTTGCTCTTGTCCATCCAAGGAGTCACTGCGCGGATTTCTGGACTGCTTGAAACTAGAAGACTGCCCATAGATCTAGCACGTTTATAGGCAATCAAGGGAGCCCCCTTAAATTGATCACCTATGACTGGGTCACTCGTAATTAGAGACCAGTTACGCTTGACAATGTTTCTAATGGTTCGGTGCTGGTTACTGTAAGTTAGAATCAGTCTAGTTGTATTGTCATCCTGCTGTTTAGTTGTATGCACAGCAGTAGAGCTAGTCACAGACGTTATATTAGGGTCATTTACAGAGATGTTGAGTAATGAGGCTCTAGGCTGTAAATTAGCACGATTCATGGCCCTCATTATGATTTTGTTGCTATACCCTCTTTCTTTAAATCTGGCCGCACATGCCTGCTGTGCGCTTAAGCAACTTTGTTCTGTACTACAAATCCGCCTTATGCGAAGCATCTCGCCATAAGGTATACTGTTGATCAAATGGACAGGATGGTGACTATTGGAATGGAGGATACTATTGCCAGCCGTTTCTTTTCTATACATCTTGGTTTCTAGTTTTCCTCCATTTACACTGATCTCCACATCTAGGAAGCTGATGGAACTGTCACTGATTTGGCTAGTGAATTGGAGATTCATGTTGTTTACATTTAAACTGTCAATGAACCCCTGAGCTTCTTGTAAGCTTCCATCCCAAATTACAAAAAGGTCATCGATGTACCTTAGCCAGGAAATAACATTGGTAGCCATAATTTCCGAGTAGTTTACCGATAGGACCTGCTCCTCCCAGTACCCCATATGCAAACAGGCATAACTGGGAGAGAAGCAGGCCCCCATCGCTACTCCTCTGGTCTGTTGGAAATATTGCTTACCAAATAGAAAAAAGTTATTTTCTAAACACAAAGTGATCATATCCATGATCATACGTGTGTGTGTTGTGCAATGATCTGGCCTGGTACTTAAATAATGCTGCACAGCTCTTAGGCCATCCCTGTGGTGTATGCTGGTGTATAATGCAGACACGTCTAATGCTATCAACAGGTAACTTGGTTTCCATTGCACATCATACACCTTTCTAAGAAAATCACTGGTGTCCAGTACATAAGATGGTAAAGATTTGACAAAATTTTGGAGAAAATAGTCCACATATTTACTTATGTTTTCCAGTATACCATTGCATGCTGAAATAATTGGTCGCCCTGGTGGCACAGTGTTGTTTTTATGTATCTTAGGGATGAAATATATGACAGGCGTGGTTGGATTATCCTTTTTCATGTATTTAAATTCATCCATCGTAATTACTCCAGCACTCCTCCATGCCATAAGTTTAGAGTGTGTTAAGTTTTTTGATATCATGACTTCATTGGGGTCTGCCCTCCGATAACACGTGCGGTCATTCAATTGGCCCATCGCCTCTTCTAAATACATTTGTAGGGGCCACAAGACGACATTACCGCCCTTATCAGATTGTCTTATTACCACCTTTGTGTTACTTTTCAATTTCTTTACACATTGGTGATAAGCAAAGTCTTGATACTTGAATTTATTCACATTCTCGTTACGTTTAAGATACAGTTGCCTTATTTCTTGTGCCACTTTGTCTTGAAATTGATCTAGATTGTCTTTAATCATTAATGGGCAAAATTTCGATTTTGGCTTGAATGTGGTAGTGGTAGTAAGAAGTTGTTGCTGACCCGGGCCCGGGTCAGACTGTGACTCTATAGATACCATTTGCATATCACATATTGTAGTTAAAGGACTTGCATCCAACATCAAGTTTGATTGTGCACTCATATCAGCTGGTGTGGACAATGTCACCGGTTTATGCCCCATGTTGTATTTGCGCAACTTTAGTTTGCGGACATATTTAAACAATTCTATTCTTGTGTCTGCATAGTCAAAATTTGTTCTTGCGCAATAGGATAAACCCAGAGATAATGTTTCCACTTCCTTAGTAGTTAGGTTTATATCCGTGAGGTTGATAACAGTTTGAGATTCAGTTTTGTTATTACTGTTCCCAGATATTGAGATGGAGGTGGAAGAATCTAGCGCCGACTCCATTGGTTGCGCTTTGGTTGCTTTCTTTGCGGTTTCTTTTGCGCGTTTGCATTTGTTGTGCTTTCTCCTGGCTGCGCGTTTGCTGTTTGTGTTTTGCCTCTTACAGCATTTTGCGCACCAGAGCGTAGGGTCTGCTTTCTGTCCTGTTGTACAACAACCTCCAGTTCTTGGGCTGGAGTGAATTTGCGAAACCCCACCCGCTGGATTCTATTTTGCTCGTTATCTGATCCACTTTCAATGCTTGAAACTGCTTCAACAGAGGAAAGACTTACAGACCTATCTGGCCTTGACGTGCTGGCTTGTGAGGGTGCACTTGCATTGTTCGGCTGTGATTTCTTGATGTTGTCATATTTCTTTGCGAAAGTGAATATCTGTCCGTGTTCATAATCTAACCTATCTCTTTGAAATTTATAGGCTTTTCGACGCTTGATTATGTCCTCCTCTCGCTTAAGCCTCACTTGCATGTCTTCTCTGTATTTTGTGATTAAAGGGGAACTTGGCAGTTTGTCTATCTCTCCATTGATTCTATCCATTTCAGCCAATAACTTCACCCTATCACTTTCAGCATACTGTATTAATATAGTCATCAGTTTTCTGGATGATTCAAGATTACACTCAGCCCAATCTACGAGCATTTTAGGGTCAGGGTTATCGTAGGACGGTGCCAGAAAGATCCTTAACCCACGCGGGACTCTACCCACCTCCAAATACCCGGTGAGAGAGGTGTGCTCCCACCACTTCGACTGTTCAGCCTTCGATGCCTTTTCTAGGGCTTTGAACAGATCTCGTGCATCATTAGCGCCCTCTTGTGGTAAACTTGATGTCAGCGATGCAGTTACCTCTCCAGCCGGAGAGTCACAAAACATAGTTTTGGCCGCCTCAGACCGTCCTTGCAACATGTCGGCGGACATGGTGTGAGTGTAATTATTACAGTTCTCCCGATATGCGTAGTACAATGTTCGTCTTTACCTGCAATTGACGCAGTGAACGGGATTCACCACACTCCACTCGGGATTTTCTCAAACTCCCCGTCCTCGTCTCAAGTACTCGCCAGTGCACCTCCCGTCCAGTTCTCCAGCAGCAACCCACCGGACAACTCCAGTAGGCGTCCGCTTCAAACCGGAACCACTTCTGACTTCCTTCCTCGAGTTGACTCCGGAACTGCTTGCTCTCCCGGGGCGTAGAGGTTACTCCTAACAGAGTAGTCCAAACAAAACTCCTATGCAGGAATCACAGCCTCAATCCTCTTAGCCCAAACGTGGAGGGGTTTGCCATATCCAGAGAAGCAATCCTGGAATATAGTTTCGGCATAGAACGTCCGTGGCCACAGCATGCAGCAGCAGCAAGAAAGACGAGGCAAACCCGATTTCTGTGGTTGTGGTAAGTTTATTCAAGTTCAATCCTCATCACCACTCCGCCATGACGCGTTTCGGTGCAAACAGCACCTTGATCACATGACAATCATTGCAAGGCGGGCGTGCTCATTTTAAATTGCCTGGAGCCAATCAAAATAGCGTCATAGACATAGACGACATATTGTTAAAACCAATTACTGCATAAATGCATTCGCTGTATATGTACACATAAGTACGGCAGAAACTCATATTTTTACACAATAAAATACAATTGGTAAAATTACTGAGTAATGTGCAAAATCATGCTGTGCAGAATTGAATTTAAATATAAATATAAAATCCACTAAATAGATAAATACATATAAATATATATTGCTAAAAATTACAAAATTCATATACATATATACACATATTCGCACATGATTGAAAATTTCTCTCATAGGTAGAAGACGGTTAAAAATAAATAAGTATATATAACCAATCCGCTAAAAGTTAAAACCCTATCTTTTAAAGAGTTCTGTACTACATCAGAGAAGTGCATGATACAGGAAAAAATTCATTATTGCATAGTGCATGTACTAATCCTGTTATGTACACATATTTGCCTGCTCACGTATACAATGCATTGGTGGTATTTAATCAGTTCCCAACTCCATGGCAATTGTGCTACCCCGTGAAAATATGTGAAGAAAAAAAGTGCAATTAAAATGTGATATATGGTCTGAGGCAGCTACTATTCATTTAAAATCATGGTATGCTAAAATGGACTAGATACAGATTCTATTTACAGGTAAGTATGGCAGTCTTCCCCTGCATTAAGACCATTAGGGCTCTTTGTGTCGAGTAAAATAATATGTCGTGTTTCTAATCTGCGCAGTAATAGATCTCGGTCCCCACCTCTCCTCTGGGGAGGGACTGTGTCTATCACAAAATAGCGCAGATCTGCAGCCTTCTTATTGTGCACAGACTCAAAATGTCTAGCTACTGGATACGCTGCGTCACCATTGGTGATGGCTCTAAGGTGTTGGAGTATCCGTTTGAATACTTGTGGCCTTGTACTTCCCACATATCGTAGGCCACAAGGGCACTCCAACACGTACACAGCGTATTCAGTGCGACAATTCAGCTTGTACCTGATGGTAGTTGGTATTAGGTTAAAGGGTGTAGTGTATTCCTTCTTGCTGACTCCGTTCTTGCAAGCCTTGCAAGTAGGACAGCGCAAGAACCCTTTGCTCTTGTCCATCCAAGGAGTCACTGCGCGGATTTCTGGACTGCTTGAAACTAGAAGACTGCCCATAGATCTAGCACGTTTATAGGCAATCAAGGGAGCCCCCTTAAATTGATCACCTATGACTGGGTCACTCGTAATTAGAGACCAGTTACGCTTGACAATGTTTCTAATGGTTCGGTGCTGGTTACTGTAAGTTAGAATCAGTCTAGTTGTATTGTCATCCTGCTGTTTAGTTGTATGCACAGCAGTAGAGCTAGTCACAGACGTTATATTAGGGTCATTTACAGAGATGTTGAGTAATGAGGCTCTAGGCTGTAAATTAGCACGATTCATGGCCCTCATTATGATTTTGTTGCTATACCCTCTTTCTTTAAATCTGGCCGCACATGCCTGCTGTGCGCTTAAGCAACTTTGTTCTGTACTACAAATCCGCCTTATGCGAAGCATCTCGCCATAAGGTATACTGTTGATCAAATGGACAGGATGGTGACTATTGGAATGGAGGATACTATTGCCAGCCGTTTCTTTTCTATACATCTTGGTTTCTAGTTTTCCTCCATTTACACTGATCTCCACATCTAGGAAGCTGATGGAACTGTCACTGATTTGGCTAGTGAATTGGAGATTCATGTTGTTTACATTTAAACTGTCAATGAACCCCTGAGCTTCTTGTAAGCTTCCATCCCAAATTACAAAAAGGTCATCGATGTACCTTAGCCAGGAAATAACATTGGTAGCCATAATTTCCGAGTAGTTTACCGATAGGACCTGCTCCTCCCAGTACCCCATATGCAAACAGGCATAACTGGGAGAGAAGCAGGCCCCCATCGCTACTCCTCTGGTCTGTTGGAAATATTGCTTACCAAATAGAAAAAAGTTATTTTCTAAACACAAAGTGATCATATCCATGATCATACGTGTGTGTGTTGTGCAATGATCTGGCCTGGTACTTAAATAATGCTGCACAGCTCTTAGGCCATCCCTGTGGTGTATGCTGGTGTATAATGCAGACACGTCTAATGCTATCAACAGGTAACTTGGTTTCCATTGCACATCATACACCTTTCTAAGAAAATCACTGGTGTCCAGTACATAAGATGGTAAAGATTTGACAAAATTTTGGAGAAAATAGTCCACATATTTACTTATGTTTTCCAGTATACCATTGCATGCTGAAATAATTGGTCGCCCTGGTGGCACAGTGTTGTTTTTATGTATCTTAGGGATGAAATATATGACAGGCGTGGTTGGATTATCCTTTTTCATGTATTTAAATTCATCCATCGTAATTACTCCAGCACTCCTCCATGCCATAAGTTTAGAGTGTGTTAAGTTTTTTGATATCATGACTTCATTGGGGTCTGCCCTCCGATAACACGTGCGGTCATTCAATTGGCCCATCGCCTCTTCTAAATACATTTGTAGGGGCCACAAGACGACATTACCGCCCTTATCAGATTGTCTTATTACCACCTTTGTGTTACTTTTCAATTTCTTTACACATTGGTGATAAGCAAAGTCTTGATACTTGAATTTATTCACATTCTCGTTACGTTTAAGATACAGTTGCCTTATTTCTTGTGCCACTTTGTCTTGAAATTGATCTAGATTGTCTTTAATCATTAATGGGCAAAATTTCGATTTTGGCTTGAATGTGGTAGTGGTAGTAAGAAGTTGTTGCTGACCCGGGCCCGGGTCAGACTGTGACTCTATAGATACCATTTGCATATCACATATTGTAGTTAAAGGACTTGCATCCAACATCAAGTTTGATTGTGCACTCATATCAGCTGGTGTGGACAATGTCACCGGTTTATGCCCCATGTTGTATTTGCGCAACTTTAGTTTGCGGACATATTTAAACAATTCTATTCTTGTGTCTGCATAGTCAAAATTTGTTCTTGCGCAATAGGATAAACCCAGAGATAATGTTTCCACTTCCTTAGTAGTTAGGTTTATATCCGTGAGGTTGATAACAGTTTGAGATTCAGTTTTGTTATTACTGTTCCCAGACTTTGAGATGGAGGTGGAAGAATCTAGCGCCGACTCCATTGGTTGCGCTTTGGTTGCTTTCTTTGCGGTTTCTTTTGCGCGTTTGCATTTGTTGTGCTTTCTCCTGGCTGCGCGTTTGCTGTTTGTGTTTTGCCTCTTACAGCATTTTGCGCACCAGAGCGTAGGGTCTGCTTTCTGTCCTGTTGTACAACAACCTCCAGTTCTTGGGCTGGAGTGAATTTGCGAAACCCCACCCGCTGGATTCTATTTTGCTCGTTATCTGATCCACTTTCAATGCTTGAAACTGCTTCAACAGAGGAAAGACTTACAGACCTATCTGGCCTTGACGTGCTGGCTTGTGAGGGTGCACTTGCATTGTTCGGCTGTGATTTCTTGATGTTGTCATATTTCTTTGCGAAAGTGAATATCTGTCCGTGTTCATAATCTAACCTATCTCTTTGAAATTTATAGGCTTTTCGACGCTTGATTATGTCCTCCTCTCGCTTAAGCCTCACTTGCATGTCTTCTCTGTATTTTGTGATTAAAGGGGAACTTGGCAGTTTGTCTATCTCTCCATTGATTCTATCCATTTCAGCCAATAACTTCACCCTATCACTTTCAGCATACTGTATTAATATAGTCATCAGTTTTCTGGATGATTCAAGATTACACTCAGCCCAATCTACGAGCATTTTAGGGTCAGGGTTATCGTAGGACGGTGCCAGAAAGATCCTTAACCCACGCGGGACTCTACCCACCTCCAAATACCCGGTGAGAGAGGTGTGCTCCCACCACTTCGACTGTTCAGCCTTCGATGCCTTTTCTAGGGCTTTGAACAGATCTCGTGCATCATTAGCGCCCTCTTGTGGTAAACTTGATGTCAGCGATGCAGTTACCTCTCCAGCCGGAGAGTCACAAAACATAGTTTTGGCCGCCTCAGACCGTCCTTGCAACGTGTCGGCGGACATGGTGTGAGTGTAATTATTACAGTTCTCCCGATAT